>NC_050579.1:8395011-8995011 GCF_011100635.1 Trichosurus vulpecula
CCTAGACAAAGCCTAATAATCCCTGGCCCCCAGGACCCAAATGGATTGGTTTCTTTTTTAGTACATCTTTTTTACTTATTTAATATTTTTAATTTTCAGCATCGATTTTCACCAGAGGTTGAATTACAAATTTTCTCCTCCTTTCTACCTCCCCCCCACTCCAAGATGGCTTATATTCTCATTGCCCCGTTCCCCAGTAAGCCCTCCCTTCTGTCACCCCACTCCCCCAAAACCCTTTTCCCTTACTTTCTTGCAGGGCAAGATAGATTTCTATGCCCCTTTGTCTGTATATTCCTAGTTGCATACAAACACTTTTAAAACTTTGAGTTCCAAATTTTCTTCCCCCTTCCCTCCTCACCCACCCTCCCTAAGAAGGCAAGCAATTCAACACAGGCTACATGTGTATCATTATGTAAAACCCTTCCACAATCCTCATGTTGTGAAAGACTAACTATATTTTGCTCCTTCCTATCTTATGTCCCTTTGTTCATTTTTCTACCTTGACCCCGTCCCTTTTCGAAAGTGTTTGCTTTTGATTACCTCCTCCCCCATCTGCCCTCCCTTCTATCGTCCCCACTTTTTTAATCCCCTTCCTCTTTCTTTCCTGTGGGATAAGATACCCAATTGAGTGTGTATATTATTCCCTCCTCAAGTCAAATCTAATGAGAGCAAGATTCACTCATTCCCCCTCACCTGCCTCCTCTTTACTTACTACAGAACTGCTTTTTCTTGCTACTTTTATGTGAGATAACTTACCCCATTCGATCTCTCCCTTTATCCCTGTCTCGATATATTCCTCTCTCATTCTTTAATTTGATTTTTTAGGTGTCATCCTCTCCTATTCAACTTACCCTGTGCCCTCTGTCTCTGTATCTGTCTCTGTATTTCTCTCTCTCTCTCTCTCTCTCTCTCTCTCTCTCTCTCTCTCTCTCCACACACACACACACACACACACACACACACACACACATAAATATATTTCCCTCACCTACCCTAACATTGAGGACAGAACAGCCTTTATTGGATATTTATTTTCCTTAGATATATTTTGAAAATGACTAAAAAGTTGACTACCTAGTAAAAATATCACATTGGACATTGTGACTTTAAGTATCTGAATAGCATCATTGAAGTCTAGACTTCAATCTGGAAGATACCTCAGAAGTCATCAAAACCAACCCTCCCCCATTTTACAAATGAAAAAACGGAGACCCAGAGAGATGAAGGATTGAGCATTGTCCAAAATGTAGTAAATAACAGAGCTAGGATTAGCCCTTAATTCTCCTGACACTAAATTCAGTTCTCTCTACCCACTACATCCCACCCCTTAGTCCTACAAATTATTCTCCTACATTTTCAAAATACTTTGGACCATTTATATTATATGATCACACAATTTAATATTGCCCCCAAAGTCATCACTCCAGTTATGGAGGCCTTCTAGCCCAACTCTCTCATTTGATAGAAGAGAAAACCCTGGATACATCCATCCAAAATCACACAGGTATCAATCAAGTGGCAACCAGTTCCACTGACTCCAAATACACCATACTGCTTTCCTATGAGTTGGAAATGACATTCATCCTGAGACAAAAAAAGCTTTCTAGAATGAGTCAGGGATGCATGCTAAAGGAATTTAGAACAAATTAATCTGGTTTCTATAGCATATCTAAATCCAAAATATCAGGGAAATGTATGGTCATAAATCTTTCTATTCCAACCCTTCCCCAGGTCACTTTGACCTGGGTCACCATGTCAGCAAGAAACAACTTTTACCTCAAACTCTTCCAGAAAATAGCCAATGAACCAAGGCATTTGATTTCTTGCTTCAAATAGTCATATTTTTTCCAAAGAGCAAAAATGGGAGAAAGACCAAAAACAAAGGATGTATTTTATCTTTGATGGAGTGGCTGAAGTCTCTGTTCGTTCATCTCAAGTCTTTAGTAGTCACTGCTTCTTAAACTAGGCTGAAACTGCATTATAGGGTGTTCTCAACTTCTTGACTTTTTGCCCCTCCAAGGTATTGTGGCGGTACACTGGAACCCCACCTTCTAATCTAGCCAAGAACACCAAACTTGTGAAATGGCTTCCACAGAATGATCTGCTTGGTATGTGCTCAAGTGTGTGGTGGGGGTAGGAGGGATCAAGTATGAATGTGAAAGTGATGTTATAGAGGTGCCTGTAGACTATATCTAAGTGACCATCAGTAGACAGAACCAGGGACAGCTCTAATGGTTTTTAAGAGATAAGGTACATGCATAATTGTAAGGAAGGACTCCTCAAGGCTAGTCTTTGTAACCTGGACCTCTGTAGGAATCCTTTTGATGACTTCCCTTAGAAGAGATCATTTTTTTTCTTTGACTGAAGACATCTAGTGAAGGTGTACCCACAATCGTCTGAGGTATTCATTCCACTTAGCTTTGGGAGAGTCTCATTTTTATTAAGTTTTTTTCCTGATATCAAGGTTGAATTGTATTTTTGCACAGTTTCTAATTTAGCCTTTCTGGGACAAGCAATAAGGGCTCATTCCACTGATCCATTGCCATCCTTCACACATTTGAAGACAGGTCTTATATACTCCTTGGAGCATTCTCTTCTCCAGGCTCAATTTCCCCATTTCCATGATCATTCCTGATATACCATCAATTTCACAATATTCCTCATCCAGGTCACCTTCTTCGGGATGCCTTCCAGCTTAACAATGTCCATTCTAAAAGGTGGCACTCTGCACAGAGAACAATGTTCCATACATAGACTGACAAAGGCAGCATTTAGTAATGTACTGTGAATTTGCACTTGCTTTTGGTTGACTCAAGCTTGTAGTCCATGGAATTCCACAGACTTTTTTTCCCAGAAAAAAAGACATAGATGTCAGTGGCAATAGATTTGACTAGATGGACTAACTCTGGGATTCTCTGATTTTTTTCATCTCTGGAACTCTGCGAGCTCTGACCATGGGCAATGGGCTGTGGAAAGGGTCAGATAGGGGAACCAATAATTGACTCTCATTGCTCCTTTCTGAGTCCATATATGTGAGACAGGAAAATGACAACAATTGGGAATTAGTAAGCATGACAATGGCTCAAGGTCAATTTTCCTGAAATCAATTAACCTAAAGACAATTTACCCGAATTTGTAATAAAAAGAAAGCATTGCTATTGTGACATCAGAATGACTGATTGGCCCAGCTGACACATAGGGGTATTACCTCTACAACAATGGTCTTTAAGTAAATTAGTTGTAGTAAAATCATTGTGTTTCCTTAAAGGTGCTGTGCAGTGGTAGGGAGGGTCTAAATAGTAGCTAAAAGTCATCAGCCATCAAGAGGATTATGGGCAGACAAGTTTTAAAGCTGAAAACCATTTTCACCACTGTCCATGGTGTGGTCATCATGGTCAAGAACTACAGACTTGGGCAGCCATATAATGCAGTAGATAGAGCCTGAAGACAAGAAGACCTGGGTTCAAATCTGGCCTCAGTTACTACTAGCTGTGTGACCCTGGGCAAGTCACTCAACCCTGCTTGCCTTAGTTTCCTCATCTGTAAAAAGAGATGGAGAAGGAAATGATGAACTACTCCAGTGTCTCTGCCAAGAAAACCCCAAATGGGGCCACATGGGTCAGAAATGACTGCACAACTGAAGAACAAGGAACAAAACCTGTCATAGGGCATGTAAATGGACAAATAACAGAACTTGTATTATACCACCATAGGGGCCAAGTCACTAGTGTTTTCTAGTATTTGACCAATGAAATATAGTTTAGAAAAAATACTCTGATTTCCCACAGTAGATAATAGTAACATTTGCTGTTTCTAGTGCCTTCAGATTGTGAAATATTCTATTCTCTGCGACTTAATAGATCATCACCTCATGGAGAATTCTTTTTCTATTTTCCTTCCTAAGCTCACCCGAAGACCCGGGCATTCATCACTCATGCTGGCTCTCATGGTGTCTATGAAGGGCTCTGTAATGGAGTGCCAATGGTGTCGTTGCCTTTGTTTGGAGATCAGATGGACAATGCTAAACGCATGGAGTCAAGAGGAGCAGGAGTGACCCTGAACGTCCTTGAAATGACATCTGATGATCTCAGCAAGGCACTGAAGAAGGTTATAAATGATAAAAGGTAAGAAAGCAAGTTGGGATGGCATGGACATTTGCTACAGAAACCTCTAATGCTGCTGTGCCCCTTCTTAGAGCAAAACTAATGTATGCAACTCTAGATCTCTAATAACATAAATTGGGAAACAATCATTCATTTTGATTATATTTTAAATTAATACCTTAGGGGGGCTTTTTTTGCACATGGCTGTCACTTTGCAATGACTCCTCTCCCTCATAACAAAGAAGTACAGTATTCAAAACAAATATCTCTGAGCAGGAATGCCCTCTGTGACTTCCTAACAAGTGGTTCTAATTGACATGTGGTAAACTTTCAAATACTTTGGAATTGATGACCTCTCAGGAATTCCACCTTATACCTTGGGATGGCCGTACTTGACAACTGGAAATCTGCTCTGATATGTCTCCCTCCCCGATCCTACTTCCACCCTCAGGGACCAGGCAAGACATATCTCATCTCCCTTCTATGTGACAGTCCCGTAAACCTTGAAGGTAGCTGTCATGTCTCCCCTAAAATGTTCCCTTCTCTAGGCTAAATGAGGCCCAGTTCTATCAGGCAATTCACATTCAAGTTCATTTCTGATCATCATCCTCTGCATGTGCTTGACTTCATTAGTGTCTTTCATAAACTAAGTAGCCAGTCTGAGCACAGGACTCCTAATCCAGTCTGTCCAGGCAATCTCATTATAGAAACTTGGCTTTGATCAAGGCAGCCCCTTCCAGTCTTTCTGACCACCATGTCACACCCTTGAGTGGTAGACTGCAACCTTGCAGTCCATAAGGCATGTACACGAAGTATGATCTAGTCATATTTCTTCTACCCTCTGACTGATCCTTTCTCTTCTTTTATCTCTTGTTCTCCAAATATAGTTTTAAAAGCCCTTTTTTTGCTGTCCTTTGAGTTAACCAACAACCTCCTTTAATTGTAGTCTTGAGGGTGATACTATGATTTATCCAGTGTTTGGTCACCTTTGGTTTCCTTCTCATCCAGTGCCTTGTGCACAGTCATTCCTTGACTGAGGTGAGTTAGTTGATGAGCTCCCTATGTAGCCACATCAGGATCTTCAGGCAATTCACTTTTTATTCCTCTTCAATGACATAAATAATTTTGGTTCATTATTTTCACTTTCCTCTCCTTGAGCTGATTTTCTTTGTAGAATTTTAAGCCATAGTATCCTAGCCATTCCTTTTTTTTTACTCTGAAATTCACTCTCCAAAAATCTTGGACACCAAGAAGATTTTTGACATTTCCTCCTCTATTACAGACACTGTAATGAAATGTTCACTTTCCCCCCAAGTTTCCTGTTATATTTATTTCAGCAATAACCTCCCTGTCAGTAATCAGATTCAGATCCAAGAGAATGGTTCTTCCTGAGATTTACTCCACATCTGGGAAGGTCAGCAAGGCAATGGAGTAGTTGCTCCAGCTCTCGGCCTTATGTAGTGTGACACTTCTAGAAGGTATTCGGGTAACTGAAATGCACCATTGCTCTACCATCCTTCCAGTATACTAGCTTTGTGATTCACTTCAGGAACCATTATTCTTCCTTCTGGTCATGCAGTCTGCTATTTACTTCTTCCACAACCATGCCTCTGTCTCTTCCTTCATCAATCCTCCCCAATCACTCTCCACCATGTTTCACCACCTCAATTTGTAGATTTCCTCACAGGAGTCGATTTCTTGATATAAACTCAATAAATTTTTGTCGAACTGAATTGAATTAAATATACACTATCGTTTCGTCCTCTTTTATTTACTCTGCTCCATTTGGAGAAGTTATTTCCTTCCACTGGCATACTGCACATTTCTGTGTAGGCTTCTCCGTAATTATTTTTTTCTTACGCAAAACCTGCCAAATTCCATGGCATCTGGCTCTGTGGATACATGCAGAAAATTTTATTCCTCTCTCACTGTTTTGTTTAATGCCCTCTTGATCGAATTCACAAATAGCCAATTTTATTTTATTTTTTGGCCCTCATTAGAGACATTCTATCCTTGCTCAAATCTATCATTCCTAGCTCTTAAGCTGTAGTTCAGAAATTCAAATCCTATTCCCTGACACTGTCTTTAATCTCTTTGACATTACTTACCGGGTTGTGCTTGATATTCAGTTAAACTGTTTCTACCAGTTCCCTAATGCATAAATCAATTGCCTCCAGCTGTTGTGTGAGAAGATCTTCTGAAGAAATCCAGCTTGATATACTGAGTGAAAAATAACAATCTTAAATCCTAAAGCCTGAGTTTGAATCCTATCTCTCATTCTTACCATAGACCTGCCATTTCAACTCTCTGATCTTCAGTTTCCTGCTTTATCAAATGAGGGAGTCTGACTTCACAATCCCCAGAGACTCCTTTCATCCCTAGCACCCATGAAGTTTTGGCCACCTAATGACTCTTCCTGTAGATATAGTCTATCTGCAGCTAATCCTTTGCTATGTCGGTGTCTTCTGTCCAGCTGTTAATTTAACAATTAATTAATTAATCAATGACATCAATTCTGAAATTGATCTATGATTTTTGTTCTTCCTTTTCGAAATGGGCCACCTCCTCGAGAATTTGAATCCACCATACCTAGAGGTCTTCAAGTAGTGATCACTTCCTGAGGCTATCATAGATGATATTAATGCTTCGGCAGTATGATTGATTAGTTAACTTCTGTAGTCCTTCCAGCTCTGTAATCTCATGATTGCATAATCCCTTCATTCTGCAATATATGTACCTAACTTCTTATGAAGTGACCAAATAACACTGAGAAAACAATAGAAAACATTGAAGAAAGAAAGTGTAACTTCTGTGTAGCTTGGCTTCCTCTAGAGCAACCCAAAGAGGTCATAGGTCTTTATCATTGGAGACTTTTTACATTAATCTACCTTTTTAATATTTTTAGCTACAAGGAAAACATCATGCGTCTGTCAGCTCTTCACAAAGATCAGCCTATCAGCCCCCTTGACCTTGCTGTGTTCTGGGTGGAATTTGTGATGAGAAACAAAGGGGCCCCACATTTACGTGCTGCTGCCCATGACCTCAACTGGATCCAGTACCATTCCTTGGATGTCATTGCTTTCCTCCTGGCTATTGTATTGACTGTTGTACTAATTGCTGTGAAATGTCTAAAGTTTTGTTTTCAGAAATGCTTTGGTAAAAAAGGAAAAGCTAAGAAAGCCACCAAACCTAAGTCTCATTGAGCCACATTTTAAAATCTAGATATATTTGTTTGTTTTCACTATGGTTTCTGAAAATGTACCCATAAGAATTCCGTGCACACCAAAGCACACAAATACACTAATGTATCCTCATGCAGACAACTCATTTTCAAATCAATTTTTGATAAAGAAAATCTCAATCTTACTTTGTTGTTTATTGAAGTAGGAGCATAGAGCTTATTGAAGTAAGGCAAGATTCATGACCTCGAGGATGACCATGAACATGCTTGAATGGTTCGGGATCGAGAAGTATAAGAGATTCTCTAGTCAGAAAGCAGAGGAACTATAACATTTATTTAGACACAAGAGAATTTAATCCCAGGACTAATAATTGCAATTTCATATAGTACCAATTTTATTCCAACACCACTAAGCCCACCTCAATTGAGCAACAAGGAAATTATAACAAATTATTAAAGCAAGGAGTATTGTAACCTAATACCCCCAAGTGGTGCTCTGCTAGTACAAATGGATCAGAATGTTATCAGTCACACACAAGCAGTATTTGTAGCAAAGGCACAAGTTATGATATTGGTCAAAACCAAACTAAACATATGAATAAATCCCTAATAATTATTTTTCCTGGAGGCTACTTTTGTGAATTTATTTTGCTTTTGTGTGCATTGTTTTGGCTTCTTTTGATAACCATTTAGTCACTGATTGATTCAACAATGTATATTTATTGAAAAGCAACAGTCCTAATGGAGTTTTCAGCCTAATACGACCACCTAGATGTATACTCTGATATATTGCTACTTGGATGCATTTGCAACCCCATTGATGTGGGTCCTCCTCCCTCCTTCCAAAGGTCCACCTCCTTCTAAAACCCATCCATCCTTTCTCATTCTTCTGAATTATTCTCAAAATGCCCCAATCAATAATCAACAGGCTTGAAGTGCTCAGCGTCTTAGAAACCTTCCTTCTAATATCTCAGCACAATGCACATGCAAGTGGAGCACATGAGTTCTTCATTTACTTCTTCGTACTTTGCTGTGTGACTGCCCACCTCATTTCCAATCTCTTTAACATTGCTTCTAGTGTTCAATTCTTCAATGGCCACAGAAACTGTAGAAGGGTGGGATCTTTGGGTTGCAGATCTAGGCTGACAAGAAGACTCAGAAGCCATCAAATGTAGCCCCGTTATTTTACACCTGGAGAAAGTAAGAAACTAGATCGAGGGAGCCCAAGATATTCTGGTGGGCAAGTGCTGAAGCCAAGATTCAAACCCCCCTACTCTGACTCCAGGATCAAATTGAGCACATCTGTGGCAGCCTTGTTTCCATCACCATGGTTCTTTCCATTTCCCTTTGGGTAACTGACAGTCTCAGTTCTTTGGCATCCCCAGTCTTGTATGGCTTACAGATAAGCAATATTGCTAGAAGAAACTTGGTATTTAAAAGACATGTAACTTGGGAATATAAGGTGGGGTAGAAGGACCCACAGGAGCTAAGAGAAAGGAGAGAGGAATTCTTGATGCAGGAAGAGGCAGCCATAGACAGCTTCACAGACTGAATGACATTTGAGCTGAGAATCCAAGGGCAAATATGATTTGGATGGAGTGAGGAGGAAAGAATATCATTCTGCGGAGAGTGGACATCTTGACCAAAGGAAGAGAGATCATGGTACAGAGGTATAGTCAGGGAAACCCAAAGGCACATTTGGGCTGGGAAGTTTGGAATTCTTCCCATGGGAATGAAGATTCAGCACAGATTTAAAAGCAAGGGCATGACATGATGAGGGAGGACAGCAATATTAAGGATGGATTCAAGTTGGGAAAGACTGGAGGCATGGTAGACCCTTTAGAATAGAGTCCAAGGGAAAGTTAATGATGGCTAGATCAGGACAGTTTTGATGGGAAAGTATAAAAAGTCCAGATGGGAGAGATCAGATGGTGCAGAAATGACACTAGCTGGTACCTCCGAGCTTGACCAGACAAGTCCATCTGTGCTGCCTGACAAAGATGTAATAGTCACCAAGCTAGAAGGACTTAGGATAACAGACACAAGAGCAGGTGGAAACCTGAAAGCAGTGTGTGTCCCATTCCTGGCAGCCCTTTCAGCATGGCCAGCCCCAAACCTCAGCTTCCTGCAATATGAGGCATGGTCTGGACTCCACTGTTATCAAGTGGATGTGGCCATGGCCAGGATACTGGCTCCCACTGGTCAGGTTTGGGTCTGGTCATCCTCCTCTTTTGTAGATACATTCACCTGGGGGAGAAGTGTCCATGAGGTAAGTGTCAACTCATCCACATCATTGATTAATAGTGCTTGCTCATCCTTTAAGACATGCCCCTTTACTTATTTAGAAAGACTCACCTCTTTTCAGAAGAAGAAATCAAAGCTATCTATGTTCATATGAAAAAATGCTCTACATCACTATTGATGAGAGAAATGCAAATTAAAACAACTCTGAAGTACCACCTGACACGTATGAGATTGGCTAATAAAACAAAAAAGGCAATTGTTGGATATTGGAGGAGATGTAGGAAAATTGGGACACTAATGCACTATTTGTGGAGTCTCCATTCTGGAGAACAATTTGGAAGTATGTGCAAAGGGCTCTAAAACCATCCATACCCTTTGATCCAGCAATGCCACTACTAGGTTTGTATTCCAAAGAGATTATAAAAAAGGAAAAGGACCTATTTGTACCAAAATATTTATAGCAGCTCTTTTTGTGGTGGCAAGAAATTGGAAATTGAGGGGATGCCCATCAACTGGGGAATGGCTGAACAAGTTGTGGTATATGAATGTAATGGAATACTACTTTGCTATATGAAATGATGAGCAGGTGGACTTCAGAAAAACCTGGAAAGACTTACATGAACTGATCCAGTGAAGTGAGCAGAACCAAAAGAACATTATGCACAGTAAGTGCAATATTAAGCAATGATCAACTATGATAGACTTAGCTCTTCTCAGCAATACAATGTTCCAAGACAGTTCCAAACACTCATGGAACTCCATGGACTCCATGGACTCATGGAAAATGCTGCCCCTATCCAGAGAAAGAACTAATAGAGTCTGAATGCAGATTGAAGCAGGCTATTTTAATTTTCTTTCTTTTTTTATGGTTATTTCTTTTGGTCTATTTCTTCTTTCCCAACATGACTAATATGGAGATATGTTTTACATGATTGCACATACATAACCTATATCAAATTGCATGCTATTTTAGGAAGGGGGAGGAGACAGAGACAGAGAGAGAGATAGAGAGAGAGGGAAAAAATTTGGAATTAAAATAAATAAATAAGTTAAAAATTGTCTTTACATGCAATTATAAAAATGCTATTTTTTAAAAAAAGACATGTCTGGGGATGCAACTTTTTCTTTTCTGCCAATTATATTTGTTGTCTAGACCATAAATGCTACCTTCATGAATTTCACGAAACAGGCAGCTGGGTGGTGCATTTCATAGGGCACTGGACTTGGAGTCAAGAAGATCTGAATTCAAATCTAGCCTCGCAGTGTGACCCTGGGCAAGTCACTTTCCCTCTCTCAGCCTGAGCTTCCCCATACGTAAAACGGGGAAAATAATAGCACCTACCTCACATACTTACTGTGAAGATCAAATGTGACAATTATACAGTGCATAGCACAGTGCCTGGCAGGTAGTAAGTGCTATACAAATGTTGGGTATCCTTATTTATAAACATTCAGAGGACAATTAATTCCAGTACTACGTAAAATGTCTGGAAGAATAGAAAAATATATTGTATAAATTGTATTTATAATATCATATTATTATGTAATTATATAATATATGATATTATATAAATCTCATCTTGATACCTAGAGCTGTGAGAATCAAAACAGAGACAGAATTCCAAATGAGTGTTGAAGCCAAATTTTTAAATTAAATATTAGCAAAGAGGCTGCTGCGACATATCACAGAGATTATATGTTAGAATCAAGTTTGATTCATACCAAGAGTGCAGTGTTTCTTCAATATTAGGAACACTATCAACATACTATATCACATTAGTAAAAGGAAAAATTATATAATTCTATCAATAAAGATTGAAAAAGCTTTGAAGAAAACACAACACTCATTTCCAGAACAAAAAAAAAACACTAGAAAAAGGGATGAAAATGACCTTTTCTTAATATGGTAAGTAATGTCTGTCATAAACCAAGAGCTAGGATTACAAGTAATGGGGAGAAGGCCAGAGGACTTCCTGCTAAGAAGGGGAGAAAGTGAAGATGTTTGTTCTTACTGCAACTATTGTATATCCTGCTAGGAATTTGAGCTATAGCAATAAGACAACAAAAAGAAATTGAGGAAATAGCATTTACAGATGATAAAGAGGACCCTATAGAGTCAACTCAAATTAATCAAAATAATGACTGCAGCAAAGTTGTAGGATATGAAATAAATCCAAAGAAATCATCAGCATTAGTGTACTACCAAAAAACCAAGCAGAAAAAGATGGAAAGAAGAATTCCATTTAAAATATTTATAGAATGCCAAAAATACTTGAGAGGTTGCCTACCAAGATACCTACAGGAACTCTCTGACTAAAATTGCAAAACATTCTTTCCACAAATAGAGATCTAAATAACTGGAGGGATGTTCCTTGCTCATGGCTAAGCCAAGCCAATATAAAGAAGATGACAAGACTACCTAAAGTCATTTATTTATCCAAGTCCATAGGAAAAAATAATGAAATTCATCTAGAGAAACAAAAGGTCAAGTGTCTCAAAGGAAGTCATGAAAAACATGGCAAAGGAGGCCCAACCTCACATTATGCTGCAAAGCAACAGTCATCAAAATGATTTGGTTCTGGCCAAAAAATAACAAGGTTGGTCAATGGAACAGAGGAGGTACACAACATACAGAAACAATCAAACCTAGTGGCCTAGCATTGTTTGAATCCCAAGACTTCTGCTACTAGGATAAGGACCAAATATTTATCAAAATTGCTGGGAAAACTGCAAAGCAGGCTTGCAGAAATTAGGTGTAAACCAATCTCTCTCACTATGTACAAAGAAACACTCCAAATGGACACATGACCTAAATAGGAAGCCAGTGGAATTTGCTGGTGAGGGAGGAGAGTTTGGGATGATATGATTGGATCTTCCCTTTAGGAAAAATCCATTTGACACTTAAATAATCCTAGTGCCCACCTTGTGCAAGGATCTTTTGCACTTGCTGTGGCTACTTGTCATGCACATGACCACATCTGGAGGGGGGAGGTTGTTGGCGACCTGGGCTGGCTCTGGGTTTTGGTCCTAGGGCTCATGACATGCTATGATAGCACCATGTGAATCATAGGCCGAAGCTGCGTGGTGTTTGTTTGTTAGTAGACAGGCTGAAAAGTCTATGCCATTCAGGCCATTTCAATCATTTTAAGCACCTACTGTGTGCCATGCACTATGATGGGCCCTGGGGATACAGTGGCAATTTCGGCTTAGCTCAAGTCACATTCCATTTTGTCTTGTTTGTTGCTAACACTCTCCCTTTGCTCCATCACCCAAAAATGTATTGGAATTTACTACATATGGAATTTGTTTATTTAGTTGGCTTTAAAGCTTAATGTTTCTCATTAAATTTTCAATTAAATTAAAAAGCATTTATCTGCTCTCTTTTGCCCTCCTCCTCTTCCCATGAGATAAATCTGCTTCCTAATATGGGTAATTCCCACATTGGCCATTCCCCAAAAATGAATGCCTCATCTGATGCATCCAGCCTCTCCCTTCTTGGCTGGAAGGTGGGGAGTGTGCTTCATTGGGAGTCCTCTGCAGCTGTGATTCATCAGCCCAATGATCAGCAGCTCTAAGTCTTTCCAAAGTGTTTGTCTTTACAGCATTGTGGTTATTTATGAAAAGGTCTTCTGGTTCTGCTCACTTTTCTTGGCCTCAGTTCATAGAAGCCTCCCTGTTGCTTGAAACCATCCTTTGGGCCATTTATGATGGCACAGTGATATTCCATTAGATTCATACACCACCATTCATTCAGCCACTCCCCAAGTGATGTGCACTCCCCTAATTTCCATTTCTTTACCACTACAAAAAAGAGATGCTATGTTTTTGTCCAAATGGATCCTTCTGTTCTTTTCTTTGGGGTACAGGCCTAAGGTTGGCATATTGCTGGGTCTAAGAGTATGCACAATTTCATGACTTTGCGTATGGTTCCATATTGCTCTCCTGAATGTCTGTATCAACTCATAGCTACACCAATAATGTATTAATGTGTGTGTTTCCCACAGATCTTCAAACATTTGTCATTTTCCTTTTTTTTGCAAACTTTACCAATTCTAGCATTGCATCCCTGAAGTCTTAACTACAATCTCCCTTTCTATGGGAAGCCATTCCCATTCCCCCTGAATTCTAGTGCCTTCCCTCTTTTAAGTATTTGCTATATATCCTGACTGCAACTTGTTTCTATGTGTTTCCCACATTCAAAGATTTTAAATAAAGTCATGACAAAAAGATAACAATGTGCCCAAGAGAGTGAATTTTATGGTATTACATTTATGTTTCAGAGAGCAGCCTGGGCAGTGAGGGGAAAGAACGCTGGCCTCAAAGCTAGCAAAACCCTAGTTCCAGGCCAACTTCTGACACAGCCAGGTTGGAGGACTGCTCGGCACTTTAGGCAAACCTCTCAGACTGTGTAAGACTAGGGAAAGGCACCATGACCCCACGTTGACACAGCTTTTTTTCCTGACCCAAGTTTCTTGTGCCAGTGATCTCAGGCCTAGCTCCCATCCTGATGTAGAGTTGAGAATATGCAGCCAGAATCAGGCTGGAGTTCACCCAGGACTTGCTCAGCATTCTGGATTCAGTGAGGCTCTGTGATGGCATTGAAGGCAGGATGTCCAGATCACTCCGCCCATGCGTTTTCTTCTCACATAAACACTCTTCAGGGCTTTTCACGGTCCATGCTGACACACAGCAACCCCACCTCTTATCTCTGTGCCTTCCTCTTTCATACCAGGACTGCCTTCCCTCCCTTAATTGCACCTTGTAGAATTCCTAGATTCCTTCAAGGCTCAGGCCAGGTGCCCATGGGGCCTATCCCTTCCCCACATGCTAGTGTCTCCTCCTACAAAACAAATGAAAATAGAAATCAAACCCCATCACACTAAAAAGAAGAACTGAATTTGCCCTTGCATGTCCTTGGCATAGTAAGGGTTAATTAAGTGTCTGTTGGATGAATGTCTGATTGAGTGAATGAATGATTAATTGGGTGAATGAAGAAATGACCATCTTCCCAAGCCATTCTTTTGGCAAGTTTTTCACTGCCAAACTCCTGGGAAAATGATTAACACCCATTATCTCCATTTCCTCTCCTCTGAATGCCTTTCAAATCTCTTGAAATCTGGCTTTGGACCTGACTCTGCTCTTTCTAAAGTGATGGGTGCTTGCTTCATTGAAGGATTTGGCCACAGCTTCCCCTTGGCCTTCATCCTTCCTGTTATCTGCAGCATCTGGTTTAGTGCCCACCCTTCTCCTGGGTGCTCTTCCCTTCCTGGGTTTTGTGATGCTGCTCCTCCCTGATTCTTTGCCTACCTGTCTGACTGTTCCAGCCCCATGCCTTGGCAGAGGTGGGAAGCCACAAAAGAGGCACATCGCACACCTTTTCATCCATTTTTGAAGTCTGCATGAAACTAGGCTGATTTTTTCTTGTTTTCATTTTCTTTAAATAATATGGGATGGCTCTCTGGGAGGGGAGGGGAAGGAATGCTGGGGTGAAATTATGGTGATTTTTTTAAAAAGCCAAAAGCCATTGTGGTATTAATGTGATTAAAGTCTTCCTTATCCATTTAATATACCTCAGGTGGAGCTAGTTAAAGGATGCTTTATTAGGAGAGGCTTGTTTCTAGGAAGGCCCACACTCTGAGAGCACTGCAAGGGAGCTCAGAACTGCAAGCTCTCAGAACTGCAGGAGGAGAGGACACAAGCAAGCAGACAGTTAGGAATGAGTGTTTATGGCAAGGCCCTAGAAGAGGGGCAGTTTATGGGATGGCTTGGCTCCTTGCTGCCATATTGTGTTTTAATTTCCTTGCTGTTATAGTGAAGTGGAATTACTGGTTTTGGGATACAATTACTGCTATGTCAAATTGCCAAAATGTCAAATCCTCAGTTTGAGGATTTGATCCTCTGGTGTCTGAATAAATGTTTTACTTCTGCCTTCTGTGTAGAGAATCTTTTATATTTTGTGATTCTGAACAATACAGGCATATTCATGGTCACCATCGATATTGTGAATCTTGCCTTACTGATATAGACATCAATAAAAACTCATTTTAAAATAAGAAAAAAGTCATTCTGGAGTCTTTCTTGGATTCCCCAAATAGGCACCAAGAGGCACTGGAGCCAGGTAGCTGCTGGAGCCCATCAAGAGAGGCAGTTGCCAATCCCAGGGTCATGAAGGTTTCTATAGTTGTCAGTCACAGGATCACTAACGGGGGCTACTCTCATACCTCTTGAAGGTACCCAGGATGAAAGGGGATTCTGCTCATCAGTGGTCAATTAATCTGCCATCTCCAACTCAGAAATGATGCACACATATAGGAGGTGAACCTACCAATCCTCTATAGACAAGGATCTATTTGGCTGTTGAGATACTATTTTGTTTTTGAGTATCCCAGGTACATCATGCCCAACATGGCCTTCATTGGAGGAATAAACTGTGAACGAAGGAAAAGACTTCAACAGGTTTATCATTTTTGCTTTCTTGGACTCTTCTATCTCCTACCTCTGTCTAGGCCGTGCCAGCGATGGATGTCTGGTTAATGCTTGGTGGCTGGCACTGACATGCATTGGAATGAATTAGTGGATGGTGCCTTTCCCCATCACCGCTTCAGCCAATTGCTGTTCTGGATAGAGGAGATGCTTGTCCCCTGAACTGGTGCATGTCTGCTGATCCAGAGGACTGACTGACTGACTGTATTCCAGGAAAGACAGAGGTGGCATTTCCAACTAAGAGAACAACCAGGACATTGCCTTGCAGGAGTGGGGGACCAGGACGGAAGGAAGGAAGGAAAGAGGGATGGAAAGGAGTGAGGGAAGAAGAAAAGGAGGAAGGAAGGAAAGAAGAAAGGAAGGAAGGAAGAAAGGAAAAAAGGAAGGAATGAAAGAAGGATGGAAAGGAGTGAGGGAGGAAGACAGGGAGGAAGGAAAGAAGGAAGGAAGGAATGAGTGGAAGAATGAAGGAATATCAGAAGGATGGAAGGAAAGAAGGAACGAAGGAAGGAAGGATAGAAAAAAGGAAGGAGGGAAGAAGGGGGATGAATAATAAATCATTAGAGAAGATCCTCCATATTACAGTGTAAGCCCAGCACATATGTGTCAAGGTCCCTGCCTCCTTTGCAGACCTTTAGACTCTCCCCCTTGGAGACTGATAAGCCCTGAACAAAGAACAGGAAACTCCTAAGACAAAGGATAGGAAATAACTCCTCTCCCACTGGAGAAACATTCCTTAAGAGCCAGTTCTTAGGAATGAGGGGGTGGGGGTGGCTCCTCTCTCTGGAGGGGAAAAAAACTTTCTTTTTTCAGGGTCCTATAAAAGTCATCACATGGGACAGGCACATTGGAACCTCGCCCATGGAAAGGACGCTTTGCCTGGGATTACGTTCAGAAGGACCAACAAAGAGGCTGTAAAGGGGTTTCCCAGGTTAGGAGAAGCCTTGGGTGCAGGTGCTGAATGTGAAGTGTATGTTGTATGTTGTGTGTGTTTGTCTTTTGTCATTGTCACTGCCTTTGTAGAAAAGAGAGGGATTCCCCAGCTTAGAGAAACCTTGAGCAGCGGTATTCCTCTGAACAGGTGTTGCTTCTGTGTGTCTGCATCTCCATCTTTGTCACTGTGTTAACTGTGCAGTAGGAATTGTTAAATAATGTGCTTGCAGGGTTAAAAGAGTATTTCCCCTGTCTTTCACTAAAAAAAAACTTTACTCTGTTGGGAGTGTGTCTTATTGCCCCTGCGAATCCGAATTTGAACCTAACCTAGCTTAATTGAACAGGAGAGAGGAAGGAAGGAGGGAGGGAGAGAAGGAAGGAGGGAGGAATGAAAGAAAGAAGGAGACAAGGGAGGGAGATAGGAGGCCACAAGGGAATGAAGGAAGGAATAGAATAGTAAGAACCATGGATTGAAGGATCCAGGTCCATGTTCTGTCTCTGCTACACACTCGCTGAATGACCTGAGGAATTCACATTTTCTACCTGGTTCTCATTTTCCTTATGGGCCAAATGAGGAACTTAGACTTGCTGCTCTCTGAGGTCCTTTCCAACACTCTTTCTATCTATTCTCTTGGGATCTATGACCTACTTTCTAATCCCAGCTCTGCTACTTTATCAGTGATGTTTGTTAAGTCACTTCTCTTGGGGCCTCAGTTTCCTCATCCATATAATGGGGGGATTGGACTAGATTATCTATTCCAACTCTAGACAAACGATCCTTTCAGAAAAGGTTTGTGTTGAGAAGAACAGGAGATCAATTTGAGCAGGCAAGATGGGACCAATCCTAAAAGTTTACAACAGAAAAAAATCTTTATTTCATATATTTTTGTTTATTTAGTCACATAGTTCCCAATTACATACCAACCAAAATTTTAACATTCTTTTTCTAAAAATTTGATTTCCAAACTCTCTCTGTTCCTTTCACCTCTAGAGAAGTCAAGCAATATGATAGCAGCAATACATGTGAAGTCATGGAAAATATATTTCCACATCAGCCATCTTGCAAAAGAAAACCCACAAAAACAAACCCACAAGAGAAAAAGAAAGTAAAAAAGAATGCTTCAATCTGCATTCAAGGTTCAAGATTAGAAAGAAATCTTCTAGTAGATCTAATTGAACATCAGGTTTTTCAGATGAGGCCACTGAGAGCTGGAGACATTCAGTGACTTAGCCAAGATCACAAAGTGTGTGGGGGACAGTTTCCTGAACCTCTGTCCAGGGTCTCCATGAGTGATTATACTACTGTCTCTAAGGGAGAGGGGAGATGAGGATGTAGGAGATGGCAACAGGGAAGTGCTTAGCATGGGGAGGGAGGGAGTAGAGTGGCCAGTCAGCAATTTGTAGATTGTTTGTTCATCCAAATGGTATTTATTAACTCTCTACTCTGTACAAGGCATTGTGTTGGGCTCTTGAGGTGATGTCAGGTCAAATCAATAAGCTTTTATCAAAAGCCTACTATGTGTCAGACTGTGCAAAGTGTTGGATGTGCAAAGAAAGACAAAAGGACAGTCCTTGCCCCCAAGAAGCTCACTGTCTGAGGCGGGAGACAACATACATATGCAGAGATAATGAAAAGAGCAGTAAAAAGAATTAAGGAAGGCTTCCTGGAGAAGGTGGGATTTTGTTTGGGACATAAATGAAGCCAGGGAGGTCAGAAGGTGGAGCAAAGGAAAAAGAGCATTACAGGCACTGGGGACAGCAAGAGAAAATTCCCAGAGCTGAGAAATGGAAGGTGTTTTTTGTGGAACAATCAGAAAGTCAGAGTCATTGGATCTAAAAGTATGTTTTGGAGCATAATGTGTAAGAAGGCTAGAAAGGTATGAGGGGGCTGGTGAAGAAGGGCTTTGAATGTGGTGAGAAGGGCCTATAGCAGAGTGGGGGGGGGTCAAAGGGGGAATATCCAAGAGATGCTTCTTAGGTAGAACTGAGAGGACGTGATGACAAATTGGTAATAGGGGGTGAATTACAGAGGGAGAAGTTGAGGATAACAACTGGATTTTCAGCCTGTGTGCTTGGGGGGAGGAAACAGTGGTGCCCTTAAAAGTAAAAGGGAGTTTAAAGTGGGAATTTGGCGGGGGGAAGAGAACTACTTCTGTTTTGGACATTGTGAGTTTAAGATGTCTTTGGGATGTTCAGGTGAGGACATCCTATCGGTGTTTGAGAATGTGACACTGCAGGTCAGGATGGATCTTGGCGATTGGGGGGTATGAACATCAAAGAAATGTGATCTCTGCATTCAAGGAGATGATCATCTTAGACCTGGCAGTGTGGTGTGGAAAGCTGAGCAGTGGAATGCCAGGGGAGGTTGTTCTGTTCATGGAAGTGGGAGAGATAAGACTATATTTGACATTGTGTGGTCTGGGCCACACCTTCCCTCCACTAGCTCATATCACACTCTTCCTTTTTTGCTCATCCAGGATGATTCTTGCCCATGTCTTCCTAGAAATATTGCTGCTGTCTAAGTGAATCCAGGCCTTTCTTTAGGTCTACTAATACTTCAGGAGCACTGGAGAAGCTTGGGGGTTATTCATTGATGTTTGATCCGGGCTTCTCACCAGAAGAGTGGCCTGCCTTGTTTAATTGGCCAACATTTCCTGGATGATTCCCTTATGCCTCCTCTTGCCCATCGATTCTCACTAGTAATATGTTGACACCAGGTCAGTTGGCAAATTAAACATCAGAATCCTAGAGCTGTAAGGGCTCTTAATGGTGACTTGGAAGCTCTGGTCATTATGTCCATTGTCCAGCAACTAGGAAAGCATTGGATTAATTTTCCAGCTCCCTCTTGGGTTCTAGAAACACAAGGCAAGTCTTCTAAGGGAAACAGCATTGCATGGAGGTGCCCTAGTGGACAGAGAGAGCTAGTGCTGAAATTGGAAACTCCTAGGTTGGAATCTCACCTTCAGTCTTTGCTCTGTGGCCAGGGGCAACTGACTATACTGCTCTGCACTTCAGTTTCCTCACGTGCAAAATGGAGATAATAAAACTGATAAGACCTGACTCCCGGCAATCCTGCAGAATAAACCTGCAGAATAAACCTGTCATATCGATCCATATGCTAAATGCGTAGCATTAATTTAGTCCCCACTACGTGCCAGGCACTGGGACCACTGAGACAGAAAGGAAAACATCTGAGCCCTCCTTCTATACCCTCCTATGAAATGAGGTTCTGCAATCAACCTCTGTGTGTGTGTTCTAGTTTCGAGAGATTCAACCATAGACTTGCACTTTAGACAGAATTTCTGAGTCGGGACCCAGATCCACTTGGGGAAACAGATCATAGGCAAATGTTTCACAAAGGGAAAATAACCAAGTGCTCCTTATAGTGGGAGGGACCATGGAGTCACAATCAATAGGCACAATGGAAAAACACAGATGTTCCTATGATGACTTAGGGGCTTTGCTGCCACATACAAGTTATTATTTCTTTTGAAGATATGCTATCTCAGATCATTGAACATAGTCTGGAGCTGACCAAAGCCCAACCTAAGGGGTACTTCAAGGATGACACTTTTTGATTCATTCAACAAATGTCTACTGCACCCCTCTTATTTAAAAGAAATTAGAGAATCCGAGGCTCCTAGATTTTGAGCTGGAGGCAGGCATCAAGTCCAGCTCAAATCCCTCTCATTTTACAGGGAATATAGAGAATGCAGGGAGGAAATAAGCATTCCAAATTCACCAGAGACTTATGCAGTGTCTATTATGTGCAATATGGTTCCCACTGACCTTGCCAATTCCCTTTCCTCTGATTCCTCTTCCACGCCCTCTGTCCTACTTGCTAAACTCATGCTCTTTACTTCCCTTCCACCCCATCCATGCTCCATCTCCACACCTTGGCACAGACAGCCCCCATCTCGGTAATACACTGCCTACCAGCTTTGTGGAAAGTACAGCCTATGTGCCAGAAGCCTGTTCCGGATCTTCCCCCTCCCCAGTTGGTCATAGGCTCTCCCTCTTGGTATCACCCCTGATCCACCTGTGGAAACAGATCTGTTCCATCTTCTTTGTGTTACTGACGTGCCCAGGCTTGGCCCCACATCCTTTCTAGTGTGTCGCTCCTTAAGCAGGTGCCCTTTCGGTTCGGTCTTTGTACGCCAAACATACAACAGGCACCGGCCCTAACACACAGCCGGTGCTTGTCAAGTTGAATTAATTGAACATAAGTTTTGGTCCCTGCCCTCGAGGAGATGAGGGCTCCATATATAAGATGGTGGAAAATGATGGATGGTGTAAGAGAGAGGAAACACCAGCACTGATGAGTGAGTGCCCAAAGGTGGTGAGTCAGTGGACCGAGGCCATCCAAATGATGTCTTCTCTAATGGGGCTGATGCTTGGCTCACAGCTACAAAATGCCAGGCCTTCAGCCAGACTGGTCCAAAAGACAGAACAAGTGTCAGTGATGCTTCAGTCCTAAATTCTTCAATAGATGTGAGATTTCACAGAAATGGATAATTTCTTCAAGGGTCCATATTGCAGCCCAGCCATGGCCATTCATCCATCTACAAACCATTCTTTTGAGTCTCTTAAGAAATAGCCATGTTTCCGTTATGACTTCCAGAGAATCACCCACAGCCTATGAGGGTAGTCCATTCCATCACAGGACAGCGTTTAAAGCAAAACCTACATGCCACTTCTTTTTTTTCTCTGTATATATTTTATTTAATATTTTAGTTTTCAACATTAATTTCCACAAGATTTTGAGTTACAAATTTTCTCCCCATTTCTACCCTCCCCCCATTCCAATATGGCATATATTCTGATTGCCTTGTTCCCCAGTCAGCCCACCCCTCTTTCATCCCATTCCTCCCCCCGCCCCCATCCTCTTTCTCCTTACTTTCTTGTAGGGCAGGATAGAATTCTATGCCCCATTCCCTATATATCTTGTTTCCCAGCTGCATGAAAAAAAATAATTTTTTAAGCATCTGCTTTTAAAACTGTGAGTTCCAAATTTTCTCCCCTCTTCCCTTCCCACCCATCCTCCCTAGGAAGGCAAGCAATTCAACATAGATATCACATGTATCATTATGCAAAACACTTCCACAATGCTTATGTTGTGAAAGGCTAACTATATTTCCTTCCATCCTATCCTGTCCCCCTTTATTCAGGTTTCTACCTTGACCCTGTCCCTTTTCAAATGTATTTGCTTTTGATTACCTCCTCCCCCAATCTATCCTCCCTTCTGTCATCCCCCCTTTTTATCCCCTTCCCCTTACTTTCCTTCGGAACAAGATACCCAGCTGAGTGTTTATGTTATTCCCTCCCCAAGTTGAATCTGATGAGAGTAAGATTCGCTCATTCCCCCTCACCTACCCCTTCTTCCCTCCAATGGAACTGCTTTTTCTTGCCAGTTTTATGTGAGATACTTTACCCCATTCTATTTCTCCCTTTCTTCCTCTCTCAATATATTCCTCTCTCACCCCTTAATATTATTTTATTTTTTTAGATATCTTCTCTTCATATTCAACTCATCCTCTGCCCTCTGTCTATATTCCCTCCAACTACCCTAATATTGAGAAGGACTCATGAATTACACACATCATTTTTCCATGGAGGAATGTAACAGTTCAACTTTAGTAAGTCCCTTATGATTTCTCTTTCTTGTTTACCTTATCATGCTTCTCTTGATTCTTGTGTTTGAAAGTCAAATTTTCTATTCAGCTCTGGTCTTTTCATTGTGAAAGCTTGAAAGTCCTCTATTTTATTGAAAATCCATATTTTGCCTTGGCACATTATACTCAGTTTTGCTGGGTAGGTGATTCTTGGTTTTAATCCTAGCTCCTTTGACCTCTGGAAAATCATATTCCACTCACTTCAATCCCTTAATGTGGAAGCTACTAGATTTTGTGTTATTCTGACTGTTTCCACAATACTCAAATTGTTACTTTCTGGCTGCTTTCAGTATTTTCTCCCTGACCAGGAAACTCTGGAATTTGGTTATCATATTCCTAGGACTTTTCTTTTGGGGATCTTTTTCAAGAGGCAACTGGCAAATTCTTTCATTTTCTATTTTACCCTCTGGTTCAAGAATATCAAGGAAGTTTTCCTTGATAATTTCTTGAACGATGATGTCTAGGCTCTTTTTGATCATGGCTTTCAGGTAGTCCAATAATTTTTAAATTATCTCTCCTAGATCTGTTTTCCAGGTCAATGGATTTTCCAATGAGATATTTCACATTGTTTTCCATTTTTCCATTCCTTTCGTTCTGTTTTATAATATTTTTATTTCTCATAAATTCACTAGCTTCCAGTAGCTCCAATCTAATTTTTAAGGTGGTATTTTCTTCCGTGGTCCTTTGGACCTCTTTTTCCATTTAGCTAATTCTGCCTTTCAAGGCATACTTCTCCTTATTGGCTTTTTGGGATCTCTTTTGCCATTTGAGTTAGTCTATTCCTTAAGGTGTTATTTTCTTCAGTATCTTTGGGGTCTCCTTTAGCAAGTCTTTGACTTGTTTTTCCATGATTTTCTTGCATCACTCTCATTTCTCTTATCAATTTTTCCTCTACTTCTCTTACTTGCTTTTCCAAATGTTTTTTTGAGCTCTTCCATGGCGTGAGCCCAATTCATATCTTTCTTGGAGGATTTTGAGGTAGGCTCTTTGACTTTGTTGACTTCTTCTGGCTGTATGTTTTGATCTTCTTTGTCACCAAAAAAAAGGAATCTACAGTTTGAGTTTGAGTTTGAGTCTCTGTTTGAGTCTGAGTTCATTTTCGGTGCCTGTTCATGTTCCCAACCAAGTACTTGATCCTTGAGCCTTTAGTCAGGATATGACTGCTTGTAGAGTAGAGAGTACTTTGTCCCAAGCTTTAGGTACCAATCTCTGCTGTTTTCAGAGCTACTTCCACTCCAGCGTCACCCCAGGCTCTGTCACAGCAGCGCTCCTCCCTCTCCAAGAACCACCAACCAGGACTGCAATTCAGATTCGAGCAGGGCACAGCAAGAGAATCTACCTTTGTGCCCACAAAGCCCTCTGAATCCCTTATAGTTAGTAGTTAGTGTGTACCTTATGTTTCTCTTGGTTCTTGATTCCAAAAAAGGTATCTAGAGTTCGACGCTGCTGATGCTGGAGCTCAGGTGGCAGCCTCAGGAGCTTCCTGCTGCTGCTATGGCCACTGCTGCATGACCTCCTCCACCCCCAGGCTGGTGGCTGGACATCTCTGAACCTGATCCTGCAGTTTCCCCCAACCTGTTCTTTGGCATTTGTCGCTTGAGAAGTCTGGGAACTGCCACACTTCGCTGTTTCATGATCCCAAGGCCTATTCAAGGCTAGCTGACCCTGGGTCTGGTCTGTCCCAGCACGGCCCAATCTGAGCTGCCCTCCGCTCTCAGCACCGTGTAATAGACCCTTTCTGGTGACCATCCAGGTTCTCCTGGGCTGCAGATCTGTTTCCCTCTGCTATTTTGTGGGATCTGCATCTCTAGAATTTTTTCAGAGCCATTTTTACAGGCATTTGGAGGGATCTTAAGCAAGTCCCTGCTTTTCTGCTGCTATCTTGGCTCTGCTCCCCCTACATGCCACTTTTTTTGCATGGGAGACGGGAAGGCAATTGTGGTTAAGTGACTTGCCCAAAGTCACACAACTAGTAAGTGTGTGAAGCATCTCAGGTCAGAATTGAACTCAGTCCTCCTGACTCCAGGGCCAGTGCTCTACTCACTGTGCCACCTAGGTGCCCCTTGTTTCCTCTTAAACCCATTCCTGATGAAAGTAGGTTACCAGAATGACCAGCCCTCCTCCCCATCTAAATCCTCAGTATCCTTTCTTCTTCTTGTACTTCTTTTGTGTAAAATAGTTACTGTTTTTAGTTGTTTCTAAATAGTGTTGCTTTTTAAATTCATATCATAGTCAGGTTTATCCCCCTCTTTCTTATGAGCTCGACAATTTTTAATAAAAATGTTAGACATACATTTTAACTTTTATGTTATATAAAAGGGAAGCTACCTGTTCTTATGAATCCCTTATAGTCAGTCTTTAGTTTGTACCTTACGTTTCTCTTGGATCTTGTATGTCAAATCTTCTATTAAGATGAGGATTATTTATTTATTTATTTATTTAATATTTTTAGTTTTCAGCACTGATTTTTGCAAGAATTTGAATTACAAATTTTCTCCCCATTTCTATCCTCTCCCCCACTCCAAGATGGCATATATTCAGATTGCTCTGTTCCCCAGTCAGCCCTCCCCTCTGTCACCTCACTGCCCCCTTTCCCCTTTTCCCTTACTTTTTTTTAGGGCAAGATGGATTTCTATGTCCCATCACCTGTATATATTATTTCCTAATTGCATGCAAAAACTCTTTTTTAACATCTGCTTTATAAAACTGTGAGTTTCAAATGCCTTCCCCTCTTCCCTCCCCAACCATCCTCCCTAAGAAGGCAAGCAATTCAACATAGGCCACATGTGTATCATTATGTAAAATCCTTCCATCATAGACTAACTATATTTTTCTCCTTCTTTATTCACTTTTCTTCCTTGATCTTGTCCCTTTTCAAAAGTGTTTGCTTGTGATTACCTCCTCCCCCATCTGCCCTCCGTTCTATCATCCTTCCCTTTTTATCTCCTTCCTCCTTCTTTCCTATGGGGTAAGATACCCAATTGAGTGTGTATGTTATTCCCTCCTCTGGTCAGTTCTGATGAGAGCAATATTCACTCATTCTCCCTCATCTGCCCCCTCTTCCCTCCCAACAGAACTGCTTTTTCTTGCCACTTTTATGAGAGATAATTTACCCCATTCTATCTCTCCCTTTCACCCTCTACCAATATATTTCTCTATCATCCCTTAATTTGATTTTATTTTTTTTAGGTATCATCCCTTCATATTTAACTTACCCTGTGTCCTCTGTCTATATTCCCTTCAGCTACCCTAATACTGAGGTCTCGTGAACTATACACATTATCTTTCCATGGAGGAATGTAAACCAAACAGTTCAATTTTAGTAAGTCCCTTATGATTTCTCTTTCTTGTTTTCATGCTTCTCTTGATTCTTGTGTTTGAAAGTCAAATATTCTATTCAGCTCTGGTCTTTTCACTGAGAAAGCTTGAAAGTCCTCTATTTTATTGAAAATCCATATTTTGCCTTGGAGCATGATACTCAGTTTTGCTGGGTAGGTGACTCTTGGTTTTAATCCCAACTCCTTTGACCTCTGGAGTATCATATTTCAAGCCCCTTGATCCCTTTATGTTGAAGCTGCTAGATCCTGTGTTATCCTGATTGTGTTTCCACAAGACTCAAATTGTTTCCTTCTGGCTGCTTGCAGTATTTTCTCCTTGATCTGGGAGCTCTGGAATTTGGTGACAATATTCCTAGGAATTTTCTTTTTGGGATCTATTTGAGGAGGCAATAGATGGATTCTTTCAATTTCTATTTTTCCCTCTGGCTCTAGAATATCAGGGCAGTTCTCTTGACAATTTCTTGAAAGATGATATCTGGGCTCTTTTTTGATCATGGCTTTCAGGTAGTCCAATAATTTTTTAATTCTCTCTCCCGGATCTATTTTCTGGGTCAGTGGTTTTTCCAATGAGATATTTCACATTGTCTTCAACTTTTTCATTCCTTTGGTTCTGTTTTTATAATATCTTGATTTCTCATAAAGTGACTAGCTTCCACTTGCTCCAGTGTAACTTTTCTTTTAGTCATGGGAATTTATTATATAGGAGAATATTGGATATTTATCCTTTTTTATAGCATTAACAATTCAGGATAATAATCAGAAAATATACATTTTTGAAATGACAGTCAAAAGAAAAGAATAATTACATATAGTACAGATTACAGAACTGTGATTTGTATTTAAGCAAAGCAACACAAAAAAGCTGTTTTCCTGTATTCACACTTAGTGAACATGGCATTTTCTGTGTAAAGCAGCAGCAACTGAAATCATCTAATCAAGTACCTTACAACAAAGAAGAGGAATATGAGAAATTATATTTCGGGCGGATACCATATCTGGTTGTAAACCTATTTTAAAATCTTTCCCCTTTCCCTATACATACATATAGATATATTTATAACATGTATATTTTTTGCCATTGTATTTCTGCTGGTTTAACATACTAAATAGTTATCTGCATTCATTTTGGTTTCTAAAAATATATAAAATGCATTGAAACAGCTAATGCAGCTTTCAAGCAATCATTGTATTAGCTTTGAAAGCTTCATTCTGAAAACATAAAGCAGTAATACTGAATAAATAGTGATTGTTTTGTCTTCTCCATACAGCTGATGGCCTTTATTCAAAATGTTGAAATACTGTAGCAAATAGTATAAATATGCAATGTTTCTTTTTTTGAATGGACATAATATAAAAGTAACACTTCTTTGCTATTTTAATACAATATAGGCTATCATAAACAACTTGGGGAGGGGAGGATATTAAAACCATTTTATTTACATAGGTAATTAAGGCACAGTTATGTAAAGGTAAGGAACACTAGAAATTTGTCCATTGTCCCACTTCCTCTGCACCTTCTGAAATCAAAAGTTTTAGATCATTTCAGATCAATCATAGCTCTAAACCTTGGAATGATGTTCACATCATTTTATCTGAAGACCATTTGTTCTTATGCACAAAGAAAGTTAGCTTTTAAAACAGATACCATATTTAGTTGTGAAATGGTCCCAAATTTTGCACCTTCTTTAACACATTTCTAATTTCACCTCACCAATCCCATTATTCCTTTTGTTAGTCTTTTTTCACCTTAGATTAAAGAATTACTCACATGACCTAATGATTATTAGTACTAATGAACAAGAGATTTATATGTGCAACTTCCATTAATGCTAACTGAAATTACACAAGTCCCCTGTGCATTGAAAGGAAAAGCAGATGCTGGTGAACTAAAATCTCTTTATAAGCACAACAAAACCACTTAGGCACATGTATTGGCAATTTTCATTGAATAAGAGACACCCAAAGGCAAGTATGCCAATGCTTTTTCCATTTAGTCATTAGTAGAAAAGATCTTGCAGTTCCCTCTTTCTGAAAGTTTTAGTAAAACACAAATTTGAAGGCAATCTGTAGCATTAAAATATTGTATAACATTAAATATCACAAAATATAAAAAGCATGTAAACATAAATTCTGTAATGTATGTTGTTCAAGTTTGCAAGTTATTTGTTTTCCCTTCAATATAGCCAAAGATGTGGCCATTTTCATTCATGGCAGATTAAATGACTGGGCTTGGGATCCAAAGTTTTCCAGATTATCTAGGTAGGAAAATGGATTCTTACCACCTCCCTTCCACTTTACATTTAAGCTTAAAGAAGGGTCCCTCCTTATACGTGTGGAGCCATGAGGCAGATTTAAATACATGGCTACTCCATGATTTATACTTATTATCCGGAAAGGAATGCTGATGTTTCTGAATATGATAACAAGGAGAAAGAGTCTTGTGTCCATGTTCCCAGAAGAATCAAAAATCTTTCATGATTTTATGCCACTCTCAAGGTTCCCTTTTCTTTGAACTTCTTAAAACAATTTCTATGTATTCTTTTACTGCACTCAGAATACTTTAAATTACATTTTGTATTCATCAAAAAGACTTTTCCTTGTGAATAAGAGGTCTCTAAATAGAAAGTAGTAAGGCATATATTTGGGTGTACCTCTTCCAATATTTTTGTTGAAACAGAATCCCCAAATAATGACTTTTAAAATATTCCCAATTTTCTAATTAAAAAGAAAAAAGTTCTGAATGAAAAGATAATCACGTAAACTGAGAGCAAAATTGCGAGGGCCCAAACAATGTCCAGGTCATTGACAAAAATGTAGTGAATTGTTTTCAGTAACAGTGGCAAATATCAGATACAAGCACTGATTCATTTTGGAGAGGTAAAAGCTAAGGAGAATATTTGATACTTTCCAATTTACCTGAATCATTGAAAATAATGTTGCTTCAAGGATTTAATTTCCCTGGAAAGAATGAACAAATAAAGAACCTATGTATATTCATGGCCTTTTTCACTTTCTCTTAGGAAGCTTCAATTGTCATGGGTTTGTGATATCAAAGAAAACTCAAATATTTTAAAACTTAAGATCCAAATTTCCTTTTGTGAACAAGCCAAAATCTGTTAACTTTTAAAAACAACCTGAAATAAGTTTTTATTGTCTTGAGGAAGTAGAACAGAGTGCATATTTTCCAAATTTAAAAAAATTCATTATCTTTTAGATTAATGCTTTATGAAATGTTAGATTTTGGTCATAGGGAATGTAAAAGTGCTAACAAGTAACATGCATTAGGGTATTAGTTGTCAATTTTAGGCAGTCATTTATTCTGTGTGTGTCTGTGTATGTGTATGTGTGTGTGAAATGACACTATTTTGGTTTTTATTAAGTGGGATATATAAATTGAAACATATGGTATCCTGTCAGTAATACTCTAAAAAATTAAAAACAGGTGCTGAATTCATATCAATTTTCTTTCCTTAGTAGGACCTAGTGACCCCCACTTCCTTTCTCTTTGCCTAAGTGATTAAAAAGGCAGAGTGACCCAGCATCTATGTAATCAACTATATCCAGGGAGTAACATTCATAGTATCTGTTTTAGTAGGCCCTACTTCAGAAGTGGGCTTTTAAAAGGAGGCATCATTTAGTCACATTCATTGAAGAGATTATCTTAATCTGTGATTATATTTTAATAAATCCTATGGGTTAATGAGGGGAAATTTAAAAAAAAAGCTGACAAAAATAACCTACATAACATCTCAAATCTATTTGGTAAGATATCCAACAATGACTTTTTTTGTTCAATACGGTCTGAAACATGGCAGAAACTTAGAAATATACATTCTATATAATAAAAATATATCTATCTCGTGCATCCATTCTCCTTCATGTGTTGGAAAATCCTCAAAGAAGGCTAAACTCTCCAGATTTAAAAAATATGAATTGATGAAGCTAATGTCATATTATTTATCCCCAATGTATCTAAAGCAAAGGATAAGAGCACCCACACAAGACATATGAAGTGGTTCTTTTAGCAATAACACAAAAGACAGAGCACCCCACAACATTTCTGTCATTGTGAATAAAGTTATGAATGAAGTCTGGACACATGTACACACACATTCAGGTTCATACAGTATTTTAAGTAATCAGTCACAAGTTAAGCAACATCAAAAAAAAATATTAAAAATGAACATTCATACATCCACTAATTCAATGGAATGAATTAAATTTTTAAGTCAGTCACATTTTTCCTCCATTTTCTTCAGTCACTGTTTTATTTAGGTATAAACACAGAATAATACTTTTCCTAATGCTTTTAAAATACTACAAATAAAAGTGACAGCTTTCTATTACAGCTGCCAGACAGAAACTTCAACACTGCTGATATTCAGAAACACAATTCCTTTGTTCATCTGCATCAGTGCACTGGGTATGGCTCCAAGCGTTTGCAAGATGGGAGAGAAAACAAAAGATACGGTGGCTTATGAAATACTTCCTCCACACATCACTGGCACTATTCCAAGAGAAGAAAATGGTATGGTCCCTTGGTACCTTTACTGGTCCTTTCCCAAAGTGGTGGGTATTATTATACATATATGCCTCCAGGATTAAAGCCAGATGAAATGAACAAGGCCGTTTCATGGACCTGAACTGGAATGCTGTCTCCCTTTCTATGTCTGCCTGTGAGGCCTCCACTTCGATGGGCTCTGCTGGAAGAACTGTGACCTTTGTTCCTATCTGTTGTATAAACTGTTGAAGATTGATTTGCCGAAGTTCTTTAGTCAACTGTTCTAGGTCCTGTTCTTTGTCCTGTAACATTTTGGTGGCTTGCCCTTGAGATCTTTCTACAGCTTTAATGCCATTTTCCAACCTCAGACTCTGTTGTCCCTGAATATCAATTTCTCCTTTGACTTTACCAATCTTTCCTTTCACTTCTTCTTCATTGACCTGTGACTCTTGTACTTCCCGGTGTAACTTTTTTTGCCTCGAGACCACTTTCCATACTGTGGATTTGAGCCAAATAGTCCTTTAATTTGCCTTCACATTCTAGGATCCTCTGCCTTATCTCTTGAAGCTGATCCTTCAGCTGTTTCTCATCTTCTTGTTCAATCTATAATTCATTTTCCCAAAATTCTTCCTCTTCAATTTCTACATCATTTCTTTTGATCTTCTGCTCAAGACAAACAATTTCTTCTTCCAGGTTAGAATTATATTTTTGTTCCCAGTATCTTATTTCTACATCACTGGACTCAAGCTGCTTCTCAATGGATTTAAGCTTCTCTGTCTGCAGGTGGATTAGCTTTTTCAATTCATCTGCTGTTGTCTTACAGTTACTGAGAACCTTTTGCTTAAATTCTGTTTCTTTACCTTTCCCAAAAATGTCCATGAGTCCTTTGGCACCTCCCATAAATGTCAAAGATTTCCTTTTTGCCTCTTGCCTTTTTATTGATTTGTCATTCTGAGGCCTCAGTTTAGCCAAGGGCAGCAAGCTTTGTCTAAATAAAGTTCTCTCAGGTATTCAGGCAACACTGCCTGAAGTTGGCCTCTCACTAAGAGATGGCCCTGTACCACATAATATTAATTGTACATCACTAGCATACTGGCTCCATTTGTTTAATGAAATGATTGGATTTTCATGAGGTGCTAAGTGCCTCTCTGTATCTCTCCATTTTTCTATTAGTGTGTATCTTCTGGTTTGACCTATTGCTTGAGCTAAGGCTATTACAACCTCTTGGCAAGTTTTGACTTCAGTGACCCCACAAACGATCCTCTTGACTCCATCCACCCATACTTTGGGTTCCATGGTGCAGCCAGCCAATCATGCAGGAGCTATAAACCCAGGCATATAGTTTTCAGGTCATATCTACAGCCACCAAAATGATTACAAGGCAGAGCATCTGTGGTCAGCTCACATCATCAGACTCAAGAATTCGAAATGAAAATGAGGCAGTCTTCAGCGTGGCTAGAGAACAAGCCGGGTATTTTGGGAGTAGCTACAGGCACAGTTTTGCGACTGCAACGTCCCCGTAGGCTGCAGAATCAAGCTGAATGAAGTCCTGTAGGGCAGCAGCGGGGCACCGGGTACTCAAGCGGCTCCAGGGAGCCCAGGCTGCTGCATAGATCCCTTGATCGCCCGGGTGGCGGCGACGACTGGGGCTGGGGCACACCGGCACTCTTCCTCCTCCTCCTCCTCCAGCTGCTGTTGCTCAGGCTCTGCTCTCCAGTCAGCGAGTCCCCCCAAGACCGTAGCACCGGCTTCTCCTCTTGTCCCGGAGCAGAGGGGAGTCCCATGAAGCACACACACTTCACATCCACGGAATGTGTGTTATGTGTGCGGAGGAAATCTGTGGTCCGTGAGTGGGGAAGAACCTCCCCTCCACCACTACCTCCAGTCCCGCTGAAGTGAGGACGGCTAAACTATCCGAGCTGCTGCTGCTACTACGGCAGAGGCAGCGCAGTGGAGGGGAGGGGAGCAGCCCAGCTGTTTTGCAGCTGGGATCAAGCAAGGGGGCGGGGAGGCAGAGTCTACGTCTGTCTGCAACTCTGACTATAGCTTTGGGGGCTGTGCACCAGCAACAGCCTCCAGTCTCATTTTAAATGTAGTATTGTCTTCAGTGGTCTTTTGGACCTCCTTTTCCATTTGGCGAATTCTGCCTTTCAGGGCATTCTTCTCCTCATTGGCTTTTTGGAGCTCTTTTGCCATTTGAGTTAGTCTATTTTTTAAGGTGTTATTTTCTTTAGTATTTTTTGGGTCTCCTTTAGCAAGTCATTGACTTGTTTTTCATGGTTTTCTTGCATCACTCTCATTTCTCTTCCCAATTTTTCCTCTACTTCTCTTTCTTGCTTTTCCAAATCCTTTTTGAGCTCTTCCATGGCCTGAGACCAGCTCATGTTTTTTTGGAGGCTTTTGATGTAGGCTCTTTGATTTTGTTCACTTCTTCTGGCTGTATCTTTTGGTCTTCTTTGTCACCAAAGAAAGATTCCAAAATCTGAGTCTGAATCTGAGTCTGTTTTTGCTGCCTGTTCATGTTCCCAGCGAACTACTTGACCCTTCAGGTTTTCGTCAGTGTTGCTCTTTGGAGGTATCTTTAATTCAATATCCTCCTCTCAAGATGAACCCCGGTCATCTCTATTTGCGTAATAGGTTTCTATGGTTGGGTTATTTCTTCTTTGCCTGGGAATTTTTTTGTACTAATACCTCTAGCCCTGGAGTATGGGAACTGGTGCCTCTTGCCCCAAATCTTTAGTTCTCTTCTCTAGCCTGGAGACAAAGCCAAAACTCCAAACTTCTGTTAAGTGCCCACAGGTGGGGGTTTTCTGCTGCACTACTTCTGCACTCACCGGGCATGTGCTGGTTCCTTCTTTCCCCCACTGCTCTTCTGAGCACAATTGAGTCTGGCTCTCCTTGTCAGGAGAGGTTCCCGAAGTCTTCCTTGCCTCAGAGGCACAACTCCCCTCACTATCCTGGGATGCATGCCACTTCTTAATCAACAAATATTATGTATCAGGCTTGGTGCTGTTCCTTAGGTCAGGAAGGCCTGAGTTCAAATCCCAAATCAGACACATACTGTGAGACCCTGGAAAAGTCACTTACCCTCTCTCAGGCCTTATTTTTCTCATTTGTAAAAATGGGGACAGTGAGCACACCTACCTTCCAGAGTTGTTACAAGGTTATATAACAAAATATTTGTGAAGGACTTCTCAAACCTTACACAAAAGAGGCAGGAAAGTGTGATTATAATGAAGGAGAAGGTGGGGAGGGTGGCGGAAAATATTTACTCTCATCAGAAGTCTATAAGCAGTTCGTAAGCCCTTGCTCTACCCTCAGCATCTGTTGATGAAACAGGTAAGGAGAGGTCCCTTTAGAAGGAAAAGCCCCATGTGGCACCAATGTCAAGGCCTAAGTGTTACTCTTCACTGAATTATTTCTATTTGGCCAACCATGTATATATTTGTTAAGTGTAAGACACATCCATTATTGATTTTGAAAGAAATTTGCTTTTCCTTAAAATTAAAATTTCTGAACATTTCACTATAAGAACCCACAACAGTGTTCTGCCCTTGCCTCCCCTCAGTCCCTTAAATATCTATGCAGTATCAGGCAGGTAAAAGTGTCTATTAGAATTTGCTCTCTATCAGGCACTATGCCAGGGCAGGGGGTACAAAGGATGTCAAAACACAGCTCCTGCCCTCAAGAAGCTCATACTTTAATGAGGGAGGACAGTATGTGCATAACTGGGTATTATCAAAATATCTACAGAGTACATGGAAGATAACCTAAGAAGAGAAAGTGCAGGGGCCCAAGCATCAAATATTGGCCATAAACAGTGGCCAAAGAAGCATTTGTATACAGTTCAGCACCTCAACTTTCCCAACTTCTGTTATAAAAGTCAGGGAAGGTAGCTGGGTTTGGGGACTAAACCGGACGCCTTGATGGCTCCCAGGGAGGAATCCCCTCTAAAACTGCTGCTGACTTTTCCTGTTGGGCAGTTGAGATATTCCTCAGTCAGTCCCCTTTCATGGTCTTAAAGGACTCAGAGTTAACAAGGAACTTGTCAGAATAGAAAGAGCCCTGGCTTTGAGATGAATCACAAGCCTGGGTCCAAATCCTGCCTTGGTCACTTGCTGTCTGTGTCACACTTAACAAATCCACTAACCTCACTTGGTCTTGGTTTTCACTTCTTTAAATGAGCAGTTTGGATTAGGTTCCTTCCCAGTTAAGATATATGATTCCATGATCCCATCCCAAGCCAGAGAGGTCAGAAAATGAGGTCCATTTTTGGCACAAGGGAGAAAAAGAGGTCTGTGGTGAGGGAGAGATATTCACTGTTTTTTAATCCTTAATCTAAAGAGATTAATCATATATGTAATAAACCAAAAGTTCAACCTCTCTTCCAATTATCTTTCATTTCACTGATTTATTCCACAATGACCAGATAAGGATAAAGCATAAAACTTCAAGGTTGTGAAAGAGAAAAGGACAAAGTTTAGAGACTCTACTCTTTCTTAGACATCCTGAACTTTGCAGAGATTGTGAAAGGGCTCCATTCTTCTCCCTGGGCTCTGGTGGGGCTGGCTTTCTGTCCTGTCTGCCTGGGCTTTGCCAAAGCGGTCAAGCTGCTGGCGATCCCCATGGATGGCAGCTACTGGCTCAGCATGCATGAAGTGGTCCAGGAGATCAGTCTGGGAGGCCACAAAAGTGTCATGCTAACACCAGGGTTCTCCATGCACTTCAGAGAAGGGCCATTCTACACTTTGAAGACCTTTCCAGTCACTTTCACCAAGGACCAGTTTCATAATAAGCAGAAAAATGCCCATTTACTCTTTGAAAAAGAACGTTTCTTGTAGGGCAAGATAAATTTCTACACCCCATTGCCTATGTATCTTATTTTCTAGTTGGGGAGTGGGGTGACAGAAGGGACGGCTGACTGGGGAAAAGGGCGACCAGAATACACGCCATCTTGGAGTGGGGGGAGGGTAGAAATGGGGAGAAAATTTGTAATTCAAACTCTTGTGAGAATCAATGCTGAAAACTAAATATGTTAAATAAATTTTTAAAAAAGCACGTTTCCTGAAACAGTTCTTTGATATGGCTGGGGCCATGAAGGTTTTTGCTGACAGGCATTTTGGCTTTTGTACTGACTTAGTATTTAATAAGAAACTGATGAAATCACTGGAGCAGGCCCACTATGATGCTGTTTTAACTGATCCTGTGGTTCCTTGTGGAGCTATCCTGGCTCAGTATCTCTCCATTCCACCTGTGTATTTCTTCCAGGGAATCCCATGTGATTTCACAGCTGAAGGCACTCATATTCCGAGGATGTTCACATGACTTTCCTGCAGTGGGTAAAGAACATTTTGTATACTTTGCCCCAGTCTGTGGCATGCCATCTGTTTTTTTCATCTTTTGCACGATTGGCTTCAGAACTCCTGCAGAGAGACATGAGAATAGTGGATGTTCTGAGCCATGGATCTGTGTGGTTTATGAGGTCAGACTTTCTGCTGGATTACCCCAGGCCAATCATGCCAAACACCATCTTCATTGGAGGCAGGAACTGTGCCAATCCCAAGCAGCTCTCACAGGTTGGTACGTGACGTATAACAAGCTATCACGTTAGTTGATACCTTTTGGTAAAATGAGAGCATACTGATTTTCGTTTTTAAGAGAAAAATCTTGTTACTTTTAATTTTCTTAATATTTTCCCCAATTACACATAAATACAATTTTTAATATTCGTTTTTAAAGTTTTGTGTTTTGTGTTCCAAAGTCTATCCCTTCTGCCCTCTCCAGCCCCTCCCTGAAATGTGTAAGCAATGTGATATTGGTTATCCATTTACAATCATGTAAAACATTTCCACATTCATCATTTTGTGTAAGACAATTAGACAGTAAGGAAAGAAGGAAGGAAGGAAGGAATAAAACAACAAAGGAAGGAAAACATTGTGCTTCAGTCTTTATTCAGTATTCAGACAACATCAGTTCTTTCTCTGGAGGCACATAGCATATTTCATCATGAGTCCTTTGGGATTGCCTTGGATCACTGTATTACTGAGAAGGTCATTCTTTATTGTAAAATATTACTGTTACTATGTATAATGTTCTCCTAGTTCTGCTCACCTCACTCTGTATCAGTAAATTTTATTATATTTTAATGGATCTCCTGGATGGATGGCCTCATGTGGTCCCAGGCCTGTAAAGATGGACTGGGGAGGGATAACTATATGATCAGTTTTTTTTCCTCACAAATTTTTCTTTGTAGTGGTTTCTTTGTGTCTTCCTTTCCTCTAACGCTCCAGTTTTCATGGCCACTAGGAAATCAGGAGACCTGCATTCTTGTCCTGCTTCTGCCACTGACAGAAAGTCCTTTGGTCAGAATGACTTGATTTTTCTTGGGTTTGTTTTCCTCTTTAGTTAAAGAAAGGAGATGAAGGACATAAATCCAGATTTCTTAAGTGATTCTTTGGGTTTGTGGGCACAGACTCACAGGCTTATATGTTGAAGGGATATCAGAGACAATTTAGTCCAATCCATCACCTTACAAAGGATGAGAGGGAAGCTGGTTTGGTGAATAGAACACTGGAATTGCAAGCATGAAGGCCTGGATTTTAAATTCCACCTCAAGCATTTCCTCATTGTGCGATGCCGAGAAAGCCACTTAACTTCTGTAAGATTCACTTTTATCAACTATAAGGTGAATTTTGGATCAATCACCACTATAATCTCTTCAAACTCTTAATTTATGATCCCATGAAATCAAAACTCATGAAATTTAATTGACTTACCACAGGTTACGCAAGGAAAAAGCCTCAGACCCTAGTGCTTCATTATGGACAGGTTTTCTTTTTTCAGTCAACATTGTTTCTATTCCCCCCCCCTCAAAAAACTAAACATGAAAGAATTTAAAGTGTCCATTTAACAATTCAACAATGATTTCTCTCAATACAAGGCATTGAGGATACACAGATCTTGCCTTTGTGGTGCTTACCTTAAAAAGAACGTCACACTGAGCCAGACTCTTCCTGGTCCTGGCTCAACATTTGGAGCTTCTGTTGATGTATTTGAAACCCAAATGTGCCATATCAAATTAGTTTGTGAAAGTCTGGACTATAGTTTTTCTACTGTTGCTTTCAGGTCCCATGACATCTCAGTTTGAATTCACATGGAGAGCTGTTAATGAAGGAGTGTTAGGATTTAGTTGAATCTTAATAAAGAGAAGAATTTGTCAGAGAGGCAAATGCTCTATCGAATATTCAGGGATTTATACTTCCTAATTTAAAGTCTAGGCTTTGTAACGAATTCTGAATGTGTTGCCCTCCAAGGAAGAAATGCAAGGGATGGTGTAAGGGTCTAGGTTATGGCCAGGACCCTGGACAGCTGCCAACTCTCCTCCCATGTTTTTATCTATTCTAGATGGAGTATGCCCTCAGCCTTGGCTAAAGTGAAAGAAGGAAATTACTTACCTGGGGAGGTACAGAGATTATTGTGATCAAGGAGTTTAAGCAGAAGGATTAGGACAATAATGTAGAAGGAAACACTATTCCCTCCATTAGAGGGAGCCCCTGCAGCATTTGCCAAACCCTGTGAGATGGGAACACTTATTTATTCATATTTGTCTATTTATTTGGATATTTACTGAATATGAAAAATATTTATTACAGATTTTGGAAGAAAGTGATTTCTTCTTGTAAATAAAATTTCTGAACATTTCTATAAAATAGTAAATAATACTGTCCTCCATCTCTACATCTCTCTCAATTTTCTAGGCAGTGTCTGTCAGTCCACAAGCATTGATGAAGTGCCTAACATAAGAGGTGCTGCACTAGGTGCTGTAGATAGGAAGAGGTTTGTGAGTGTGTGTATGTGTATGAGAGACAGACAGAATGAGAGAGACAGACAGAAAGGGAGATACAGACAGAAAGAGAGAAACAGAGACAGAGAGGGAGAGAGAGGGAGAAAGAGAGAGAGAGAGACAGAGAGACAGAGAGAGAGACAGAGACAGAGAGAGACAGAGAGAATGTGTGAGAAAATGTGTGTGTGTCGTGGGGGGGCGAACAGCCATCCACACACATGGGAACACATAAATAATTGACTGCAGAAAACAGACCAGATGACATTCCTATAGCAGATAAAGAACATCCTATACTCTTTGCCCCATAACATTGAATAGTATATGATATATTCAACTTTTGCAAGCCTGGCTTCAGAACTCCTTCAGAGATATGAATATAGTGGACATTCTGAGCCATGGATCTGTGTGGCTTATGAGGGCAAACTTTGTGATGGATTACTCTAAACCAATCACACCAAATGTGGTCTTCATTGGGGGCATCAACTGTTCAACTACCAACCAGCTCTCTCAGGTTGGTATGTGATGTATTAGCCAACACTGCAGATGCCACCCAGTGGTCTTATTCAAACATCTTTTTTTAAGAGAAAACATGACTGTATACTTAATTAGCCTCCAAAGGTAAGGTCATCCAGGGTGGTCCCAGAAAATCATTATAAGTTCTATAGAGACAAAGTAGAGGTAATGATCAATATGGGAATAGTTTGTCCACAAACAGCTTTTTGTAGTGATTTGTTTTTCCATTGGTTTTACTATGCAAGTCTTTTGTGCAATATGAAATCAGGAGACCTGGATCTACTGCGGGATCTGCTACTGTCTAGCCGTGTGGCCTTAGACAAGTGAATTCTTGATCTCTCGGTAGTCTTGGACATCATAAATCCCCTTCTCCTCCTTCCTGCTCTCTTCTTTCTAGATTTTCATGACCCTGTTCTCCAGTTCTCCTCCCCACCTGAGTGCTCTTTCCCAGTCTCTTTCTTGTATCACTGCCCAGGTCATGCCCATTTACCATGAGTCTCTGTCCAGAGCCCTCTTCTCCTATCCTATTTCACCTCATGATCTCATCATTTCCCATGGTTCCTAATGTTATCTCTATGCTGATGATTCTCAGATTATCCAGCCTTAACCTCTCTGCTGATCTCTAGTCTCACATCTCTAACTCCCTGTTGGATATATCAAACTGGATGGCTTACAGAAGTCCTAAAGTCAGCATGTCCCAAACTGAGCCCCCTCTCTCTCTCCAAACCATTCTGTCCTCCTGACTTTCCTATTACTCTCAAGGGCACTACCATCCTTCCAGTCCCTGTTTCAACAATCTGGCTAGCAGCTTCTGTGGGGGTATACACATTTGGGACAGATTTTAAAACCCTTGCATAAAGTCACCAGAAAGAAATATGAATTTGATTGGGGACTTGAACAAAGTAGAGCTTTTGAGGAAGCAAAGGCTGTTATACAATTAGCTCTGGATTTATGGCCTATGCAAAATGGGCTAGTGGAGTTACAAGTAACTGTACAAGATGACTATGCAAATTGGAGTCTGTGGCAAAAACAACAGAGCCGAAGCGTACCTTTAGGCTTTTGGTCAAGGAAACTGCTCTCATCTGGAATGCAATATACACCTTTTGAGAAGCAGCTGTTAGCTGCATATTGGGCTTTAGTAGACACTGAGCAACTAACTCTGGGTCATGAAGTGGTATTAAGGCCTGAAATTCCAATTATGACTTGGGTAACGAGTACCCCAGCTTCTCACAGAATTGGACATGTGCAAGAGGCGAGCATAATCAAATGGAAGTGGTATATTCAGAATAGGTCCAGAGCAGGCAAAAGTGGAGTTTCTTCTCTACATGAATCTGTGGCGAACATTGACACTGAGAGGAATGATAAACCCCTTGAATCTAAGCAACAGATGGTACCATCCTTAGTGAAATGGAATAATGGATATGATGGACTAAATGAAGAACAGAAGAAACATGCTTGGTTTACTGATGTGATAGCAAAATATTTGGGACAGAAGAGACATTGAAAAGCAGTAGAGTTCACCTGTACTAGGCGAACTCTAGAAAGTTCTGGGATGGGTGGAAGTAGCCCATATGCTGAACTGATGGCAGTGCATCAGGCCATCAAAACAGAGAAAGGAGGACAGGGCCATATATTTAGTGACTCGTGGGAGGTAGCTAATGGATTAGCTACGTGGATGTCTGTATGGAGGAATCAGAATTGGGAGATTCATGGCAAACAAGTTTGGGGTAAAGAGTTATGGGAAAATATATGGGATATGTCTTTGGTTACGGATTTGTCAGTTTTTCATGTTGATGCTCACGCGACCCTGACCACACCAGAACGTGAGTACAACGCACATGCGGGTCGACTAGCAAAGATTGCTACTGAATGTATTGTCCCTACTCCGACTCCAACTGATGACCCAGCCTTAGCAAGATGGGTCCACCAGACTGCCGGCCATCTAGGGGTCCAGGCCACCCATCACTGGGCACAGGATCAAGGTATCAGTATCTCTCATGCATTGTTAAAACAAATAACAGAGGAGTGTTGTATATGCCAGTTAGAAAAAGAACGAACTCTTCCTAGGAGTAGTAACTGGAGAAATAGCAAAGGGAAAAGTTCTAGCCCAAATTTGGCAGATACATTATATTGGCCCACTACCCCAGGATAAAGGATGTAAATATGTATGTACATGTGTTGACACCTATTCAGGTGTACTAGTGGCTTGTCCTTATAAGGACGCAACTCAGAAAAACACCTGTAAAACCCTAGATATTGTAAGTTTATACTATGGAACCCCAATGCAGATTCAAAGTGACAATGGGTCACATTTCAAGGGCAAAGAAATGAGAAGATATTGTATGTTGAATAATATAGAATGGATATATCATATTCCATATTACCCACAAGCATCTGGGCTAATTGAAATGAATGGATTGTTGAAAGAACAGCTGAGAAAATTAAGCTCTAATAATTCATATCGACATTAGAAGGATAATTTGTCTATTGCCTTACGTAATTTGAATAATAGGCCCTTAGGAGGGAGTACACCTCCAGCCACAATGATGGCCCCAAATCTGCAGATCAGAGAACAGCAAACACGTGAGATCCAAAATATTGAACTTTAGACTGTGAGGGAAGATGTCCCCCTACCATGTCCAGGAACACCTGGTTCAGCAGGATATGATTTACATTGTATAGAGAATTTTAGGTTGAATAGGAAAGAGATAAGAAAAACCCCTACTGGAGTATGTATGAGAATCCCCAAGAATCATTTTGGACAGATATTACCTAAACCAGGATTAGCAGCTCAAGGAGTACATGTATTGGCTGGAGTGATAGATTCGAATTATCAAAGAGAAATTGTTGTGACACTCTAGAATTTGAGTGAAAAACCTATACAATTTTGTAGAAATGATAGGATAGTTCAAGCGATTATTATCCCCTGTGAAAAAATACCCTTTGTGAAAACTGACCCTCCTCCCAAAATAACGATTAGAGGAGCAAAAGGGTCTTGCTCCATTGATAGAATAAAATTGGGAGCTAAGGTATGGGTAAAACGGAAGCCAGATGATATTCCAAAGGCTGCAGAAGTCATAGCCCATGGGAAGGATAAAACTCTAACAGTTGTTTATTCAGGGTAAGATAATTACCAAATTGTACTCCTGGACCATATATTTTACCGTGAATAGGACTATAATAATAGATTCATGGACTCCGGAAGTATGGCTGATGCTGATAAATGCCACAAGCCACTCAGAGGGAAGGTGATCTTGTGTGATTAACAGGTGAAAGTTCATATCTGAGGAAAAAGGCCTAGAGGGCAATCCTTGTCTCCATCTAGGATGGGAACCTTCTACCTTAGTTTCCTTATTGTGTTCCCTTGGAAAAGAAACAATTCCTACCTGAGTTAGGCTATGGGATCAAATTTTTGAATAACTGGAGTCTCAACCAGAATGGGGGTGATTTTATTTGAAGTATAATAGCCCATACTTGCTTACTCTTTTGCTCTTTGTCTTGGTCAACCTTGTTGCTAGTTCTGTCTCCTTTAGGCTTAAGTACCCTACACTTTCAGGTGACTGTCTAAGCACGTAGCATTCTTGGAATTCCTGCCAGCTCGCTAAAGAACTGACCTCTGAAATGGGACTCTTGGGGCAGGGACAGCTCTACATCCAATCTCAGCAAGAAGCAGCTATGGAAAATGAGACCTTCACCCCTTACCCCAAGATTTTGAGCCCCAATTGTTCGAGTGCGGGTGAATGATGATACTGCTCTGTGTACTTATTTTGTGTCATCCTTGCTGTATTGTTTTATTGTTATGGTATTATTGACACCCCTTTCCTATGTAATGGATACAAAGATCTAGGGGTGGATATTTGAATTGTAAAACAAGTATTTTAGGGATGATTGATTGAAGAGATTATCTTGCTGGGACCTAAGGGTGGGTCATGTTTGTGTTGTAAACAGATATTTAGGAATGTCACTGAATGATTTGCTTTGTTGTGAATGATATGTTTTAGTTTCCTGCGTAATTGGATCACAATGTATAATGGGTCAATGTATGTTCTAGGATACATGGCTGATTAAATCATGTATCCTAGAACAAGTGGTGGAGTGTGCTGGTAGGCAAAATGGGCTCCTTAGCACTTAGTTCAACAAGTACCCTTGAATAGTTTGGCTTTTGTTCCATTTGAGTAACTTAGTGTATTTTATTGAGCCTTACGAAGTGCTGAGCCCCAGGACAAACCCCTATTAGGTGTAAAACCTATGTGGTTGTGGATTGGCAACAAAGGTGGGGCCCAAGGTGGGGCTAACTCCAGGGAGGGCCTAGTTTACATGTCTGGGACAACAGAGGCTTTTAGACCACGTGGGTTTAAGTTGCCTCTTTGTGACGATTCTAGGTCACATGGGGGAGTCACATGTGTGCTGAAAAAGATATAAAAACCAGGGGTTGGCTGTCTGTTCCTTGGAGCTCTTTGCCTCAGCAGTGGTGTCGCGCATGACTCTGGGCCAGCCCTTGTTCTGAGCTCCCGGGCTGAACCTAGATGTTGGTAACTATGAATCTGTATTTGGTCTGTCTGTTAATGTTTGTAATTTGCTCTGAAGTTCAGAGTGCTGGTCTCTTCCCCTGAACTAAGAGAATGATATTTGGATGCTGAATTAAAGTAAGCCTGTCAACCCCTTTAACCTTGCTTTCCTTATCAAAGCAGATCAAAAGAACCTGTGCTTTCGCAGTGTGCTGGCAACCTTCTGGGTGCTGGCTGTTGGTGGATGTTACACCCCCACAGCAGCTGCTAGCCAGATTGTGGATACAGTCCCCAGGCTCATAACTCCAGTATTACCCTTGACTGCTCACTCTCTTTCCTGCCCCGATTCAATATGGCTTATGATAAGTTCTATTAATTTTGTCTTGGTAATTTTTTCCTCCTATATTACCTTGCTAGTATCTCTTCTCTTCTTCTCTCCTCTGACACCATCCTCACCCTGCTATAGGCCTTACTCACCTCACTGCACCCCTGGACTCTTGCCAAGGCCTGATGGTTGCACTCCTTGCCACAAGTCTCTCCCCACTCCAGTCCATCCTTTTCTTAGCTGTCCAGCTAATCTCCCTAAAAGGCAGGTGGGACCCTATCACCACCACCACCATCCCCATGCAGTAAAGCCCAGGGGCTCCCTATTGTAGGATCAAATAAAAATCTTCTGGTCTTCAAAGACCTTTCTCACCTGTGTCCTCCCTTCCCCTTTCCAGCCTTCTTACACCTTACACCCCTCCCCATGACTCCTCAACCCAGAGACATCAGCCTCTCTGCTCTTCCTCCAAAAGGGTGCCCTATTTCCTGACTTCCTCCTCACTGACCCACTCCATACCAAGGGTGCCCTCCTGCTCAATTTACCGCCTTCTATCTGCTCAATGTTTCCAAAGTATCGTCTTGTTTGTGCTTAGTTGTTTGTACAACATCTCCCCCTCTAGACCATGAGTTCACTGAAGGCAGGGGCTATCTTTTGGCTTTCTTCATATCTAACATTTAGCACAGTGGAAAAAGACCTTCCTAATCTGAGGATGTATATTTTTAAACAGATCTGAACTACATGGAGCAGACTCAGTCACACCAATGCAGTTCCTCTGGGCTCAGGCCAAAAGGCTCACAGGACTCTGGAGCCAGGGAAGGAGGCCATTTGGTATAAGCGGGAGCACAGCTTGGGGGTGAGTCATAACTCTGCCACTGTCACTCCCACAGTGGTGCTCACATTTCCTCTTCTGTAAATTGAGGCTGTAGGACTCAATGACCTCCTTACCTCCCACTCACCTCTGAAGGCCTATGACCTTAAGTCGGATGGATGTTCAGTTGGTCAATTGCTATCCCGGTTTGCCTGAAGTCAGCCTTGGGAAGGGAGCACCATTGTTATTTTAAAGCTAAGGACCCCAATCTCCTTTTTGTGCTTAGAGGGTAGGATCCAGTTTTATTTTCAAGTGATGGTATCCGCCCAACGTGCTAATGCAGGTCCTTCCCTGGTGCTGCCTTCACCTCCACCAATCTCCATCATACTGGTGTACTTCCTCCCCAGGCCTGGTGAGAGAACAATTATGACAATAATAAATTGTCTTTACATGTAATCAGAAAAAATACAATACTATTTAAAATAAAATAAAATCCTTTTTGAGCTCTTCCAGGAAAAAGAAAGATACTTTTCCCAATAGTAATCATGATAAATGAGAAGAAATGAGCTGTCACCACAAAGCACTCAATATACATTATCTCATTGGATTCTCACAATATTATGTGAGGTGGGTATGATAATTATCTCCATTAGTAGAAGTGGAAATTGAGGCTGAGATAGCTGAAAAGATTTGTTCAAGGCAGTAATTGTCCAACCTTGGCCTCCTGAACCAGGTCCCATCCCCCAGCCCAAGTGCGCACCCCATCCCCACCCCTAGCCTTTAGCTGAAAGAGACCTGGGAGCTGGTGATAGCCACCTCCTGGCCAGAGGCAAAAGATTAACCAATGAACTTCTTATCATCCCCTGACCCTGATGAAAGGTCTCTTGGTTGTTGTTGTGGTTTTTTATCAGTACTAGAGAATTCTTTGGGATGGGAGTTCAATCCATCTAAAGGGTTGGCAATTCCTCCTTTGCTCTGAGACTTTGATAACTGTTTCAGGCACTGAGGCACTTAGTGACAGGCCATTATGAACTGCCTCCTACATGCCAGGCACTGTGCTGGTCAGTGGGACACACAGCAAAAACCATCCCTGCCTTTTAGAAGCAGACACTTTAATGGAAGAAGACAATGTGCAAATAATGAGGCACGTTTACAATGTAGGCCGTGGATGGAAGGTAATGGGAGAGAGGAAGAATTCATACCTGGGGAGCAGAGGAAAGGCTCTACAGGTGACACGTGAACTGAGGCCTGAGGGATGCTAGGAAAGCCAAGGTTTTACCAGAGAGACCTGCCAGGCAATAGTGATGAAGACAGCTCTGTCCTACTGTATCAGGTTGTGGGTGAGGGAGGCCAGACCCTGGACAGCTGCACTGGGCTCCTTGACTCAAGGAAACTGATGGGGAATCCTCTTCATTCAGAAAGGGACCCAGTGGTCATTATTCCCAATAGCTTGTGTCATTGGCTTGTTGGACATTTTCCAAATGTCATTTCCTAACAACTCCCCTTCATGGTTCATCCATCTACTTCTGAAGGCCCATTGGGGGACATGCCTGAACCATGTGAAAGGCCTCAGCGGATGGAGGGTCATCACAGTGGAGGGGTGTGCATGTGTTTGTGCCACCTCTGTGCTATGCCACCAGCACATGAACCTTCTTGACATTTGTCCTTGGACAGAAAGTCTTCTTAACTTTTGAACCACATAGCATGGATTTTCATGTGCGATTTCCAAATAAGCTTGTTCCATGCAACAACTGGAAGAGTCCAAAGTTTTCTCTACAGTGACAGAGCAGTCAGTACTGTTTTACTTATATGGGCACTTTTCCCCTTGTTTGCCACGCATCAGGAGGATTGTAGGATTTTTATTTAGTTGAGATGTTGTAGCCCCTCCCCCTTCCCTGTCCCCAAGGAAAATCACCAACTCAGAAACATTTCCACTCAGAAGCATGGATGATTCAACTCAATTCAACCAACCAATAATCATTTATTAAGCTCCTGTTGTCTACCAGGCATTGTGCTAAGCACTGGGGATACAAAGAAAAGCAAAATGTCCCTGCTTTCAGGGTGCTTGAACTCTAATTGGGATAGTCAGTCAGATATACGTAAATCAGTTCGTAAAAGCTATATGCAGATCTACAAAGCACCTACTATGTGCCAGATTCTGTGTTTTGTGTGGCAATATAAAGACAAATCCAAAATAGGCCCTGTCCTCAAAGACTTATTTTCATCCAACTAGGTCCATTACCAAGAATTTATTTAGTACTTATTCCATGCAAGGATCTTTGGCAGGTGCTGGGGATGCAAATACAAAAGTGAAATAATTCCTGCCCTCAAAGAGCTTATATTCAGTTAGGGAGATGTATAAGTGTGGGCAACATGCAAAAATTGGGGGAGATGCTCCTACCCATGCGCAATAATGGGCCTGTACAGATCATAAATGGGGGGATCAGAAAAGGTTTATTGAGTACCTGGGACATTCAAAGAACCATACAGCAAGAAGAGTTTGTAATGTCAGTGTGTGAATGTGTTGTGATCACTATTACTGGGGAAGAATGTCTACATGGATAAGATCATACATTGAAAGAATCTATGGCAGTGTGGGGGTAGAAATCTGTGGTGCAGCATGGCAGCCGTCTTTGGCTAGTCTGATGTGAGTTGGCACTTAGAATGCCCAGGACCATTACCACTCTGGCTTTTAAAAGTAAATGCCTTGTTCTTTGTAGTTTATCTTTTATCAATGAGGGCAGTCATGGGGTTGGGCTAAATATTAACTTGCTAGTTAACTAACTTGCTGATCTGTAGATCAGTTGGAGGTAATAAGACAGAGAATTACAGTTCAAAGCTCTTTGATCTAGACAGAAGTAGCTTGTAGCAAATGGCAAACTGAGGGAGAGATGACTGCTCAATATTCAAGTACTCAGGGACTCTTTCTTTGGGTACTCTGTTTGGGGATGGGAGAGGGGGAAAATTTGCTGGTGATTCCAGTTGATGGCAGCCACTGGCTCAGTATGAATGGGGCCCTTCAGGAGCTGTGGGTCAGAGGACATGAAATTGTGGTAGTTGCCCCTGAAGTGACTGCTCTTATCCAAGAAGCCACATTTTATGAGCTCAGACAGCATCCAGTGCCTTGCAAAAGGAGGATGTGGAGGCCAGCTTTCAATGGATTAAAAATGATCCCTTCCAGAAGTTTACTGTCTGGGAGAGTTTTTAGAACAATAGAGAGGATGAAAAATAGCTTGGATTTTTACTGCCTGTTCCCACTTGGTCTACAACAAGGAGTGGATGACCCGCCTTGAAGACACGACCTTTGATGCTGTCTTCACTAATCCATTCCTTCCCTGTGGTAAAATGGTAGCCCTGTACCTCTATTTGCCTGATGCCTACTTTGGGCCCAGAATGCCATGTAGTCTTGACTTGGTCAGCACTAGGTGCCCCAATCCTTCCTCTTATATCACAAGAAGCTTCTCTGGCAACACAGATCAGATGACTTTTGGGCAGAGCATGAAAAACATGTTGCTCACTGCAGCCCAGGCCTTCCTCTGTGACTTTGTCTATTCTCTATATAAGCGTCTTGCTTCTGAACTCCTTAACAAAGTGGTGACCATTGTGGAACTTCTGAGCTATAGATGAATTTGGCTGTTGAAAAGAGTATCCCAAGCCAGTCATGCCCAACATGGTTTTCATTGGGGGCATAAACTGTGTTTATAAAAATCCATTGTCTTTGGTGGGTATGAAAGCAAATGGACTCCCTTTCTTTTGAGCCTCTCAATTAATCAAGATTTTTTTTCCCCAGTGTGAAGTACAAGCCCAATACTTTATTGGGCACTCAAGATAACAATACAAAAATGAGAGAGTCCCTGACCTCAAGAAACTTATAGCCCTCCAGTAGATAGAGCACATTCACAAGATACTTATAGAAAAAAAAAGAAAGAAAGGGGGCAGAGCCAAGATAGCATCTGGAAAGCAGCGGCTTGCATAAGCTCTCCCCCAAATCCCTCCAAACACCTGTAGAAATGGCTCTGAACAAATTCCGGAAGTGTGGAACCCACAAAATAGCAGAGGGAAACAGGTCTCCAGCCCACAAGAGCCTGGATGGCTGCAGGGAATGGTCTATTGCACAGTGCTGAGAGGGAGGGCAGCCCAGCGTGGGCCACTCTGGGACAGAACAGACCTGGAGTCAGCCAGCCTGAAGAGGCCTTGGGGCCATGAAACAGTGAGCTGTGGCATTTACAGACTTCTCAACCCACAAACACCAAACAGCAGGTTAGGGGGAAACTGTGGGATCAATTTCAGAACTGTGCAGCTGCCAGTTCTGGTAGTGGAGGAGGTGGTTCAAGCTGGCGGGAGCAATAGCAGGAAGCTCCTGAGGCTGCTTGTGTCAGCTGTCTCTTGAGTCCCTGGCTCACATGGTGGGAGGAATCTAGCAGTGGATCAGAGAGGGAGTGCAAGGAACGTTTTGTGGGCACAAAGCCAGATTTTCTTCCTGTGCTCTCCTTGGATCTGTATTGTGGTCCTGGTTGGCGGTTCTTGGGGGAGGAGGAGTGCTGCTGTGACAGAGCCTGGGGTAACGGTGGAGTAGCAGTAGCCCTGAAAACAACAGTGCTTGGACCCTAAAGATTGGGACAAAGTACTCTCTACACTACAAGCAGTCATATCCTGACAAAAAGCTCAACGGTCAAGTAGCTGGCTGGGAAAATGAAGAGGCACCAAACACGAACTCAAACTCAAACTACAGATTCCTTTTTTGGTGACAAAGAAGATCAAAACATACAGCCAGAAATCAACAAAATCAAAGAGCCTACCTCAAAAGCCTCCAAGAAAGATATGAATTGGGCTCAGGCCATGGAAGAGGTCAAAAAACATTTGGAAAAGCAAGTAAGAGAAGTAGAGGAAAAATTGGGAAGAGAAATGAGAGTGATGCAAGAAAACCCTGAAAAACAAGTCAATGACTTGCTAAAGGAGACCCCAAAAATACTGAAGAAAATAACACCTTAAGGAACAGACTAATTCAAATGGCAAAAGAGCTCCAGAAAGCCAATGAGGAGAAGAATGCCTTGAAAGGCAGAATTAGCTAAATGGAAAAGGAGGTCCAAAAGACCACTGAAGAAAATACCACCTTAAGAATTAGATTGGAGCAAGTGGGAGCCAGTGACTTCATGAGAAAGCAAGATATTGTAAAAAAGATCCAAGGGAACAAAAAAATGGAAGACAATGTGAAATATCTCATTGGGAAAACCACAGACCTAGAGAACAGACCCAGGAGAGATAATTTAAAAATTACTGGATTACCTGAAAGCCATGATCAAAAAAAGAGAGCAGACAAAATCTTTCAAGAAATTACCAAGGAAAACTGCCCTGATATTCTAGAACCAGAGGGTAAAATAGAAATTGAAAGAATACACTCTTTGCTTCTTGAAAAGCATTCCAAAAAGAAAACTCCTAGGAATATTGTATTCAAATTCCAGAGTTCCCAGGTCAAGGAGAAATTACTGCAAGCAGCCAGAAAGAAACAATTTTAGTACTATGGAAACACAATCAGGATAATCCAAGATCTAGCACCTTCTACCTTAAGGGATTGAAGGGCATGGAATATGGTATTCCAGATGTCAAAGGACCTAGGATTAAAAACAAGAATCACCAATCCAGCAAAATTGAGTATAATGCTTCAAGGAAAAATATGGATTGTAAATAAAATAGAGGACTTCCAAGGTTTCTCAGTGAAAAGATCAGAGCTGAATAGAACATTTGACTTTAAAATTCAAGAATCAAGAGAAGCATGAAAAGGTAAACAAGAAAGGGAATTCATACAGGACCTACTAAAGTTGAACTGTTATGTTTACACTGCTCCATGGAAAGATGATGTGTGTAAAACATGAGACCTTTCTCAGTATTAGGGGAGTTGAAGGGAATATAGATAGAGGGCACAGGATGAGTTGAGTATGAAGGGATGGTATCTAAAAAAATGAAATAAATTTAATGGGTGAGAGAGGAATATATTGAGAGAGAGAGAAAGGGATAGATAGAATTGGGTAAATTATCTAACATAAAAGTGGCAAGAAAAAGCAGTTCTGTTGGAAAGGAAGAGGGGGCAGGTGAGGGGGAATGAGCAAATCTTACTCTCATCAAATTCAGCTTGAGGAGGGAATAACATACAAACTCAATTGGTTATTTTACTCCACAGGAAAGTAAGGGGAAGGGGATAAAAAAGGGGGATGATAGAAGGGAGGGCAGATTCAGGGAGGAGGCAATCAAAAGCAAACACATTTGAAAAGGGACAGGGTCAAGGGAGAAAACAGAATAAAGGGGGACAGGATAGGATGGAAGGAAATCTAGTTAGCCTTTCACAACATGAGCACTGTGGAAGTGTTTTACATAATGATACATGTGTGATCTATGTTGAATTGCTTGCCTTCCTAAGGAGGGTGGGTAGGAAGGGAAGAGGGGAGAGAATTTGGAACTCAAAGTTTTAAAAGCAGATTTTTAAAAAGTAAAAGAAGTTGTTTTTTGCACACAGCTGGGAAACAAGATATATAGGGAATGGGGCATAGAAATCTATCCTGCCTTACAAAAAATTAAGGGGAAAGGGGATAGGGCGGGGAGTGGGCTGAAAGACAGGAGGGCTGACTGGGGAACGAGGCAATCAGAATATATACCATGTTGGAATGGGGGGGGTAGGGTAAAAATGGGGAGAAAATCTGTAACTCAAAATCTTGTGGAAATCAATGTTGAAAACTAAAATATTAAATAAACTATATAAAAGAAAAAAAGAAAGAAAGAAATACAATATAATTTTCAGTGTGGGGATGATGAGTGGCCCTAAGAATGAATGGGGGGAATCCACTGAGGTGGAATTTAAGCTGAATCTTCAATAGAGGGTGAGCATGATAGTCTAAGATGTGTAGGTAAAGACAAAAAGAAATCCAGGCACAGCAGAGATACCGTACAAAGGGATGGAAACAGAAACAGAGATGCCCTGTCTGTGCCACTGTATGCCAGCATGGTATGGCATGTGTCAGTCTGACCTTGAGTAGCTCTATTGGATTGATTGTTAGCATTTTCTGCAATAACATCTCACACATGTGTCCTGCTTTTTTCATTTTCAAAGCACTCACACTTAATTATCATCTCCATTGGTCACCAGATACAATCATTGGTATTTTACACATCAGCCAACCAAGCCTTAGAGAAGGGCAATGATCTGTCCAGGTGCTTCAAGCCAGTCAATGGCAGAACAAAGACAAGAATCATGGTCCAGTGTTCTCCCCACAAGCCCCCTGCTCCCATATGCTATTTTCCACTTGGGGATACATTTTCTGACTTGACTGACAAATTGACATATTCCTCTTTCATGTGTTAAGTGCCTTTAAGTTAAGTGCATTAAGATGGCAGAAGACAAACTGGAAAATTTACATTATAGAAAATTAAATGTTTTCCATTAAATAACACAATATAGTAAAAATGAGAAGGGAAGAGGTAACAGAAAATACCTTTGCAACAAGTTTCTCTAAAAAAGGTGCCAAATCAAAGCTGTATGAGAAACTGATTTAAATTAATAAGATTGGAAGCTAGTCCCTAAAGGATATGAACAGGCAATATTCAAAGGAAGAAATCTAAATTATGAACAATCACATAAAATGTTTCAAATCACTAATTATAATAGAAATGTAAATTCAAACATTTCTAGCATTCTGATTCCCACTATCAGGATGACAAAATGACAAAAAGGAGAAGTAAGCAAATGTTGGAAAGTTTGTGGGAAAATAGGCATGCTAGTGCAGTGTTGGCAAAGATGTGAATTGGACCATACATTCTGGAAAGCACTAAATGCAGAAATTGTACAGACCTCTTGACTCATCTATACCATTACCAGGCCCATATTCCAAAGAAATTAAAGACAGAGAAAAATACTTGATTCCTACAAAAATCTTCAGAGCAGTCCTTTTCATGGTAGCCCCAAACGGGAAATTAAGAGGATGTCCTCTTAGTGGGGAATGGCCAGGGCAGGTCTGGGGTCTGCTTGTACCAGGCACCTACCCCTGGGAAAAGGTAAACAAATGGTGGTATGTGAATGCATTGGAATAGGATTCTGCCATAAGAAATGATGAAATGAACAATTTCAAAGGCAAGTGGGAAGACCCCGATGGACTAATGCAGAGTGAAATGAACACAATTAGGAGAAGGCTTTATATAATGTAGTAACATCATTAAGGAAAAACTCTGAAAGGCTTTTGAGACACTCATCAACATAATGATGAAACACAAGTCCAAAAGAAAAAAGAGATGAAATATTTCTCTTGCCTCCTGCCACAGAGAGATCCTGAATATAAAATGCAGGAGGATTCATACTTTTCTGACATGGTGAGTGTAAGAATTTGTTTTGCCTGGACTATGTATCTATGCATCGAGAGTTTTATTTTAGTTTTTTTTTTTAATTGGCTTAACGTGGGGTTAGAAAGAACAACAGATTAACAAAATTACATGTTAAATGAAAAGTAAAAATAGCAAATTGATTTTAAATATCACGAGGGGGGCGAGCCAAGATGGCAGCTGGAAAGCAGGAACTAGCGTGATCTACCTGCCGAGTCCCTCCAAAAACCTACAAAAAATGGCTCGGAACCAATTCTAGAACTGCAGAACCCACAAAACAGCAGAGGGTAGCAAGGCTCCAGCCCAGGACCACCTGGATGGTCTCTGGGTGAGATCTATCCCACACGGAGCTGGGAGCTTGGAACAGAGTGGAGCAGAGCCCAGCCTGAGCTGCGTGGACCAACCAGACCAGAAGCCGGGCGGAGGGGGCCCTAGCGCCCTGAATCAGTGAGTTGCGGCAGTTACCAGACTTCTCAACCCACAAACACCAAAGACTGCGGAGAAGGTTAGTGGGAAAAGATGCAGGAGAGGAAGGAGTTCGGGCTTCCAGCCCCGGGAGGGGGGGCGGGCAGCGGAGGTGAGCAGATACAGCTGCTGCTGCTTCTGGCCCCAGGCCCACCTGGTGGGAGGAATTAAGTGGCCGATCAGAGAAGGAGTGCACAGCCTGCTGAAGATCTAATCCCAGTCCCAGTTGGGGGTACTTGGGGAAGGAGTAGTGCTGGTGTGACAGAGCTGGCACCTCCCCCCCAAACGTGGAACATAGAACTCGTTAGTCTACATGCAGTCATACCCCACTGAAAAACTCAAGGGTCAAGTCAGTTGGTTGGGAATATGGCCAGGCAGCGAAAACACACCCAGATTCAGTCTCAGACTTTGCATATTTCTTTGGTGACAAAAAGACCAAAACATTCAGCCTAAAGAAGTCAACAAAGTCATAGAGCCTACAACAAAAGCCTCCAAGAAAAACATGAACTGGTCCCAGGCCATGGAAGAGCTCAAAAAGGATTTGGAAAAGAAAGTTAGAAAAGTAGAGGAAAAATTGGGAAGAGAAATGAGAAGGATGCGAGAAAACAATGAAAAACAAGTCAATGACTTGCTAAAGGAGACCCAAAAAAATACTGAAAAATACACTGAAGAAAACAACACCTTAAAAAATAGACTAACTCAAATGGCAAAAGAGCTCCAAAAACCCAACAGGGAGAAGAATGCCTTGAAAGGCAGAATTAGCCAAATGGAAAAGGAGGTCCAAAAGACCACTGAAGAAAATTCTACTTTAAAAATTAGATTGGAGGAAGTGGAAGCTAGTGACTTGATGAGAAATCAAGATATTATAAAACAGAACCAAAGGAATGAAAAAATGAAAGACAATGTGAAATATCTCATTGGAAAAACCACTGACTTGGAAAATAGATCCAGGTGAGATAATTTAAAAATTACTGGACTACCTGAAAGCCATGATCAAAAAAAGAGCCTAGATATCATCTTTCAAGAAATTATCAAGGAGAACTGCCCTGATATTCTAGAGCCACAGGGCAAAATAGAAATTGAAATCCATCAATCGCCTCCTCAAAAAGATCCCAAAAAGAAATCTCCTAGGAATATTGTTGCCAAATTCCAGAGCTCCCAGATCAAGGAGAAAATACTGCAAGCAGCCAGAAAGAAACAATTTGATTATTGTGGAAACACAATCAGAATAATCCAAGATCTGGCAGCCTCTACATTAAGAGATTGAAGGGCTTGGAATACGATATTCCGGAGGTCAATAGAGCTAGGATTAAAACCTAGAATCACCTACCCAGCAAAACTGAGTATCATGCTCCAATGCAAAATATGGACTTTCAATAAAATAGAGGACTTTCAAGCTTTCTCAGTGAAAAGACCATAACTGAATAGAAAATTTGACTTTTAAACACAAGAATCAAGAGAAGCATGAAAAGGTAATCAAGAAACAGAAATTGCAAGGGACTTACTAAAGTTGAACTGTTTTGTTTACATTCCTACATGGAAAGATGATGTGTATGATTTATGAGACCTCAGTATTAGGGTAGCTGAAGGGAATATGGGCATATATATATATATATATATACATATATATATATATATATATGTGTGTGTGTGTGTGTGTGTATGTGTTTATGTGTATATATATATATGTATAAGTGAATGTGTATGTATGTATATATCTATGTGTGTGTGTGTGTGTGTGTGTGTGTATACACACACATATAAGAGAGAGAGAGAGAGAGAGAGAGAGAGAGAGCAGACACAGGGTGAGTTGAAGATGAAGGGAAGATATCTAAAAGAAATAAAATCAAATTAAGGGATGAGAGAGCAACATACTGAGAGAGGAAGATAGGGAGAGATAGAATGGGGTGGATTATCTTGCATAAAGATGGCAAGAGGAAGCAGTTCTGTGGGAGGAGGGGAGAGGGCAGGTGAGGGGGGAATGAGTAAACCTTGCCCTCATCAGATTTGGTCTGAGGAGGGAATACCATACATACTCAGTTGGGTATCTTACCCCACAGGAAAGAAGAGGAAGATAAAAAAAAAATAAATAAAATGGGGGGGATGATGGAGGGGAGGGCAGATGGGGGTGGAGGTAATCAAAAACAAACACTTTCGAAAGGGGACAGGGTCAAGGGAGAAAATTCAATAAAGGGGGATGGGTTGGGAAGGAGCAAAATATAGTTAGTGTTTCACAACATGAGTATTGTGGAAGGGTTATACATAATGATACACATGTGGCCTATGTTGAATTGCTTGACTTCTTAGGGAGGGTGGGTGGGTGGGAAGGGAAGAGGGGAGAGAATTTGGAACTCAAAGTTTTAAAAACAGACGTTCAAAAACAACAAAAAAAAAATTTTGCATGCAACTAGAAAATAAGATAGACAGGCAATGGGGCGTAGAAATTTATCTTGCCCTACAAGAAAGGAAGGGAAAAGGGAATGAGAGGGGAGTGGGGTGATAGAGCGGAGGGCTGACTGGGGAACAGGGCAACCAGAATATATGACATCTTGGAGTGGTGGGGAGGGTAGAAATGGGGAGACAAATTTGTAATTCAAACTCTTGTGAAAATTAATGGTGAAAACTAAATATGTTAAATAAATAAATTTAAACATGAAAATAAATAAATAAATATCACAAGGTAATGTGTAACAAATGTTGTATTTGAGCCTTAGACTCCTATTCCAAATATAGTAAATACTTCCCACTGTATCATGCTGCTTTCTTTCATAGAGAAGGTACCTATTCCATGGTGTCGTGTGCGAGGATCAAATGAGATAGTAAATGAAAACTGTTTCATAAAACTCAGAGAATTACATGTATGTTAGCTGTTCCTGTATTATAATGTGAGAGGTGGGTCAAAGATGATGGATCATTACTAAGCTGTGAATGGTGTGATGTGGAGGTATAAGGAGTTGACCCAGATGAGGGTATGGAGAAGGTTCGGGGCTGCCCACATTTTTCTGTTAGTACTTGGCTCAGTGCTGGGCTTGGAGAGGGAAGTCAATAAATATTGTTGACTTGTACTAAGTAAACAGGAAGTAGGGGCCAATCCAAGGAGGAATCTAGCTTCAGTGACGGTGGAAAATTGCTGGGAAAGGTATAGACAGTATACTTGGTCAGGTAATAGTTGTATTGGATAACTTTAGAAGTCCCCACCAAAGCTGATCCTTTGGCATTCCTATGCCAAATGTTCTTGCCACAAAGAAATAATTGCAAGAATTTGTGCTGAGTTATTTGAAGAAATGAATCCAAAGAAGTTGGAGTATATTAATTTTCTATACTCTAAATTATCCAGTTTGTCTTATGTCATCTTCTCTATCACTTTAATTATGAATTATTTCCACATCCATGTCTCTCAAAGGTAATTTCTTCTTTGCTCCTCTAACTTATTTATGGTATTTATCACTTTCCATGTCCAGATGATATATCCATTTGGAGTTTCTCTTGGTGTATGCTGTGAGGTCTTAGTCTAAACCTAATTTTTTGCCAGACTACTGTACAGTTTTCCTAACAGGTCTAGTCACATAGTATAACTAGAGTCACTGGGTTTATCAGACCCTACATTACTGTTTCGTTCCGTATGCTGTATACCTAACTTGTTCCAGTGATCAAGCTCTGTTTGGAGGAATCATTGCCAAATTTTTCTGATGATCACTACTTTGTAGTATAGTTTGAGATCTGGTACAGTTAGATCTCCTTTCTTCATTATTAATCTTGAGATTCTCGACCTTTCATTCCTCCATGGGAATTTGGTTATTCCTGCTAACTCAACAAAATATTCTTTTGGGGGTTTGATCAATACGACATGGAATAAGTAAATTAATTTAGGTAGTATTACCATTTCATTACATTGGCTCAACCTATATTTCTCTAATTATTTAAGCCTGTACTTCTTCACAGAGTGTTTTATAGTTAGATTCACACACTCCCAAATATTTTATAGCTTCTGTAGTTATTTTAGAGAATTTTCCTTTTTCAGGTGTTCCTGCTGGATTTTTAATAATGCTGAATAATGATTTACATGGATCTATTTTATATGCTCAAAGCCTTGCTGATGTTTTTCTACTATTTCAATTACTTTTTGTTGACTCTCTAGGGTTCTCTAAGTACATCATCATATCATTTATAAAAGTGATAAATTTCTTTCCTCTTTGCCCAAACTAATTCCCCCAATTTCTTTTTCTTATCTTATTCCTATAAGTAACATTTCTACCACTATGGTAAACAGCAATAGAGATAATGAGCATCCTTTCTAGGCCCCTATTCTTCTAGTAAAGGACTATAAATTTTCTCCATTACACAATGTTTGCTTTTTGATTTAGCTAAATTCTGTTGACTATATAAGAAAAAGTTGGTTTATTCCTATTTTTTTGAGGTTTTTACTAGCAATGAGTGTTGAATTTTGTCACAAGTCCTTCCACAATCTATTTGTATAATCATATGGGTTTTACACTTTATATCATTAACATGGTTAATATTTGTTCATATTTATAGTATGCCTTATGTTGAATGAATACTGCTTTCCTGGTATAACCAAAACCTAGTTACAATGTATAATCTTTCTAACTTGCAAATTTTTTTTTTTGCATCAATGTCCAGTAGGGATATTAGTGTACACTTTTCTTTATTAGTTTTATTTCTCCCTGGTTTTGGTACCAAGACCACATTTGCATTATAGAAAGAGATTAGAAAGGTGTCTTCCTTTCTTATTACTTCAAACAGTTATGCTGTATTGAAATTAACTTTTCTTTGAATGTTTGACAAATTCATCTTAAAATCCAACTGTTTCTAGAAATTTTTGCCCTCTGGAAGTTCAGTTATGTCATTCAATTACTTTTTCTGACACTGATGATTTAAATATTCTATTCTTTTGTCAGTCTGAATATTTCATATTTTGTAAGAATTCATCTACTTTCACTAAGTTATCAGTTTTATTAGCATACAATTAGGCAAAATAATTTCTGATAATTTCCTCTATTTCTTATGTAATTGTTATAAGTTCTCATTTTCCACTTCTCACGTGAAAAATTTGGTTTTCTTATCTATTTAAATCAAGTCAGCTGTTTATTTTACTATTTTTAAAAGAATAATCAATTTGTAGTCTTATCAAATCAATAGTCTTTTCTCAATTTTACTAATCTCTTCCTTAATTTTCAGAATTTCTACTTAGTTTAGTAGGAGATCTTTGTTTGGTGTTCAAGTTCTTAAAAATTGCATGATCGGGGTGGAGCCAAGATGGTAGCTGGTAAGCACGGACTAGAGTGAGCTCCGTACCCGAGTCCCTCCAAAAACCTATAAAAATGGCTCTGAACCAATTCTAGAAGGGCAGAACCCACAGAACAGCAGAGGGAAGCAGGGCTCCAGCCCAGGACAGCCCGGATGGTCTCTGGGTGAGGTCTATTCCACACGGAGCTGGGAGCTGGGAACGGAGTGGAGCAGAGCCCAGCCTGAGCGGCGTAGACACTCCAGACCGGAAGTCGGGCGGAGGGGGCCCTAGCGCCCTGAATATGTGAGCTGCGGCGGTTACCAGACCCCTCGACCCACAAACACCAAAGACTGCGGAGAAGGTTAGTGGGAAAAGCTGCGGGAGTGGAAGGAGTTCGCGGTTCAGCTTCCAGCCCCGGGGGCAGCGGAGGTGGGGCAGCTACAGCTGTTGTTACTTCCAGCTCCAGGCCCACCTGGTGGGAGGAATTAAGTGGCGGATCAGAGCAGGAGTGCAACAGCCTGCTGAAGATCTAAGCCCAGCCTGGACTGGGGGTCCTTGGGGAAGGAGGAGTGCGGCTCTGACAGAGCTGGCACCTCCCCCCCAAACGTAGAACATAGAACTCGTTAGTCTACAAGCAGTCATACCCCACTGAAAAACTCAAGGGTCAAGTCAGTTGGTTGGGAATATGGCCAGGCAGCGAAAACGCGCCCAGATTCAGTCTCAGACTTTGGATTCTTTCTTTGGTGACAAAGAAGACCAAAACATACAGCCTAAAGAAGACAACAAAGTCATAGAGCCTACAACAAAAGCCTCCAAGAAAAACATGAACTGGCCCCAGGCCATAGAAGAACTCAAAAAGGATTTGGAAAAGCAAGTTAGAGAAGTAGAGGAAAAATTGGGAAGAGAAATAAGAAGGATGCGAGAAAACCATGAAAAACAAGTCAATGACTTGCTAAAGGAGACCCAAAAAATACTGAAAAATACACTGAAGAAAACACCACCTTAAAAAATAGACTAATTCAAATGGCAAAAGAGCTCCAAAAACCCAATAGGGAGAAGAATGCCTTGAAAGGCAGAATTAGCCAAATGGAAAAGGAGGTCCAAAAGACCACTGAAGAAAATACTACTTTAAAAATTAGATTGGAGCAAGTGGAAGCTAGTGACTTTATGAGAAATCAGGATATTATAAAACAGAACCAGAGGAATGAAAAAATGGAAGACAATGTGAAATATCTCCTTGGAAAAACCACTGACCTGGAAAATAGATCCAGGAGAGATAATTTAAAAATTATTGGACTACCTGAAAGCCATGATCAAAAAAAGAGCCTAGATACCATCTTTCAGGAAATCATCAAGGAGAACTACCCTGATATTCTAGAGCCACAGGGCAAAATAGAAATTGAAAGAATCCATCAATCGCTTTCTCAAATAGATCCCAAAAAGAAATCTCCTAGGAATATTGTTGCCAAATTCCAGAGCTCCCAGATCAAGGAGAAAATACTGCAAGCAGCCAGAAAGAAACAATTTGACTATTGTGGAAACCCAATCAGAATAACCCAAGATCTGGCAGCTTCTACATTAAGAGATCGAAGGGCTTGGAATGCGATATTCCGGAGGTCAATGGAGCTAGGATTAAAACCTAGAATCACCTACCCAGCAAAACTGAGTATCATGTTCCAAGGCAAAATATGGAGTTTCAATAAAATAGAGGACTTTCAAGCTTTCTCAGTGAAAAGACCAGAACTGAATAGAAAATTTGACTTTCAAACACAAGAATCAAGAGAAGCATGAAAAGGTAATCAAGAAACGGAAATTGCAAGGGACTTACTAAAGTTGAACTGTTTTGTTTACATTCCTACCTGGAAAGATGATGTGTATGATTCATGAGACCCCAGTATTAAAGTAGCTGAAGGGAATATGCATATATATATGTATATATATATATATAAGTTTATGTATATATATAAGTGAATGTGTATGTATGTATGTATCTATGTGTATATGTATGTATGTGTATGTATGTGTGTATATATATATGTGTTTATATGTATATATATATATATATGTAAAAGAGAGAGAGCAGACACAGGGTGAGTTGAGGATGAAGGGAAGATAGCTAAAAGAAATAAAATGAAATTAAGGGATGAGAGAGTAACATACTGAGAGAGGGAGATAGGGAGAGATAGAATGGGGTGGATTATCTCGCATAAAGGTGGCAAGAGGAAGCAGTTCTATGGGAGGAGGGGAGAGGGCAGGTGAGGGGGGAATGAGTGAACCTTGCTCTCATTAGATTTGGTCTGAGGGGGAATACCATACATACTCAGTTGGGTATCTTACCCCACAGGAAAGAAGAGGGAGGAAGATAAAAAAAAACAAAAGGGGGGGGATGATGGAGGGGAGGGCAGATGGGGGTGGAGGTAATCAAAACAAACACTTTCGAAAGGGGACAGGGTCAAGGGAGAAAATTCAATAAAGCGGGATGGGTTGGGAAGGAGCAAAATGTAGTTGGCCTTTCACAACATGAGTATTGTGGAAGGGTTATACATAATAATACATGTGTGGCCTAGGTTGAATTGCTCAACTTCTTGGGGAGGGTGAGTGGGAAGGGAAGAGGGAAGGGAACTTGGAACTCAAAGTTTTAAAATCAGATGTTCAATAACAAAAATGTTTTTGTATGCAACTAAAAAATGGGATACACAGGCAATGGGGTGTAGAAATTTATCTTGCCCTACAAGAAAGGAGGGGAAAGGGGGATGGGAGGGGAGGGGGGTGACAGAAGGGAGGGCTGACTGGGGAACAGGGCAACCAGAATATAGGCCATCTTGAAGTGGGGGGGGAGGGTAGAAATGGGGAGAAAATTTGTAATTCAAACTGTTGTGAAAATCAATGCTGAAAACCAAATATGTTAAATAAATAAATTGCATTTAAAAAAAAATTGCATGATCAATTCATTGATTTGTCCTTTCTCTCTTTAATTGAAGAAATCATTTAGAGATATAATTTCCTCTCAAAAACATATTTATCTTTCCTACTTGGGAGACACGGTCTCAGAATATACCGTGCTTGGGACAAGAAAGGAGGACAGGACGTTTAGTCAGATTAAACTTAGAAAAGTCATCTAGGGAGGGTTGGTTAAGTGTGGCGATAGCTCTCGGGGAGGGCAAAGGGGAGACACTTTGTGGGGAAGAGGCGAAACCAATGTGGCTGCTCAGAAAAGGACTGGCCTGTCCTCTACTTGGACTCCAATCTCCTTTCCTTCAAAGTGCTTTGTTCGGGAGACTTAGGGAGACCCTAGGGAATCTAGAGAAGACCCTGGTACCTTCGCATCGGGGTCATCCTTGTCCTCTAAGGATCTGAGCTCTTCTGGGTCCAGAGCAAACAAAGCTTCTACAAAGAAAAGGCAAACAAGAACCTCGGGTCACCTTCAAGGCCTGGGCTGTTCCATCCATCAGGTTGCAGCGGTTAAAGAGGGGAAGAGAGGTCTCCTCATCCACAGACTTGGCGTGGCAAGGAGACACTTTTTCAAAAATAAAACGCTCTGAAAAGACAATGACATTTAGGCAGGGAGGACACACATGGAGGAAACCAGGTGGTTATTCACACCATCTCTGAGGGGAGCAGCACATCCAGGGACAAAGGGGGAGCTTGAAGAGTTAAGACAGCTCTTATCTGCCGTGCCCAAATCACTCCCAGCTGGGGAAGGGGGGAGCTCCAGCAGGATCCCAACCTCCAGTCCTCCTCCCCCCTGGGCCTCAGTTCCTTCCTCTGCAAAATGAGGGGCAGACAATGGCCCGGGATCGAGGTGGCCGTGGACCTTCACCTTAAATGACCAGTCCCCCAATAACTGAGCAACAGCGACACTGTCCCCAAAATGTCGCGCTTCTGACAGACAGACTCAAGCTCCTCCTGCCAGGTTATCCCACCTGGCCTCAAGCCCCCAGGACCGGAGCCATGCCTGGCCCTGACGTGGGTACAATCTGTCAGACGGGGCTTCCCTCTCTGGAACGGCAGTGATGCCAACCACTAGCACTATCGCAAAGTGCATTATGAATATCATCTCGTTCTCATTCGATTCTTATAACCCCTCTGGGAAATAGGTATGATGGTTATTTTCATTTTACAGAAGAGGAAGCTGAGGCCTACAGGGGTGGCCAGGTTCCAATCCCTGCCCGGTCGCTCAGCCCCGCCCCCCCAACACCCAGGCCGGCCTCTAAGGGAAGCCCTGCCCACTCTGCCCGGGGCTTACCATCGACGTCGGTTGGTGACCCGGACCAGGGGCTTCCCCACTCTGGGCCTCAGTTTCCCCGCCTGAAGAATGGGGGCGGAAAAGCCCAGGTCCGGCCCCAGTCCGGCACCTGCCCTCCCAGAGCGGCCGCCCCACTGCCCCCCCACCCCCTGTCCCGGGGCCCGCTCACCGCTAACGCCCTGACCCCCGGCCCCAACACCTCAACTGGAAGCAAAGGAGGAGGGCGCGGCGGAGGGCCGCCATTTTGGTGCGGTGGCGACCCTAGCCTAGTGGGCGCATGCGCCCAAGCGAACTACATCTCCCAGAGTGCACCGCGCCTCCCGTCCGCACCAGACCCCAGGAGAAGCGCGAGCCCGTGTCGCAGAGCTTTGTGGGGGTTGTAGTCTAGATGCCTCCTTGCCGCCCCCTACCGGACAAGAAGAGGAAAGTGAAACCTTATTTAGTGCAGCAGGATACGCGATGGAGAAGCAGCCAATCAAACCTTCTTGTCCCACGTGGGAGGGCTGAAGCGCAGGGACATTCCTAAAGGAAAGCACTGGGCATTGCCGCCCAGAGAAAAGTGCCCTGGCTCTGGCATTCTTGGGGGCTGGCCATCTGGCGGCCTGAGGCAGTGCACAAAAGTGCCCTCCGTTTCCCCATCTGTAAATGAGGGCCGGGAAGGCTCTGGGTCCATCATTCTCTGTAAGATCAGGGGTTGGAGGAGGGCCATCCAAGCAAGCCTTCTCATTGTCCAGATGGGGAAACTCATAGGTCATAGGTCGTCTCGTCTTACCCCTTCATCTGTCAGAGGACGAGACTGAGGGTCAGAGAAGAGAAGCCGCTGGTCCCAGTCAATACAGAAAATAAGTAGAAAGCGTTGCATTTGAACCCAGGACCTCCAGCCAAAACTAGTCTTTCTGCAATGTAACCTTGGGGTCAAAGGTTGGGCTGTTTTTCTTTGCAAGCTCAGCGTCCTGCATGTACGAGAGCGGGTGCTGAATTCCTCAAAGCCCTCATTGTGAGGACCAGGAAACTGGGGAGGCTGAGGGAGGTCAAAAATGGCTGCTCACGGGGTCCCTGCAGGGTGTCACTGTGTGAGGGGTCACTGTGGGGGAGGGTCACTGCAAGGGGGTCACTGTGGGGGGGGTATAACCACAGGGGGTGACCCTGGGAGGTCACTGCGGGGGGGGGGGTGTCACTGTAGTGTGGTCACTACGGGGGGTCACCACACAGGGTCAACACAGGACAGCCACTGCAGGGGGGTCACTGTGGGGGAGTCACTGTGGGGGGGTCACTGCAGCAGGGTCACTGTGGGGGAGTCACTGTGGGGGGGTCACCACAGCGGGGTCACTGCAGGGGGGTCACCTCAGCGGGGGGTCACCTCAGCGGGGTCCCAGGAGGTGTGCAGGACTGGAATCTGGCCCCTCCTTTCTGCCTGGGCCGCAGCAGGTCCCCCCAGAGAACTTGGGCCACGCAGGGTTTTCCTTCACCCATTCATGCTCCCGGGCTTTGGCTGGGTGGATTCATTGTGTCCACCCCACTGTAGCCAGCACCCTGTAGGCTTCAGGGGAAGGAGGAGGAGCCGGGCACAGGCCCGTCCCAAAGGGACATTTCAGCCCCACTGGGGGCAGGGAGCAGAGGAGCAGAGGATTCCTAGTAAAGAGGATACAGCCCGGAGCCCTCTGCTGAGGCCCGAGCAGAAGCTCTTAACCAGGGCCAGGAACTTGTTTCTGAAACCACTTTGGTGACTGTATTTCCTACACTTGGTTTCTCTGTCATTCTATGGCTCTTCTCCATTTAAAAACAGGAGCCTGCGACGGGGCCCACGGGCTTCCCCAGGCTGCTGGAAGGCAGGGTCTGAGACACAAGCCAGAAGGTTCGGAAGCCTGGCCGTGGAAGAAGGTGTTGTCGGAGTGGGGAGGGACGGAGGCTTCAAGGGATTCACAAAACCTCAGACTTGGCAAGGACCTCAGAGGCCACAGTCTCGCCTCTCCCTGAACCATCAAGCAGCCAGTTTTGGCCGCCCACTTATCAAGCCACAGTCAAGTCACTTATCAAGCAAGAGACATTTTACTAAGGTTTTGGATTTGGTTTTTGTCCTTTTTTTGACCAAAGGTGATCCGCTGGCAAAGGAAGAGACCTCTCCAGTCTCTTTGCCAAGAAAACCCCATGGCCAGTATTAAAATGCTAAAAGAGCTGACAGGAAGATGCACCGTCAGGTCAGCAGGGTGGTATGGGGCCACTGGGTCAGAAAGAAGCCGCCATGATTGAACGACAACAACTTTGCTCAGGGCTGGAGAAGCCACTGGCTCCCAAGGCAGTCTGCTCCACTCTGGGACAGCCCTCATCCACAGAAAGCTTTTCCTGACCCCCCTCCTCAACCTAGTTCCTTGCAGTTTCCACCAGGGCTCCTAGTGCTGGGGCCTAGAGCAAGATCCATCTTCCATAGGGCTTCTGTGAAAAGATGTGAATGTAGGCACTCCCCTAAGCCTTCTCTCCTCCAGGGAAGAGAACAGCACAAGTGTGCTTGCCTCCGGAGTGCTGGAAGCATGGCCTCAGGTGTCAGGGCTCTTGGCTGGTTGCCATGTCCTGCTGCTGACTCCCATGGAATCCGGCCTCCCCCCCTCCACCGCACCCCCAGCCCCGGGGCTCCTTCAGGTGACCCACTGTCTGACCCCATCTGCCTCCCCTGCACCTGCCCATCTGATTTCTGAGTCCACACAGGATGTGACCTTAGTCCTCATCATCTGAATTGTTTCCTGCTTGGCCCAGCCAAGATGCTCAGGGTCCTGGCTGCTGTTGTCTCTCCTAGCTTCGTGTCACCAGAAAGCATCCAATAAGTGCTCTTGCTACCTTTATCCAAGTCTCCAAGAAAACTGTGTAGAAGTCCCCGGCCAAGCACAGAGCCCTGGGGCACTCTCCTACAGACCCAGCAATGTCTGCTCTTTGGGTGCTGCTCTTCTCAATTCCCCGTTCTAAATCTTCCTAATGAATGACACCATCCTTACCCTCAAGGACAGCCTAAGAGGCTCAGTCCAGAGCTTCGCTCTAATGTAGACAAGATGAAGCCTGGGCGTCCCCACATTTCAGGATTTCAAGCCAGTGGGTGGTGCCAATGCCTGTTTGGGTGGAGGGGGTGCATCATCTCTCGTGTGTGTGGGAGTGCGGCTCAGTGAGCCTTGCCCCCACGGGTTAAACTGGACTTTATCTGAAGGGAGAGCTGTGTGCCCAGTGTTAGGCTTGGGGGGACCCTGGAAAATGGGCCACAGGAAGAAGCAATGGAGCAGTGGCCAGACTCAGGGCTTGTGTGTCCCCTTTCTGAAGGGCTAGGCAGGAAAGAAGTATAACTTGGACCTCTGGCCCCAAAGCTTAGCAGTGTTGGAGTGGAGACGAAGGTGATCTGTATTAAAGGTAGGCAGTCTGGACTGCAGCAGGTGGGCGGTGGTGCTGGGAGGGCCTCACTGTCTGAAATCAGGAGCTACCTCCTCTAGCCTCAATGCTTGTAGGGGCCCCTGGCGAGGGCCCCAGGGCTCATCTGTGCTTAGCCCCCTGAGGGTTAGCCTTAAAGCTCACTTGTGAATGGTGCAGTGCACCCAGTCAGGAGGGGGTGACCGGACCCTTGCCTATTTCATCTGGCTGGAACATGTTGAATGAAGTGTTCATGAGACATCCCATTCAAGAGGTCTGATGCACGACTAGAGGGAAGAACTGGCCTGGGAGCTTTGGAGGGGAAAGAGGGTCTTCATTCCCCCTCTGAGCAAGGGCTCCTTCAGCTCTCCGTTCTTGTAAACCTAAGGAAACATTACTAAGAGCTAACATTTGAACAGCCCCTACTAAGTGGCAGCACTGTGATAAGCAATTATGGTCTCATTTGTTCCTGACAATAACCCTGCAAAGTAGGTGTAATCTTATTCCCACTTTTTTTTACAAATGAGGAAAGAACTGTGAAGTTCGAATGCAGATTGAGGCATACTACATGCTCGCCTTTTTTCTTCTCATGTTTTTGTTTTTGGGTTTTTTTTTTTTGGTTCTGTCTCTTTTTTCTCATGATTCATTCCATTGGTTATAATTCTTCTCCACAACTTGACTAGTGTATAAATTATTTTTTTTCAATTTTAATTAATTTATTTTTTAACATATTTAGTTTTCAGCATTGATTATCACAAGAGTTTGGATTACAAATTTTCTCCCCATTTCTACCCTCCCCCCCCACTCCAAGATGGCGTATATTCTGGTTGCCCTGTTCCCCCATCAGCGCTCCCCTCTGTCACCCCACTCCCCTCCCATCCCCTTTTCCCTTCCTTTCTTGTAGGGCAAGATAAATTTCTACTCCCCATTGTCTGTGTATCTTATTTTCTAGTTGCATGCAAAAACATTTTTGTTTGTTTTTGAACATCTGTTTTTAAAACTTTGAGTTCCAAATTCTCTCCCCTCTTCCCTTCCCACCCACCCTCCTTAAGAAGTCAAACATTTCAACATAGGCCAAATGTGTATCATTATGTATAACCCTTCCACAATACTCATGTTGTGAAACACTAACTATATTTTGCTCCTTCCCAACCCATCCCCCTTTATTGAATTTTCTCCCTTGACCCTGTCCCCTTTCGAAAGTGTTTATTTTTGACTACCTCCACCCCCATCTGCCCTCCCCTCCATCATCCCCCCCATTTTATTTATTTTTTTTTTATCTTCCTCTTCTATCCTGTGGGGTAAGATTGCCAATTGGGTATGTATGGTATTCCCTCCTCAGGCCAAATCTGATGAGAGCAATGTTCACTCCTCCCCCCTCATCTGCCCTCTCCCCTCCTCCCCCAGAACTGCTTCCTCTTGCCACCTTTATGCCAGATAATCCACCCCATTCTATCTCTCCTTATCTCCCTCTCTCAGTATGTTCCTCTCTCATCCCTTAATTTGATTTTATTTCTTTTAGATATCTTCCCTTCATCTTCAACTCACCCTGTGTTCTTGTTCTTTTTCTTGATTACCTTTTTATGCTACTCTTGATTCTTGTGTTTGAAAGTCAAATTTTCTATTCAGTTCTGGTCTTTTCACTGAGAAACCTTGAAAGTCCTCTATTTTATTGAAAATCCATATTTTTCCTTGGAGCATGATACTCAGTTTTGCTGTGTAGGTGATTCTAGGTTTTAATCCTAGCTCCATTGACCTCCGGAATATCGCATTCCAAGCCCTTCGATCTCTTCATGTAGAGGCTGCCAGATCTTGGGTTATTCTGATTGGGTTTCCATAAAACTCAAATTGTTTCTTTCTGGCTTCTTGCAGTATTTTCTCCTTGATCTGGGAGCTCTGGAATTTGGCGACAATATTCCTGGGAGATTTCTTTTTGGGATCTGTTTGAGGAGGCGATCGATGGATTCTTTCAATTTCTATTTTGCCCTGTGGCTCTAGAATATCAGGGCAGTTCTCATTGATAATTTCTTGAAAGATGATATCTAGGCTCTTTTTTTGATCATGGCTTTCAGGTAGTCCAATAATTTTTAAATTATCTCTCCTGAATCTGTTTTCCAGGTCAGTGGTTTTTCCAATGAGATATTTCACATTGTCTTTCATTTTTTCATTCCTTTGGTTCTGTTTTATAATATCTTGATTTCCCATAAAGTCACTAGCTTCCACTTGCTCCAATCTAATTTTTAAGGTAGTATTTTCTTCATTGGTCCGTTGGACCTCCTTTTCCGTTTGGCTAATTCTGCCTTTCAAGGCATTCTTCTCCTCATTGGGTTTTTGGAGCTCTTTTGCCATTTGAGTTAGTCTATTTTTTAAGTTGTTATTTTCTTCAGTGTATTTTTCAGTTTTTTTGGGGGGGTCTCCTTTACCAAGTCATGGACTTGTTTTTCATCTCGCATCCTTCTCATTTCTCTTCCCAACTTTTCCTCTACTTCTGTAACTTGCTTTTCCAAATCTTTTTTGACCTCTTCCATGGCCTGGGACCAGTTCATGTTTTTCTTGGAGGCCTCTGTTTTAGGCTCTTTGACTTTGTTAACTTCTTCTGTCTGTATGTTTTGGTCTTCTTTGTCACCAAAGAAAGAATGCAAAGTCTGAGTCTGAGTCTCGGTGCGTTTTTGCTGCCTGGCCATATTCCCAACCAACTAACTTGACCCTTGAGTTTTTCAGTGGGGTATGACTGCTTGTAGACTAATGAGTTCTATGTTCCACATTTGGGGGGGATGTGCCAGCTCTGCCACACCAGCACTCCTCCTTTCCCAAGAACCCCCAACCGGGACTGGGCTTAGATCTTCAGCAGGCTGTGCACTCCTGCTCTGATCTGCCACTTAATTCCTCCCACCAGGTGGGCCTGGAGCCGGAATCAACAACAGTCTAGCTGCCCCACCTCCGCTGCCCCCGGGGGTGGTGGCCCAACCACGTACTCCTTCCACTCTTTTCCCACTAACCTTCTCTGCAGTCTTTGGTGTTTGTGGGTTGAGAAGTCTGGTAACTGCCGCAGCTCACTGATTCAGGGCAATAGGGCATGCTCTGCCCGGTTGCTGGTCTTGTTGGTCCACGCCACTCAGGCTGGGCTCTGCTCCACTCCGTTCCCAGCTCCCAGCTCCCAGCTCCATGTGGGATAGACCTCACCCAGAGACCATCCAGGCTGTCCTGCGCTAGAGCCCTGCTTCCCTCTGTTGTTTTGTGGGTTCTGCCATTCTAGAATTGGTTCAGAGCCATTTTTTATAGGTTTTTGGAGGGACTCGGTACGGAGCTCACGCTAGTCGATGCTTACCAGATGCCATCTTGGCTCCGCCCCGTGTATAAATTAATTTAATGCGAAGTTATACATGGTATTTATATGAGATTCCATGCCGTCTTGGGGAGGGAGGGGGGAGGAAGGGGAGAAAACCTGGACCCCAAAATTATGTAGAACCGTGTGTGGTAAACTAAAAATAAAAAAAAAAAATAAAGAAATAAAGTAAATGAGGTATAAATAAAAAAGAAAAAAAACAAATGAGGAAACTGAGGCAAGCAGAGGTTAAGTGACCTTACCAGGGTCACACAGCTAGTAGGTGTCTCAGGTTGGATTTGAACTGAGACCTTCCTGCCTTCAGGCCAGTGCTCTATCCACTGGGCCACCAAGCTGCCTCAAGACCTATGGTTATTGGTCAGTCATTCCAGTCGTGTCCAATTCTTGGTGACCCCATTTGTGGTTTTCTTGACAAAATGCTGGAGTGGTTTTGCCATTTCCTTCTCCAGCTCATTTTTCTCATGGGTAAACTGAGGCAAGCAGGGTTAGTGACATGCGCAAGGTCACACAGCTAGTAAGCATTTGAGGCTGGATTTGATGTCCCGACTTCCTGACTTCGGGCTCTCCTCTGTGCCTGTGGAAGGGAAAAAAATAGACTTTGGAAGACAGATACATAGGGAAAAGCTAGCTCCCCCACGTCTCCCTGATTTCCACCTTGCCTCACAGTGACCCCTCAGAATTCTTCCTTGGAGTTATCTCGTTGCTGCTGGGAGGGCTCATCTGCGGCCTGTCAGTTCATTGACCATACTGGATGGCACTGCTCATTTGACCAGAGCCAAAGAAAGGCCAAGCTGGCAATGCCAGTGGGTAAAAGGGCTTGCCAGAGCCCCCTGTGTGTAATAACTGAGGCCCCCCAACCCCATCCATGCCCAGGCCTCTCTGATTGCTCCAGGGGTCAAATGAACCTGAAAGAGAGGTGTGTCCTTGGGCCTGTTCCCATTCCTGGGTGTTCCTTCCCCTGAGGGCACAAGGGTACAAGCCTTATCTGGCCACTCCTCATGGATTGCACAGGGCTCAGTCAAGAAAACCTTTAGTCATGCTCAGATTCACTGGCCAAGGAAAACAAGCTTCATAATTCAATCTGGGCGAAGAGTAAGGCAGGGGTAGGCTGGGGCAAGGCCACTTGGCCCCAGCCCTGGCTCCCAGACCAGCTTGGAGATGGGCTCCAGGTTCTGCCAATGCCCCAGCATAAAGCCTGGTTTTTCACTTACAGCTCCTACTTCCTATCACCTATTGTACTAAAGAGTCAGTCACTAGATGGGACTGATTAGTCACTCTTCACTGTGAATCAATTAGGATTCCACTGTGGGATTAGAGCCCCAGCTAAAAGGCCTGTTAGCCAGCAGGAAGGCTGGGGAGAAGCATTCACTGTGTGACCTTGGATGAGTCCCTAGCTGCTCAGTGCCTGGGGCAGCCCCTAGAAGAGACATCAGGAATCCTGATCTCTTTTGTGGCTTCCTTCTCTACTCCCTCCTTCCCAGAACTGTGCCCTGTAACAAAGACGCTGGCCCAGGTTTGACCAACTCTGGTCAGTTTCTTAGGCTTTCCTTGGGGAAAGGAGGTAGGTAGGTGGTCTAGACTGCAGCAAGTGGGCGGTGGTGCTGGGAGGGCCTCACTGTCTGAATTCAGGAGCCACCTCCTCTACCCTCAATGCTTGTAGGGTCCCCTGGCATGGGCCCCAGGGCTCATCTGTGCTTAGCCCCCCTAGGGTTAGCCTTAAAGCTCACTTGTGAATGGTGCAGTGCACCCAGTCAGGAGGGGGTGACCGGACCCTTGCCTATTTCATCTGGCTGGAACATATTGAATGAAGTGTTCATGAGACATCCTGTTCAAGAGGTCTGATGCAGGACTAGAGGGAAGAACTGGCCTGGGAGCTTTGGAGGGGAAAGAGGGTCTTCATTCCCCCTCTGAGCAAGGGCTTCTCCAGCTCTCTGTTGTGGAAAATATACTATTTTACATCATTTTTAATTTCAATCAGACCCAGAGCCTGAATTAATGAGTAACTGGAAGAAGATCCAGGGCCTGGGCTTCTTTGTTCTCTAGAGTTTGCTCAGGAAATACCCTTACCACTGTCAACAAGACCAGATTAGACTGACCTAAGGACATTCTCACCCCTGTTAGCCATTAAAGGATGAGACCCTAACCCCAAGAGAGACTACCTCGCTTAATATCAACTGACTTTTGTCAACATTCTTTACAACCCTATTCCATTAAGGAAAATCCTCTTCTTGTATCATGGTTAAACATACATGGGGGTCATAAACATGAGGTAACTCAGGCTGGCTGGGTCTGCTAAAATAACGTATATAAGTTTTCTCATTCCTTTGTTCAGAGAGCCAGAGCCTATGCTCTGACTCCTTGTACGTACAAGTAAGCTAGCTCCACTATGCTTTAAGGGAAATAATAAACAACATGGATTTTTCTATCACCTAGCTTGTTTGCCTCCTTCAACCAAACTTTCAGGTTTAACACTGTTCTTGTAAGCCTAAGGAAACATTACTAAGAGCTAACGTCTGTACAGCCCCTACTATGTGCCCGGCACTGTGATAAGCAATTATGGTCTCATTTGTTCCTCACAACAACCCTGCAAAGTAGGTGTAATCTTATCCCCACATTTTTTTTTTACAAATGAGGAAACTGAGACAAGCAGAGGTTAAGTGACCTTACCAGGGTCACACAGCTAGTAGGTATCTCAGGTTGGATTTGAACTGAGACCTTCCTGCCTTCAGGCCAGTGCTCTATCCACTGGGCCACCAAGCTGCCTCAAGACCTATGGTTATTGTTCAGTCATTTCAGTCATGTCCAACTCTTGGTGACCCCATTTGGGGTTTTGGGGGTTTTCTCGATGTTGGAGTGGTTTTGCCATTTCCTTCTCCAGCTCATTTTTCTCATGGGTAAACTGAGGCAAGCAGGGTTAGTGACATGCGCAAGGTCACACAGCTAGTAAGCATTTGAGGCTGGATTTGATGTCCCGACTTCCTGACTTCAGGCCCTCCTCTGTGCCTGTGGAAGGGAAAAAAATAGACTTTGGAAGACAGATACATAAGGAAAAGCTAGCTCTCCCACGTCTCCCTGATTTCCACCTTGCCTCACAGTGACCCCTCAGAGTTCTTCCTTGGAGTTATCTCATTGCTGCTGGGAGGGCTCATCTGCGGCCTGTCAGTTCATTGACCATACTGGATGGCACTGCTCATTTGACCAGAGCCAAAGAAAGGCCAAGCTGGCAATGCCGGTGGGTAAAAGGGCTTGCCAGAACCCCATGTGTGTAATAACTGAGCCCCCCCCCCACCCCATCCATACCCAGGCCTCTCTGATTGCTCCAGGGACCAAATGAACCTGAAAGAGAGGTGTGTCCTTGGGCCTGCTTCCCATTCCTGGGTGTTCCTTCCCCTGAGGGCACAAGGGTACAGACCTTATCTGGCCACTCCTCATGGATTTCAGAGGGCTCAGTCAGGAAAACCTTTAGTCATGCTCAGATTCACTGGCCAAGGAAGACAAGCTCCATAATTCAATCTGGGTGAAGAGTAAGGCAGGGGTAGGCTGGGGCAAGGCCACTTGGCCCCAGCCCCGGCTCCCAGACCAGCTTGGAGATGGGCTCCAGGTTCTGCCAATGCCCCAGCATAAAGCCTGGTTTTTCACTTACAGCTCCCACTTCCTATCACCTATTGTACTAAAAAGTCACTCACTAGATGGGGCTGATTAGTCACTCTTCAGTGTGAATCAATTAGGATTCCACTGTGGGATTAGAGCCCCAGCTAAAAGGAGCCTCCTATGGAGGCCACCCCCTCACTTTAGAGAGGAGGAGACTGAGGCACAGAGAGGAAGTAGCTTGTCCTCGGTCATACTGGTAGATCTTGGGATTCAGATCTCCGCAGGAGCCATTCATGGCCATCATCCCTGAAATTCCTTTATCTGGTCACCATCTGTCCCCATTCTGCCTCTCCCTCTCCCTGTTCTCCGTCTCCCCCTTCCCTCCAACACTTCAGTCCCCTTCCCAGGCCATCCCTGACACTAGCTAATCTGTCTTCCTTCCCCATGGTACCCCATTCATTGGTGAATAAGTTCACCCTGGAGCAGCCTCTTCTCGCCAGGCCCTGGTCATGCTCATATCGGCCCGGCCTCAGCTCATTCCCAGAGCTCACCACTACAGCCCTTACACCCCGGCAACTGAACAAAGCTGGAGAAAAGTGTGGAAGCCTGCTGCCCGAGGTCACCGCACACTTAGGGGACATGATCTCAGCTGCCCTGGATCCCCACCAGGCAACCCTCGTACATCTTCCTAACTGATCTCTCGCTCTCCCATTCTCCACAATGGCTCTTCCAGACCTTTCCGGGTCTCCTCAGACCTCCCATGGGGACCCCTTCCCCACCATAGCAAAAACCCTTGCCTCATATTTCACTGAAATATGGAGGCCATTCACCCCGAGCTTCCTTTTCTCCATTCTGCCCCATCCTAGGTCAGGCAGAAGCCTCGAGCCACTCTCTCCTCCTTCGCTGCTGTCTGGTGAGAAGAGGGGGCCCTTCTTGCCAAAGCAGAACCCCCTCCCGCCATGCCCAAGCTATCCCGTTCCACCCCATCTTCTCCATTGGATCGCCCCCTCTAGGAGCTCTCCTCTCCCTCACTGGCCTGCTCTTTCCCTGTCTCTCAGCTACTTCCTGCTGCCATCCTGAAAACAAAAACCAAAAACAAATGCTCTTAGATCACGTACCCCTCCCTTTTTGAGTAAGTCCTTGAGAAGCCCATCCACAACAGGGGCCTGCACTTCCTGTCCTCTCCCTCTCTTTGTAACCCTTTACAATCCAGCTTCAGCAGTCATCATTCCACTCAGACTGCTCTCTCCAAAGTTGCTCATGACATCTTGGTGGCCCAATGCATGGCCTTTTCTCACTCCTCATTCTCCTTGACCTTGTGGCATCTTGGATGCTGAGGATCATTCTCGTCTCCTCTATCCCCTCTTCCCTCTGGGTTTTCAGGATGCTCCTCTTTCTTAGTTCTCCTCCTCCCTCTCTGAACTCTCTTCTGTCTCCTTTGCTGTCTCTTACTCCAAGTGACGTCCATGGGTGTCCCCCAAGGCTCTGTCTTGGGCCCTCTGCCCTTTTTCCTCTCGTGCTCTCATCAGCTCCCATGGATCTGATCTATGTCTCCAGCTAGAATACCTTGAAGGGCATCACCACCCTCCCACTCACCCAGGCTCCAGCCTAACAGCATCCTCAGACTCCTAGCTTTCTCTACCTCCAGGCCGCTAGGTTGCCCAATCCTGCCACTACTGCCTTTGTACCATCTCCCCAATGTGCTTCCTTCTCTCCACCCTGGTGGAGACCCTCGTCCCCTCACTCCTGGACAGCTGCAATAGCTGCTGGGGGGGGGGGGAGTCCTGCCTGCCTCAGCTTCCCCCCACTCCAGCCCATCATCCACCCAGCTACAAAGTGGAGATTAAACCCTCATCACCTGACACCTCCGGGATCAAATAGAGAACAGTCTGTTTGGCTTTTAAAGCCCTTCACAACCTGCCTCCCTCCTAACTTTCTAGTTTCTAAAACACTTTTCTCCTCTGCAATACGTCAGGTCTGCCATAACATGATGTACATGTTCCTAAAAATCACCACCCCACGATGCAAAAAATGGGCAACAAAAACCATGGGGAAAACCACGGGGGAAAAAGGGGCTTCAAAATTTTATCCAGGACACGTTAAAAGAAAAAGTTAGGACCCTAATAAAATCAGGAGCACCGTTTTATTACATGTTGAATACTTAAGAAATCGTAAAGACTACAATGAATAGCAGTGAGGTCTGGCCACTGCTCAGCCTGCCCCAGGCTTCCCACAGGACCCAAGTGTCAAAAGTCAAGGCCCTTGGGGCAGGAGGAAGGGAGGGCCTCTGGAGGTCACCACTCCCTGGGAGGTGGTGGGGGAGGTCAGGGCCCAGCCAGGGTGAAAGGTGGGGGAGGGATGGGTCTGTTTCCGCAGCTGTGGCTGGATCAGAAGAGTACAGTAAACATGGAGGCACTTGACCTTGAAAATGGCCTGTAATGTGCTTATGGAAGCAGCTTCAGGAGGGTCGAGCTTAGCAGTTATTGTAAAGTACGGTGTTTTTCCTGTTTTCTGGATTTTTAGCAGATAAAATCATATATAAACAAACACAAAATGTGCACGAAACTCACATCCTTCCCTAATAGATCTATTGTGCACTCACATTCACATTTTCCCGAAGGAGTGCATTGGCAGAACTGACCGTCCTGTATGATCGGGGACCCTGGCCTCCTCTAACATTTGTTCCCCACATAAGATGTTCCATCTTCCCGTCCTGGGCACTGTCACCACCTACCTGCCATGCCTAGAATGTTCTCCCTCCTTATCTCCAACTCCTCCCTTCCCTGGCTTCCTTCCAGACTGGGCTTAAACATCACATTCTGGAGACACTGGTGCCTTCCTTCTGCAATTATCTCCAACTTCAGCAGCACTTAGCTTGTTTGTACTAGGTTGTTTGCCTGTTGTCTTCCCCTTTTGGACTGGCAACTTCTTGCAGGCTGGGACTGTCTTTTTCTTTCTTTGCATCTTTAGGGTTTAGCACAATGCCTGACACATGATATGCACTTAATAAATGCTTCTTGGCTTGACTGGACAGTTCCTTGAGAAAACATCCTGGCTTAGTGAACCAAGCTCTATTCCTGGAGTCAAAAGCCCTGGGTTTATATCCTGCCTCTGATCCCTAATGGTTGTGTGACCTGGTAGGGCCTGTTTCATTCTCTAGAAACTAAGGAGATTGGACTAGACAGGCTCTAATCCCTTCCAAGTCTGCCTGTGATTCCTTTGTTGTCCGGACATACCTCCTGCCCTTGTCCTTACCCAGAGCCAGTCCCTCCCTTCTTCTTCCCTCCAATGCCTCTTTTCCTCCCTTCCTCCCTCTCTCCCTTCAAGACCTCTTCTGACATGCTCTCCTCCCTTCCCTCTTGGGGCCCTTGGTCCTTCCTTCCTCATGTCTTCCTCTCTCCCTCCTTCCCTTCCCATCTCACAGCAACCTTCTGAAATAGTATTTGTCTCATTTACAGCCAAGGAAACCGAGGCTGAAAAGTAGAATTACTTGTCCCAGGCACATGGGCATCTAGCATCTGTCTGGGATAGGATTGGAACCTGGACTTTCCTGAAGCTGAGGCAATCATTCTTTCCACTAGAATGCCTGCCAGGCTCATGCAGGGGGCCTCCCACATTGGTAACTCCAGGTGGGACTGTGTTGGCAACCAAAAATGGGCTCCTTAGCACTTAGTCAACAAGTGCCCTTGACTAGTTTGGCTTTTTCCCCTGAACTGAATACTGTTTGTATGTTGGACTGGAGTAAGCTTGTCGGCCCCTTCACCTTGCTTCCCTTGCTTAAGCTGATGGAAAGAACCTGTGCTTTCCCAGTCAACCCCTTCACCTTGCTTAAGCTGATGGAAAGAACCTGTGCTTTCCTGGTCAACCCCTTCACCTTGCTTAAGCAGATTGAAAGAACCTGTGCTTTCCCCGGCATACCTTACACCCCCGCAGAAGCCGGATGGTTAAAAGCAGCTCCCGTTGGAGCCAGAGGCTGCTATAGCTACAGCTACAGCCACAGCCACAGCCACAGCCATAGCTACAGCTGAAGCAGGAGCTGCCAGTAGCAGAGCTGACCTACGGGAGGAAGCTGAACAAAGACTTCAGGCCAGTGGGTAATCTTTTTACCATAGAGGGGGAAGCATGATTTTGCTTTACGCAATCATGCTTCTCTGTAGCCTCCTGGTTACTCTTTCAAGGCGTACTTATTGGGCCTGGAAGCTTTTGATCAATTTATCAAAATGGGGTTGCTGGTTCATGGGTTGGTTACTGTGGAGCCTAAATATATGTTTTGATTCTTCTGCCTTCTACTTTGAGAGTTTCTTATATCCGGCGGTTCCGAACCTTTCAGACATGTTTATGATCCTCTTTGAGATTATAAACTCTGCCCTCCTAATGCATTTGGCGACGAGGATGGGATCGCTAGGTATAAGATCTCTATTTAGAAGCAGAACAATTTCAGAGGAAGAGATGAATATCCCAGGATGGGAGGATCCATTTTATTCCTCCTGATCTTTCCCTACTCCCAAATGCCTCATTTCCCCCAAACCTCCTCTTCAGTCATCCCTCTCATATGCTGTAAGGCTTTAATCACTGCCATGTTCTGGGCCAGGCACACTCTTTTCCTAAGGGGAGACTTTTGGGGGCTCAGGACTAGTCAGCACTTTGTCTTCATGTTTCCCAGTTGCTCATTACTGGCAGCTGGGCACAGGCTGAGAGTCCCCTCCTCCTTGCACTGTCATTTCTGTCCATGACCTCTATTCTCCCCTAAGCACTGATCTGTACTCAGAGGTTCAAAATGTACCCTCCCAGGGACAGAACATCTGTACTAATCTGTACTAACCCTTCCTCACACTCCCATGCACTGACTCTTTTCTGTGCTGAAACACAGCTTCTTTCTAAATTTCCACACACTTTCCTTGCCTTCTCTCTCAGAAACACTACCAACATCCTCCCTCCCAAATACCAGGGCTGGCTTCACTGATTACCTGGAAGAAAGCCACATACTTACTTATGAGCTAGGGGAAAATTCGCTGCCAGAGGCACCTGGCAGCAGCCTTTTCCAAGACTATGATCTTTCTCTTCACAGTGACAGTCCCACAATCCCTCCCTGTGGCTTTGGCATGGCAGGACATGGGTGACCTTGGGGAAGTCACACTCCCTAAGCCTCATTTCCTTTACCTATAAAGTGAGAGGAGAGGACTGGAGGACCTTTCCATTCCTTCTCACTCTGCACAGGCTATTCTGTGGGAAGGCCTTGCTGAAGTAGTGCTCTCCTCCATCTTTGAGTCCCTTGCCCAGCTGCTGGTATCACCTGCTAAACCTGATGGACAGTACTACCGCTTTTCAGCCTATCTCCTACTTTGAGACATTCAGTTTCTTTCAGTTTTTGTGTGATTATAAATCATGGAGCCATGAAGACCCCTGTGTGAATGGTTTATAGGCTTTTGTTTCTGTTTGTTAACTGGTGTTGAGAATGTTCTTGTGGCCTAGAATCCATGCCCATGAGGACCCGTTAAAGAAACTGGGGAAGTCTCATTTGGAGAAGAGGTTGATTGGGTTTCTGTCATGGCTTCATTCATGTGTTTGAAAGACCACCACTTAAGAAAGGGATGAGGCCTGTTGTGCTTGGCCCCAGAGGACAGAACATGGCAGAGGATTTGGAAGGAGGAGGATTTATGCTCAGGGTCAGGGAAAACTTCCTATCAATTTGAGCTGTCTCAAAAGGGAATGGATCACCTTGGGGAGCTGCAAGTGCCTCCCTCTGGGAGACCTTCAAACAAAGGGTGGATGCCCACTTGTTTGTCCCAAGGTAGAAGAAATTCTCTTTCAAGTACATGGGGGACTAGATGGCCTGGGAGGAGTTTTCTAGTTCTGAAATGATTCTGGGAGGGCATTGTCACTGGTTGGTGCACGGATTTCTGTAATAATGGCAGAGGTTCATCTATGCTTTAGTCCAATAACTTATTTTAACCCTCTAGCAATACTGTGAGATAGATACTATGTCCATCTTATAGAGTGATTGTTCACTCTGAGTATAAAGTCAGCAGGCCTTTCGCCTTTGAGCAAAATGGTAGCATCAATACATTTAGACTCTGCTTCTGTAAGAAGGATCCTGAGGCCCAGAGAGTCACAACTTACCCCTGATCACTGCAGTAAGCATCAAGGCAGGATTCAAACACAGGCCTTCCCGCCTTCACATCCAGTACTCTGCCCACTGTGCCATGTGGCCTTACCAAGGAAAGGGAGGGGGGATTGTTTCTGTAGTTGACTGCCAGGCTGCTCTCCAGAGAGATTCCATCTTCATGCCTATGTTCTCTCCCCTGCCCAGCCTCCTCTTCAACACTTTCATTATCAGCTCCTTAGGGTCCTGGGTCCTGGCACTGGGGATACCACAGTGAACACCAGTCCCCTCCCTGAAGGGCTGACAGTTCAATAATCAATGGCATTGGTGGGTTTTGATTAGACAGGGAAGTTCCCATAAGGCCATTCCCCATCCAGTCATTTAGCATCATGAAGTTCAAATGACTTTGACCAAGCACCTTACTCAGTGTTCCAGGCAGCTCTCTTTAGAGACTTGCACCATCAGGATGCAGGCTTCCCATTCAGTATTCCTTATGATTAATGCTTGCCCTGACACTTTAGTCTCATAACGTAATGATGTGAATCAATCCTATTGATAATTCAGAAGGTTGTCCATGTGGTGCCAGATGTCTAAGGGATGTGTCCAGGGTTTGGGCTTTGACTCTGTGGCATTCAGTGTGCTTTTATCAATGGCTTGACTGCAAGCAGAGGAGATAGCTTGCTGATCAAATTAGTGGGTGGCACAAACCTGAGAGGGATAGGTACCACAGCAGATGACAGATTCTGAGTCTCCAAAATCTTAGACTGCACCTCTGTCTCATGGTAACAGCAAAATATGTGTCCTTTTTCCTCCTCCTCCTCCTCCTCCTCCTCCTCCTTCTCCTCCTTCTCCTTCTTCTTCTTCTTCTTCTTCTTCTTCTTCTTCTTCTTCCTCTTCTTCTTCTTCTTCTTCTTCTTCTTCTTCTTCTTCTTCTTCTTCTTCTTCTTCTTCTTCTTCTTCTTCTTCTTCTTCTTCTTCTTCTCCTTCTTCTTCTTTTCTTCTTCTTCCTCTTTTCTTCTTCTTCTTCTTCCTCTTCCTCTCCTCCTCCTCCTCCTCCTCCTCCTCCTCTTCTTCTTCTCCTCCTCCTCCCTTCTTCTTCCTCTTCCTCTCCTCCTCCTCCTCCTCCTCCTCCTCTTCTTCTTCTCCTCCTCCTCCTTCTTCTTCCTCTTCTTCTTCTTCTTCCTCTTCTTCTTCTTCTTCCTCTTCTTCTTCTTCTCTTCCTCCTCCTTCTTCTTCTTCTCTGCTTCTTATTTTTCATCATCACCATCAACGTCATCATGATGATGAAATGAGAAGAGGATTCCTGACATACTACTATTCCTGATAGACTTCTGGCTCTTCTATAATGCCAGACTTTGGATGCAATGAGAGGGCACATTGCCCATCCTGGACAGGCCTCACCCCTCCTGGCCCAGGAACATGCTAGCTTCAGATTTTTAAAGACTCAGTATCCCTGTGGTGAGCAACACCAAGCCACAGCCCCTTGCATGGTCTCTGGAGGGCAACCTCTCCACCTGCCCCATCCTGCATTGCTAGAGTAAGGGAATCCCAAGCACACATGCCCCACGTTCCCCAGGATCCCCAGGAGAGAATGGCAAGGCTGGGATCTGGTCTCAGTCCTTTGACTCCAGATCCGGTCCAGGCCTTACTGAATGGCCAATGGCCCCTCATTGAAATGGACCGTGGCTCCATATCATCATTCTCCAGAACACAAAAGTTGCCTCCTACTCAAAGAACACAGAGGCCTCTTCTACAGGGAAAGCCACCCCACAATTACCTTTAAATGCCTGGGGAACTCTTTTAGTCCCCACTCCTCTGTGTCATGTTTTTGTTCCCTCTATCTTTCTGGTAAAAGGAAGAATTTCCCTCTCTCTTCTCTATCGCATTCATTTTCTGCTTTCCTTCTTCTTTGTAGCACTTTTTACATTCTTTCAAGGAATTCTTCCTTCTCTCCAATAGCCTGGAAAAGAGAGAGGTGCTGCTTTTCTGTAGATAAAGACCAACGTGCATTTCATACTTCCATACCCAAGTGTAAATAAAAATAGGAATGCCACTTGGGTGGCTACATGGAAGGTGAGCTGAAGAAGGGAGAGGCTTGTCATGGGGGAACCAAAAGAGAGGCCATTGCAATGGTCCAGGTGAGAAATGATGGACTAAGGAAGTGGACACAAGAACGACTGGATGATGAGAAAGTGATTGATGAGAGATATGTCATGAAGGCAGAGCCACCAGCGATTGGCACAGATTCGATGGGGGTGGGGGTGGGGGTGGGAGTGGGAGTAGGAGTGGGGGTGGTGGTGGGGTGGGAGTGGGAGTAAGAGTGGGGGTGGGGGAGAGGTGGGGGTGGGAGTGGGGAGAGAGAGTTGAGAATCACTCCAAGGTTAGTATTCAAGGCTAATAGTAAGATCAGGCAAGCGTGACAGTCAAGCAGGGAATCAAGAAGGCTGTTGGTGATGCGGGCCTGGGCTCAGCAGGACAGTGAGGGCCATTGATCAGACATGCAGAGTTGTACATCACTGGCACAGAGTCAGCAGCTGATGCCACAAAACAGAAAAGAAGCAGAAATCTAATGATCTAATTAACTGTACCTACTTTGTTTCTCCTCCCATCTCCATGTATCCATCTCTCTCCATTTCCCTAGCTGTTTGGCAGCTGTTTCCTGATCTCAACTGGCTTTAAAAAAAGTTTTATTTAAAGGTTAATAGTGAACATCTAGCAGCTGGATCTAGCACTGGGCCTGGAATCAGGAAGATCTGAGTTCAAATATGACCTCAGCCACTTATTAGCTGTGTGACCCTGGACAAGTCACTTAACCCTGTTTGTCTCAGTTTCCTCATCTGTCAAATGAACTGTAGAAGGAAATGGCAAACCACTGTAGTATTTCTGCCAAGCAAACCCCAAGGAGAGTTGGACATGACTGAAACAACTGAACAACAAAAGTGAGTGTCCATGTAGTCTTCCATCTGTGGGATTCTCCCATTTGTAGTGCTCTTCCCTCTCAACAATGACCCTAAGGAAATCTCCCTTTGGGCAGCTTGCTCCAGTCACCTGAACTCAAGCACTCCTGCCCTCAATATCGCCCTCAGGTCATTCCCAAGGATGGAACTGGTCTTTATCCAATTTGAGAGTCTGACCTATATTCAAAGAAAGGAATCAGAAAGGCAGAAGAAGGCAGCCACAAATAGGAGTGATTCTGTTCTCAGGATTATCTGGGCTACTACCAACTGCTCACTGTTGCTATGGACTTCTCCTACAATCTTCCATTTTCTGCTCCCCTTCGCCTTGCTCTGTCCTAGACTGGAAATCAAAGGGGAAACACGATAGGAAAGAGTGGGAACATTTTACAACTCACTTTTATAGACCACCAGGTGGGCAGCTCCTTCTGTTACAAACTTTTTCTTTGCTTCAGCCAATCAATCAGGGGACTTTTCCTGTCCTACTAGCAGCTTGGCCAGCTCTCTTCCTACAAAGGTCCTTGCTCCCACATGCCGATGAAGGCATTCTCTAGATCACTCTTTCTACAAAGGTTATTGCCCTTTAAAGTGAAATTACATAAACCTCTGGGAATGTTGGATAAAAAGTGGTTGGAGATTGAGGAGGTCAATGTCCCTTATTTCTTTTTGAAATATGAACTCTGGCCAGAATAAAATTGGCAAGAAAACTTAGAGAATTGCAGAAATCCAGAGTCTCAGAGAAGGTACAGACCTCAAAATGGTAAGACACTTCCTTTTCTCCTTCCTGCTTGGGTTTCATGTTACAAAGGCTTGTATTTTCTCTCTGTTTAACTGTCTTTTTTTCCTCTCATGTTTCTCCTCTTCTTTTCTCTCTGGGATTTATTTTTCCTGAAACAGGAATCTGTCTCTCTCTGGTGAGAGAAATTTCTCCCTTTCCCTCCTTCTCTGGTCAAGTCATCCTTCCATCACCCACATATTCTTTGAGTCCTCTTGACTCTATGTCTCAGCCTCAGTCTCTCTATCTCTATCTCTCTCCCTCCTTCCCTCTCTCCTTCATCTCTTTTCTTTTCTTTCCTTCACCTCTCCTTTTCCCTTTTCTCCTCTTTTCCCTTTTTTCTTCCTCCTCTTTATCATCTCCTTTCTTCTCCATGACAAGGTTCCAAGTTCACTCAACCTATAATTCCAATATCTTGAGAAATCATGGAGATGCTGATTCTATTATCCATAATACTTTATTCCCAAGGATCTATGAATACCCAAATCTAGTACCTTGTTGCTCAGTCCTTATTCTTGTCCTCCTTTATGGAAAAAATGTTATTACTGAGGATAAAACTTAAAAGTGCTTAGTGGTGTATGTTTTTTTAAAAGAACTGGTTGTTTAACATTTAGCAATTCACCATTACTGAAACAAGTGAAGAGCAAAATTAAACGTCCATAGCAGTCCTCAAGCAGAGGTTGGATGACCTTGTATTCATTCATTCATTCATTCAACAGACCGTCCTGTGCCAGGCACTGTCCTGGGTCCTGGGGATAAAAAGACAGTCAGGAAATAATCCCTCCTCTCAAGAAGCCAATATTCATTCTATTGGGGAGAAAGAAAATAAAAAGCATGAATATAGAGAAGTAAATATGAATTACACACAAAGTGAATAAAGTTGTTTGGAAGGAATGGGTGGGGGCTTTAGGTGTGGCTGCTCACCAGACAACTCTGGAATGAAGCCTGGAAGGAAGTTAGGGATTCTTCAAAGCAGAGGTTAGGGGGGAACGCATTCCCTGGCTGAAGTGGTAGGGACAGCCTGGGTCAAGGCACAGAGGTGAGACATAATGTCCTGTACTAGGCTGTACTTTACAGCTGACAGAGAAGAGGAAAGAGAAAGGTGGCCTGGGACCAGACTTCCAAGGACTTTCAGGAAGAGCAGAGATTGAACTTGCTTCTAGAGGTGATAGGAAGCCACTGGCACTTGTGGAGCAGGGAACTATGCAGTCAGCTGTGAGTTTTAGGAAGACCATTTTTGTAGCTGTGGGAAGGATGAATTCAAGTGGGAGAGACCATTGTCTTCTATGTTGTAAATGGAATTATTTTTCAGACATGGTTCCTGAAGCAAGATTGCTCCTGTTTCTCTTTCCAATTTTTTTTCAGCCAACTTCCATCCTATGATCAAGATATTGCCCCTCTTTTCTATTTTTTTTTTACCACTTCTGTTAGATCTATGTCTTAGCCTTCAACTCTCATATTCTTTTTTGGGGGGGGGGATTTTTCTTTTTCTTCTTTTCTTTTTAGTTTACAACACTCCGTTCTACATAATTTCGAGTTCCAGATTTTCTTCCCCCCTTCCTCTTCCCTCCCCAAGATGGCATGGAATCCGATACATCTTCTATGTATAACTTCGCATTGAACTTATTCACACACTAGTCAAGTTGTGGAGAAGCATTATGACCAATGGAATAAATTGTGAGAGAGAAGAAACAGAACCAAAAAAACCCACCAAAAACAAAAACAAAAGAGAGAAAAAAAGGGGGAAAAAGGCGAGCATAAAGTGTGCTCAATCTGCATTCATATTTCATAGTTCTTTCTCTGGATGTAGGTAGCATTCTCCATCATGTGTCCTTTGGAGTTGTCCTTGCACCTTGTGTTGCTGAGAAGAGCAAAATCTATCAGGGTTAGTCCTGACAGAATCCATATATCTGTGGTTGTGTATAATGTTCTCCTGGCTCTCCTCCCCTCACTCAGCATTATATAGTGTAGGTTTTTCCAGGTTGTTATGAAGTCCATATCATCCCCATTTCTTACAGCACAATAGTATTCCATTACCTTCATATACCACAGCTTGTTCAGCCATTCCCCAATTGATGGGCATCCCCTTAATTTCCAATTCTTAGCTACTACAAAAAGGGCCACTATAGATATTTTTGTACATATGGGTCCTTTTCCCACTTGTGTGATCTCTTTGGGATACAACCCTAGAAGTGGTATTGCTGGGTCAAAGGGTATGCACATTTTTATAGCCCTTTGGGCATAGTTCCAAATTGCTCTCCAGAATGGCTGGATCTGTTCACAACTCCACCAACAATGCAACAATGTTCCAATTTTCCCACATCCCCTCCAGTATTTATCATTTTCCTGTTTTGTCATTTTAGCCAATCAGACAGGAGAGATGTGGTATCTGAGAGTTGTTTTGATTTGCATTTCTCTAATCAGTAGTGATTTTGAGCATTTTTTCATATGCCTATAGATATCTTTAATTCCTTCCTCTGAAAACTGCCTGTTCATATCCTTTGACCATTTCTCTATCGGGGAATGACTTGTATTCCTATAAATTTGGCTCAGTTCCCTGTATATTTTAGAAATGAGGCCTTTATCAGAGACACTGGTTGTAAAGATTTTCTCCCAATTTACTGCTTCCCTCCTAATCTTTGTTGCATTTGCTTTTTTTATACAAAAACATTTCAATTTAACATAATCAAAATTATCCATTTTGCATTTTGTAATGCTCTTTATCTCTTGTTGGATCATGAATTCTTTTCTTTTCCATAAATCTGATAAGTAAACTATTCCTTACTCTCCCAAATTACTTATAGTATCAGCTTTTACTCCTAAATCATGAACATGTTTTGACTTTATTTTGATATATGGTGTAAGATATTGGTCTATGCCCAGTTTCTGCCCTACCATTTTCCAATTTTCCCAGCAGTTTTTGTGAAATAGTGAATTCTTAGCCCAGAAGCTGGCCTCTTTGGGTTTATCAAAGAGTAGATTGCTATAGTCGTTGACTTCTCCATCTTGTGTACCTATTCTATTCCACTGACCATGACTCTGTTTCTTAGCCAGTACCAGGTAGTTTTGATGACTGCTGCTCTATAGCACAGTTTAATATCTGGTATGGCTAGGCCACCTTCTCTAGCATTTCTTTTCATTAATACCTTAGATATTCTAGACCTCTTGTTCTTCCAGATGAATTTTGTTATTATTTTATCCAGCTCAGTAAAATAATTTTTTGGTAGTTTACTTGGTATGGCACTGAACAGATAGATTAATTTAGGTCAAATTGTCTTTTTTATTATATTAGCTCGGCCTAACCATGAGCAACTGATGTTTTTCCATTTATTTAGAACTGACTTTATTTATGTGAAAAGTGTTTCATAATTATGTTCATATAGGCCCTGGGTTTGTCTTGGCAGGTAGACTCCCAAATATTTTATAGTGTCTACTATAACATTGAATGGAATTTCTCTTTCTATCTCTTGCTGTTGGCCTTTGTTAATGATGTATAGGAATGCTGAGGATTTATGTGGGTTTATTTTATATCCTGCAACTTTGCTAAAGTTGTTTATTGTTTCAAGTAGGTTTTTACTTCATTGTCTAGGATTGTCTAAGTAAATCATCACATCATCTGCAAAAAATGATAATTTAGTTTCTTCTTTGCCTAGTCTGATTCCTTCAATTTTGTTTTCTTCTCTTATTGCTACAGCTAACATTTCTAGTACCAAATTGAATAGTAGGGGTGATAATGGACATCCTTGTTTCACCCCTGATCTTCTTTGGAAAGCATATACCTTATCCCCATTACAAATAATGCTTGTTGATGGTTTTAGGAAGATGCTATTTATAATTTTAAGGAAGGTTACATTTATTCCTATGCATTCTAGTGTTTTTAATAGGAATAGGAGTTGTATTTTGTCAAAGGCTTTTTCTGCATCTATTGAGATGATCATATGGTTTCTGCTAGTGTTGTTGTTGATATGGTCAATTATGCTAATAGTTTTCCTAACATTCAACTAGCCTTGCATCCCTGGAATAAATCCTGCCTGGTCATGGTGTATTATTCTCATGATAACTTGCTGCAATCTTTTTGCTAATATTTTATTTAAACGCGTCAATATTCATTTAGGGAAATTGGTTTATGATTTTCTTTCTCTGTTTTGACTCTACCTGGTTTTGGGTATTATTACTATATTTGTGTCATAAAAAGAATTTGGTAAGACTCCTTCTTCAACTATATTCCCATATAGGAAATAATTGTTCTTTAAATGTTTGACAAAATTCACATGTAAAACCTTCTTGCCCCGGAGATTTTTTCCCCAGGGAGTTCATTGATGACTTGCTCAATTTCTTTTCCTGAGATGGGGTTATTTAGAAATTTTATTTCCTCTTCTGTTAAACTGCACAATTTATGTTTTTGTAGATATTCATCCATACCCCTAAGGTTATCAAATTTATGAGCATACATTTGAGCAAAATAATTCCTAATTATTGTTTTGATTTCCTCTTCATTAGAGGTGAATTCATCCTTTCCTTTTTGATACTGATTATTTGATTTTCTTCTTTCTTTTCTTTAATCAAATTGACCAAAGGTTTATCAATTTTATTGGTTTTTTCCATAAAACCAGCTCTTGGTTTTATTTATTAATTCAATAGTTTTCTTCATTTCAATTTCATTAATCTCTCCTTTGATTTTCAGTATTTCTAATTTGGTATTTAATTGGGGATTCTCAATTTGTTCTTTTTCTAGCTTTTTTGGTTGCATGCTGAATTCATTGATCTCCTTTTTCTCTATTTTATTCATGTAGGCTTTTAGAGATATAAAACTTCCCGCAAGAACAGCTTTTTCAGCATCCCATAAGTTTTGGTATGTTGTGTCATTATTGTCATTCTCTTGTATGAAGTTATTAATTGTTTCTCTGATTTCTTCTTTCACCCACTTATTCTTTAGAATTAGATTATTTACTTTCCAATTAATTTTTAGCTTATTTTTCCATAGTTCTTTATTGCAAATAATTTTTATTGCATCGTGATCTGAAAAGTATGCTTTGACTACTTCTGCCTTTCTGCACTGGATTGTGAGGTTTTTATGTCCTAGTACACGGTCAGTTTTTGAGTATGTGCCATGTACCGCTGAGAAGAAAGTATATTCCTTTTTATCCCCATTCAGTTTTCTCCAGAGGTCTATCATATCTGCCTTTCTAAAATTCTGTTCACCTCCTTAACTTCTTTCTTGTTTATTTTGAGGTTAGATTTATCAAGTCTAGAGAGGGGGAGGTTGAGGTCTCCCATTATTATAGTTTTGCTGTGTTTTTCTTCCTGTAACTCCCTTAACCTCTCCTCTAAGAATTTTGATGCCATACCACTTGTTGCATATAAGTTCAACAATGATATTGCTTCACTGTTTATGGTGCCTTTTAGCAGGATGTAGTGTCCTTCCCTATCTCTTTTAATTAAATCTATCTTTACTTTTGCTTTGTCTGAGATTAGGATTGCTCCATCTGCTTTTTTTTTACTTTAGCTGAAGCACAATATATTTTACTCCAGCCTTTTACCTTTACCCTGTGTGTATCCCCCTGTTTCAAATGTGTTTCTTGTAAACAGCATATTGTGGGATTATGATTTTTAATCCATTCTGCTAACCACTTCCATTTTATGGGAGAGTTCATCCCATTCACATTCACAGTTATGGTTTCTATCTGTGTCTTTTTCTCCATCCTATTTCCCTTCTGTTTATGCTTTTATTTCTCCCTTTCCCCTTCCACTCCTCAACAAAGTTTTGTTTTGACCACCGCCTTCCTCAGTTTACCTCCCTCTTGATTCCCCTCCCTTATCTTACCGTTTTCCACTTGCTACTTCTTCCCTCCCTTTTGACCACTCCCTCCCTTTTTTTTTCTTCCTTTCCTCTCCTACTGTCTGTAGGACAAATTAGATTTCTATACTTATCAGGGTATGTTATTCCCTTCTTGAACAAGATCTGATGACAGTAAAGCTCAAATACTGCTCTTCTCCTTCCCTTCTTTCCCTCTAATATAATGCGTTTTTGTGCCTCTTCATTTGATGTAATTTACTCTTTTCTACTACCTCTTTACCTCTTCTCCCATAACCCTCCCTTTACATCTCTTAATTATGGCTTTTATCCTTATACAGTTATATTAAACAGATATTCACAGTCTATGTGTGTCCCTTTCAATTGTCATAATACCTGTACTACTCTCAAGATATATATATATATATATATATATATATATATATATATATACACACACACACACACACACATATATATATAAATATATATATATCTATATATACATACATACATATATATATATATATAACATACATAAGATGATATAATTCTTTATAAAGATGTAAATAATTTGCCCTTATTGATTAATAAGGTTTGTGGGATTTTCTCCCCTGTTTACCCTTCTATGTCTCTCTTGAGTTTTGTATTTGAAGATCAAATTTTCCATTGAGTTCTGGCCTTTTCATCAGGAAGGTCTGGAATTCCCTTATTTCGTTGAATGTCCATCTCCTTGCCTGAAAAATTATGCTTAACTCTACTAGGTAGTTGATCCTTGGTTGTAGTCCCAGCTCCTTTGCCCTTCAGAATCTCATATTCCAATTTCTCCTGTCATTCAATGTAGAAACTGAAAGATCCTCCGTGATCCTGACTATAGTTCCAGAATATTTGAATTGTTTCTTTTTGACTGCTTGCAGCATTTTCTCCTTGACTTTGTAATTCTGAAATTTGGCTATAACATTTCTTGGTGTTTTCAATTTGGGATCTTTCAGGGGGTGATCTGTGGATTCTTTCAATGACTATTTTACCCTGTGGTTCTAGGACCTCTGGCCAGTTATCTTTGATAATTTCTTTGAAGATACTGTCAAGGCTATTTTTTTATCATGGATTTTTGGTAGACCAATAATTCTTAAATTGTCTTTCCTGGATCTATTTTCCAGATCAGCTGTTTTTCCAGTCAGATATTTCACATTTTCTTCTAATTTTTTTATTGTTTATATTTTGTTTTACTACTTCTTGATGCCTCATAGGGTCACTAGCTTTCACTTGCTCAATTCTAATTTTTAATGAATTGCTGTCTTCATTTTGCTTCTGAGTCTCCTTTTCCAATTGGTTGATTTTGCATCTCAGAATGTCATTTTCTCTATTTAGATTCTGAATCTCCATAGCCATTTCGCCAGTCTTATTTTTTAAGGACCTGATTTCATCAGTGTTTTTTTTTTCCATTTTTTGTTTTACTTCCCTAATTTTGTTTTTAAAATCCTCTTTAGCTCTTCCAGCAATGCTTTTTGGGCTTGAGACCAGTTCACATTTCCTTTTGAGGTATCAGATGTGGGTATAGTGTCATTGCTATCCTCTTCCAAATTGATATTTTGATCATGCTTGTCTACATAAAAAGAATCAATGGTCTTTGGATTTTTTGTGTTCTTCTTCATGTTGGTTAGCTTTTTTCTGGTTTTACAGTGAATTTCTGCTTTTGGGGCTCAGGGCTCTTTGTCCCAGGTTTCTTATTCTGGGTATTGTGAGTCTAGTTACTGGCTTTATGTATCCTTCAGTTTCCTGAGTTGTGGGGGAGGTGTCTGGCTGCCTGAAGTCTGCTCTTTTCCTGGGGCAGCTCTCCAGAACTGTTGTTCTTCAGCAATGGTCTCAGCTGTTTCTCATTTGTGCTGGTGTCTGGCACTTCCCTTGGGGGTGCAAGGGTACATCTGGGCTCATGGTGTTGACCCCTGCTACCTCCGCTCCTCTGGGACTCCAGAACTCCCACTGCTTGGCCACTGAAGCCTCACTTCTGTCTACTCTATTCCAGAGTTTTTTCTCAAGGAATTCTCTGTGGTGGGGGGAGGGAATAGAGCTGTTTACCTGGCCATTATGTCTCCCAGAAGTTCAGAAGACACATTTCATGCCTTTGGGCTGCAAGCCTCAGGAGTTGATGTCTCATGGCTGGTTGTTGCACTGCTGCATCTCATCGCTTCCGCAGACTACCGTCCTGTGTTGGGAGGCCTGGGGATCTCTGCCGGTTTCGGGCACCCAGCTTTCTCCCAGCCTGTCTCTCTGGTTGGTTTCTGCAGCTGCTTCTGCTTTGGTGCTGTCTGTTGCAGCTCCCCATGGCCAGCACTCTCCCAGCCTACAGATTCATCCTGTAGGCCTTTTGGACACTCCTGGCTTGGAAATTTGCCTCACTCAGACTGCTCATGATTTCTAACTCTCTCAAATATGCTCAGATTCATTTTTTTATATGAATGTGACAGAACTTGTGAGAGAGCTCTGGTAAGATGTTTTTTTCACATGGCCATCTTGGCTCCACCCCCTCCAGAATCTGAAGCTCTCATGTTCAGACCCAGCTTGTCCACTTACCACCTGTATGCTGTTGGGCACATCAATTCCCTTGGCCTCAGTTTCCACATCCATAAGGGGGCTGCACATAAATCATCAGTATTTCTATATATTACCAACAAAACCCAGCAGAAAGAGATAGAAAGAGAAATTTCATTTAAAATAACTGCAGACAATACAAAATACTTGGGAGTCTATATGCCAAGACAAACCCAGGAACTGTATGAACACAATTAAAAAACACTTTTCACACAAATAAAGTTAGATTGAAACAATTGGAGGAATATTATTTGCTTGTCGGTAGGCTGAGCCAATGTAATAAAAATTATAGTTCTACCTAAATTAATTTACTAATTTAGTAATCAAAGTACTACATAAATGTGCTATAGAGGTAAAAAAATAATAATAGAATTCGTCAGGGAGAACGAAAGGCCAAGAATATCAAGGAAATTAGTAAAAAAAAAAGGTGAAGATAGATGGCCTATCCACACCAGATCTCAAACTGTATTACAAAGTGGTAATTTACAAAACAATCAGGTACTGACTAAGAAACAGAATAGTAAATTAGTGGAATAGATTAGGCACATAATATACAGTAGTATTCCGTCACAATCATATACCACAATTTGTTTGGCCATTCCCTAACTGATGGACATCCTCTCGATTTCCAATTCTTTGACACCACAAAAAGAGCTGCTATAAGTATTTTGTGCAGATAGATCATTTTCCTTTCTCTTTTATCTCTTTGGGATACAGACCTAGTAGTGCTATTATGTTGTCAAAGGATATGGACAGTTTTATAGCCCTTTGGGTGTAGTTCCAAATTTTTCTCCTGAATGGTCGGATCAGTTCACAACTCAATCAACAATGCATTAGTGTCCCAATTTTTCCACATCCCTCCCAGCACTTGTCATCTTCCTTTTCTGTCATGTAAGCCAATCTGAGGGGTATGAGGTGGCACCTCAGTGTTGTTTTATCTGCATTCCTCTAATCAGTCATGATTTAGAGAATTTTTTCATGTGACTATTGATAGCTTTCATTTCTTCTTCTGAAAACTTCCTGTTCATATCCTTTTACCATTTAACAACTACAAAATGACTCTTATTTTTATAAATTTGCCTCAGTTCACTAGTATTTGAGAAAAAAGGTCTTTGTCAGAGAAACTTGTTGCAAATTTTTTTCTGTTTCCTGTTTTCCTTCTAATTTTGGCTGCACTAGTTTTGTTTGTGCAAAAGTGTTTTAATTTCATATAATCAAAATTATCTATTTTACTTTCCATAATCTCTTCTATCTTTTGTTTGGTCATAAATTGTTCTTTTATCCATAGATCTAACAGGAACATTTTCCCATGCTCCCCTAATTTACTTATGATATTACCCTTTCCATACTAAATTATAATTTTGACCTTGTCTTGGTATACAGTATGATATCTTGGTCTATGCCTAGTTTCTGCTGAACTGTTTTCCAGTTTTCCCAGAAATGTGTGTCAAATTTTAAGTTCTTACCCCTAAATCTTGGATCTTTGTATTTATTAAACACTAGCTTACTATGGTCATTTACTACCATGTCTTGTGTACCTAATCTATTGCATTGCTAGGCCATATTCCTCCACATTTTTTAATTGATTCCCTTGATATTCTTCATCTTTTGCTCTTCCAGATGAATTTTGTTAATATTTTTCTAGCTCTATGAAACAATTCTTTGGTAGTTTGACTGGTATGACACTGAATAAGTAAGTTAACTTATGTAAGATTGTCATTTTTGTTATATTCACTCAACTTACCCATAAGCAATTAATATTTCTCTAATTGTTTAGATATGACATTATTTGTGAAAAGTGTTTTGTAACTCTATTCACATATTTCCTGGATTTGTCTTGGCAAGTAGATTCCCAAGTATTTTATATTGCCTGTTGTTAATTTAAGTGGAATTTCTCTTTCTATTTCTTTCTGCTGAGTTTTGTTAGTAGCATATACAAATGCTGATAATTTATGTGGGTTTATTTTAGATCCTGAAACTTTGCTGAAGTTGTTAATTATTTCAATCAGCTTTTAGTTGATTCTTTAGGATTCTTTAAGTATACCATCATATCATCTGCAAAAGAGGTAGTTTTATTTCCTCATTGCCTATTTTTATTCCTTCGGTTTCTTTTTTTTCTTTTCTTATTGCTATAGCTAGCATTTCTAGTATAATATTGAAGGATAGTGGTAGTAATGGACATCCTTACTTTGTCCCTGACCTTACTGGGAAAGCTGCAAATTTATTTCTGTTACAGATAATTCTTGATCTTGGTTTTAGATGGATATTACTTATTATTTGTGGGCAGGTAGGTGGCACAGTGGATAGAGTGCCAAGCCTACAGTTAGGAGGACTCTTCTTCCTGAGTTCAAATCTGACCTCAGATGCTTACTAGCTGTGTGACCCCAAGCAAGTCACTTAACCCAGTTTCCTCATCTGTAAAATGAGTTGGAGAAGGAAATGGCAAATCACTCCAGTATCTTTGCGGAAAAAAAACCCAAATGAGATCACAAAGAGTCAAACATGATGGAAACAACCAAACAGCAACACACTTATCATTTTCGGAAAGCTTCCATTGGGTAGACTTCCAGGAACCAAGATGGTGGAATAAGCAGTAAATTGGTGTAACTCTCACATATTCACCTCTAACAACAGTAAAATAGCAACCCAGAACAAATCCTGGACCAGCAGAGCCAGCAGAAAAACAGGATGGTCTTGTAGCCTGGAAGACTTGAAGGATCAGCAAAGGTCCATCTCACTTGGGTAAAAGTGTTCCAGCAAGCCAGAAGGAAGTACTGAGCCCCATTCCCCAGTGTACTGGAGAAGTCAAACACCAACACCAACACCAGGACCACCCACATGCCTTAGCATAGCCAGGGGAACTAGCAGATTCCAGGTCCAAGAACTAGCACCTGCTTCAATGTAGTGGGGGTGGTGTGGGGTGGGGAAGAGGGGTAGGTGTCCTCCAGTGTGTAAAGAACCTCCCAGACCTCCATGGGCTTCAGCACAGCCCAGGCCAAACAGGCACCCTCCAGTGGCCAGACCCCACATGCTTTAGTGTAGTCCCTGGGAAAAGCAGAAAAACCCCACTGCGCCTCAGCATATGCTAGACACTACCACTAGGACCCCAGCTCAGCACCTAGTGAGCTGCCAGGCCCCTACAGCCTCCAGCTGCACCAGCCACCCTCCACCTCCACCAACACAGCACCAAACACAAGAGTCCCCCATGGGCCTCAGGGCAACATCAGTGCAGCACCAGGTAATCAATCAGGGCCTGCAGCCACTGGAACAAGAAGCATGAGGCAGAGCCCCTTCCACTATGGGAGCAGAAATCATTTAAAAGAATTTAAAAGAAATAAAAAGGCCAACAACCAGAAAAAAGATGAGCAAGAAACAACAACGACAAAATAATCTCACCATGTAAAGTTACTGTGGTGACAGGGAAGACCAAGACACAAATTCAGAAGAGGACAACAATGAAAAAACACCTATGGGCAAAACCCTACAGAAAAACGGGAAGTGGTCTCAAGCCCAGAAAGAACTTGTGGAAGAGCTCATAAAAGAGTTTAAAAACCACACAAGAGAGATCGAAGATAAATGGGAAAAGAAATGAGAGTAATGCAAGAGAATTATGGGCAAAGAGTCAATAGTTTGGAAAACTGCTTAAAAAGTAGAATTGGCCAAATGGAAAGTGAAATACAAAAGTCCACTGGAAAAAAAGAGCTCCTTAAAGAGTACAATTGGGCAAATGGAAAAGAAAGTACAAAAATTACCTGAGGAAAACAACAAGTTAAAAATTAGAATTGGGCAAGTGGAAACTAATGACTCTATGAGTCAACAAGAATCAATCAAATGAAGTGAAAACAATGAAAACATGGAAGAAAATGTAAAAACCTCATGGGCAAAACAACTGATCTGGAAAATAGATCCAGGGAAGACAATATCAGAATCATTGGACTACCTGAAAGCTATAATCGAAAGGAGGACCTGGACAGCAACTTTCAAGAAATTATCAAGAAAAACTTCCCTGATGTCCTCAGACCACAGGGCAAAATAGGCATTAAAAGAATCCACCAAGGGCTGGAGCCAAGATAGCCGCATGAAGGCAGCGTCTTACCGGAGCTCTCTCACAAGGTCTGTCAGATTCCCATAACAAAGTGAATTTGAGCAGATTTGAGAGAGTCAGAAATCGCGAGCAGTCTGCGTGGGGCAAATTTCTGAGCTGGGAGAGTCTGAAAGGCCAAAGGCACCAATCTGTAGGCACAGAGAGTGCTCGGTGCGGAGCTGCTCCAGACCGAAGCGGAAGCGGCCGGCTGGGAAATCCACGTGGGAGACAGGCTGGGAGAAAGCTGGGCACCCGAAACCGGCAGAGATCCCCCAGCCTCCCAACACAGGACGGCACTCTGTGGAAGCGAGGAGAGGCAGCGCAACGCTACCAGCCGGGAAACACCAACTCCTAACGCTTGCAGCCGAGAAACTCGGCTTCTCGAACTTCCGGGAGACATAATGGCCAGGTAAACAGCTCTAATCCCTCCTCCCCTCACCCAGAGAATGCCTCGGGAAAAATAAAGAAAAAAAAAGAACGCTGGAACAGAGGAGAAAGAAGTGGGGCTTCAGTGGTCAAATAGTATAAGTTCGTTAGTCCCAGAGGGGCAGAGTCGGTAGGGGTCAACACCAGGAGCCCAGATGTAATCTTGCTCTCCAGGGGAAGAGTCAGAGATCAGCTCAAACAACAAGCAGCTGAGACCATTTCTGAAAAGCAAGTGCTGAAGAGTACCCACAGGGAGTGAGACGCCAGGAAGCCAGACACCTCCCCCACACCTCAGGAAACCGAAGGCTATAATTCTAGACTCACAATCCCCAAAATAAGAAAGCTGGGACAGAGAGCCCTGAGCCCTGAGAAACTTGTTGTAAATCCAGGAAAAGGCAAAACAATAAACATGAAGAAGAACACAAAAAAGCCGAGGACAATAGATTCTTTTTATGGACACAGGCAGGATCAAAATACCAATATGGAAGAGAACAGTAATGACACTATAGATGTGTCTGATACCTCAAAAGGTAATGTGAACTGGTCTTGAGCCCAAAAAGCATTGCTGGAAGAGCTAAAGGAGGATTTTAAAAATGAAATTAGGGAGCTAAAAGAAAATATGGAAAAAAATCCACTGATGAAATCAAGTCCCTAAAGAATAAGATTGGAAAAACGGCTATGGAGATTCAGAATCTAAAGAGAGAAAATGACACCCTGAGAGGTAAAATCAACCAATTGGAAAAGGAGACTCAAAAGCAAAATGAAAACACTAACTCATTAAAAATTAGAGTTGAGCAAGTGGAAGCTAACGAATCTATGAGGCACCAAGAAGTGGTAAAACAAAATGTTAAGAATGAAAAAATAGAAAAAAATGTGTAATACCTGATTGGGAAAACAACTGACCTGGAAAACGCATCCAGGAGAGACAATTTAAGAGTTATTGGTCTACCAGAAATCCACAATGAGAAAAGGAGCCTTGAGAGTATTTTCGAAGAAATTATCAAAGACAACTGCCCAGAGGTCCTAGAACCTGGGGGCAAAATAGTCATTGAAAGAATTCACCGATCACCCCCTGAAAGAGATCCCAAACTGAAAACACCAAGAAATATTATAGCCAAATTTCAGAACCATAAACTAAAGGAGAAAATACTGCAAGCAGCCAAAAAGAAGAAATTCACATATTGTGGAACTACAGTCAGGATCACGCAGGATCTCTCAGCTTCCACATTAAAAGACAGGAGAAATTTGAATATGATATTCCAAAGGGCAAAGGAGCTGGGACTACAACCAAGGATCAACTACCCAGCAAAACTAAGCATAATTTTTCAGGCAAGGAGATGGACATTCAATGAAATAAGGGAATTCCAGACCTTCCTGATGAAAAGGCCAGAACTTAATGGAAAATTTGATCTCCAAATACAAAACTCAAGAGAGACATAAAAAGGTAACCGGGGGAAAAACCCCACAAAACTTATTAACCAATAAGGGCAGGTTGTTTGCATCTTTATGTGGGATTATATCATCTTATGTTTGTTTTATATATATACATATGTATGTCAGTCTTGAGAATGGTACAGCTAGTATGACAATTGAAAGGGATATACATAGGTTGTGAATGCCTGTATAAATTAACTGATGTAAAGATAAAAAATATAAGTAAGAGATACAAAGGGAGGGCTATGAGAGAAGAGGTAAGGAGGTAGTAGAAAAGGGTAAATTACACCAAATGAAGTGGCACAAAAACATATTATAGTAGAGGGAAAGAACGGAGGGAGAAGAGCAGTATTTGAGCTTTACTGTCATCTGATCTAGTTCAAGAAGGGAATAACATACCTCGATAAGTTTAGAAATCTAATTTGTCCTACGGGAAGTAGGAGGAGAAGGGGGGAAAAAGGGAGGGGGGTGGTCAGAAGGGAGGGGAGAAGTACTAAGTGGGAAACGGTAAGATAAGGGAGGGGAATCAAGAGGGAGGGTAAACTGAGGAAGGTGGCGGTCAAAAGCAAAATTTTGCTGAGGAGGAGAAGGGGAAAGGGAGAAATAAAAGCATAAACAGGGGTAACTGGGATGGAGAAAAAGACACAGATAGAAATCATAACTCTGAACGTGGAGGGGATGAACACTCTCATAAAACAGAAGCAGATAGCAGAATGGATTAAAAACCATAATCCTACAATATGCTGTCTAAAAGAAACGCATTTGAAACAGGGGGATATACACAGGGTAAAGGTAAAAGGCTGGAATAAAATATACTGTGCTTCAGCTAAAGTAAAAAAAAGCAAGTGTAGCAATCCTAATCTCAGACAAAGCAAAAGTAAAGATAGATTTAATTAAAAGAGATAAGGAAAGACATTATATGCTGCTAAAAGGCACCATAAACAATGAAGCAATATCATTGCTTAACATATATGCACCAAGTGGTAAGGCATACAAATTCTTAGAGAATAGGTTAAGGGAGTTACAGGAAGAAAAACACAGCAAAACTATAATATTGGGAGACCTCACCCTCCCACTTTCTGAACTTGATAAATCTAACCTCAAAATAAATAAGAAAAATGTTAAGGAGGCAAACAGAATTTTAGAAAAGGCAGAAAGGATAGACCTCTGGAGAAAACTGAATGGGGATAAAAAGGAATATACTTTCTTCTCAGTGGTACATGGCACATACTCAAAAATTGACCATGTACTAGGGCACAAAAACCTCACAATCTAGTGCAGAAAAGCAGAAGTATTCGAAGCATCCTTTTCAGATCATGATGCAATAAGAATAATTTTTAATAAAGAACCATGGAAAAATAAGTTGAAAAGTAATTGGAAACTAAATAATCTAACTCTAAAGAATGAGTGGGCCAAAGAACAAATCAGAGAAACAATTAATAACTTCATTCAAGGGAATGACAATAATGAAACAACATACCAAAACTTATGGGATGCAGCAAAAGCAGTTCTTAGGGGAAGTTTTATATCCCTAAATGCTTACATGAATAAAATAGGGAAAGAGGAGATCAATGATCTGGGCATACAGCTGAAAAAGCTAGAAAAAGAGCAAATTGAACACCCCCAATTAAATACCAAATTAGAAATAGTGAAAATCAAAGGAGAGATTAATAAAATTGAAACCAAGAAACCTATTGAATTAATAAATAAAACAAAGAGCTGGTTTTATGAAAAAACCAATAAAATTGATAAACCTTTGGCCAATTTGATTAAAAAAAAGAAAGAAGAAAATCAAATTACCAGTTTCAAAAATGAAAAGGGTGAGTTCACCTCTAATGAAGAGGAAATCAAAACAATAATTAGGAATTATTTGCCCAATTATATGTCCATAAATTTGACAAACTTAGAGGTATGGATGAATATTTACAAAAACATAAACTGCCCAGGTTAACAGAAAAGGAAGTAAAATTTCTAAATAACCCCATCTCAGAAAAAGAAATTGAGCATGCCATCAATGAACTCCCTAGGAAAAAGTCTCCAGGGCCAGATGGTTTTACATGTGAATTCTATCAAACATTTAAAGAACAACTAATTCCAATACTTTGTAGACTATTTGGGAAAATAGGTGAAGAAGGAGTCCTACCAAATTCTTTTTATGACACAAATATGGTACTAATACCCAAACCAGGGAGAGTCAAAACAGAGAAAGAAAATTATAGACCAATTTCTCTAATGAATATTGATGCAAAAATTTTAAATAAAATATTAGCAAAAAGATTGCAGCAATTCATCATGAGAATAATCCACTATGACCAGGTAGGATTTATTCCAGGAATGCAAGGCTGGTTCAATATTAGGAAAACTATTAGCATAATTGACCATATCAACAACAAAACTAGCAGAAACCATATGATCATCTCAATAGATGCAGAAAAAGCCTTTGACAAAGTACAACACCCATTCCTGTTAAAAACACTAAAAAGCATAGGAATAAATGGAACCTTCCTTAAAATTATAAATAGCATCTACCTAAAACCATCGACAAGCATTATTTGTAATGGGGATAAGCTAGATGCATTCCCACTAAGATCAGGGGTCAAACAAGAATGTCCATTATCACCCCTATTATTCAATTTGGTAGTAGAAATGTTAGCTGTAGCAATAAGAGAAGAAAAAATATTGAAGGAATTAGAATAGGAAAAGAAGAAACTAAATTATTACTTTTTGCAGATGATATGATGATTTATTTAGAGAATCCTAGTGAATCAAGTAAAAAACTACTTGAAATAATAAACTATTTTAGCAAAGTTGCTGGATATAAAAAAAACCCACATAAATCCTCAACATTTCTATACATTACTGACAAAGCCCGACAGCAAGAGATAGAAAGAGAAATTCCATTCAAAGTTACTGTAGACACTATAAAATATTTGGGAGTCTATTTGCCAAAACAAACCCAGGGCCTATATGAACATAACTATGACACACTTTTCACGTGAATAAAGGCAGATCTAAATAAATGAAAAAAATACTAGTTGCTCATGGTTAGGTTGAGCTAATATAATAAAAATGACAATTTTACCTAAATTAATCTATCTATTCAGTGCCATACCAATCGAACTACCAAAAATTATTTTACTGAGCTGGACAAAATAATAACAAAATTCATCTGGAAAAACAAGAGGTCTAGAATATCTAGGGTATTAATGAAAAGAAATGCTAGAGAAGGTGGCCTAGCCATACCAGATATTAAACTGTACTACAGAGCAGCAGTCATCAAAACTACCTGGTACTGGCTAAGAAACAGGGGTGTGGATCAGTGGAATAGGATAGGTACACAAGATGGAGAAGTCAACGACTATAGCAATCTCCTCTTTGATAAACTCAAAGAGGCCAGCTTCTGGGCCAAGAATTCACTATTTCACAAAAACTGTTGGGAAAATTGGAAAATGGTAGGGCAGAAACTGGGCATAGACCAATATCTTAAACCATATACCAGAATCAAGTCAAAATGGGTTCATGATCTAGGAGTAAAGGCTGATACTATAAGTAATTTGAGAGAGCAAGGAATAGTTTACTTATCAGATTTATGGAAATTAAAAGAATTCATGACCCAAAAAGAGATAGAGATCATTACGAAATGCAAAATGGATAATTTTGATTATGTTAAATTGAAAGGTTTTTGTACAAAAAAAGCCAATGCAAGAAAAATTAGGAGGGAAGCAGAAAATTGGGAGAAAATCTTTACAACTAGTAACTCTGATAAAGGCCTCATTTCTAAAATATACAGGGAACTGAGCCAAATATATAGGAATACAAGGCATTCCCCAATTGAGAAATGGTCAAAGGATATGAACAGGCAGTTTTCAGAGGAAGAAATTAAAGCTGTCTATAGGCATATGAAAAAATGCTCTGGATCACTACTGATTAGAGAAATGCAAATCAAAACAACTCTTAGATACCACATCTCTCCTGTAAGATTGGCTAAAATAACAAAGCAGGAGGATGATAAATGCTGGAGAGGATGTGCAAAATTGGAACATTGTTACATTGTTGGTGGAGTTGTGAGGTGATCTAGCCATTTTGGAGAGTAATTTGGAACTATGGCCAAAGGGCCATAGGAATGTTCATACCCTTTGACCCAGCAATACCACTTCTAGGGTTGTATCCCAAAGAAATCACACAAGCGGGAAAGGGACCCATATGTACAAACATATTTATAGTAGCTCTCTTTGTGGTAGCCAAGAACTGGAAATCAAAGGGATGCCCATCCATTGGGGAATGGCTGAACAAGCTGTGGTATATGAAGGTAATGGAATACTCTTGTGCCATAAGAAATGGGGATGATACAGACTTCGTAACAACCTGGAAAAACCTACACGACATAATGCTGAATGAACGGAGCAGAGCTGGGAGAACATTGTACCCAATATGGATTCGGTGAGGACCAACCCTGACAGACTTCGCTCTTCTCAGCAACGCAAGGTGCAAGGACAACTCCAGGGGACTCACGATGGAGAATGCTATCTCCATCAAGAGAAAGAACTGTGAAGTTTGAATGCAGATTGAGGCACACTACATGTTCACCTTTTTTCTTCTCTTTTGTGTTTTTTTTTGGGTTTTTTTAATTTTTTTTTTGGTTGTGTCTCTTCTTTCTCATGATTCATTTCATTGGTCATAATTCTTCTCCACAACTTGACTAGTGTATAAATTAATTCAATGCGAAGTTATACATGGTAGTTATATGAGATTCCATGCCGTCTTGGGGAGGGAGGGGGGAGGGAGGGGAGAAAATGTGGAACTCAAAATTATGTAGAACCGTGTGTGGTAAACTAAAAATAAAAAAAATATATTAAAAAAAAGAATCCACCAATCACCTTAGGAGAGAGATCCAAACATAAAACACACAAGGAACATTGCAGTCCAATTTCAGAAGTATCGGGTCAAGGAAAAAACACCAAAAGTGGCCAGAAAGAAACAAGTCAAATATCAGGGAGTCATAATCAGCATCACACAAGACCTAGCAACTGCAACCTTAAAGGACAGAGGTCATGGAACATGGTATTCCAGAAGGCAAAGGAACTAGGACTTCAACCAAGAATCACTTACCCCATCAAAATTAAGTATATTACATCAAGAGATAAATGGTTGTTTAATGAAATTGAAAGATTTCATGTTTTTATAAGGAGAAGACCAGAACTAAATGAAAAATCTGACCTCCAATTGCAAAACTCAAGAGAAGCATAAACAGGTAAAAAGGAAGAGAAAACATAAAGGATTCAATAGAGCTAACCTGTTTACATCCCTATGCAGGAAGTTGATACTTATAATTCCTAAAAATTTTATCATTAATAATACAGCTGGAAGGAATACACATAGACAGAGTGTATGGATATAAGGTGAATTTGAGGGAACTGCATAAACAAATTAAGGAATGAGAAAGAGGAGTACAATGGATGCAGAAGGAAGGGAGAATGGGGTAAATTATTTCACATGAAGAGCTGCAAAAGGCCTATTATAGTAGAAAGGAAATGGGAGGGTGGATGATGAGCATCACTTGATCTTACTCTCATCAGCACTGGTTCAAAGAGGGAATAATATACACAATCAGTAGACTATAGAAATCTATCTTACCTGACAGGGAAGTAGGAGGGGAAGAGTCAAGTAGAGGGGCAGGTTGGGGACTGACAGAAGGGAGAGCAGATTAGGGGAGGTGGTAGACATAAGTAAAACACTGGTGAAGAGGGAAAGGGTGAAAGGAGGGGAGGGACAAACAGGAGGAAGAATAGGATGGTGGGAAATACACAGGTAGTAATCATAACTGTGAATGTGAATGGGATGAACTCTCCTGTAAAATGGAAGTAGATAGAAGAATGGATCAAAAACCAGATCCTACAATATGTTAGAAATTGTTTTCCTGACAGATCAATGGGGAGGGGAAGAATTCATGACCAAACAGAAGATAGAGAACATTACAAAATGTAAAATAGATAATTTTGATCATATTAAATTAAAAAGCTATTGTGCAAACAAAACCAATGCACCCAAGATCAGAAGTTAAGCAGACACCTGGGAAACAATCTTTACAGGAAGTGTCTCTGATAAAGACCTCATTTCTCAAATATTTAGAGAACTGAGTCAAATTTATAAGAATGCAAGCCATTCTCCAATTGATGAATGGTGAAAGGATATGAACAGGCAGTTTTCAGATGAAGGAATCAAAACTATAGGCTCTAAGAAGTGCTCTAAGTCACTTTTGATTAGAGAAATGCAAATTAAAACAACTCTGATGTACCACCTCACAACTATCAGATTGGCTAGTATGACAAAAAAATGAAAATCATGAATGTTGGAGAGGATGTGGGAAAATTGGGACACTGATGCACTTCAGTGAAGTTGAACTCATTCAACCATTCTGGAGAGCAATTTGGAACTATGCCCAAAGGGCAACCAAATTGTGCATACCTTTTGATCCTACAATACCACTACTAAGTATGCATCTCAAAGACATCATAAAAAGAGAAAAGGACCTACATGTGCAAAAATATTTATAACAGCCAATTTTGTGATGGCAAAATACTGGGAATGGAGGGGATGCCCATTAATTGTGGAATGGCTGAACAAGCTGCGATATATGAATGTAATGGAATACTATTGTGCAATAAAAAGGCTAAACAGGCAGATTTGAGAAAATCCTGGAAAGACTTGTCTAAACTGATGCAAAGTGAAATAAGCAGAGCCAGCAAAACATCGTACATAGTAACAGCAACATTGTGATGATCAGCTATGAATGATTCAGCTCTTCTCAGCAATACAATGATCCACGATAAGTCCACATAACTCAAGAAAGAAAATGCTCTCCATATCCAGATAAAGAACTGATGGATTCTGAATGTACATTGAAGCAGTTTTTCCCCTTACTTTATTCTTTCTTGTGTTTTTTTTTCCTTTTGATCTGTTTCTTCTTTCACAACTGTGACTAATATGAAAATATTTTTACATGATAGCAATGTATAAACTATATCAAATTGCCTGCCATTTTCAGAAGAGGGGAGGGGAGTGAGGGAGGGAGAAAAATTTGGAGCTCAGAATCTTGAAAAATGAATACTAAAACTTCTCAACATGTAAGTAGGAAAAAATAGCCTATTATTTTAAAAATAAAAAAAGAAAGATTCCATTGATTAATATGCCTCTAGTGTTTTTAATAGGAATAAATGTTTCATTTTGTCAAAGGCTTTTCTTACATCTTTTGAGATAATCATGATTTTTCTTGTTATTTTCATTGATATGGTCAATTTTGCTTATAGTTTTCCTGATATTGAACCAGCTCTGTGTTCTTGGTAAAAATTCCACCTAGTTATAGTGTATAATCTTTGTGATATATGTCTGTAACTCCTTGTTAGTATTTTATTTTAATTTTTTATATCACTATTCCTTTAGGAAATTGTTCTATAGTTTTCTTTCTCTGTTTTTGCTCTCCCTGATTTAGGTGGCAAAATCATATTTATGTCATAGAAGGAATTTGTTAGGACTCCTTCTCTACCTATTTTTTCAAATACTTTATATGATATTGGGATCGATTGTTCCTTAAGTGTTTGGTAGGATTCTCTTGTGAATCCATCTGGTCCTGGGAGTTTTTTCTTAGGGAAGTCATTGATGGCTTATTCGATTTCTTTTTCTGAGATAGGGCTATTTAAGTGTTCTATTTCTTCTTCTGTTAGTCTCGGTAGTTCATATTTTTTGTAAACATTTATCCATTTAGCCTAGATTGTCAATTTTGCTGACATATAATTGACAAAATAGCTTCTACTAAGTGCTTTAATTTCCTCTTCTTTGGTGGTACATTCACCCTTTTCCAATTCTGATACTAGCAATTTGGTTTCCTCCTTTCTTTTTTTAAAATCAAATTGATCAGTAGTTCATTTTATTGTGCATTTTCCATAAAACCTATTTCTATTTTTATTCATCAGTTCAATGTTGTTTTTTTTGCTTTTGATTTTATTAATCCCTCCTTTGCTTTTCAGGACTTCCATTTTGGTGTTTAGAGATTTTTTTTTTAAATTGTCATTTTTCTAGGTTATTTTAGTTGCGTTCCCAAGTCATCGATCAGCTGCTTCTCTCTTTTATTGGTGTACACATTTAGATATATAAATTTTCCCCTAAGTACAATCTTGGCTGCATCTCACAAACTTTGGGATGTTGTCTCATCATTGAGATTCTCTTTAATAAAATTATTGATCATTTCTATGATTTGTTCTTTGACTCATTCATTCTTTCAGATTTGATTATTTTTTTTTCAATTAATTTTTAATCTGTACATCCATAGCCTTTTATTAAAATGTATTTTTTTTTTACTGCATTATGGTTGGAAAAGAGTGCATTTAATATTTCTGCATTAAGTTGTGAGGTTTTTATCCCCTCATACATGGTCAATTTTTGCAAAGGTACTATGTACAGCTGAGGAAAAGGTATACTCTATTTTTGTTCCCATTCAATTTTTTGAAGAGTTCTATCATGTCTAACTTTTCTAAGATTCTATTCATCCCCTTAACTTCTTTCTTGTTTATTTTATGGTTAGATTTATCTAGCGATGAGAAGGGAAAGTTGAGATCCCACATAGTATAGTTTTACTGTTTATTTCCTCCTGTAATTCATTTAACTTTTCTTTAAGAATTTGAATGCTATGCCATTTGCTGCATATAGGTCTAGTATTGATATTATTTCAATGTCTATGTTACCTTTTAGCAAGATGTAGTTTCCCTATTTATGCTTTTTAATTATGTCTAATTTTGCTTTTGCTTTTTCTGAGATCATGATTGCTACCCCTGCTTATTTTACTTCAGCTAAAGCACAATAGATCCTGCTCTGAATCCTTATTTTAACTCTGTATGTGTCTCTCTATTTCAAGTGTATTTCCTGTAAACATATTGTTGGATTCTGCTTTCTAATTCATTCTGCTATCTGCTTCCATTTTATGGGTGAGTTCGTCCCATTTACATCCACAATTATATTTACTAACTATGCATTTCTCTCCATCCTATTTTCTTTCATTTATCTTTCTCTTCTTATCCTGGCCTTCCTGAAAACATTTTTGTTTCTGACCACTGCCTTTTTCAATCTATTCTCCCTTTGATCACTTCTTCTTTCTCTTATCCCCTTTGCCTCTACTTCCTTGTTGGGTAAAATAGACTTATACTACCAATTAAGTATCTATATATAGTTTCACTTTTTAAACCAATTCAGATGTGAGTGAAGTTCAGGTGTTACTAGCCCCCCTACCCCTTACCCCTTCACTGTAAAAGCTCTTCCTCACTTGCCTCTTTTGTGTGAGATAATTTTCTCCATTCTTTCTCTTCCTTGCCCCTTCTCCCAGGGCATCCCTCTTTCTCACCTATCCATTTTTTTACATTGTCCCAACAAAATTCACTCACTCCCACACTTTATATTTAGAATTTTTCTAACTACCCCAATAATGATAAAGTTATTAAAAGATACATGCATCATCTTTTCATATAGAAAAGTATACAACCTCCCAGGATAGTTGTGAGGATCCAATGAGATAAAATTTGAGAGTCTTGCTTAGCAAAGTGTCTGGCACACTGTAGGCATTATATAAATGTTAGCCATTGTTACTATATAGCATAAATATATACAGAATAGATAAAAAGAACACAAGGTTTAGAAAGGGCTCAGGGATTTGGGGAAATTTTTCATGTAAAAGCTGGTAGTTGAATAACATCTTAAAGGAAATTAGAGACATTGTAAGTTTAACTTTATTAAGTTCTTTATAATTTCACTTTAATTTTTATGCTTCTCTTAAGTCTTATATTTGAAAGCCATATTTTCTATTCAGCTCTGGGTCTTTTCATCAGGGATGTTTAAAAGTCGTTTATTTCATTAAATGTCCATTCCTGCCACCTCCCACCCCGACCCCAGGCCTATCCTTGATTTTACTGGGTAAGTTATTCTTGGCTGTAATCCCATCTCTTTTGCCCTCTGGAATATCATATTCCAAGATCTCTACTGCTTTAATGCGATAGCTGCTGAATCTTGTGTTACCCTGACTATAGCTTCATGATATGTGAATGGCTTCTTTCTTGTTGCTTAAAGCATTTTCTTTTTGGCCTGGGAGCTCTGGAATGTGGCTATAATATTCCTAGGAGTTTTCATTTTGGGACCTCTTTCAGGTAGTGTTCAGTAGATTCGTTCCATTTCTGTTTTGTCCTCTGGTTCTAGGATATCAGCACAGTTTTCCTTGCTATTTTGTTGAAATATGGTGTCTAGGTTTTTTCTTTGATCATGGCTTTCAGGTAGAATTCCAATAATTCTCATAGTATCTCTCCTTGATCTATTTTCCAGGTCAGTTGTTTTCCAATGAAATATTTCACATTTTCTTCTACTTTTTTTAAACTTTATTTTATTGTTTCTTGATGTGTTATGAAGTCATTAGCTTCCACTTGCCAAATTCTAATTTTTAAGGATTCATTTTCATCGGTGAATTTTTGTATGTCTTTTTCCATTCAGCCAATTCTGTATTTTAAGGTTTTATTTTCTCCATATTCCCCCCTCCCTTTTTATCTTTATCAAGCTATTGCCTTTGAATAATTTTCTTTCTTTGCTTCCATTTCTTTGTCTACTTTTTTCCTCTGTCACTCATATTTGATTTCAAAAATCATTCATTAGCTCTTCCAGGAATGCTTGTTGGGCTTGTGTCCAATTCACATTTTTTTCCCTTCTGATTCAACTTTTTGTTGAAATTTCACAGAAAGAAGGCCACAAAGGTAAAAGGGATTTGGTGAAGGACACAAAAGGAGTAAACAACAGACTTTGGATTTTTGCTCAGTTTGTCAACACCAAAGACAGCCTCCCTTGAACTAAACTGCATTATATTGGCCTTCAGAGAGTCACTCAGCTGGCTCTGGGACTCAGTTTCCTCATCTGTAAAATGGCAGTAGGGTGGATTAAATCCTCTCCAAGGCTCTTCCTGTCTCTAACACTCTATATCTATTTCCCCAATCTGAAGAATTCAGCCATTCCCCAGTCTTGATGGCTCTATTCAGGTGGGAGCTTGTTTTAACAATCCAGCTAGCAGCTTCTGTGGGGGCGTAAGATCCATCCACAGCCAGCACACAGGAGACTGCTGGTATGCCGGGAAAGCACAGGTTCTTTTTATCTGCTTAAACAAGGAAAGCATGGTGAAGGGGTTGACCAGCTTACTTTAATCCAACATTCAGTTAGTTAAGTGGAGTGTACAGACAAGCATTAATAGACAGACCAAACACAGATTCATTCACTTACTTCAGTGGAAAAAATCCAGCACCCTGAGGTTCAGAACATTCACTTAGTTCAGGGGAAAAGAACCACCACCCCGAACTTCAGAAGAAAATACAAACAAATTACAAATATCAACAGACAGAACCAATACAATTCATAGTTACCAACATCTAGGTTCAGCCCGAGAGCTCGGGCTGGCCCAGAGTCACGCTCACCACTGCTGCCACGCCAAGTGGAATAGGAAAAAAGGAACCTTCAAGCTGTCTTCTCCCCTCTTATAGAGTTTTTGACATCATCAAGTGCTGCCTGGATGACCAGGGCCAATTGGTTCTTGAGTTGGCCCCTTCCCCTAGGTTAACACCCAATAGGGCGTGGCTTTGGAGTCAACACCTCCCCTCAGCCAGCCCCATGAATCACCACACAGGAAGTTCTCTGCTCCCAGGCATGGGTCTCTGGGCTTCCTGCCCCGGAAGAGAAGCAGCACATCCACACAGACCAGGTCAACACCCAAAAGAGGTGGACCCAAACCCACGTGGTCCAAAAGCCTCTGCTGTCCCAGACATGTAAACTAGGCCCTCCCTGGAGTTAGCTCTAACAGGGGCCCACCACCCAGCAAGGCTCAATGAGATGAACTGAGTCACTCAAAGAAAACAAAGGCTATTCTGGCCACAGAGCTGGGCCCATTTGTGCAAATATAGGTTAGGTAACCTACCAGCAGGTATCCCTAGCAATGGTTTCAGCCACTGCTTCAGTAGATTGTGGAACCTTTCTAACAACTCAAAGGACTTTGAGCTAAAGTTGAACCCAGAATTATGCAAGATTTTAATTGGCTCCAACTCCATTTTATTGCTTATATTGCATGTCAGTTATTCCATTTTCTTATTCCTTTGAACTCTGCCCTTGGTGCAGGAGGATAGGAGTATCTTCAGCAGGTTGGACTAAGGAAGTCTTCCTGCTGGCAGGGTTGCCAAACCTACATAGAACCAGACTTTTGAGTCTAATGGTGTCTCTCCCTAGAAATCATAATTGGGGCTCCCAGGTGGGTACCCAGTAAAGACAAGGTGACAAGGGGGTGGGACAGAGATGGGGAGCTTGCAGAGCTAACCGTGGAGTAGAAAAGAGACCTGGATTGGGTAAGTCAGAGGATCTCATTTGCACTGAGGTCTTTGACACCCGATCCAACATTCATTGACTTGACTGTTGGCAAGGTCTCTTCCCCATCTGTGACCCTATGGTTTGTTGCACAACTCTGGCAAACTCTCCCCTTGGCTCATCTCTCTTCTTTGAGGTAGTTTACAGGCTTCATGATTCAGAACTGATAAAGGCCTTCCAGGTTGAGTCCAGCTCCCACTCCCATCTTGCAGATGAGGAAACTGAGGCTGAGAGAGAGGGTTAAGTTACTTTCCAATGGTCATGCAGCGAGTAAGTGTCTGAGGTAGGATTTGCTCTGCCAGCCATACCACGATGCCCAGTTGGCTTTGCCAGAGATGAGAGACTAACCAGACCAACCCAATGCTCTTCCTTTCTTTTTTTTTGCTGAAGACATTAAAAGAAACATCTGCCCTTTACTGTGCTTGGAATGTTACTCTGTCTCCCACTTCCTGAAATCATTTTAAGATGTGCTCAGCTCAATGCTTGCTGAAGATGACAAGCACAGGCACACACACACAGCCAGATGCAGGCATGCGTACACATAGAGGCAAAGATAGACATAAGGGCACACAGGTAGTTAGACACACAGGAAGCAGACACACACCTCACAGCCATCCTCATGAGCACCAGCACATACATTGCCCCGGTAGGACTTGTGCACATGTGCACACACACCCAAGCTCATATACACGTACATTCTATGCATAAACACAGGCTGGGGCCCATTTGCTTGCACACCTGTAAGGACAGACAGCCAATGTCTCTGTAACAGGACAGTTTGCAGAGCTGCCCCCCCCACCTTTCTCATCATTTCACACCTTTTCTGTGCCACCTACACTTTGAGGCTGCTGCACTGGCCTCTTTGCTGGGTCTTCAAACATGACTTTTCATCTGTCAAGTGTTCTCTCTGGTCATCCTCCATGCCTGGGCTGCTCTCTATCCCCATCTCTGCCTCCTGGTTTCTCTGGTTTCTTTCAGGCTCCAACTAAAATCCCACCTTCTCCAAGAAGCCTTCCCTGATCTCCTTCCATACACCTACCCTCCCCCTATTGGTCATCTCCAAATTATCTTGCTTGGACAGAGTTGTTTGCATGTGACTCTTCCATTAGAATGTGAGTTCTTAGAGGACAAAGGCTGTCTTTGGCCTCTCTTTGTACCTCCATTGCTTAGCACAGTGCCTGGCACATAGTTGGTGTTTAATAAACACTATCTGACTGCCTGACACACACAGGGCAATGCTGGTTGCGCACTCCAAATTTCTGATCTTTTCAAAGTTCCATATGAAGTCTCCTGCAAGTGCTCCCCTGTGTGGTTACCCAATTCATCAGTCCTGTCAGAGGCGTTTATGGACCATGACCAAACTTGGGACTGAAACATGCTCCTCCTAGATGACTAAAGACTATTTGTGCTCAGTAAGTGTGCCCTTATTAGCACATGCGATTAGTCAATCATTGACTAATGCCATCATTATATAAGATGGGCACCCTCCCTTCATCCTGGCAGCTTTCCCTCCACTCCTTTTCATTGGTAGGCTTCCCCAGGACTCAGAAGCCCCACATAACACCTAGCTTTCTCTGTGCTTCTGGTTCTAATGGCTTCTCTCCTTCAGCCTGGTAGCCTCCTTCCCCTCTGGACGTTTCTCCTGCTGGTTGGTGGCTGAGGCAGGGTTGGCTGAGGCAGGCAAGCTGCTGGTGGTACCCATGGATGGGAGCCACTGGCTCAGCATGAGTACGGTGGTGGAGGAGCTACATCAGAGAGGACATGAGGTGGTGATGGTCATTCCCGAGGTGAGCTGGAGGCTGGGCACATCGGCCCCATACACTGTGAAAACCTATAAGCCCCACTATAGCTTGGAAGACTACAACCAGTTATTCAAGAGATTTGCTGATAACCAGTGGGACAACATCAGAAAAGACCTGCTCTTACTGATAAATAACCCAAACAGCACATTGTTATTTGAGTATGTGTTTTCACACTGCAAGAGTATATTTCAAAGCCCTGAGCTGCTGCAATTCATAAAGGAGAGTGCATTTGATGCCATCTTTTTTGATCCTTTTGACCAATGTGGCTTTATTTTGGCCAAATATTTCTCCCTCCCATCGGTGGTCTTCATGCGGGGGCTCCTTTGCCATTACCAAGAGGAAGCAACCCAGAGCCCTAGCCCCATGTCTTATGTCCCATGAGTAATGACTGGGCTCCCAGACTCCATGACCTTCATGGAACGATTCTGGAATCACTTTTCCTACCTTCAGGAATTGGCTCTTTGCTCCTCTTTCTTCACAAGCACCTTGGATCTTGCCACTGATATTCTCCAAAGGCCCATGACCATGAAGGAATTGTACAGAGACACATCCATCTGGCTGATAAGAAGTGACTTTGTCTTTGACTACCCCAAGCCCTTTATGCCCAACATGGTGTTTGTTGGTGGCATCACCTGCCATGAGGCAAAGCCCCTATCTAAGGTGAGTCATCTTCTCTGTGCACAAGATGTCTAGGGTTGGGAGGAGGAATGGGAGCAGGAGGAAGATTTTCCAAATGCCTCAAGTCAAGATGCCTTCAGTTCACATTTATCAGTCATTTCTTAATCATAATCAAAATCATAGTAGTGGTCAAAGTAGTTAAGATTTCTATCAATCAATACACATTTATTAAGTGTCTACTGTGTGTCAGGCACTGTGCTTGGTTCTGAGGACACAAAAAGAGGTAAAAGGCACTTTCAGCCCTCTAGGGACTTACAATTTAATGAGGTTTGCAAAAATACTTTACAAATATTTCTTCATTTGATCCTTATAACTCTGGGAGGTAAGAACTGCTATATATACAGATTAGGAAACTGAGGCTGGGGTTAGTTAAGTGACTCACCCATGATCATTCAGCTAGTAAATATCAGAGGCAGCGGCTGAGCCCTGGACTTCTTGACTTAAAGTCCAACACTTGAATCTCACGAATGGTCATTTCTTTTGTTGAGATTTATACTAATTAGTGGAGAGACAGCATGGTATGCTGGATAGAGGGTTGTCCTCTGAGGAAGGAAGACCTGGGTTTGAATCTCACCTCAGACAGATACATCCTGGCTGTGTGACTGAGTAACTTGGTCAGTGTCTCCAGGCAACTCGCTAAGAAGCAGAGCTGTGGCCCATTTGCATTTGTAAAGAGAATTATCATTCTGAGAATTCCTTTCATCAATAAAAAACAATGTTAGAGGATGCCCTGGAAGTGGAAATCTATCAACACTGACCTTGAGGAACATTTCCAGAAGTTTTGCTCAAAGCTGACCTAGCTCCCTGCTCTGTGAATCATGTGCTGGAGGCACAATTGCCTTGTTGTCCCTGTTCTCCTTTTGAATATTATGCTTAGGCTCTTGTCTTTATGATACCTCCATAATTTCCCGATGACACCCTTCCTCCCCACTCCCTTGCAACCAGTGAGTCCAGTCAAGCAAAAGAAATCCCCATGATGATAAAAATGAGGCACTCAGGCTACTGATGGTATTGTTGTTCATTTATTTCAGTTGTGTCCAACTTTTCATGACTCCAAGTAGGGTTTTCTTGGTAAAGATATTGGAAGGGTTTGCCATCTCCTTCTCCAGCTCATTTGACAGGTGAGAAAACTGAGGAAAAAGGGTTAAGTGACTTTCCCAGGGTCACACAGCTACTAAGTGTCTGAGGCTGGATTGGAACTCAGGAAGATGAGTCTTCCTGATTCCAGGCTTAGCACTCTATCTACTCCATCACCTAGCTGCCCCAAATTTGGTGGTTACACAATACTTAATGAAAGAAAAAACCTGAGAAAAACAAAGATCTGGTTGTGCTCTGTTCCCTGAGCCTGAAAATGATGAGTGTGCTCTATCCAACACATATTGGGGTTGTAGAGGGGCTGGGGGGGCAGTATGGAGATCCTGCCTCTTTCTACCAATACTTATGTGAACCAGCTTTGCAAACTTATAGCCTTGGAGAGGTGCCTAGGGCACTGAGAGATTAGGTGAACTACATGGCCCCTGGTCCCCTATATATGCTGTCTTTCCATTAGAATAAATGCTTCTTGAGGGCAAGCGTTTGTTCATTTTATTACTAGATTCCCAGTTCATGATGTTTGGCATGTAATAAGGGCTTCAAAAATGTTTTGTCATTCACCCATTCGTTGTCCAGGGTCACACCATCAGCAGGTGTCAGACGCAAACACTGAGCCAAGGGGGTCCAGACACTGAAGCCAGCCCACTACCTCACCAGTGCCAACCTCCTCCTCTATTTGATTTATCAATGTTAAGCTATGCCATGAACATGAAACATGGATAGAAGAGATGGATGGAAGGAAAGTGTTCTGGCCAGGCAGTCAAGAGATCTGGTTATCTTCCTGGCTTAGCCACTCACCCACTGAGTGACTCTGGACAATGGGCCTTGGTATCCTCTGTGAAATGATGGCGTGGGGCACAGTAAAAGGAAAGAGCTCTGGATGTGGAGTCAAAAGACCTGGGTTCAAATCCCAGCTCTTTTATTTACTACCCATATCCCTCAGACTAGTGACTTAATCTCTCTGGGCTTTGGTTTCCTCCCCTGTAAAATGGGAGATTTGGACTAGAGAATGACCAAAGTGCCTTCTGATGCTGAATCTGTGATTGATGAGGAGCTGTGTGGCCTTGGACAAGTCTCTCCCACTATCTGGTCCATAATTCTGCTCTGTTAAAGGAAAAATGATGGGGTTGGATTGAATGATCTCCAAGTCCCTTGCAGGTCAGCTTGCCCTAAGGTAATTCAGCAGCTCACCCTGTTCTTGTGGCTCAGTCAGGCGATTATGTTTTACTCTCCTCTGAGGATCTTCCTTTTTAGCTAAGTGAGGAGAGCATCTATGAACATCTAGAGCCTGATTTCCACCTCAGGCTTGGGAGTGAGTGCAGACAAATACAGGCATAACTGCTATGGAGGGTCTCATGCCTTAGCTCAGATTTCCATTATAGCCCCAAACAAGTGTAACTTGGTTTTTTTGTGCTGTTGGCTGGGGTGATTAACGCATTCCTCCTCTCATTCGTTGGCCAATATTGTAAACATTGGGGAATTCCGCAGAGGGCAAGCTGTGCAGATGGTGGGGTCCCCTGTCCATGGTCTGAGCTCTAAAGTCCCTCCTGGCACCATCTTCTCTGTGTTGCTGAGCAGGGGAGGAAAGACTGAGAATGATGGCTCTTGACTATGTCTCCTTCAGTTCTGCATGATCCCTTCCAGGCATCATGTCTCCTTTGAGTTCCACACATCTGAAAAAGGAAATTGAACCCACTTTTGGAAGCTGTTCCGTGAAACCAAGAATGTGATATGACTTCAGTAAGATGCAGGCATTTGACAGGGCTTCAGCAATCCCCTCAGTCTTCATGAATTATTACATAGTAATAGATAATAGGGAAGTGCTGCAGCTTATTGAACCAGGTAGTAACATGTTCAGACCTCAGTTTGAGTAAAATCACCTTGGCAGATGGGTAGAGGGTGGATTAGAGCAGTGCTTCTTAGTCTGGGTCATGCTTACATGTGCAGGGGCAGTGAAAATTTTGACTACAGTAAAAGGTTTTTGAATGTGGAATAATCAAAAATTAATTCAAAATCAAATGCATAATGGATCCAAGGCATTTCTGGCAGTGCTTGCGCATGTTACATGAAGAGACTTCACTGCAGCCTTGGTTCTGAACACACAACATGTGCACTTTGCTGCTCATGCTGTCTCAAGATGTGAGGCCAATGAACGCTGCCAGAAACACCTTGGCTGAGATTCAAGACTGCTGTATGCTATGAATTGCAGTGTTTTTATTGTATATACAAAATTGTTAAAAGGATTTTGTCTTGGGATTAGAACAGAATTTCCAACAATTTCTGAAATGGCCCTAAACATACTTCTGCCATTTTGTTCTATGTATTTATGCAAAGTGGCATTCTTGGCATTGACAATTATAAAATCAAAATCTCACTCAACTCTGATAAATACAAAAATGTTCTGTGTCCTGCAATATCAAATATTTCACCATGTAAAATGTAAAAATTTAAAAATAAACAAGCACATCCATCTCATTAGTATGGAAATTTACTTTCATATTTAACAAATGGCAAAATTATATGTATTCCAAAAATTGTTTTAAATTAAATTTCCTTATGATTTATCATCAGTAAATATTTTATATCCTTGCAGTCATGTAAAAATTTCTCAGGGAAAAAGGGGTCAAAAGTGGAAAAAGTTTCAGAAGTTCTGGATTAGAGTAGGGAGAGTCGAGGCAGAGAGGCTAAGTAGGAAGTGATTAGATGTGTAGATGAGACCTGAATGCACTCCCTCCTCACCCTTAGCATCTCCAGTTTCCTTCAAAGCTGAGTTCGAGCACCATTACCTACCTTTACAAAGGCTTTCCTGAGCCCCCAGCTGCTAGCACCTTTCTTCTATGAGAAAATGACCTTGTATCTATTGTGTGTATTTTTAGGATATACTTCTATGTAATCATGTTGTTGCCCAGATAAAATATAAGTGTCCCAAAGGCAAGGACCAGTTTGTTTGTTTGTTTGTTTCTTCTGATTTTAAATTTATGATTGTATGAGTTGGGTTTGAACATTGAGTTTGCTATTCATTATCTGTGCGACTTTGGACAAGTCACTTTAAATGGAGGGAAAGTGGAACCTCATTTGTCCATCTGTAAAATGAAGGGAGGGGGGAACTGGATGGATGCCGGCTGAAGTCCATTCCTGCGTTTGATCTACGATCCTACAAACTGACATTAAGTATCTCTTCCTGTGAGAGAATTAGCCCACAGTGGAATTATTTTTGTCCACAGAAGCTCAGACAATTTCTTCACCTTGGAGGGACTGTGAGTTATTCCTGATCTTTTGAAGTCCTGCATTTGAGTTATGGGTCCTGGAAGACTTGGCAGAAAGTGAAGGAGGATGCAATGTTCATCCATCCATTTCCTTGGTCTGACAGGAATAGCTTTAGGTGAAATTTGGGGGGAAAAAAGTAAAGAAAGCAACAGTTTGCCTTCTTCCTTCTTCCTCTGCCTACTTGCCCCTACCATGTACTTATTGGTATCACTTTTCTTTAGATGTATTCTATTGTTGTTCAGTTGTTTTCAGCCATATCTGGCTCTTCACGACCCCATATGGGGTTTTCTTTAGCAAGGGTATTGGAGTGGTTTGCCGTTTCCTTCTCCAGTTCATTTTGCTGATAAGAAAGCTGAGGCAAACAGAGTTAAGTGACTTGCCCAGAGTCACACAACTAGTAAGTGACTGAGGCTGGATTTGAACTCAGAAAGATGAATCTCCTGAATCCATGTCCAGTGCTCTATGCACTATGGCGCCATCTAGCAGCCCTTTTTGGCAGTTGTTTTCTATCAATTAGAGGTGTCCAAAAATGAAATAAGTTGCCTCATTCATTCATTTACTCATTCATCAAATCTTTATTAAGTACCCACTATGTACCAGTGACTTCACCATCAGTGGAGGTGTTGAAGCTTAATGTGGATAAAGGTTTGGTTGAACTGTGTGGGGAAGTGGGGGAGGATTTTTGAATCTGATAAGTAATTGGACTAAATTTTAGTGGTACACTTGAGGACGTAGAGGGCCACATGTGGCCCCAAGGCTGCAGGTTCCCCACCCCTGGACTAAATGACAGCTAAATCCAAGTCCTTAGGGGGTTTCATGCTTGCAGGCAAGTACTAACAATCAATCGGGTGAGATGCTTCAGTTCTCTTAGACCAAAGGCATGGCAGGGAGCCATGGCCATCAACGAGTAACTCCAGGGTCAATGTTTGAGCTCATCTCCTTGACAGTCACTACTAAATCTGGGCTTCTTTTGCCTTGCTCAGTTTATGCCCAGCAGGCTCCAGGTGTCTCCATTTCTAGGGAAAATGTCCCAGCAGGAGTCTCTTGTCTTCAAGTTCTTCCTGCCATTGCTTGCCTTGGCTTCTGGGGACAAGCTGCTGATGGTGCCCAAGGATAGCAGCCACTGGCTCAGCTTGCTTCCTGTTGTGGAGCAGCTCAGCCAAAGGGACCCCGAGGTGGCAGTCCTCTTGCCCCACAAGAACTGGCAGATTCAGAGCCATGACACCTTTACCACTAAAATGTACCAGGTCCCATACACAGAGGAGCAGCTCAGTGAAGCCCTGCATGTCTTTGTGCTGGCCAGACTCCAGAAGCATGCATGGCTGCTGGCTTTTGTTGACATTTTGCAAAGTCTAGGGTTACTTACGAAGCTTATGGAGACTTCATGTGAGAATTTACTGAAGAGCACTGAGCTCATCCAGGACCTGCAAGAGAGTCACTTTGATGCCTTCCTCACCAACCCCTTGTCAATCTGTGGGATGATCCTCACTAAGCACCTCTCGCTTTCTTCCATCTATTTGACCCGTGGGCTGATGCACAGCTTGCACTACCACTCAGCCCGATGTCTGACCCCACCTGCCTATGTTCCCAGGCTCTTTTCCAAGTTTATAGATCATATGACTTTCCCACAAAGACTGGTCAATGTCTTCATCTCCACCATGCAGCATTGGTATTGTTACTACTTCAGTACCCCTTTGACAGAATGGCCTCAAAGTTTCTTCACAGGGACATGTGCATCAGGGACTAATTGAAGCAGGACACTATTTGGCTGTTGAGATATGATTTTGTTTTCGAGTTTCCTCAGCCAGTCATGCCCAACATGATCTTTGTCGGAGGCTTACACTGCCACCCAAGTAGATTTCTGCCTGAGGTAAGCCCTCTCTGTGTCCAATAGGAACTTCTATCCAATGAGATATGGGGGAGAGGAAAGAGTGGAGGTGGCCTCAATGGTTTTTCTTTAATTGCCCAAATCTGCATTTGCTACCCTTGGGACATTGAAGGAATCACTTAGCTTCTTCAGGGCTCAGGGAACTCACTTTGTAAAGGGAGAGAGCTGGGCTCCATGACTTCTGGCTCTGGGTTTAGTCTTCTAAGACTCAACTTGGTCGTTTGTCCCTCCTCCCCCACCATTAGTTTGTAAGCTCTCTGAGAAGAGCACTTGGATGACATTTAACTTTGTAGATGCAGGACCCTGCATGTAGTGAGGTTCTTCATTGTTGGATGAGTGAATGATTACAGAATGATTGCTTTACTTGGGGGCGGGGTGGATAAGTGACAGCGGTAATCTTTTCTTTCTCTTGGAATCTGCCCATCTTTGAGATCCCTACGAAAGGCCACTCAAGTGGGTCTTCTCATCTTTATATTGTGCTACCCCCAGTGCAGATTTCTTCTCAGTCTTTGATAGTGGATTGCTATGGCCAAAAATAGATAGATTTATAGATACACAAATGCATACATACATACATACAAGCATACATACATACATATTTAGATACATACATACATACATACATAGATATATACATACATGCACATATAGATGGATAAATAAAGGAAGACCTCTATCACAAGGGGTGGGCCCCTATGGAAAATTTATGAGAGGGCATATAGACTTAAGGCTTATGAGATGGGCAGATATGGGTGGCCTACAACTTGATTATTGGTGGGAGCTACAGAATCAACAGATCATAAGCCCAGTCATTCCTTCAAGCACGCTTACAGTGTTTTCCAACCTCAACTTCCTAAGAGCCACGTCCCCTTCCTCACATGATAGTTTGAGGTCTGAGGAGGGTGATGGTCCCACCCTGTAGGGAGTACACATGTGGCAGATTTCTCTTCTCAATGGCCTCTGAAGCCCCTTCCAGCTCCACACCTAGGATCCTAATCGATGCATTTACTTTTGTTCATTTCTGCTGTTTCTGACTTGGCAGTCTATTTAAACCGTCCACATGGGAGCTGCTGTGATGGCTTCTAGGGTCTTGGGTCATGGGAGGTCCTTGAGCTGTGCTTTGAAGGAAGTTAGGGATTCTAAGAGCTGGAGGTGAGGAGAGGGAGAGGACTTCATTTGGGTAAAGGCATGGAGGCCGAGAGTGGACTGTCCTGTACAGGGGACATCTAGCAAACCACTTCAGGCAAAAGGAAAAGGCTTTGGGTTGGCAAGCCCTGGGAATCCTAACTTGTCAGAATAGACAATCACTATACTCATATCAAGCCTTTTCAAAAATGCCAGGGCTGCTCTGCTCTGTCCAGTTCCTCTTGATGTCTTCAGCCTTGGGCAGTGAGAGCAGAACTTCTCCATGTGCCTGAGGTGGGGCAGGCCCTCCAAGAGCGAAGTTGGACTTGTGTTTACAAAGCCCTTTGGTTGGTTGGTTTTCTAAGACTTTCAGCAGTAATACAGAGAAGAGAAGGGATTTCCTAGCTGACCCTGTTAACCTCCAAATGTCCTGAATTCTCTCTTCTAGGTAATGGTCAGCAATCCGTCAAGGAGCATTTCTCAAGTGTCCTCAAGGGTGTGATCAAGTCCTCCCACCTTGGTAGCAATCAAAGGCCAAGGAAGAGGTTGGCAGTGAGCTGGGGTGCCTCAGAAAGCCAACCCCAACACCTCTGCAAGTTTGTGTAGAGCAATATGTTTCTTTTTCTGCAGCCTGAAGCACTTCAAACAGGGTGTTTTTTAGAAAGAAAAACACTTTATATGTAAAGTCGGACTACCATCGGCACAGAGAGGAGAGAGCAGTAAATGATAGGAAAGCAGGTCAAGTGGATTTGGAGCACAGGTAAATAGCCAATATCCAAGTTGTCCAGTTCCCACTTATCTCAGAGATGTGCCTGGCAAAGACCTTTGGGGCCCATACACTATTTAGTTGCTGAGACCTGACTGTTAGCCAGCTTCCCCAGCTGTACTTGGTGAAGGCTTAGACTGCTGCCCAAGTAGAGCTTTTCTTGAGAGAGCCCCTGTCTTTTTTTTCTAGTCAACTTCCATGATGTGGGATTTCGTAGAGGAGAGGAGGGTGGTGTCTACAGTCTTCAATCTTTTAGGAAGTCCTCTGTGGGCTGGTTACTCCTTGCTGCACCTTGGGTTAATCACTGAGCTTCTCTGGCCTCAGCTTGCTCATGTGTAGAATCAGGGTTTGGACTTAATGGCTGCAGGCTCCTTTCTTGCTCCCCAGCTTAGATAACCCCATGTTCCCATGCCAAACTCAATTTGGAATGAGAGACTCAGATTCTTTGTAAGCTTTATGACTGAAGTGATGGTGTGATGGAGAGGAAAAAGTAGATTTTACCATCTTTTTCTGTGAAATTCCCAGCCTTCCCCCTTAATCCAGTGCTGCATGGTGGAAAGGGGTGGATGCTCAGCTCTGAGTCTGGATCTTTGGTCTGAGTCTTGCCTCTAATGCTAAGCAGCCACACTACCTTAAGGGAGGCCATTTCATCTCTCATAGACTCACTTTTCTTGCCTGTAAAATTGGGACACTTTTACCTACATCTCTGACTTGTGAGGATTGTGGTGAAGCTCAGCAGGGACCCTAAGCCTTAATTGATCTTTAATCCATCCTGGCAATTAGTCTGTCAAGGGCCAAACTAATAAGTTAATCTGTGCCTAACTCCATTGGGTGAGCTTGTTACTACCCCCAAAGGAATTTGGTGCCCTCCCTAGATAACCGATCCAATGTACTGAAGAGACAGGAGGACCCAGGAGTTCTTCTCAAGTCCTGTACCCTTTTGGGAGGCAGTCTGCTGAAGGGGATGGAGCTTATCTCTGACTCATGCTTTTAAATGCATTAAATCAGACACACAGGCTTAGAGGAAATGACTAGAGGCAAAGCCCCTTTTCTTGCAGTTAAGGCCAAGGTGGATGCTGGAACTGTGACCTGTGAGGAAGGGTCTGTGAAGGGGAGGGTGAGAGCTGCCTGAATATGTAGGCTTCTACCAATGGAGTCTGGGAGAGACCTTGTGTTTTGATTCTTCGTGTCTATGTGAACTTGACAAACTATGGGGAGAGATGATTCCCAGTACAAGCTCAAGAGGATCTGGAGAGATGGGGTGGGTTGGCTTGTTTTTCATTGTGTAACAAAAGCTGAAGACACAGAGAAAGGAGGAGAATTCTGAGAAGAGACAGTGCTTGTGGTGGGAAGCTGGGTGGTAGAGTGATACATAGCATGCCAGCCTTGGAGCTGTGATAGACCTGGGTTCTAATCCTGTCTCTGACACCCCGTGGCTGTGTGGCCCCAGGGAAGTCGCTTAACTTCTTGGGCTCTAGACAGCTCTCCAAGACTATAGATTGCAAAGAAGGCACCAACCTGCACTGAGAGAAGGAGTTTTCTCACCTGTAAATTCGCTACAATAGTGAAATCACTGGTCAAATCTCCATCCCCTCTTTTCTTTGGTAACCGGTGAGAAGGAAATTGCCTAACACCCAGTGTGCAGATGGGTAAAGAAGAGTCAGCAGGTGAGATGGTGAGGATCTTGGGGGATTCTGCCAGTGCCTTTGGTCAGAATCAAAACAGACAACAGAAGGATATGGTGACAGGTTTATTGTCATATGTATTATGTATTATGCATATGTATATCATATATATATGTGGAAAGAGAGAGAGAGAGAAGGAGAGAGAGAGACAGAGAGAGAAGGAAAGAGAGCGAGAAGGATAGAGAGAGAGAGAGAGAGAGAGAGAGAGAGAGAGACGCAGAGAGAGAGACGCAGAGAGACAGAGAGATAGTAAGACAGAGAGGGGAGAGAGAGACAGAGACAGAGAGAGAGACAGAGACAGGCAGACAGACAGACAGAGAGAAGGAGAGGGAGGGAGGGAGGGAGGAGAGACAGAGAGTGAGAGAGAGAGAGAGACAGAGAGAGAGAGAGACTATGCACTGAGGACATAAACAAAAGCAAGCAACTCAGTCCTGGCCCTCAAGGAGCTTCCATTATAGTGGGGACATACATATGACAGAGTGGGGGAGGACTGTAGGGGATGGCCCAAGTGAAGATGGCCTGAATGGTGATGTCTGGGGAGGTTCCTTCTGCAGGTAGAAATAATTGAGATTCACTTGTAGTTAGCAAATGAATATTTGTTTCAAATAGGAAGCCAAGAGGGGAGTGATTTCTTCCCACTCTCTTCTCCTTTTTGGCCATCCCCACCCAGGAAATCCTGCCTAACCTGGGGCTACCCCTCCCTGTTCCTGCTGCCCTGCCCCCACTGCCCCCCCAACCCTGCCTACCCAGGCCCACCACAGTGGCCTAGCTCTGGAGCATCTCCTTTTTCTTCTCACTGGGTCTTGTTTTGGAAAGTCCAAAGTCCCTCCCAACCCACCTTCTCAACTGAATTTTCCTTGAAATAGTTGATCTGAGGGGACTTAAATTTTTGTCTTTTTGCTGATACTTTTTGTTCTTACATACTATTTCCTTTCTCAATATATCCCTTCCTCTTCCCCTCGTCAGGGAACCATCCCTTAAAACAACACAAAATGGCGGGGGGGGGGGTGGCGCAGAGAAGCAGTGCAGCTAAATAAAGCAATATATAGACCAGAGATGTCCAACCTTAGGTTATCTTAGGACCTCATTAAAATAAAATAATTATTTGAGTGCCACACCCAGAATAAAAAATAAAGTACACTAATAGAAAATGGGAGAATGTGTGTCATCAACATGACAGGCAAAGGCACAAAGCGTGAAAGCAAACACAAAACAACAAAGCAACAACACAACAGTGTAAAGGTAGGTGCAAACTGACTAGTCTGCATTGTATAGAAGGAACGCATCCCACAGATCGATTGAAAATTCCGTGCGATATGTTCCATCTGTAATACTGCTTAAAAACCCCAAAGAAAATTAATATCAATGAAGCTATTTATTGGCGATGGAATTAAAAAATCTAATACACTTTCCATGCAAATTATTATTTTATTTTTCGCTCATGAGAATTAAAACCCACAGGTGGGCCGCATAAAATTGCACTGCAGGCTGAATATTTTGGACAGCCCTGATATAGACCATAGCAGACAGTGTGTACACTCTCCAACATCCATAGGCCCCCACCTCTGCAATAAGGGCAGAGAGGTCCACTTTCTCTGCTTCCCTCAAGAACCAAACTATAACAGCAAGCAGCTACAGAGCACTTTAGGGTTTGCAATCAATCAATCAATAGACATTTATTAGGCACCTACAAAAAGCCAGGTTGAAGGTCACAAAGGACTAGAACTCAGGTCCTCTGGCCCCACATTTTCCCATTAATAGTAATAATAAGAATAGCTACCATTTCTATCAGCACCTGCTATGTGCCAGGCACTGTGCTAAGTGATTCCCATCCATTCTGTCATCTGAGCCTCATGACAACCTGGGAGGGAGGTGTTATTATTACAGCCATTTTACAGATATGGAAACTGAGGTAGAGAGCGGTCTAGTGACTTGCCCAGGGTCACACAGCTAGTAAGTGTCTGAGGCCAGCTTTGAACTCAGGTCCTCCAGATTCCAAGGCTGGACCTCTATCCTCAGTACAGCCAACTGGCTGTATATCTAGGCCTTTCTTCTTGTCTCTGGCCTCTTTGAGGATGGTATCATTCACGCAGCCTTCTTCAGAGTGTGGGACTTCCCCAAATCCAGAAACGATGGTAATAACCTGACTGAGTTCCTGGAGAAGCTTGTTGTCTGATCTGTGAAGCTGCCAGAGCAGGGCTGCCAAATGCAAACCTGAAGAAGGTCTTTTGTTGGTCTATGGACAGTGCCTTCCTCAGAGACCCAGGGAACTGATTAGGAAATGAAGCTCTGGGATCGACAGACTAAGCCAAAAGCTTCCCAGGCCAGCTCTGCAGCTGAGTCTTGGCGGTGTGTTTGGTAGAGAGTGGGAGGCAGAGTGCTGCCTCATTCGGTCATTGGGACTGCACAAAAGACCTCTCGCAAGCTTCTGGGCCCAGCAGGGAGAGCTGAGGATTATACCTGGGTCTTGCCCAGGGTGACTAGTCCGAATGAATCTGAAGCAGGGTTTGAACCCTATTCTTTGAAGCCACCGTGCTGCCTCACTGATCCCTCAGTACCTTAGCAAATGATCCTTGTGGGTGGCTGGGGCTCTCTGAAATTAGCCTGACTGGCCCGTCCTCAGGCATGAGTGTACAAGATGCCTTGCAGGCCAGGGGGCCCTCCTAGATCATGGACTACCCTGACTTGGCCTTTGTGAAGCCAAGGTCCTTCTGCATCATGAAGGGGGGACCAAGCAGGACATTCTGATGTCCCCAGCTACAATCCTGCCAGGAAGATGGCTATCATTGAACATTGCTATCCACCCAGCTCTGATCCTGACCCCCTCTGGCCTCACTAGCTGGCCCAGCTCTAGACTCTCTGTCTCCCGGCCTTAGCCATGTTGCCTGCTACTCTGCCCTCCAGAGTTTTTCCTGATCCTCCCTCTGGACATCACTCTGGGTATAGTAGAACAGAAGCTCCTTGAGGGCAGAATTTCCTCGTTGTGTCCCCAGTGTCCAACACTCAGGACCACACATGAGAGTCCAACCCTCTTCTCTACCAGTCTTACAGATGAACCTCAGAAGGAAGAGCTTGCTGCCAGATGTCCCAGACTGGGGGGAAAAGTCCAGCTAACACAGAAAGGCACTTGTTCTGCCCCTTAGAGTCTTAGGGGCACTGAGGGCTGCTCATCTGCCCAGTGGTACTGAGCATTGTTGATACAGCCACTCTGAGGTGGGGTGGGGTTGAACCCACACCTTTCTCCCTTTCTTCACTCTGCAAGGTGCTATCCTGCTTTTCATAGTAGGTTCTTATTGGAATAATTTAATAGAGATGAGCTAATTTAAGTCCAGTAAAAAACAGGCTTCTTCCAAAGCTTTCAAAAGCTGTCGTTTTCCATAGCTGGGTTTTCTGGGTAGGGATGGACTTAGGACTTTGAGCAGCAGAGCTATGTTCACTGGGAAAATTCCAAAATGGGACACAAAAGAATCAGCCCCGGGGCGTCTGTGCAAGCGCCCTTTGTGCTCCACTGGGGCCAGCAGCCGAAGTCATAGGAAGGACGGGTGAGGCTGAGAACAAGCCCACAGAGACCTGGGAACCAACACATGTGCTGAGCCATGAGCAAGCCCAGACTAGTGAGGAGCCATCTGGCCCCTAATCTCGTCATCTCCCCGTGTTGTTAGCTGTCCTATGGATTATCCCACTTCATTGTTGCTGTTCAGCCCTGTGGAACAGCCTCTGGGTGTCCTTTCTTTGGATCACCACCCCCACTGGAGAGATGTGGGGATGAGGGCACTCTCCCAAATGCTCAGCGGGAGGGACGTTAGGAGCTTTCTCACCCAATCTCCCCACCTTACAGATGAAGAAACTGAGGCACAAAGAAAGGGAGCCAAAATCGCACAAGAACAGGATTTGAACCCAGGTCCTTTGGTCCCATTTCTCTGGAACAGGGGTCATATCTGATATCCCTAAGAATCGTCCCTTGGGATGTGGTTCCTTTGTCCAACTCAGGTGAAGATATAGCTCCCTACTACCACCTGCTGGATGTTCCAGTTCCCTTTGCTTTGCTGACTACCTCCCAGGGACCCTTCTGGGGAAGGCTGGTGTTGGTCCTTGTGCTTGCCTAGACAATACTATGTAGAAGTTGGTTATTATTCCCTTATTCACATTTTTTCAAGGGGATTCACAGGAAAAGAGTCCTAGAACAAATCATCTTCTATCTGTAACACCCTGTTTGTGACCAGATTTTAATTGAGATGCTTCTGACTCCAGGTCCAGGACACTATCCCTGATTCCACGATATGCCTGTTTTAGAAAGTTATTCCCTAGTCCCAGTGAATGGGTATGAGAGTCTGAACTAGGATGGTGGCTACATGAGGATAGAAGGAGCCTATCTAAGAGGCTGTGTGACACTGGACAAGTAACTGTACTGGCCTGAGCCTTGATCTAAACATTTGTCAAGCACCTGTCCCAGATGTCTGGCAGGGTTATTGTTTAAACCAGAAAGGGGAGGGGTGACATCCAGCCATGATTACTCCAGAACTGTTTTGTGGGGAGAAGTCACGTGCTTCCTAGGTTCAGAAGAGATGTAAACCTCCCGAGTCTCTCTTTCCTCAGATGTACTCTGAGGTCCCTTATTATTCTCCATTCTGCCATGATCTCCCTCAGGACCATTCATCCATTTGTCTCAGTTCTACCTTTTGGAGACTCATAGATGAACTCTAGAAGTCTCTTTCACATGGCAGCTCTTCAGATCTTTGATGATGGCCACCATGTCCTGCTCACTGGCTTGGGATCCTGAGGGGAGTGGGAGGAGCTGTTTGTCATGCAGGTTGGCCAAATGAGCTGCTTCTTTCACCCTCTGGTCATCCAAGATATTTCTTCACCAGGATAAGAGCTTCATTTCTTTGAGGGTCTCCTTCCCTCTGTGACATGGCTTCTTGATCCTTTGAGATGCTGTTCACCATTCCCTGGACTTAGAGTTCTTCACTCTTTTTGAGTCCTAGATCTCTTAGGTGATAATCTAGGGAAGCCGATGGAGCCCTCGCTTCTCAAATCATATTCTGAAATGTGTGAAAAAAGTGAAGTGTATTGAAATGCAAGGTACCAAAATACTAAAAAAAAACAAGTTAAAAGACCACTAAAAATATGGTACCCAGAATTGGACATGATACTACATAACATGGTGGGATCAAGGCAACAGAAAAAAGAGGCTCTTAGCTTCCTCTAACTGCAACTGTATGCTCTTGTTCTTTGAGACTAGTTATGGTTCATTACTTTGCCTCTGCTTCCCATGCTTGATGCTTATTGAGCTTGAGGTCCACTAAGACAACCATCCTTTTTAAAGCCAACCTCATCTTCTAAGTTGTACTTGTACTGCTGAGTTTTAGACCAAGGGTTATAAGACTTTAGATTTATATCTCTTGAATATTATATTTTGAAATTAGACAGACCATTCTTTCAGCCCTTGGAAGTCTGCTTGAATTTGGTCATCACCCAACATATTAACTGCCTCGCCTACTTTTATGTCTGTTCCAAACTTGTCAAACACACTGTATAAGTATCTTTACCCATAAAAGGACTATGCAAGGTGTGGCTGAGGGCAGAGCCCTGTGATTTGGCCTCCTGGAAGTGAAGGCTGATCTACAGTCTATGTGGGTGTTGAAATTAGGCAGGCATCTTTTCAAGCAAGGACCGTGTTTACAACATGACTTTGCATGCCCAGTCAAAGATAAACATTAATCTGTGGACTTAGGTCTGCTTGGAGACAAAACTCCGCCTCAGTTTGGTGGGAAGAGAAGAGAGATTTTTCTTTATTTACGAGATGAAGGCTCATATTGTTCTCCCTTTGTATTGGGTAGTAGGAAGCCTTTTCTTAATATTCTGGGGCATGGCTGAAAATAAGAAACTCCTGGTTTTCCCTCAAGATGGAAGTCACTGGCTCAGCATGCGGGATGTGATTGAAGAGCTAAGTAAGAAGGGGCATGAAATTGTGGTGCTAGTGCCTGAAGTAAATTTGCTCCTTAAAGAATCAAAATTCTACAAAAGAAAACTCTACCCTGTCCCCTACCCCCAGGATGAACTGGAGAAGCGTTTCCAGACATTTGGCCATAATCTCTTTGCAGAGAGGTCTTTCCTGAGCGCAGCCTGGGTTGAGTATCAGAATAACCATCTTGTCATTGACATGTTCTTCCTCAACTGTGACAGCCTGCTGAAGGACCATGAGACCATCAGATACCTCGAAGAAAGCCAATTTGACACCCTCTTCACAGACCCAGCATTGCCGTGTGGGATGATCCTGGCCGAGCATCTGTCCATACCTTCTGTATACTTTTTCCGAGGCTTTCCCTGTGCTTTGGAGCACACGATGAGCAGGACCCCCAACCCCGTGTCTTTCATCCCCAGGTGCTACACTGCCTTTTCTCACCACATGACCTTCTACCAGAGAGTGATCAACTTCCTGGTGAATGATTTAGAGACCCTCCTCTTTAAGGACTTGTACACAAAATACCTAGAGATTGCTGCTGACTTCCTAAAGAGAGAGGTGAACCTGCCAACCCTCTATGGACAAGGATCCATTTGGCTTTTGAGATATGATTTTGTGTTTGAGTATCCCAGGCCCATCATGCCCAACATGGCCTTCATTGGAGGAATAAACTGCAAACAAAGGAAAAGACTGGAACAGGTTTGTCATTTTTGCTTTCTTGTGCTCTTCTATCTCCTACCCCTGCCTAGGCCCTGCCAGCAATGGATATCTGGTTAATGCTTGCTGGCTGGAACTGACATCCATTGAAATGAATTAGTGGATGGCCCCTTTCCCCATCACTGACTCAGCAAATCACACAGTTGTTGTTCTGGACAGAGGAGATGCTGGTCCCCTGAATTTGTGCATGTCTGCTGACTCAGGGGGCAGACTGACTGACTCTATTCCAATAGAGAAGGGGGTGGAATTTCCAACTAAGGGAACAACTAGGACATTGCCTGGGAGCAGGAGTGGGGGAGCAGGAAGGAAGGAAAGAAGGAAAGACATAAAGGAGGAAGGGATGAAGAAAGGGAGCAATGAAGGAAAAAAGAAAGGAAAGAAGGGAGGGAGGGAGGAAGGAAAGAAGGAAGGGAGAGAGGGAGGGAAAGAGAGAGGAAGGAAGAAAGGAAGGAAGAAAGGTAGGAAGGAAGGAAAGAAGAAAAGGAGGGAGGAAGGAATGAGGGAATGAAGAAAGGAATGGAATAGTAATAGCCATGGACTGCAGGATTCATGTGCATGTTCCATCCCTACTACATACTTGCTGAGTGACCTGAGAAAGTCACATTTCCTTCCTGGTTCTCATTTTCCTTATGTGCCAAGTGAGGCACTGGGGCTTGCTGCTCTCTGAGGTCCCTCCTGATTCTCTTTCTATCTATTCTATTGAGAACTATAACCTAGTTTCTAATCCCAGCTCTGTTACTTTCTGAGTCACCTTGGGTAAGTCATTTCTCTTCGGGCCTCAGTTTCTGCATCTGCATAATTAGGGGATTGGACTAGATTATCTATTCCAACTCTAGATAAATGATCCTTGGGGAAAATGTTTGTGCTGAGGAGAACAGGAAATCAATTTGGGGAGGCAAGATGGGACCAATCCTAAAAGTTTAGAACAGAAAGAAATCTTTATTTATATATTTTTATTTATTTTGTTACATTGTTCCCAATTATACGTTAACAAATTTTTTTAACGTTCTTTATCTAAAAATTTGATTTCCAAATTATCTCTTTTCCTCTCACCCCTTGAACAGTCAAGCAATATGACAGCAGCTACACATGTGAAGTCACAGAAAATGTATCTCCATAGTAGTCATCTTGCAAAAAAACCCACAAGAGAAAAAGACAGTAAAAAAAAAGAATGCTTCAATCTGCATTCAAGGTTCAGGATTAGAAAGAAATCTTCCAGTAGATCTGATTGAATATCAGGTTTTTCAGATGAGGCCACTGAGAGCTGGAGACATTCAGTGACTTAGCCAAGATCACAAAGTGTGTGAGGGACAGTTTCCTGAGCCTCTGTTCAGGGTCTCCGTGTTGATTATACTACTGTCTCTATGGGAGAGGGGAGATGAGAATGTAGGAGATGGCAACAGGGAAGTACTTAGCATGGCACCACATGTGATGAAGAAGTGGAGTGGCCAGTCAGCAACTTGTAGATTGTTCATTCATCCAAATGGTATTTATTAACTCTACTCTGTACAAGGCATTGTATTGGGCTCTCAAGGTGATGTCAGGTCAAATCAATAAGCATTTATCAAAAGCCTACTATATGTCAGACTGCGCAAAGTGCTGGATATATAAAGAAAGACAAAAGGACAGTCCTTGCCCCCAAGAAACTCACTGTCTAAGGGGGGAGACAACATACATATGCAGAGCAAGTTAGGAGATGATGAAAAGAGCAGTAAAAAAAGTCAAGGAAGGCTTCCTGGAGATGGTGGGATTTTGTTTGGGACATAAATGAAGCCAGGGAGGTCAGCAGGTGGAGCAAAGGAAAGAGAGCATTCTAGGCACTGGGGGACAGCAAGAGAAAATTCCCAGAGCTGAGAAATGGAGGGTCTTTTTTGTGGAATAGTCAGGAAGCCAGTCACTGGATCCAAAAGTATTTGTTGGGGCTTAGCCTGTAAGACGACTAGAAAGATAGGAGGGGGCTGGTGAGGAAGGACTTTGAATGTGGTGAGGAGAGGCTATAGCAGAGTGGGGGAGGGTCAGAATTAAGGGGGCATATCCAAGAGATGGTTCTGAGTTAGACTTGAGAGGACATGGTGACCAATTGGTAATAGGGGGTAAAAAAGAGAGTGAGAAGTTGAGGATGTCACCTGGATTTCCAGCCTGTGTGCTTGGGTTGGGGGGAGGAAACGGTGGTGCCCTTAGCAGTAAAAGGGGAGTTTAAAGTGAGAGTTTGGGGGGAAGAGAATTACTTCTGCTTTGGACATTGTAAGTTTAAGATGTCTCTGGGACATCCAGGTCAGGATGTCTTATAGGCTTTTGAGAATGTGACCCTGCAGGTCAGCAGAGAGGTTGTGGATATAAAAGGAAAAGCAATATGGCCCCTGTACTCAAAATATAAATGGATCTTGGTGATAAGGAATATGAAGATCAAAGAAATGTGATCCCTGCATTGAAGGAGTTGATCATCTTAGACCTGGCAGTGTGGTGGGGAAAGCTGAGCAGTGGGACCCCAGGGGAGGTTGTTCTGTTCAGTGAAGTGGGACAGATAAGACTGTATTTGACACTTTGTGGAGTCTGTGCTACACCTTCCCTCCACTACCTCAAATCACACTCTTCCTTACTTGCTCATCCAGGGTGGTTATTGCCCATGTCTTCTTAGAAATACTGTTGCTTTCTAAGTGAATTTTCTTTAGGTCTTCTAATACTTCAGGAGAACTGGAGCAGCTTCTGGGTTATCCATTGGTGTTTGATCTGAGCTTCTCACCTCAAGAGTGGCCCACCTTGTCTTATTGGCCCACATTTCCTAGATAATTCTCTTATGCCTTCTCTTGCACATTGATCCTCACCAGTAATATGTTGACACCAGATCAGTGAGCAAATGAAATATTTTGGTTAAGAGGAGGAGAGATCAATGGAGAGGGAGAGGAAGATAATGACATTTCTTTTAATGATTAATCTAAGGAAGTCAGTCATGTAAGTGAAGAACCAAAAGTTCAATCTCTCATCAAAGTACCTTTTGCCACATAAAATTTAGTGCTTCCATAACCAAACAAAGATAAGCCACACAGTAGTTAAGACAGGGAAAGGAGTGTGTTTTACAGACCCTGCTCTTTCTGAGGTATCCTGGATGTTTCAGAGATGGCCCCAGGGCTCAGACCTTGGTCTTGGGCTCTGGTGGGGCTGTCTTTCTGTGCTTCCTGCCTGGGCTTTGTCAAAGGGAGGGAAGCTGCTGACGATCCCCATGGATGGCAGCCACTAGCTCAGCATGTGTGAAGTGTTTCAGGAGCTCAGCCTGAGAGGCCATCAAAGTGATGTGCTGGTACCAGATCTGTCCCAGCGCATCAGGGAAGGCCAGTCCTACTCTTTGAGGACCTTTCCAGTCACTTTTGGCAAAGAACTTTTCAAGAGTTAATGGGGTCTCATTTCTAATTGAATTTGACCTGAAACCTTTTCTGAGGAGATTATTTTTGGCATTGGTATACCCTTTAAGATGGTGAGTGACATGGAACTTAGCTCTTGTATGGACTTGTTCTATAACAAGGGCCTGATGAAGTCCCTGGAAGAGGCCCACTATGATGCCATTGTGACTGAAGCCCCTCTTCCCTGCAGAGCCCTGATAGCACAGTATCTGTCCATTCTGGCTGTTTATTTCTTGAGAGGACTCCCCTGTGGTTTAGATGCTGAAAGCACTCAGCGTTCAGACCCATCTTCCAGTATCCCCCATTGGCCACAGAAATTCCAAACTAGATGACATTCCTACAGAGGGTAAAGAACATTCTATACCCTTTGCCCAATAATGTGCCCACATGATATATTATCTTTTGCAAGGCTAGCTTCAGAGCTCCTTCAGAGGGGTGTGAGTATAGTGGATGTTTTGGGCCGTGGATCTGTGTGGCTTGTGAGGACAGACTTTGTGATGGATTACCCTAAGCTCATCATGCCAGACATGGTCTTCATTGGAGGCATCACCTGTGCCAGTGCCAAGCAGCTCTCTCAGATTGGTGTGTGATTCATTAGCCAACATTGCAGGTGCCACTCAGTGGGTTAATTAGAGTGTCTTTTTGGTAACAGAAAATCAGGTAGATTTTTAATTAGTCCCCAAACTTTTGGAGACCCAGGGTGTGGTGAGATTACCTTATAAGATTTGTGACATTTTCTGAATTAGAACTGTGGGGTTGGCTTGAGGTAGAGGGATCTGTCTGAGTGGTTTTGTTTGTAAACACTGTTTGCCTTGGTTTCTTTGTGTTTCCATTGCCTCTAGTTCTCCTGTCCTTCAGGTCCTTACGAATCAGGACACCTGGTACTACCACTGACTGACACTGTGGCCACGAGTAAAGAGTCTGGCTTCTTTGCAGTTTATTTTCCTCTTTTGTCAAATAAGGCAGATGTAATACACAGACTTGGGCTTCTTCAATGAGTCCTTGGTCATAGGATCACAGACTCATAGGTTGAAACATCCTCAGAAACCATCTAGTGCCTCCCCTCATTTAAAAATGATGAGAGGCAACCTGGTTGGATGGACAGAACACTGGAGTTGAAGTCATGAAGACTTAGATTCAAACATTTTCTCCCTCTGTGATGCTGGGGAAGCCACTTACTGGACAGAGACGCCTATTCTCTGGGCTTTAATTTCATCATCTATAAAATGAGCCTGGACTCAATGACTTTTAAGTTCTCTTTGGTTTCTAAATCTACAAACCTATAGAACTGAAGGCAGCTAGATAGCACAATGGACAGAGTGCCATATCTAGATTCAACAAGACCCGTATACAAAAATACAGTCAAAATGGGTTAGGATTGATTTAGTAACAAAGGCTGATACTCTAAGCAATTTGGGACAGCAAGGAATAGTTTACGTGTCAGATTTATGGGAAAGGGAAGGATTCATGACCCAACAAGATACAGGGGGTTTTACAAAATGCAAAATGGATAATTATGAGTATGTTAACTTGAAAAGTTTTTGTATAAACAAAAGATTAGGAGGGAAACAGAAAACTGGGAGAAAATCTTTACAATCAGTGTCTCTGATAAAGGCCTCATGCCTAAAATATACAGAGAATTGAACCAAATTTATAGGAATACAAGTCATTCTCCAATTGAGAAATGGTCAAAGGATATGAACAGGCAGTTTTCAGAGGAAGAAATTAGAGATATCTATAGTCATATAAAAATGTTCTAAATCACTATTGATTAGAGAAATGCAAATCAAAACAACTCTTAGGTACCACATCTCTCCTGTCAGATTGGCTAACATGACAAAACAGGAAAATGATAAATGCTGGAGAGGATATGGGCAAATTGTTGGTGGAGCTGTGAACTGATCCAGCCATTCTGGAGAGCAATTTGGAACTATGCCCAAAGGGCTATATAAAAATGTGCATACTCTTTGACCCAACAATACCACTTCTAGTGCTGTATCCCAAAGAGATCACACAAGTGGGAAAGGGACTTGTATGTACAAAAATATTTATAGCAGCTACTTTTGTGGTGGCAAAGAATTGGAAATCAAGGGGATGCCCATCAATTGGGGAATGACTAAAGAAATTGTGGTATATGAATGTAATGGAATACTATTCTGCTATATGAAAGGAGGAGCAGATGAACTCCATTAAAACCTGGAATGACTTAGACAACCTGATGCTGAGTGAGGGGAGCAGAACCAGGAGATCAATATACATGATTACAGATACACGGTACCTGTAAGGACTAACTTTGATAGACTTGACTCCTCTCATCAATGCAAGGTTCAAATACAGCCCCAAAAGATGGAAAAACCTATGAACATCCAGAGAAAGAATTATGGAGTCTGAATGCAGATGGAGGCAAAGTATGTGCTCTCTTTTTTTTCTTCTTTTATGGTTTCATTTCTCCTTTCTCATGATTTATTCCATTGGTTATAATTCTTCTTTACAACTGGACTATTATGCAAATAAGTTCAATGTGAAGGTAAATATAGAACCTCTGTTGGATTACATGCCATCTTGGGGGGAAGTGGGTAGGAGAGGGCGGGAGAGAAATTTTGGAACCCCAAAACCCATGGAACTGAATATTGTAAACTAAAAATAATTTTAAAAAATAGATTTGAGAAGACTCATCTTACTACCTGTGTGACCCAGGCAAGTCTCTTCACCTGTTTGCCTCAGTTTCATCATCTGTAAAACGAGCTTGAGAAGGAAATGGCAACACTCAAGTATCGTTGCCACGAAATCTCCAAATGTGGTCATGAAGAGTTGGACATTACTAAAAAGGATTGAACAACTATAACAAAGTAAAATTCAAGTTCAGTGAATTTAAGTGATTTGCCACAGGTCATGGAGATAGGAACCTTAGAGGCAAGTGCTACATGATGAACATATATTTTCATTAATATATATATATACATATATATATGTATACATACATATACATATACTATATACATATTATAGTTTTTACCCAATTACATTTTAAAACAATTTTTAACATTTCTTTTTCTTATTTTGAGTTCCAAATTCTATCCTTCCACTTCTCCCTCTCTCCCTTCCCTGAGACAGTAAGCAATCCAATGTAGATCATACATGTACAATCATGTAAAACCATATTAGCCATTTTGTACAAGAAGCTTCCTCCCAGCCTGTCCTTCCTTACATATGTTTTACTTCTGATGTCGGCCTCCCCTCAGTCTGCCCTCCCTTTTATCATTCCCCCTTCTATTATTCCTATCCCTTTTTACTTCCTTATAAGGTAAAATAGATGTCTGCATGCAATTGAGTGTGTATCTTATTCCCTCTTTGAGTCAATTCTCATGAGAGTAAAGTTTTCCCACCACTCCCCTCCATTATAATAGCTCTTTCCTGCCTCTTTTATGTGAGATAATTTACTTCATTCTATCTCCACCCCACCCACCACACACACCTTCTTCTTCCAGTGTAGTCTTCTTTCTCACTCCTTTGTTTTGTTTTCGGGGGGATCATCCCATCAATGTCACCTTGTATCCACACTCTCTTTCTATGTATACTTCCTTCTCATTGCCCTTTTTCTAAAAAAATTCTTAGGGCTTACACATATTACCTTGCCATATGGAAATATAAACTTTTCAACTTCATTGATTCGCTTATGTTTTCTCTTGTTTATTATTTCTCTTTTTATGTTTCCCTTGAGTCTTATGTTTAGAGATCAATTTCTGTATTTAGTTTTGGTCTTTTAATCAGGAGTGCTTGAAGGTCCTCTATTTAGTTAAATATCTGTTTTCCTCCCTGGAGGATCATACTCAGTTTCAGCAGCAAGACCCTGAACATATATTTTCTATATGAAAATATCAACATTAATGATATCTCCTCCGGATATAACAAATATGATTTTTTAAAAAATTTAATTCATTTAATATATTTAGTTTTCAGCATTGATTTTTACAAAAGTTTGAATTACAAATTTTCTCCCCATTTCTACCCTTCCTCCCACTCCAAGATGGCATATATTCTGGTTGCCCTGTTCCCCAGTCAGGCCTCCCTTCTGTCACCCCACTCCCCACCCATCCCCTTTTCCCTTCCTTTCTTGTAGGGTAAGATATATTTCTATGCCCCATTTCCTGTGTGTCTTATTTTCTAGTTGCATGCAAAAACTCTTTTTTTGTTGTTTTTGAACATCTGTTTTTAAAACTTTGAGTTCCAAATTCTCTCCCCTCTTGCCTTCCCACTCACCCTCCCTAAGAAGTCAATCCATTCAACATAGGCCACATGTGTATCATTATTTATAACCCTTCCACAATACTCATGTTGTGAAAGACTAACTATATTTTGCTCCTTCCTAACCTATCCCCCTTTATCCAATTTTCTCCCTTGACCCTGTCCCTTTTTGAAAGTGTTTGTTTTTGATTACCTCCTCCCCCTTCTGCCCTCCCTTCTATCATCCTCCGCTTTTTTATTTTCTTCTTCCTTCTTTCCTGTGAGGTAAGATACCCAATTGAGTGTGTATGGTATTCCCTCCTCAGGTCAAATCTGATGAAAGCAAGATTCACTCATTCCCCCTCACCTGACTTCTCTTCCCTTCCCTTCCAACAGAACTGCTTTTTCTACCTCTTTTATGCGAAATAATTTACCCCATTCTATTTCTCCCTTTCTCCTTCTCTCAATATATTACTCTTTCATCCCTTAATTTGATTTTATTTCTTTTAGATATCATCCCTTCATCTTCAACTCACCCTGTGCCCCCCCCCTCTCTCTCTCTCTCTCTCTCTGTCTCTCTCTCTATATATATATACTCATACATATATACATACATAAACACACATATACATATATACACATATATATGTGTATATATATGTATACACACACACACACACACACACACACATATATATATATGCATACTCCCTTCAGCTACCCTAATACTGAGGTCTCATGAATCATACATGTCATCTTTCCACGTAGGAATGCAAACAAAACAGTTCAACTTTAGTAAGTCCCTTGTGATTTCTTTTTCTTGTTCTTTTTCTTGATTATCTCTTCATTCTTCTCTTGATTCTTGTGTTTGAAAGTCAGATTTTCTATTCAGCTCTGGTCTTTTCACTGAGAAAGCTTGAAAGTCCTCTATTTTATTGAAAATCCATATTTTGCCTTGGAGCATGTTACTCAGTTTTCCTGGGTAGGTGATTCTTGGTTTTAATCCTAGCTCCATTGACCTCTGGAATATCGTATTCCAAGCTGTTCAATCTCTTCATGTAGAAGCTGCTAGATCTTTGGTTATTCTGATCGTGTTTCCACAGTACTCTAATTGTTTCTTTCTGGCTGCTTGCAGTATTTTCTCCTTGATCTGGGAGCTCTGGAATTTGGCGACAATATTCCTAGGAGATTTCTTTTTGGGATCTGTTTGAGGAGGCGATCTGTGGATTCTTTCAATTTTGATTTTGCCCTGTGGTTCTAGAATATCAGGGCAGTTCTCCTTGATAATTTCTTGAAAGATGATATCTAGGCTCTTTTTTGATCATGGCTTTCAGGTAGTCCAATAATTTTTAAATTATCTCTCCTGAATCTGTTTTCCAGGTCAGTGGTTTTTCCAATGAGATATTTCACATTGTCTTCCACTTTTTCATTCCTTTGGTTCTGTTTTATAATATCTTGATTTCTCATAAAGTCACTAGCTTCCACTTGCTCTAATCTAATTTTTAAGGTAATATTTTCTTCAGTGGTCTTTTGGACCTCCTTTTCCATTTGGCTAATTCTCGCTTTCAAGGCATTCTTCTCCTCATTGGCTTTTTGGAGCTCTTTTGCCATTTGAGTTAGTCTGTTTTTTAAGGTGTTGTTTTCTTCAGTATATTTTTCAGTATTTTTTTTGGGTCTCCTTTAGCAAGTCATTGACTTGTTTTTCATGGTTTTCTCACATCCTTCTCATTTCTCTTCCCAATTTTTCCTCTACTTCTCTAACTTGCTTTTCCAAATCCTTTTTGAGCTCTTCCATGGCCTGAGAGCAGTTCATGTTTTTTCTTGGAGACTTTTGTTATAGGTCTTTGATTTTGTTGACTTCTTCTGGCTGTATGTTTTGGTCTTCTTTGTCATCAAAGAAAGTCTGAGACTGAATCTGGGTGTGTTTTCACTGCCTGGCTATGATCCCAGCCAACTTACTTGACCCTTGAGTTTTTCAGCGGTGTATTACTGCTTGTAGAGTGAAGAGTACTATGTTCCAAGCTTGGGGGGATGCACTGTTGATTTCAGAGGTATTACAGCCAGCTCTGCCACACCAACACTCCTCCTTCCCGAAGAACCCCCAACCCAGACTGGACTTAGATCTTCAGCAGGCTGTGCACTCCTGCTCTCATCTGCCACTTAATTCCTCCCACCAGGTGGGCCTGGGCCCAGAAGCAACTGCAGCTGTAGTTCTGTAGCTGCCCCACTTCTGCTGCCCCCAGGACGGTGGCTGAACCACTAACTCTATCCCCCTGTACCCAGCAGCTTTTCCCACTAATCTTCTCTGTTGTCTTTGGTGTTTGTGGGTTGAGAGGTCTGTTAACTGCTGCAGCTCACTGATTCAGTGCACTAGGGCCTGCTCCAACTGGCTCCTGGTCTGGTTGGTCTGCACCGCCCACACTGTGCTCTGCTCCACTCAGCTCTGCTCCCAGCTCCATGTGGGATAGACCTTACCCAGAGACCATCCAGGCTGTCCTGGGCTAGAGCCCTGCATCCCTCCGCTATTTTGTGGGTTCTGCAGTTCTTCTCTGTTGCCTTTGGTGTTTGTGAGTTGAGAAGTCTGGCAACTGCCACAGCTCATGATTCAGGGCACTAGGGCCTGCTCTGGCAGGCTCCTGGTCTGGTTGGCCCATGCGGCCCATGCTGGGCTCTGCTCTGCTCCCAGCCCCTTACGCAAAAGTCCTCACCCAACAACCATCCAGGCTGTCCTGGGCTGGAGCCCTGCTTCCTTCTGCTATTTTGTGGGTTCTGCAGCTCTGGAATTGGTTTAGAGCCACTTTTTATAGGTTTCTGGAGGGACTTGGAGGGGAGTTCACCCTAGTCCCTGCTTTCCAGCTGCCATCTTGGCTCTGCCCCACAAATATGAATTTTTAAAAGTATACATGTAGCAGTGACCACTTTGGCCCCACTGCCTAAACACCAGTTGAGAAACATTTGAACCTTCCTCTGGGGCTAATTAGGGAGGTCTAGGCACTTGGCAAATGTCTCTAACTCCCATCAATGATGTTCACCCAGTGTAGCCACTAACAGTCAGATTAGCTTTTACAAATCAGAGTATATTCACAAGTATATAAATTTATTCACCCAACTCATGGGATTGAATCCTTCACACACCATACCACCTCAGTCTCTGTGAATGGAAGGAAGATTAGGTCCCCAGCTGAGTTCAGTTCCTACAGAACCTAATCCCAAGTTCAAGTCCAGGCCCTCACCCTGGGCTCATGTCCTGGGCACCCTGACTTCTTTGACCTTCCCTGGCTGGCTAACTGCAATATCCAATTGGATTCCTGGCTACAAGTCTCCTAGGACTCAGACTCCTGGGTCTCATGGGCAGCACTTCCAGCACCTGAAAAGGAGAAGGACAAAGCAACCAGAGACTGTAGTTCCATTGCTCAAGGCTACAAGAGAAAGGCAAGGGGAGGGGGGAGGAGGTGTGGAGGGAAAAGTATCCCCCTACCCTCCTGGTTCAGTTCGTGGCACCTGCTCTGGAAGTGAACTGGAATCTTCACCCTTCAGACGCAACAGGAGAGAGAAACTGTCCCATTCTGGCAATTTTAAAGACCCAATGTGGACCTGGATATCGATTCAATTAAAAGGGACTCCTCCACCCCATACAGAAGAAGATACAGGATGCCTTTATGCTCTTACTTGCTGCCAGTGGCCATGGCTACCAGAGAGTGAAAAGGATGCCACAGAGAGTGAAAAGAAAACACAGGCCAGGTGGAAGAGTAAAGGACAGCTCCGTTTATTAAACTGAGGGACAGGATTTATATACTTTTTTTAGGCAAGCAGAATCAACAAATTCACATGTGAGAACATTTGCATAGTATGACTTCCACGTGCTTTGTTCCCTTTTGCTGTAAACAATATTGTGTTAATAGCCCACAGGTGGTGTTTAGCACGTGTGTGCTGTGGAGGATTTGGAGACAGCATGTGTATATCGAGGAGGCTTGAAGAACCTTCATCTTAAACAGCATGTGTATGCTGATGGGGAGGGGGGGTATGGTGAGCCCACGTGCTAAGTTATCAGCCCAAGGGCAAGAACAGCCCCCAGGGAAAACTTGGCCTGTATCTATATCCCAGAATGGACTTTCCCAGAACTGGCCCTCTCCACCTTTATGCTAGGGTCTCTGAGCATCTTCCCAATGCCCTATTCCAGAGAGAGACGGAGAAAGAGAGAGAGAGAGAGAGAGGGAGAGAGAGAGGGAGAGAGAGAGAGGGAGAGAGAGAGAGAGAGAGAGAGAGAGAGAGAGAGAGAGAGAGAGAATTATGTTATGCAGCATTTTGTGGATGGAAATAGATAATTCTCAGTATTGTCTTTCAGATTTCTTCAGTGACTCTTAGGTTAATTCATTTTTAAGGTTTTATTGATGTTTTGTTTTTACATTACATTTATAGGTTACTTCCATTTTATGAGAGGTCCTTTGTAACAAAGCAAAAGAGTTAAGTAAAACTAATATTATACAATAATTCAATCTGAAAGTGCATACATTTCACATCTTTAGCAACCATCTTACTTCCCTATTTAAAAAAGAAATCAAGAGAAATTTGTTTTCTATATCTCCCACAATCTACTCCATTGGAATAAAGAAAATAAGATCAAGTTTCTTGTAAGAAATAAGCACAGACAAGTAAAACACATTCTCTTAATAGCTGTATATGAATACAGCTCTGCCTCACTCTGCACTCTGAATCCATCTCCTTCCTTCATGGATAGCATGTTTCATCATCAGTCCTTTGGAACCATAATGTTCATTCTACTGATTATAGTTCTTATGATTTTCAAAGTTGTTTGTTTTAAAGTGTTTTTTTTCACCATTCTTCACAATTCTTCCTCTGGTACTGATCGCTATATTCTTTATCAATTTATAGAGGTCATCAAAACTATTCTTTTTTATACTACTGATGTTATGGCATCAAGTGTTCTTTTGACTCCTCATTTCATTCTGCATCAATTCCTACGAGCCTTTCCACATCTCTTTGAGATCATCTCTTTCATCATTTTGTATAGCATGATAGCATTCCCTCACATGCAAATGCCACAGATCAGTCAGCCATTCCTTCATGATAAGGGACTTTAGCTTTTGCCAACATAAAAAAGAGCTGCAAAACATAGTATTTTTTTGATATGAAGCACCTTTTCTTTTTTCTCTGATCTCTCTTGGGCACAGGCCTAGCAGTGGCATAATTGGGTCAAAGGATTTAGTAAGTATTTGTGTATAATTCCAAATTACTTTCCATACCTGTACCCACTCACAGGTCTTCGCTTGATCTGGTCAATTAATGACTATTTATTATGTGCAAGTTACCATGGGTCCACAGACAAAAATTAAGTGATACGTGTCCTCAAGTATCTTAAATTCTGCTGGGAATTCAATAGAGCTGTACTGTCTGCATCGAGGACAACTATTTGGAGATTCTGTTGACATACTCGAAATCTAAAATATGCCACATCTAAAGTGATTTGTGAAAGGCTAGGCAATGTAACTTCTAAAGTTCTGTCTAGCTCCTCTGGTTTTTGACTTTCTTTGACTGTTGAGTGGCCAGTAACAGAAAGAGCTATAAATTCTCTTTCCAGTATATAGGGATGTGAACTTTTTAAGATACAACCTGGAGCTTGTTAAGCCATTCTGAATGTATTGCTCTTCAAAGCACAATTGCAAGTGTAGTGGTGTCCTGGTTCAGTCGAGGACCTTGGACAGCAGCCCAGTTTTGATGCTTCCTCCAATCCATTGTGTTTGCATCTTTCCCTGGCCTACCCTTTCAGTGAAACAGGGAAGCAGTTTCTCTGAAGAGCAGGAGAGGTGGTTAGCTGTAGGATAAAGAAGAACAATCCCAGAAGTTTTTCCAGAAAGAGAAGGAGAATGGCTCTAAGTCAACAAGTCAATAAGCAGTTCATAAGCCCTTGCTCTTCCCTCAGCATGTGTTATGGGAACAGCTAAGGAGAGGTCCCTCTAGAAGGAGAAGCCCATGTGGCTTTCGCCTGCACCAAAGTCAAGGCCCAAGTGTTACTCTTCACTGAATTATTTCTATGTGGCCAACCATGTATATTTGTTGAGTATAAGACATATCTGTTATTGATTTTGAAAGAAATTTGGTTTTTCTTATAATTAAAATTTCTGAACATTTTACTAAAAGAGCCCAAAACAGGGTTTTGCTGCCGCCTCACCTCTGTTCCTTAAATGTCTACGCAGTGTCAGGCAGTTAACAAGCATCAATTAGAATTTACTCTCTATGAGGCACTATGCCAGGGCAGGGGGTACAAAGAATGGCAAAACACAGCTCCTGCCCTCAAGAAGCTTACACTTCAATGAGGGGAGGACAGGATATGCACAACTGGGCATATACAAGATATCTATAGAGTACATGGAAGATAAGCTAAGAAGAGAAAGTGCAGAGGCCCAAAGGTCAAAGCTTGGCGGTAAACAGTGGCCAAAGCAGCATTTGCATACAGGTCAGCATCTCAATTTTCACAGTTTCTGTAACAAAGTTCAGGGAAGATTGCTGGGTTTTGGGACTAAACCAGAGGCCTTGATGGCTCCCAGGGAGAATTCCTCTCTAAAACTGCTGCTGACTTTTCCTATCGGATAGTTGAGATAATCTTCAGTCAGTCTCCTTTCTATTTTTTTAATTTATTTATTTAACATACTTAGTTTTCAGCATTGATTTTCACAAGAGTTCAAATTACAAATTTTCTCCCCATTTCTACCCTCCCCCCCACTCCAAGATGGCATATATTCTGGTTGCCCTGTTCCCCAGTCAGCCCTCCCTTCTGTCACCCCACTCCCCTCCCATCCCCTTTTCCCTTCCTTTCTTGTAGGGCAAGATAAATTTCTATGCCCCATTGCCTGTGTATCTTATTTTCTAGTTGCATGCAAAAACATTTTTTTGTTGTTTTTGAACATCTGTTTTTAAAACTTTGAGTTCCAAATTCTCTCCGCTCTTCCCTTCCCACCCACCCTGCCTAAGAAGTCAAGCAATTCAACATAGGCCACATGTGTATCATTATGTATAACCCTTCCACAGTACTCATGTTGTGAAAGACTAACTATATTTTGCTCCTTCCCAACCCATCCCCCTTTATTGAATTTTCTCCCTTGACCCTGTCCCCTTTTGAAAGTGTTTGTTTTTGATTACTTCCACCCCCATCGGCACTCGCCTCCACCATTCCCCCCCTTTTTATCTTCTTCCCTCTTCTTTCCTGTGGGGTAAGATACCCAATTGAGTATGTATGGTATTCCTTCCTCAGGACAATTTTGATGAGAGCAAGGTTCACTCATTTCCCCCTCACCTGCCCTCTCCCCTCCTCCCACAGAACTGCTTCCTTTTGCCACCTTTATGCGAGATAATCCACCCCATTCTATCTCTCCCTGTCTCCCTCTCTCAATATATTCCTCTCTCATCCCTTAATTTGATTTTATTTCTTTTAGATATCTTCCCTTCATCTTCAACTCACCCTGTGTCTGCTCTCTCTCTCTCCCTCCCTCTCTCTTTCTCTCTCTCTCTCTCTCTCTCTCTCTCTCTCTCTCTCTCTCTCTCTCTATTATATATATATATACATATACATATATATATGTATATACACATACATATATACGTACATACACATTCACTTATATAAACATGTATATATGCATATCCCCTTCAGCTACCCTAATACTGAGGTCTCATGAATCATACATGTCATGTTTCCATGTAGGAATGTAGACAAAAGAGTTCAACTTTAGTAAGTCCCTTGCAATTTGTTTTTCTTGTTCTTTTTCTTGGTTGCCTTTTCATGCTTCTCTTGATTCTTGTGTTTGAAAGTCAAATTTTCTATTCAGCTCTGGTCTTTTCACTGAGAAAGTTTGAAAGTTCTCTATTTTATTGAAAATCCATATTACGCCTTGGAGCATGATACTCAGTTTTGCTGTTTAAGTGTTTAAGTGCTGTTTAATCCTAGCTCCATTGACCTCCAGAATATCTTATTCCAAGCCCTTCTATCTCTTCACGTAGAAGCTGCTAAATCTTAGGTTATTCTGATTGTGTTTCCACAATACTCAAATTGTTTCTTTCTGGCTCCTTGCAGTATTTTCTCCTTGATCTGGGAGCTCTGGAATTTGGCGACAATATTCCTAGGAGATTTCGTTTTGGGATCTATTTGAGGAAGCGATCTGTGGATTCTTTCAATTTTGATTTTGCCCTGTGGTTCTAGAATATCAGGGCAGTTCTCCTTGATAATTTCTTGAAAGATGATATCTAGGCTCCTTTTTTCATCATGGCTTTCAGGTAGTCCAATAATTTTTAAATTATCTCTCCTGAATCTGTTTTCCAGGTCAGTGGTTTTTCCAATGAGATATTTCACATTGTCTTCTACTTTTTCATTCCTTTGGTTCTGTTTTATAATATCTTGATTTCTCATAAAGTCACTAGCTTCCACTTGCTCCAATCTAATTTTTAAGGTAGTATTTTCTTCAGTGGTCCGTTGGACCTCCTTTTCCATTTGGCTAATTCTTGCTTTCAAGGCATTCTTCTCCTCATTGGCTTTTTGGAGCTCTTTTGCCATTTGAGTTAGTCTATTTTTAAGGTGTTGTTTTTCTTCAGTGTATTTTTCAGCTTTTTGGGGGGTCTCCTTTACCAAGTGATGGACTTGTTTTTCATGGTTTTCTCCCATCCTTCTCATTTCTCTTCCCAATTTTTCCTCTACTTCTGTAACTTGCTTTTCCAAATCCTTTTTGAGCTCTTCCATGGCCTGGGCCCAGTTCATGTTTTTCTTGGGGGCTTCTGTTTTAGGCTCTTTGCCTTTGTTAACTTCTTCTGTCTGTATGTTTTGGTCTTCTTTGTCACCAAAGAAAGAATGCAAAGTCTGAGACCGAATCTGGGTGCGTTTTCGCTGCCTGGCCATATTCCCAACCAACTAACTTGACCCTTGAGTTTTTCAGAGGGGTATGACTGCTTGTAGACTAAAGAGTTCTATGTTCCACACTTGGGGGGGGGGGATGTGCCAGCTCTGCCACACCAGCACTCCTCCTTTCCCAAGAACCCCCAACCGGGACTGGTCTTAGATCTTCAGCAGGCTGTGCACTCCTGCTCTCATCCGCCACTTAATTCCTCCCACCAGGTGGGCCTGGGGCCAGAAGCAACTGCAGCTGTAGCTGTCCCACCTCCGCTGCCCCGGGGCTGGTGGCCGAACTGCGAATTCCTTCCACTCCTGCAGTTTTCCACACTAACCTTCTCCGCTGTATTTGGTGTTTGTGGGTTGAGAAGTCTGGTAACTGCCACAGCTCACTGATTCAGGGTGCTAGGGCACTCTGCCTGGCTCCTGGTCTGGTTGGTCTGCGCTGCTCACGCTGGGCTCTTCTCCACTCTGCTCCCAGCTCCCAGCTCCCAGCTCCCAGCTCAGTGTGAGATAGACCTCACCCAGAGATCATCCAGGTTGGCCTGGGCTGGAGCTCTGCTTCCCTCTGCTGTTTTGTGGGTTCTACAGTTCTAGAATTGATTCAGAGCCATTTTTTATAGGTTTTTGGAGGAACACGGCGGGGAGCTCATGCTAGTCCCTGCTTTCCAGCTGCCATCTTGGCTCCGCCCACTTTCAGTCAGTCCCCTTTCATGGTCTTAAAGGACTCAGAGTTAACAAGGAACTTGCCAGAGTAGAAAGAGCCCTGGCTTTGAGAAGAGTCATAAAGCCTGGGTACAAATCCTGCCTTGGTCACTTGCTGCCTATGTAAGACTTAACCAACCTCCTAACCTCACTGGTTCTCAGTTTTCTCATCTTTAAATGAGCAGTTTGGATTAGGTTCCTTCCCACTCAAGCTCTATGATTCCATGATCCCATCCCAAGCCAGAGAGGTCAGAAAATGAAGTGCATTTTTGGCACAGGGGAGAAAAAATCTGTGGTGAGTGAGAAAGAGACATTCACTCTTTTTCATTCGTTAATCTAAAGAGATTAATTATAAATGTAACAAACCAAAAGTTCAGCCTCTCTTCCAATTATCTTTCATTTCATTGATTTACTCCAAAATGACCTGATAAAGATAAAGCCTAACACTGCCAGGTTGTGAAAGAGAATAAGGCAAAGTTTAGAGACCCTACTCTTTCTTAGACATCCTGAACTTTGTAGAAATTGTGAGAGGGCTCCAATATTCTCCCTGGGCTCCGGTGGGGCTGGGTTTCTCTACTGCTTACCTGGTCTTTGCCAAAGCAGGGAAGTTGCTGGCAATCCCCATGCATGGCAGCCACTGGCTCAGTATGCATGAAGTGGTCCAGGAGCTCAGTCTGAGAGGCCATGAAAGTGTCATCCTAGCACCAGAGCTGTCCATGCACATCAGAGAATGGCCATTCTACACTTTGAAAACCTTTCCAGTCACTTTCAGCAAGGACCAGTTTCATAATATGCAGAAAAATCCTCATTTGCGCTTTGAAAGAGCACCTTTCCAGAAATGGTTTCTGATATGGCTGGGGCCATGAAGGATTTTGCTGACAGGCATTTTGGTTTTTGTACTGACTTAGTATCTAATAAGGAACTGATGAAATCCTTGGAGCAGGCCCACTATGATGCTGTTTTAACTGATCCTGTGGTTCCTTGCGGATCTATCCTGGCTCACTATCTCTCCATTCCACCCGTGCATTTCTTCCAGGGAATCCCATGTGATTTCACAGCTGAAGGCACTAGGTGTCCTGATCCATCCTCTTATTTTCCGAGGATATTCACTGAGAACTCTGATCACATGACTTTCCAGCAGCGGGTAAAGAACATTTTGTATACTTTGCTCCAGTCTGTGGCATGCCATATGTTTTTTCATCTTTCACAAGACTGGCTTCAGAACTCCTTCAGAGAGACATGAATATGGTGGATGTTCTGAGCCATGGATCTGTGTGGCTTATGAGGTCAGACTTTCTGCTGGATACCCCTGGCCAATCATGTCAAACACCATCTTCATTGGAGGCATGAACTGTGCCAATCCAAAGCAGCTCTCACAAGTTGATATGTGACATGTAACAAGCCATCATGTTAGTTGATACCTGTTGGTCAAATAATAGCATTCTGATTTTCATTTTTAACTATAGTTTTCAACAGAAAAATCTTGTTACTTTTTATTTTCTTAATATTTCCCCAATTACACAGAAATACAGTTTTTAATATTCATTTTTAAAGTTTTGATTTCCAAATTCTATACCTTCCTCCATCTCCTGCTTCTCCCTGAGATATGTAAGCAATCTGATATTGAATATGCATGTGCAATCATGTAAAACATTTCCCTATTAGTCATTTTGTGCAAGAAAATTAGACTGGAAAGAATGAAGGAAGGAAGGAAGGAAGGAAGGAAGGAAGGAAGTAGGGAAGGAGGGAAGGAAGGAAGGAAGGAAGGAAGGAAGGAAGGAAGGAAAATATTGTGCTTCAGTCTTTATTTAGTATTAAGACACCAATCAGTTCTTTCTCTGGAGGCACACAGCATTTTTCATCATGAGTCCTTTGGGATTGCCTCGGATCATTGCATTACTGTGAAGAGCTAGGTCATTCTTCTTCGTAAAATATTACTGTTACTATGTATTATTTTCTCCTGGTTTTTCTCACTTCACTCTGTATCAATAAATCTCATTACATTTTAATGAGTCTCCTAGATAGATGGCTCCATGTGGTCCCAGGCCTGTAGAGATGGACTGGGGAGGGATAAATGTGTGATTAGTTTTTTTTTCTCACACATCTTTCTTTGTAGTGATTTCTTTGTGTTTTCCTTTCCTCTAATTCTCCAGACTTTATGGCCATTAGGAATCAGAAGACCTGCATTCTAGTCCTGGTTCTGCCACTGACAGAAAGCCCTTTGGTCACAATGACTTCATTTTTCTTGGGTTTGTTTTCCTCTGTAGTTAAAGAAAGGAGATGTACGATATAAACCCAGGCTTCTCAAGTGATTCTTTGGGTTTGTTGGCATAGACTCACAGGCTTATATGTTGAAGGGATGTCAGAGACAATCTAGTCCAATCCATCACCTTACAAATGATGAGAGGTAAGTTGGTTTGGTGGATGGAACATTGGACTTGCAAGCACGAAGGCCTGGATTTTAAATTCCACCTCAAACATTTCCTCATTGTGTGATGCTGGAAAAGCCACTTAACTTCTCTAAGATTTACTATCATCATCTATAAGGTGAATTTTGGATCAATTACCACTATAATCTCTTCAAACTCTTAATTTAAGAGCCCATGAAATTAAAACTCAGGGAATTTAATTGACTCAGCACATGTTATGCAAGTAAGAAGCCTTATACCCAGGTGCCTTACGATGAACATATGTTTTCTTTTTTCTAGTCAACATTATTTCTATCTTCTCCCATTAAATATCAAACATGAGAGAATTTAAAGTGTCCATTCAATAATCAATGAAGATTTCTCACATACAAGCTATTGAGGCTGCACAGATCTAGCCTTCATGGTGCTTACCTTCAAAAGAGCATTACACTGAGCCAGACTCTTCCTTTTCTTGGCTCAACATTTGCAGCTTCTGTTGATATAGTTGAAACCCAAATGTGCCATATCAAATTAGCTTGTGAAATTGTGGATTGTACTTGCTCCAAGGTCAATTTCAGTTTCCATGATATCTCAGTTTGAATTCACATGGAGAGCAGTAAATGAATGAGCGTTAGGATGTAGTTGAGTCTTAATAAAGAGAAGAATTTGCTAGAGAGGCAAATGCTCTCTCCAATTTACTTCCTAATTTACAGCCTGGGCTTTGTAAGCAATTCTGAATGTGTTGCCCTCTAAGACAGAAGTGCAGGGAGTGGTGTAGGGTCTATGTTATGGCCATTACCCTGGACAGCTGCCAACTCTCTTCCTTGTAAGAGTTTGTGTGTTCTAGGTGGACATTACCTTCAGTTTTGCCTGAAGTGAAATAAGAAAATTACTTACCTGGGAAGGTGCAGAGATTATTGTGATAAAGGAGTTTATGCAGAAGGATTAGGACAATAATGTAGAAGGAAACATTATTCCCTCTATTAGGGGGAGCCCCTGCAGTACCTGCCAAACCCTGTGCAGATGGGAACACTTATTTATTCATTGTATATTTATTTAGATATTTACTGAATCTGAGAAATATTTATTACAGATTTTGGAAGTGAATTTTTCTTATAACTAAAATTTACACACATTTATATAAAATAGTAAACAATACTCTCCTCCATCTCTAACTCTGTCTTAATTGTCTAGGCAGTATCGGTCAGTCCGCAAACATTGATGAAGTGCCTAACATACCAGGTGCTGCACTAGGTGCTGTAGATATGAAGAGGTGTGTGTGTGTGTGTGTGTGTGTGTGTGTGTGTGTGTGTGTGAGAAAGAGAGAGAGAGAGAGACAGTGACAGAGAGACAGAGAGAGAGAGACAGAAAGAGAGAGAGAGAGAGAGAGACAGAGAGAGACAGAGAGAGAGACAGAGAGAGAGACAGAGAGAGAGAGAGAGACAGAGAGAGAGAGAGAGACAGAGAGAGAGAGAGAGACAGAGAGAGAGAGACAGAGAGAGAGAGAGAGAAACGGATAGAGGATGTGAGAAAATGTGTTTGTGGGTGGGGTGAACAGCCATTCACACACGTAGGAACACATAAACAATTGACCACGGAAAACATAGAGCAGAGGACATTACAGAGGAGTGGATAAAGAACATTCTATACCCTTTTCCCCATAACATGAAATGGCATATGATGTATTCACCTTTTGCAAGCCTGGCTTCAGAACTCCTTGAAGGAGACATGAGTATAGTGGACGTTCTGAGCCATGGATCTGTGTGGCTTGTGAAGACATGATCAAACATGATCTTCATTGGGGACATCAACTGTGCTAGTACCAAGCAGCTCTCTCAGGTTGGTATGTGATGTGTTAGCCAACATTGCAGATGCTACCCAGGGGGTAATTCAAGAATATTCATTTTAAGAGAAAACACAATTGTATACTTAATTAGCCTCCAAAGGTAAGATCATCCAGGGTGGTCCAAGAAAATCATTATCAGCTCTATAGAGACAAAGTAGAGGTGAGGATCAAGATGGGAATAGTTTGCCTACAAACAGCTTTTTGCAGTGATTTCTTTGTTTCTTCAGTAGTTTTACTACCCAAGTGTTTTGTGCAATATGAAATCAGGAGACCTGGATCTTGTCTGGGATCTGCTACTGTCTAACTGTGTGGCCTTAGAAAAGTGAATTTACTTTGCCAAGTCAGACCCCTCTGCTTGCACAAGAGATCCCCTTCCATCTTGTTTTCTCCAGTCTCTCCCTGGCTATTGGCTAATTCCTTATTGCCTACAAACATGCCCAACTCTCTCCCTTCTTCAATACATCCTCATTTGGTCTATCTATCCTTGTGGACAATTGTCTTATGTCTTTCTGGGTTTCTTGTGGCTAAACCCCTTGAGAAGGTCATTCATAACATGAGTCTCCACTTATTTTCTCTCACTCTTTTCTTAACTCTGCAGTCTGGGTACTCACTGTATCCTTCAACGCAAACTGCTCTCTCCAAAGTTATCAATGATCTCATAATGACCAAATCCCATGGCCTGTTCTCAGTTCTCATCCTTCTTGATCTCTCAGCAGTCTTGGACATCATCAGTCCCCTTCTCCTCCTTCCTGCTCTCTTCTTTCTAGATTTTCATGACCACACACTCTGGTTCTCCTCCCCACCTGAATTGCTCTTTCTCAATCTCTTTGCTGGATCACTGTCCAGGTCATGCCCACTTCCTTTGGGTGTCCCATGAGTCTCTGTTCAGAGCCTTCTTCTCCTATTCTATTTCACCTCATGATCTATCATTTCCCATGGTTCCCAATGTTATCTCTATGCTGATGATTCTCAGATTATCCAGCCTTAACCTCTCAGCTGATCTCTAGTCTCACATCTCTAACTGGCTGTTGTATACACCAAACTGGATGGCTTGCAGATATCCTTAAGCTGGCATGTCCCAAACTGAACGCCTTCTGTCTCTGCAAACCATCATCTCCTCCTGACTTTCCTGTTACACTTAAGGGCACTACCATCCTCCCAGGTCCCAGGTTCATAGGTGAAGTGTTATCCTTGACTGCTCACTCTCTTTCACCCCCCATTCAATATGGCTTATGATAAGTCCTATTAATTTCATCTTGGTAATTTTTCTCCTCCTATATTTACTTGCTAGTATCTCTCCCCTTCTTCTCCCCTCTAACACTGTCCTCACCCTGCAGTAGGCCTTCCTTATCTCACTTCACCCCTGGACTCTTGCCATAGCCTAATGGTTGCACTCCTTGCCACAAGTCTCTCCCTACTCCAGTCCATCGTTTTCACAGATGTCAAGCTAATCTCCCTAAAAGGCAAGTGGGACCATATCACCACCACCACCATTCCCATGCAGTAAAGCCCAGGGGCTCCCCATTCCAGGATCAAATAAAAATCTTCTGGTCTTCAAAGACCTTTCTCATCTGTGTCCTCCCTTCCTGGGACCAGACTTCTTACACCTTATACCCCTCCCCATGATTATTCAACCCAGAAATATTAGCTTCTCTGGTCTTCTCCAACAAGGTGCCCTATATCCTGACTTCCTCCTCACTGACCCACTCCATGCCAAAGGTGACCTCCTGCTCGGCTTACTGCCTTCCATCTGCTGGTTATTTCCAATTTATCTTGTCTTATTTGAGCATAGTTGTTTGTACATCATCTATCCCATTAGACTGTGAGCCCATTGAGGGGAGGGACTGTCTTTTGGCTTTCTTTGTATATCTAGCATTTAGCACAGTTGAAAAAGACCTTCCTAATCCCAGGATGTACCTTTTTAAACAGATCTGATCTATATGGAACAGACTCAGTCACACCAATCCAGCTCCTCTGGGCTCAGGCCAAAAGGCTCACAGGAGTCTGGAACCAGGGAAGGAAGCCATTTGGTATAAGAGGGAGCACAGCTTAGGGGTGAGTCATAAATCTGCCACAAAGTCACCCCACAGTGGTGCTCACATTTCCCCTTCTATAAACTGAGGCTGTAGGACTCAATGACCTCTTTACCTTCCACTCAGCTCTGAAGGCCTATGACCCTAAGTCACATGAACATTCAGTTGGTCAATTTGCTATCTGGGTTTGCCTGACCTCAGCCTTGGGAGGGGCACACCATTGTTATTTTAAAGCTAAGGACCCCAATCTCTTTTTTGTGCTTAGAGGCAAAGATCCAGTTTTGTTTTCAAGTGATGGTATCCACCCAAGCAGGTAGTTCAGGTCATCCCATGGTGCTGTCTTTACCTCCACCATTCACCAATCTCCACCATGCTGATGTACTTCCTCCGCAGGCCTGGTGAGAGAACAACTATGACAATAATAAATAGCTGACACCACAAAGCACTTTTTATACATTATCTCATTGGATCCTCAACATTACGTGAGGTGGGCATGATAATTATCTTAATTTGCACAAGTGGAAACTGAGGCAGAGACAGTTGGAAAGATTGGTCCAAGGTGGTCATTATCCAACCTTGGCCCCCTGACCCAGGTCCTATCCCCTGGCCTAAGTGCACCTGGCCCCAGCCTTTGGCTGAATGAGATCTGGAAGCTGGTGGCAGCCACCTCCTGGCCAGAGGCAAAAGATTAACTAACGAACTTCATATCATCCCCTGACCCCAATGAAAGGTCTCTTGGCTGCTGTTCTTTTTTTTATCAGTGCAAGATAATTCTTTGGGATGGGAACTCCCTCCATCTAAAGAGTTGGCAATTCCTCCTTTGTTCTTAGACTTTGATAGTTGTTTCAGGCACTGAGGCACTTAGTGACAGGCCATTATGAACTGCCTCCTACATGCCAGGCACTGTGCTGGGCTCTGGGACACACAGCAAAAATCTTCCCTGCCCTATAGAAGCAGACACTTTAATGGGAGAAGACAGTGTGCAAATAATGAGGCACAATCAGAATGTGTGCAGTGGATGGAATGTAAAGGTAGAGAGGAAGAATTCAAAGCTGGGGAGCAGAGGAAATCCTCCTGAAGCAGGTGAAGTGTGAACTGAGACCTGAGGGATGCCCGGAAAGTAAAGGTTCTACCAGAGAGACAGAAATGGAAGGGTTTGGGTAAAGAGGAGTGGGACATTGTGGAAAACAGACTGATTTATGTTTCAATTACAGTGCCAATTCAATTGAGCAAACACTTCTAGAGCAATCATTTCAGAGAGGCATCATGGCAGAGATAGTAGAGAGGAAGCATTGGAGTGATGAAGTTGAGAGTTCAAGTCTTCCTCTGATCCAATGAATTACACATTGGGGCCTGTTTCTGACCAGTAAGGCAGAAATGTTAGTATGAGCAGACAGGAAGGGTAGGAGACACTTGGGTCCTATGACCAGGTCATCTTCTTTTTATTGCACGTAGGCAGGGATGATCAGACACACACTGTAGACTAGAGAGAGCAGGGTACAAAGAGTTGTGAGAAAGGAATGGGGGATCCATTCCCTTAAGACCTTAAAACTGAACATCAGATGGCTGAAGAGGCCTTGGGTTCTTCAAAGAATGAAACACACAGAAAGCCAAAGAGGAAACTAGAGAGAAAGGAAGAGAATCAGAGGGTGCAGAAAATGGACAGAAAAATCCAAGGAAGAAGCAGGGGACACCAGTGTCCAGTGCAGCAGAAAAGCCAGGTCAGATGGGAAGAGAAACCACATCATAAGAGAGTAAGTAATAAGGCAGGAGGAGGAAATTCAGTGTGTTGCAGACAACTGGCTAATGGGAAATGGGCAGAAAAGGGAGGAGAAGAAACTTGGCAAGAGAGTGGACAGCCAAGTTCCTGGGCTAGTCTTTTCCCTTCTCTTGGCTCAGTTTGCTCTTCTGTACAATGCGAGGATTGGATAAGATGACTTCTAAATCCCCTTCTTCCACAATTCTTAGGATACTTTGATTCTGATGTACAATTGCTGTCAAGGCACTTTTGCCTCGAGTATATTTTTGGTACAGAGGAGGAGAGAACAATGGAGAGGGAGAGACATTTCTTTTAATGATTAATCTAAAGAAGTCAACCAACCATACATGTGAAGAAGGAAAAGTCCAATCTCTCTTCCAATTACCTTCTGCCTTATGAAATTTATTGCTTCCATGACCAGATAAATATAAAGCACAGGGCTGTCAAAACTGCCAGGTTATGAGTGGGAACAGAGGAGAGTTTACAGACACTGCTCTTTCTGAGGGATCCTGGATGTTGCAGAGATAGCCACAGGGATCCGACCTTGGCCCTGGGCTCTGTTGGGGCTGGCTCTCTGTGCTGTCTGCCTGGACTTTGCCAAAGCAGGGAATCTGCTGGTGATCCCCTTCGATAGCAGCCATTGGCTCAGAATGAGTGAAGTGGTTCAGGAGCTCAGTCTGAGAAGCCATCAAAGTGTAGTCCTAGCACCGGAGGTGTTCTTGAATATCAGACAAGGAGAGTCCTACACTTTGAAAACCTTTTCAGTAACTTTCATCAAGGACCTTTTCCATGAAATGATGCACAATTATTTCCATAATATCTTTGACCCAGAAACTTTTTTTATATAATTACAGCCATGAAGAAAGGCCGTGATGTTTATGTTGGCTTTCATAAAGAGTTATTATATAACAAGGACCTGATGAAGTCCCTGGAAGGGGCCCACTATGATGCCATTTTAACTGATCCTATTTCTCCCTGTGGGGCCCTTCGGACACAGTATCTGTCCGTTCCAGCTGTTCACATCTTGCAAGGACTCCTCTGTGGTTTAGATGTTGAAAGCACTCGGTGCTCGGACCCATTTTCCTATGTCCCCAGACTGGCCACAGAAAACACAGACCTGATGACATTCCTACAGTGGGTAAAGAACATTCTATACCCTTTGTTCCAGAGGGGTTGTGCCATATGATATATTCACCTTTTGCAAGGCTGGCTTCCTTCAAAGAGACATGAGTATAATGGACGTTCTGAGCCATGGATCTGTGTGGCTTATGATGACAGGCTTTGTGATGGATTACCCTAAACCCATCATGCCAAATATGGTCTTTATTGGGGGCATCAACTGTGCCAGTACCAAGCAGCTCACTCAGTTTGGTATGTGATGTGTTAGCCAACATTGCAGATGCCTTCCAATGGGTTAATTAGAACATCTTGTTTCTAAGAGAAAATCTGGGTACTTTTTTAATTAGTCCCCAAACTTTTGGTGTCTGAGGGTGTGCCCAGAAGATTGCCTTATAAGTTTTGTGAAATTTCTGTGAAATAAGCAGAACTGTGGGGTTGGACTGAGGCAGAGGGATCTGGCTGAGGGATTTTCTTTGCAAACACTTTTGTCATGATTTCTTTCTGTTCTCATTATCTCTAGCTCTCCAGTATTTCAGGTCCTTAGAAATTAGCCGACCTGGTTCACTCATTGACCGGCTGTGTGGATAAAGGAGTCCAATATTTTGCAGTTTATTTTCCTCTTTAGTCAAATGAAGGAGATGTAGTACAGAGGCTTGGGCTTCTTCAATGAGTGTTTGGAGTGTTGGTCATGGGCTCACAGGCTCATAGATTGAATAGTCTAGACCCTCCCCTCATTTCAGAAATGAGAGGCAATCTGGTTTGGTGGATAGAAACTGGACCTGAAGTCATGAAGACTTGCCTTCAAACATTTTCTTACTTTGTGATGCTAGGGAAGCCACTTACTGGACAGAGATGCTACTCTCTGGGCATCAGTTTCATCACCTGAAAAATGAGCTTGGCCTCAGTGGCTTCTAAAGTCTCTTCAAGTTCTCAGTCTATGAGCCTACAGTACTGAGGACAGCAAGATAGCATAGTGGACAAAGTGCAAGGTGAAGGAGGCTGCAGGCTGTGAGTGGAGAAAAGGCAAGACACCTGACAGATGATATGAACAAAGACTCAATAAGGCATGAGACCTGACTGGAGATTGAGGGTGAAGGAGAGGAAAGACTCAACCCAAGGCTGTGAATCCAGGTCAATGGCAGGCTGGGAGTGCCATCAACAGAGATGGAAGGATTTGGGTGAAGAGGAGTGGGAAGTTGGGGAAAATAGACTAATTTCTGTTTCAATTGCAATGCCAATTCAATTCAGTAAACACATGTGGAGAAATGATTTAAGACAGAGAGGCAGTGTGGCAGAGTTGGTAGAGAGGAGGCCATGGAATGAGGAAGATCAGGGTTCAAATCTTCTTCTTATCCAATGATGTACATACCAAGATCTGCTTCTGACCAAGAAGACAAAAATGTTCATATCAGCAGACGGGAGGAGTAGAAGACACTTAGTTCCTATGACCATATCATCTTCTCTTTATGGGACATAGGCAGATATGATTTTCTCCCAATTTTCTGCTTCCCTCCTAATCTTTGTTGCATTGGCTTTGTTTATAAAACAACTTTTCATTTTAGCATAATCAAAATTATCCATTTTGCATTTTATAATGCTCTCTATCTCCTGTTGGGTCATGAATTCTTCCCTTTCCCATAAATCTGACAGATAAACTATTCCTTGCTCTCCCATATCGCTTATATTATCAGCTTTTATTCCTAAATTATGTACCCATTTTGACTTTATTATGGTATATGTTGTCATTGACTTGTTTTTCATTATTTTTTTTTGCATCACTCTTATTTCTCTTCCCCATTTTTCTTTACTTCTCTTACTTGATTTTCCAAATCCTTTTTTGTTATTTATTTATTTAATATTTTTAGTTTTCAGCATTAATCTTCTCAAGAGTTAAAATCACAAATTTTCTCCCAATTTCTACCCCGCCCCACCACAACATGGCATATATTCTGATTGCCCCATTACCCAGTCAATCCTCCCATCTTTCACAACAATCCCCCCATTCCCTTTTCCCTTATTTCTTGTTGCCTGTATATCTTACTTCCCAGTTGCATGTAAAAAAATTTTTTTGAACGTATGCTTTTAAAACTTTGAGTTCCAAATTCTCTCCCCTCTTCCCTTCCCACCCACCCTCTCTAAGAAGGCAAACAATTCAACATAGGTCACATGTGTATCATTATGCAAAGCCCTTCCACAATATTCATGTTGTGAAAGACTAACAATATTTTGCTCCTTCCTATCCCATCCCCCTTTATCCAGTTTTCTCCCTTGACCCTGTCCCTTTTCAAAAGTGTTTGCTTTTGATTGCCTCAACCCCCATCTGCCCTCCCTTCTGTTGTCCCCCCTTTTTATCCCCATCCTCCTTTCCTGTGGGATAAGATACCCAATTGAGTGTGTATGTTATTCCCTCCTCGGGTCAAATTCGATGAGAGAAAGATTCAGTCATTCATCCTCACCCACCCTCTCTTCTGTCCTAACAGAACTGCTTTTTATTCCACTTTTATGTGAGATAATTTAACCTATTCTATCTCTCCCTTTCTCCCTCTCTTAATATATTCCTCTCTCATCCCTTAATTTGATTTTTTAGATATCATTTTAGATATTTAGATATGTTTTATAAATATATATATGTATGTATATATATATATTCCCTTCAGCTATCCAATACTGAGGTCTCATGAATTATACGCATCATCTTTCCATGTAGGAATGTAAACAAAACAGTTCAACTTTAGTAAGTCCCTTATGATTTGTCTTTCTTGATTACCTTTTCATGCTTCTCTTGATTCTTGTGTTTAAAAGTCAAATTTTCTATTCAGCTCTGCTCTTTTCACTGAGAAAGATTGAAAGTCTTCTATTTTATTGAAAATCCATATTTTGTCTTGGAGCATGATATTCAGTTTTGCTGGGTAGGTGATTCTTGGTTTTAAGCCTAGCTCCATTGACCTCCAGAATATCATATTCCAAGCCCTTCGATCCCTTAATGTAGAAGCTGCTAGATCATGGGTTATTCTGATTGTTTCACAACACTCAAATTGTTTCTTTCTGGCTGCTTGCAGTATTTTCTCCTTGATCTGGGATCTCTGGAATTTGGTGACAATATTCCTAGGAGTTTTCTTTTTGGGATATTTTTGAGGAGGTGATCAGTGGATTCTTTCAATTTCTATTTTACCCTCTGGCTCTAGAATATCAGGGCAGTTCTCCTTGATAATTTCTTGAAAGATGATAACTAGACTTGTTTTGATCATGTCTTTCAGGTAGTGCAAAAAATTTTAAGTTATCTCTCCTGGATCTATTCTCCAGGTCAGTGGTTTTTCCAATGAGATATTTCACATTGTCTTCCATTTTTTCATGCCTTTGGCTCTGTTTTATAATATCTTGATTTCTCATAAAGTCACTAGCTTCCACTTGTTCCAGTCTAATTTTTAAGGTAGTATTGTCTTCAGTGGTCTTTTGGACCTCCTTTTCCATTTGGCTAATTCTGCCTTTCAAGGCATTCTTATACTCATAGGCTTTTGGGAGCTGTTTTGCCATTTGAGTTAGTTTTTTAAGGTGTTATTTTCTTCAGTATTTTTTTGGATCATTGACTTGTTTTTCATGGTTTTCTCGCATCCTTCTTATTTCTCTGACCAATTTTTCCTCTACTTCTCTAACTTGCTTTTCCACATCCTTTTTGAGCTCTTCCATGCCTTGGTGCCAGTTCATGTTTTTCTCTGAGGCTTTTGATGTACGCTTTTTGACTTTGTTGACTTCTCCTGGCTGTATATTTTGGTCTTCTTTGTCACCAAAGAAAGATTCCAAAGTCTGAGTTTGAGTCTGAGTTCATTTTCGCTGCCTGGCCGTGTTCCCAGCCAACCACTTGTCCCTTGAGTTTTTTGTTGGAGTATGACTGCTTGTAGAGTAGAGAGTATTTTGTCCCAAGCTTGAGGGGTTGCACTATTGTTTTCAGAGCTATTTCTACACAGCAAGGTCTGCCACGCCAGTGATTCTTCTCCCACAAGAACAGCCAACCCAGACTGGACTCATCTGAAGCATGCTCTGCACCCTCACTCAGGTCCACCACTTAATTCCTCCCACCAGGTGGGCCTGGGGCTGGAAGCAACTGCAGCTGTAGTTTGGTCCTCAGAGCTGCACCACCTCTGCTGCCCCTGGGCTGGTGGCCGAACCATGAACTCCTTTCACTCCCTGCAGCATTTCCCACTATCCTTCTCTGCTATCTTTGGTGTTTGTGGTTTGAGAAGCCTGGTAACTGCCACAGCTCACTGATTCAGGGTGCAAGGGCCTGTTCTGCCTGGCTCCCAGTCTGGTTGGTCTGGGTGCCCCTCACGCTGTGCTCTGCTCCCCTGCGCTCCCAACTTCGTGTGATAGACCTTACGCAGCGACCATCTAGACTGTCCTGGGCTGGAGCCCTGCTTCCCTCTGCTATTCCGTGGGTTCTGCAGCTCTAGAATTTGTTCAGAGCCATTTTTTACAGGTTTTTGGAGGGACCTCAGGGGGAGCTCATGCAAGTACCTGCTTTACAGCTGCCATCTTGGCTCTTCCACTCAGTTTTCTGGGCCTGAGGTAAGTTTTAAGGAAGATGATGCCAAATATCTCACTGAGTCAAACCCCCTTACTCTTCCTTATTCCACCTTATTTAGCACAGTGCCTGGCACATACTAATCAAAGTGGAAGTAGTAGCTATCATCATCACCATTACTGTCATGGATATAAATACTAGATATGAGATATCTGAAATGCAAATAGGGTAGTCACTTGTTCACGACAAACCTTGTATGTAGAAAGCAGGAGTTGAAATGCAAGTCCTCAGTCAACAACTCCAATACTCCACATACAAGGAAACTTCCCCCTCCATCCTGGTTTAATCCAAGTTCCCTGGGGCCAGAGACTGCTTCTTTGCATCCCCAGGACCCAACATGGCACCCATCATGGGGTGACTGCTTATGAAGGGCTTTTTTATTAATTCATTGGTTCTTGGGGCAACACGAACAAGAGAAATCCTCCTCCTTTCAGTATTTGAAGATAACTATTATTCCTGTTCTTCCCTCTTGCTCCTCAGCCTTCTCAAGGCAAATGCCTCTAGTACTTTAGACTCATTCTCATGGGCATGATTGACAGGTTTCTCATCATCCCGGTATTTGGCACGCTCTAGCATGTTATTCTCCCATATGAAATATTCAGAATATTCTGAGTGGGGTCTGTCTGGGAACAGAGACTGGACTTTATTCACTCACTGGCTGAGTAGCTTTAGGCAGTCACTTAATTTCTTTGAGCCCGATTTTTTTCATCTAAAGAGGGGACTCCTCGTCGTCATGGATTTGTGGTAAGGATAAGAGAAGCTGTAAAGTGTGACACCTCAACACTAGTGTAAGTTTGCCTCGTCTTCTGCTGAGCACCTCATAAACTTTACATGTATGTGGGCTCTGGTACCTGATTGCCATGATGGAGAGAGAGAGAGAGAGAGAGAGAGAGAGAGAGAGAGAGAGAGAGGGAGAGCATGAACAAAACAACTTGATTTTAAATATTAAAAAAGCAAACAAAAAAGGTAGAAGGGAATAGTTGACTTGTGGGGAGTTTATTCAGTCACTGTGGGAGGGGGTGGCATCTATCAGATTTTCGCTGAATACGATTTCTTCTCAGTTTCCTGTCCCTTTAACTACATTGCTTGCTTTTTTTCTTTTTCAGAACCAGGATTTTTATGAGCTCAGAGAAGGATATTGTGCACAGATTGTATGACATTCACTAAATTAGATGCTTTTTTCCCCTTATTTTAGGAATTTGAAGCCTATGTGAATGCCTCTGGGGAACACGGAGTTGTGGTCTTCTCCCTGGGCTCTATGGTCTCAGAAATCCCAATGAGCAAAGCCATGGAAATCGCTGAAGCTTTGGGTACAATACCTCAGACAGTAAGGACAACACTTGTATTCTTTTATGTCCCTAGACAAAGCCTAATAATCCCTGGCCCCCAGAACCCAAATGGATTGGTTTCTTTTTCAGTACATCTTTTTTAGTTATTTATTATTTTTAGTTTTCGGTATCGATTTTCACAAGAGTTTGAATTACAAATTTTCTCCCTGTTTATACCCTCCCCCCACTCTAATATGGCAAATATTCTGATTGCCCCATTCACCAGTCAGCCCTCTCTTCTGTCATCACACTCTTCCCATCCCCTTTTCCCTTACTTTCTTGTAGGGAAAGATAGATTTCTGTGCCCGATTGCCTGTATCTTCCTAGTTGCATGCAAAAACATTTTTTGAACATCTCCTTTTAAAAGTTTGAGTCCCAAATTCTCTCCCCTCTTCCCTCCTCACCCACCCTCCCTAAGAAGGCATGCAATTCAGCATAGGCCACATGTGTATCACTATGTAAAACCCTTCCACAATACTTATGTTGTGAAAGACTAACTATATTGTGCTCCTTCCTGTCCTATGCCCCTTTCTTCATTTTTCTACCTTGACCCCATCCCTTTTTGAAAGTGTTTGCTTTTGACTACCTCCTCCCTGTACCTTCCCTCCCTTCTATCATCTCCCCTTTTTTATCCCCTTACTCCTTCTTTCCTGTGGAATAAGATACCCAATTGAATGTGTATGTTATTCCCTCCTCAAGCCAAATCTGATGAGAGTAAGATTCACTCATTCCCCCTCACCTGCCCCCTCTTCCCTTCCTATAGAACTGCTTTTTCTTGCTACTTTTATGCAAGATAACTTACCCCGTTCTATCTCTCCCTTTCTCCCACTCTCAATATATTCCTCTCTCATCCTTTAAGTTGATTTTATATTTTTAGGTATCATCCCTTCATATTCAACTCACCCTATGCCCTCTGTCTCTCTCTCTGTGTCTGTCTGTCTGTCTGTCTCTCTCTCCATATATATATATATATATATATATATATATATATATATATATATATATACATATATATATATATATATATATATATATATTCCCCTCAGCTACCCTAATATTGAGGACAGAACAGCCTTTATTGGATATTCATTTTCCTTAGATATATTTTGAAAAGGACTAAAAAGTTGACTACCTAGTAAAAATATCACATTGGACATTGTGACTTTAAGTATCTGAATAGCATCATTGAAGTCTAGACTTGAACCTGGAAGATATTTCAGAAGTTATCAAAACCAACCCTCCCCTATTTTACAAATGAAAAAAACTGAGGCCCGGAGAGATGAAGGATTGACCATTGTCCCACAGATAGCCCTTAATTCTCCTGACTCTAAATTCAGTGCTCTCTACCCACGACATCCCACCCCTTAGTCCAACAAATTATTCTTCTACATTTTCAAAATACTTTGCACAATTTATATCATATGAATACTCAATTTAGTAGTGGAATATTGCCCCCAAAGTCATCACTCCAGTTCTGGAGGCCTTCTAGCCCAACTCTCTCATTAGCTGGAAGAGGAAACCCTGGATATATCCATTCAAAATTACACAGGTATCAATCAAGTGGCAACCAGTTCCACTGACTCCAAATACACCATACTTCTTTCCTGTGAGTTAGAAATGATATTCATCCTGAGACAAAAAAGCTTTCTAGAACGAGTCTGGGATGCATGCTAAAGGAATTTAGAACAAATTAATCTGTGGTTTCCATAGCATGTCTAAATTCCAAAATTTCAGGGACAGGTATGGTCATAACTCTTTCTATTACAACCCTTCTCCAGGTCACTTTGACCTGGGTCACCATGTCAGTAAGGAACAACTTTTACCTCAAACTCTTCCAAACTATCCAATGAATGAAGGCATTTGATTTCTTGCTTCAAATAGTCATATTTTTTCCAAAGAGCACAAATGGGGAAAGACCAAAAACAAAGGATGTATTTTATCTTTGGTGGAGTGGCTGAAGTCTCTGTTCATTCATCTCAAGTCTTTAGTAGTCACTACTTCTTCAACTAGGTTGAAACTGCATTATGGAGTGTTCTCAAATTCTTCACTTTTTGCTCCTCCAAGGTATTGTGGCGGTACACTGGAACCCCACCTTCTAATCTAGCCAAGAACACCAAACTTGTGAAATGGCTTCCACAGAATGATCTGCTTGGTATGTGCTCAAGTGTGTGGTGGGGGTAGGAGGGATCAAGTATGAATGTGAAAGTGAGGTTACAGAGGTGCCTGTAGATCATATCTAAGTGACCATCAGTAGACAGAACCAGGGACAGCTCTAATGGTTTTTAAGAGATAAGGTACATATGAAATTGTAGGGAAGGACCCCTCAAGGCTAGTCATTGTAACCTGGACTTCTGTAGGAATCGTTTGGATGATTTTCCTTAGAAGAGATCATTTTTTTCTTTGACTGAAGATGTCCAGTGAAAATGCACCCACAATCTCTCAAGGTATTCATTCCACTTAGCTTAGGGAGAGTCTCATTGTTATTAAGTTTTTTTCTTCCTGACATCAAGGCTGAACTGTATTTTTGCACAGTTTCTAATTTAGCCTTCTGGGCCAAGCAATAAGGGCTAATTCCACTAATCCATGGCCATCCTTCACATATTTGAACACAGGTCTCATATGCTCCTTGGAGCATTCTCTTCTCCAGGCTCAATTTCCCCATTTCCATGATCATTTCTGATATAGCATGGATTTCAAGATATTTGCCATCCAGGTCACCTTTTTTGGGATGCCTTCCAGCTTAACAATGTCCATTGTAGAATGTGACACTATGCACAGAGCACAATGTTTCGTACATGGTCTGACAAGGGCAGCGTTTAGTAATGTACTGTGAATTTTCACTAGTTTTTTGTTGACTCAAGCTTGTAGTCCATGGAATTCCACAGACTTTTTTTCCCAGCAAAAGAGACATAGATGTCAGTGGCAATAGATTGGACTAGATGGACTAACTCTGAGATACTCTGATTATTTTCATCTCTGGAACTCTGGGAGCTCTGACTATGGGTATGGGCTGTGGAAGGGATCAGATAGGGGAACCAATAGTTGACTCTGATTGCCCCATTCTGGGTCCATAGATGTGAGTCAGGAAAATGACAACAATTGGGAATTAATAAGCATGATAATGGCTCAAGGTCAATTTTCCTGAAATCTATTAACCTAAAGACGATTTACCCGAATTTGTAATAAAAAGAAAGCATTGCTATTGTGACATCAGAATGACTAAATCCAATACTGATTGGGCCAGCTGACACATAGGGGTATTACCTCTACAACAATGGTCTTTAAGTAAATTAGTTGTAGTAAAATAATTGTGTTTCCTTAAAGGTGCTGTGGAGTGGTAGGGAGGGTCTAAATAGTAGCTAAAAGTCATCAGTCATCAAGAGGATTATGGGCAGACAAGTTTTAAAGCTCAAAATCATTTTCACCACTGTCCATGGTGTGGTCATCATGGTCAAGAACTACAGACTTGGGCAGCCATATAATGCAGTAGATAGAGCCTGGAGACAAGAAGACCTGGGTTCAAATCTGGCCTCAGTTACTACTAGCTGTGTGACCCTGGGCAAGTCACTCAACCCTGTTTTCCTTAGTTTCCTCATCTGTAAAAAGAGATGGAGAAGGAAATGACAAACCACTCCAGTATCTCTGCCAAGAAAACCCCAAATGGGGCCACAAGGATCAGGCATGACTGCATAACTGAACAACAAGAAACAAAGTCTGTCATAGGGCATGTAAATGGACAAATAACAGAACTTGTATTATACCATCATAGGGGCCAAGTCACTAGTGTTTTCTAGTACTTGACCAATGAAGCATGTTTTAGAAAAAAATACTCTCATTTCCCACAACAGATAATAGTAACAGTGGCTGTTTCTAGTGCCTTCAGATTGTGAAATATTCTCTTCTCTGCAACTTAAAAGATTATCACCTCATGGAGAATTCTTTTTCTATTTTCCTTCCTAAGCTCACCCGAAGACCCGGGCATTCATCACTCATGCTGGCTCTCATGGTGTCTATGAAGGGGTCTGTAATGGAGTGCCAATGGTGTCCTTGCCTTTGTTTGGAGATCAGATGGACAATGCTAAACGCATGGAGTCAAGAGGGGCAGGAGTGACCCTGAACGTCCTTGAAATGACATCTGATGATCTCAGCAAGGCACTGAAGAAGGTTATAAATGATAAAAGGTAAGAAAGCAAGTTGGGATGGCATGGCCATTTGCTACAGAAACCTCTAATGCTGCTGTGCCCCTTCTTAGAGCAAAACTAATGTATGCAACTCCAGATATTTAATAAGATAATTGGGTAACAATCATTGATTTCCATTATATTTTAAATTAATACCTTAGAGGGGCTCTTTTTGCACATGGCTGTCACTTTCCAGTGACTCCTCTCCCACACAACAAAGAAGTACAGTATTCAAAACAAATATCTCTGGGTAGGAATGCCCTCTGTGACTTCCTAACAACTGGTCCTAACTGACATGTGGTAAACTTTCAAATACTTCGGAATTGATGACCTCTCAGGTATTCCACCTTGTACCTTGGGATGGCTGTAATTGGAAATCTGCTCTGATATGTCTCCCTCCCTGATCCTACTTCTGCCCTCTGGGATCAGACAAGACAAGTCTCATCTCCCTTCTATGTGACAGTCCCTCAAACCTTGAAGTTACCTGTCATGTCTCCCCTAAAACGTTCCCTTCTCCAGGCTAAATGAGGCCCAGTTCTATCAGGCAATTCACATTCAAGTTCATTTCTGATCATCATCCTCTGCATGTGCTTGACTTCATTAGTGTCTTTCATAAACTATGTAGCCAGTCTGAGCACAGGACTCCTGATCCAGTATGTCCAGGCAACCTCATTATAGAAACTCGACTTTGATCAAGGCAGCCCCTTCCAGTCTTTCTGACCACCAAGTCACACTCTTGAGTGGTAGACTGCAACCTTGCAGTCCATAAAAGATGTACGTGAACTATGATCTAGTCATATTTCTTCTACCCTCTGACTGATCTTTTCTCTTCTTTGATCTCTTGTTCTCCAAATACAGTTTTAAAAGCCCTTTTTTGCTGTCCTTTGAGTTAACCAACAACCTCCTTTATTTGTAGCTTTGAGGGTGCTACTATGATTTATCCAGTGTTTGGTCACCTTTGGTTTCCTTCTCACCCAGTGCCTAGTGCACAGTCATTCATTGACTGAGCTGAGTTAGTTGATGAGCTCCCTATGTAGCCACATCAGGATCTTCAGACAATTCACTTTTTATTCTTCTTCACTGAAATAAATAATTTTGGTTCATTATTTTCAGTTTCCTCTCCTTGAGCTGATTTTCTTTGTAGAATTTTAAGCCATGGTATGCCAGCCATTCCTTCTTTTTCTCTGAAATTCACTCGCTAAAAATCTTGGGCACCAAGAAGATTTTTGACATTTCCTCCTCTATTACAGACACTGTAATGAAGTGTTCACTTTTCCCCCAAGTTTGCTGTTATGTTTATTTCAGCAATAAGCTCCCTGTCAGTAATCAGATTCAGATCCAAGAGAACGGTTCTTCCTGAGATTTACTCCACATCTTGAAAGGTCAGCAAGACAATGGAGGAGTTGCTCCAGCTCTCTGCCTTATGCAGGGTGACACTTCTAGAAGGTATTCGGGTAACTGAAATGCGCCATTGCTCTACCATCCTGCCAGTATACTAGCTTTGTGATTCACTTCAGGAACCATCATTCTTCCTTCTGGTCATGCAGTCTGCTGTTTACTTCTTCCACTACCATGCCTCTGTCTCTTCCTCCATCAATCCTCCCCAATCACTCTACACTATGGTTCACACCTCAGTTTTTAGATTTCCTCACAGGAGTCGATTTCTTGATATAAACCCAATAATTTTTGTCGAACTGAATTGAATTGAATATACATTGTCATTTCATCCTCTTTTATGTACTCTGCTCCATTTGGAGAAGTTATTTCCTTCCACTGGCATACTGCACAGTTCTGTGTAGGCTTCTCCATAATTATTTTTTTTCTTATGCAAAACCTACTAAATTCCGTGGCATCTGGCTCTGTGGATATATGCAGAAAATTTTATTTCTCACTATTTTCTGTTTTATGCCTTCTTGATCAAATTCACACATAGTCAGCCAATTTTATTTTATTTTTTGGGCTTCATTAGAGGCATTACGTCTCTGGTTAAATCTATTATTCCTAGCTCTTAAGCTGTAGTTCTGAAATTTAAATCCTGTTCCCTGACACTGTCTTTAATCTCTTTGACATTACTCACCTGGTTGTGTTTGATGTTCAGTTAAACTGTTTCTGCCAATGCACTAATGCATAAATCAATTGCGTCCAGCTGTTCTTTGTGTGAGAAGATCTTCTGAAGAAATCCAGCTTGATATACTGAGTGAAAAATAACAATCTCAAATCCTAAAGCTTGGGTATGAATCCTATCTCTCATTCTTACCATAGACTTGCCATTTCAACTCTCTGATCTTCAGTTTCCTGCTTTATCAAATGAGGGAGTCTGACTTCACAATCCCCAGAGACTCCTTTCATCATTAGCACCCATGAAGTTCTGGCCACCTAATGGCTATTCCTGTAGATATTGCCTATCTGTAGCTAATCCTTTGCTATGTTGGTGTCTTTTGTCCAGCTGTTAATTTAACAATTAATTAATTAATCAATGACATCAATTCTGAAATTGATCTATGATTTTAGTTCTTTCTTTTGGAAATGGGCCACCTCCTCAAGAATTTGAATCCACCATACCTAGAGGTCTTCAAGTAGTGATCACTTCCTGAGGCTATCATAGATGATATTAATGCTTCGGCAGTATGATTGATTAGTTAACTTCTGTAGTCCTTCCAGCTCTGTAATCTCATGATTGCATAATTCCTCCATTCTGCAATATATGTACCTAACTTCTTATGAAGTGACCAAATAACACTGAGAAAACAATAGAAAACATTGAAGAAAGAAAGTGTAACTTCTGTGTAGCTTGGCTTCCTCTAGAGCAACCTAAAGAGGTTATAGGTCTTTATCATTGGAGACTTTTTACATTAATCTACCTTTTTAATATTTTTAGCTACAAGGAAAACATCATGCGTCTGTCAGCTCTTCACAAAGATCGGCCTATCAGCCCCCTTGACCTTGCTGTGTTCTGGGTGGAATTTGTGATGAGAAACAAAGGGGCCCCACATTTACGTGCTGCTGCCCATGACCTCAACTGGATCCAGTACCATTCCTTGGATGTCATTGCTTTCCTCCTGGCTATTGTATTGACTGTTGTACTAATTACTGTGAAATGCCTAAAGTTTTGTTTTCAGAAATGCTTTGGTAAAAAAGGAAAAGCTAAGAAAGCCACCAAACCTAAGTCTCATTGAGCCACATTTTAAAATCTAGATATATTTGTTTGTTTTCCCTATGGATTCTGAAAATGTACCCATAAGAATTCCATGCACACCCAAGCACACAAATACACTAATGTATCCTCATGCAGACAACTCATTTTCAAATCAATTTTTGATAAAGAAAATCTCAATCTTATTTTGTTGTTTATTGAAGTAGGAGCATAGAGCTTATTGAAGTAAGGCAAGATTCATAACCTCGAGGATGACCATGAACATGCTTGAATGGTTCGGGATCGAGAAGTATAAGAGATTCTCTAGTCAGAAAACAGAGGAACTATAACATTTATTTAGACACAAGAGAATTTAATCCCAGGACCAATAATTGCAATTTCATATAGTAGCAATTTTATTCCAACACCATTAAGCCCACCTCAATTTAGCAACAAGGAAATTATAACAAATTATTATAACAAGGAGCCAAGCCATATTGTAACTTAATCCCCCCACATGGTGCTCTGCTAGCACAAATGGATCGGAATGTTATCAGTCACCCACAACCAGTGTTTGTAGCAAAGGCACAAGTTATGATATTGGTGAAAACCAAACTAAACATATGAATAAATCCCTACTAATAATTTTTCCTGGAGTCTCTTTATTGTGAATTTATTTTTGCTTTTGTGTGCATTGTTTTGGCTTCTTTTGATAACCTTTAGGTATTTGCCTAAATTGATTGATTCAACAATGTATATTTATTGAACAGCAACAGTCCTAATGGAGTTTTCAGCCTAATAGGGCCACTAAGATGTATACTCTAGATGTATATCTACTTGGATGCATCTGCAACCCCATTGATGTGGGTCCTCCTTCCCCCTTCCAAAGATCCACCTCCTTCTAAAACCCATCCATCCTTTCTCATTCTTCCGGATTATTGTCAAAATGCCCCAATCAATAATCAACAGGCTTGAAGCACTCAGTGTCTTAGAAACCTTCTTTCTAATATCTCAGCACAACGCACATGCAAGTGGAGCACATGAGTTCTCCATTTAGTTCTGCAGCCTTTGCTGTGTGACTGCCCACCCCATTTCCAATCTCTTTAACATTGCTTCTAGGGTTCAATTCTTCAATGGCCACAGAAACTGTAGAAGGGTGGGATCTTTGGGTTGTAGACCTAGGCTGACAAGAAGACGCAGAAGCCATCAAATCTAGCCCCCTTATTTTACAGCTGGAGAAAGTAAGAAACTAGATGGAGGGAGCCCAAGATTTTCTGGTGGGCAAGTGCTGAAGCCAAGATTCAAACCCCCCTACTTTGTCTCCAGGATCAGATGGAGCCTATGTGTTGCAGCCTTGTTTTCATCACCATGCTTCTTACCATTTCCCTTTGGGTGACTGAGAGTTTCAGTTGTTTGGCATCCTCAGTGTTGCCACTTCTTTTTTTCCCTCTGCATATATTTTCTTTAATATTTTGGTTTTCAACATTAATTTCCACAAGATTTTGAGTTACAAATTTTCTCCCCATTTCAACCCTTCCCCCATTCCAAGACGGCATATATTCTGATTTCCTCATTCCCCAGTCAGCCCTCCCCTCTTTCACCCTATTTCCCCCATCCCCTTTCCCCTTACTTTCTTGTAGGGCAGAATAAATTACTATGCCCCATTCCCTATATATCTTGTTTCCCAGCAGCATGCAAAAAAAATAATTTTTTAAGCATCTGCTTTTAAAAGTGTGAGTTCCAAATTTTCTCCTCTTCCCTTCCCACCTACCCTCCCTAGAAAGGCAAATAATTCAACATAGCTCTCACATGTATCATTATGCAAAACATTTCCACAATGCTCATGTTGTGAAAGGCTAAGTATATTTCCTTCCATCCTATTCTGTCCCATTTTATTTAGTTTTCTACATTGACCCTGTCCCTTTTCAAATGTATTTGCTTTTGATTACCTCCTCCCCCAATCTGCCCTCCCTTCTATCATCCCCCCTTTTTTATCCACTTCCCCTTACTTTCCTGTCGAGTAAGATACCCAATTGAGTGTGTATGTTATTCCCTCCTCAAGTTGAATCCGATGAGAGTAAGATTCACTCATTTCCCCCTCACCTACCCCCTCTTCCCTTCCAACAGAACTGCTTTTTCTTGCCACTTTTATGTGAGATAATTTACCCCATCCTATCTCTCCCTTTCTCCTTCTCTCAATATATTCCTCTCTCACCCCTTAAATTTATTTCATTTTTTAAGATATCATCCCTTCTTATTCAACTCATCCTGTGCCCTCTGTCTATATTCCCTTCAACTATCCTAATACTGAGAAAGGTCTCATGAATTATCCACATCATCTTTCCATGTAGGAATGTAAACAAAACAGTTGAACTTTACTAAGTCCCTTATGAGTTTTATTTCTTGTTTACCTTTCCATGCTTCTCTTGATTCTTGTGTTTGAAAGTCAAAATTTCTATTCAGCTCTGGTCTTTTCACTGAGAAAGCTTGAAAGTCCTCTATTTTATTGAAAATCCATATTTTACCTTTGAGCATGATACTCAGTTTTTCTGGGTAGGTGATTCTTGGTTTTAATCCTAGCTCCATTGACCTCCGGAATATCATATTCCAAGCTCTTCAATCCCTCAGTTTTGAAGCTGTTAGATCTTGTGTTATCCTGATTGTTTTTCCACAATACTCAAATTGTTTCCTTCTGGCTGCTTGCAGTATTTTCTTCTTGATCTGGGAGCTCTGGAATTTGGTGACAATATTCCTACGAGTTTTCTTTTTGAGGAGGTGATCGTTGGATTCTTTCAATTTCTGTTTTACTCTCTGGCTGTAGAATATCAGGGCAGTTCTCCTTGATAATTTCTGGAAAGATGATATCTAGGCTTTTTTTTATCATGGCTTTCAGGTAGTCCAATAATTTTTAAATTATCTCTCCTGGATCTATTTTCCAGGTCAGTGGTTTTTCCAATGAGATATTTCACATTGTCTTCCATTTTTTTGTGCCTTTGGCTCTGTTTTATAACATCTTGATTTCTCATAAAGTCACTAGCTTCCACTTGCTCCAATCTAATTTTAAGGTAGTATTTTCTTCAGTGGTCTTTTGGACCTCCTTTTACATTTGGGTAATTCTGCCTTTGAAGGCATTCTTTTCCTCATTGGCTCTTTGGAGCTCTTTTGCCATTTGAGTTAGTCTATTTTTTAAGGTGTTATTTTCTTCAGTATTTTTTTGGGTCTCCTTTAGCAAGTCATTGACTTGTTTTTCATAGTTTTCTTGAATCACTCTCATTTCTGTTCCCAATATTTCCTCTACTTCTCTTTCTTGCTTTTCCAAATCCTTTTTTGAGTTCTTCCATGGCCTGAGACCAGTTCATGTTTTTCTTGGAGGCTTTTGATGTAGGCTCTTTGACTTTGTTGACTTCTTCTGGCTGTATGCTTTGATCTTCTTTGTCACCAAAGAAAGATTCCAAAGTCTGAGACTGAGTCTGAGTCCATTTTCACTGCCTGGCCATGTTCCCAGCCAACTACCTGACCCTTGAGTTTTTCGTCAGTGTATGACTTCTTGTAGAGTACACAGTACTTTGTCCCAAGCTTGAGGGGCTGTGCTGATGTTTTCATAAATATTTCTACACAGCAAGCTCTGCCAAACCAGTGCTCCTCCTCCCCCAAGAACCACCAGCCAGGACTGGACTCAGATCTAAGCAGGCTCTGCATTCTTGCTGTGATCCACCACTTTATTCCTCCCACCAGGTGGTCCTAAGTTGAGGATTTTTAAAATAAAGTCTTGAAAGTCTGAGGGTTTGTCAAATGTACGTTTTTTTATTCAATATAATACTGAAATTTGAAGGGTATGATGTTTTCTGCCAGATCCTCATGTCTTTTGCTCTTCGATATATTGTGTTCCAAGACCTGCGGTCCTTTAATGTCACTGCTGCTCTGTCTTGTGTAATTTTAATTATGGTGCCATCATATTTGAATTGATTTAATCTTGATGCTTTTAACATTTTATCCTTGAGGTGGGGGTTCCCGGAATTTGACTATGTTATTCCTATGAGTTTTCCTCATAGGATCTCTTTTAAGTGGTGTGCGATGGATTTTTTCAATTTCTACTTCCCTTCCTTGTTCTAATGCTTCAGAACATTTTTCTTCAATTATTTCTTGTGTTATTATATCAAGATTCTTTTCTTTGATCATAACTTTTAGTTATTCTTTAGTTATATATTTAGTTATATTTTTATATTTTCTCTTCTTGATTTATTCTCCAAATCTGTTGTTTTTCTCATAAGATGTTTCACTTTCTCTTCTATTTTTTCGTTATTCATGTTATGTTTAATTATTTCTTGATCTCTTATAATTTCACTGGCTTCACTTGGCCCAATTCTAATTTTCAGGATGTCATTTTCTGCCTTGAGATTCTTAATCTCCTTTTCTAATTGGATGATTTTCCTTTCATAACCTTCTTGTTTTTCTTCGATTATTTTTATTTTTATTTTTTTAGTTTTTCCTCCATTTCTGTCATTTGATTTTTAAAGTCTTTTTTAAGATCTTCTATAAATTCTTTTTGGGCAAGTGACCATTTGATATGGCTCTTTGGAGCTGTCTTTAATTCAATATCCTCCTCTGAAGAAGAACCCCAGTCATCTCTGTTTCCATAATAGGCTTTTATGGTTGGGTTCTTTCTTCGTCTTCGAATTTTTTTGTAGTAATACCTCTAGCTCTGGTGTATGGGAACTGGTGCCTCTTGCCCCAAATATTTAGTTCCCTCCTCTAGCCTGGAGCCAAAGCCAAAACTCCAAACTTCTGTAAATGCCCACAGGCGGGGGCTTTCTGCTGCACTGCTTCTGCACTCACTTGACGTGTGCTGGTTCCTTCTCACCCTCATTGCTCTTCTGAGCACAGCTGAGTCTGGCCTTCCTTGTCAGGAGAGGTTCCCGAAGTCTGTCTTCTTGGGCTCAGAGGCACAAGTCCCCTCACTATCCTGGGATGCATGCTGCTTCTTAATCAACAAGTATTATGTGTCAGGCTTGGTGCTGTTCCTTAGGTCAGGAAGACCTGAGTTCAAATCCCAAATCAGACACATGCTGTGAGACCCTGGAAAAGTCACTTACGCTCTCTCAGGCTTCAGTTTTCTCATCTGTAAAAATGGGGATAGTGAGCACACCTACTTCCCAGAGTTGTTATGAGAATACATAACAAAATATTTGTGAAGGACTTCTCAAACCTTAAAGCACTGCAGAAATGCTAGCTTGTTGTTATTATTATTAATTTTTATTATTAGCCAGATATGCCTTTTCAGCTCCCTTGCAGCTCTGAGATTCAACAATTTGCTGCTACCAAAGTCACAACAGCAGGCTTCTGAAATGAGGCTGAGCCCTGATGAAATTGGGACCAAGAGAAGGACAGTGATGGAATAGATCTTATTTCCTCATAGTAGTCAAGGGGGAAGCCTAGGAAAGAATCAACAGAGGAGACAGTGGGCAAACCCCATCTGCTTCCTCCATGCCCTTTCACAGTTGGCTTGATATTCTTCATCCTTGCTTCAGCCTTGTGTAATTCCTCCTCAAAGCAATGGTCAATTGGCATCTAGAACTCAAAGCCTTTCCCACTGCCCCATTTCTCCTTCTCTCGATATTGTGTGTGCTTATCTGTTCACATGTTCAATTCTCCTAGAAGAATGCATAGCCTCAGAGGGTGAGGATTATTCCCTTTTTGTGCTTGTAGCCCCAGGGCCCAGCGTGGTACCTTAAACAGAATAGGGGCTTAACAAATGCTGTGTTGGATCACATTGAATGGAAAGAGACTGAAAGATTGGGATAGAGCATGGATTTTGCGACAGTCTAGGCAAGAGGGGATGAAGGCACAAACTAGGACAGGGGCTCTGGAAAGAAAGCAAAGGGGATGGATGAAGGAGATGGTAGTGAAGTACAGTTGACAAGTGCTCCAAACTGGCCAAATGTAGGACTTGAAGGAGAGGGAAGAGCCAAGGCTACCTCTGGGATGGTGAGCCTGAATAAGTGGAAGGGTGGTGAGGGCATCAACAGAAGCAGAAATGTTTGGATGAGAAGGGTTAATATCAGGGAGAACAAGGTGCTTCAATACTAATTCCAATTCCAGTTCCGTCCAATTCCTTACACACTTGCTAAACAACTACTATGAATGAAGATTAAAGGTTCAAGTCTTCCTCTGACACACTGAATTACAATTTGGGACTTATTTCTGATTAAGTAGGCAGAAGTGTTTGTGTGAACTGACATAAAGGAGTAGGAGCTTGTGACCAAATCATTACATGTGACCACATCATAGCCTTATAATGCATCAAGCAAGGAAGCAATAAACATATATTAAACACTTGCTACAGTTCAGGCATGGTGTGAAGCACTCGGGATAAAAACAAAAAACAAAAGACATTCCCTGCCCTCAAGAAGCTTACCATTTAAGAGTAGAGAGATAACATGTAAACAAATATATACCAACCAAGCTCTATCAAGATAAACAGCAAGTAATTAAGAGAACGCATGCACTAAAATTAAGAGAGGTCAGTAAAGGTTTTTAGTAAAAGACACAATTATAGTTGGGACTTAAAGGAAACCAGGAATGTCAGTAGGGAGAGCAGAGGAGGAACAGACCATCCCAGGCAAAGAAAAGAGCCTTTGAGAAAATGTCTGGAGTTGAGAAACAGAGTGTCTTATTCTTGGAACAGCCAGGGGGCCAGTGTCACTGGGTCAAAAAGGTAGGTGGTGGGGAAAAAGGTGTAAAAAACTGGAAAGGGAGGAGGGGGCTGGGTTATGAAGGACTTTGAATGACACACAGAGCATTTTGCATTTGATCCTAAAGAGCCACTGGAGTTTGTTGAGTGGGGTGGGGGTGGGGCTGACATTACTGGTCCTACACTTTTGGAAAATCACTTTGGTGGCTGAATGGAGGACAGATTGAAGTAGGGAGAGACTTGAGGCAAACAGACCACCCAGGAGCTATTGCAATAGTCCAGGGATGAGGTGATGAGGGTCTGCACTATAATGGGGGCAGTGTGAGAGGAAAGAAGGGTGCATATTGGAGAAATGCTACAGAGTCAAATTGCTACACATTGTCAACAGCCTGGACATGAGGAGTGAGAGATAATAAGGAATCCAGGATGACTCTCAGGTTCTGGGAGGATGGTATTTTCATCTACTGTAACATCCAAGGTAGAAAAGGGAGGAGGTTTAGGAGGAAGGATGATGAGTTCTGTTTTGGACAAATGGAGTTTAACACGTCCACTAGACATCCAGTTCAAGATATCTGAAGGGCATTGGAGATTCAAGATAGGAGGTCAGTAAAGAGTTTGGGGCAGGACAGATATGTTTGAGAATCATCAGCATACAGATGGTAATGAAATTCATGGGAGGTAATGAGGCCTGGTAGGATCTGGCACACACTGTAGACTTTGGGAGAAGAGGTTACAAAGAGTTCTGTGAAAGGCGAGGGGGATCCTTTCCCTTAGGACCTTACAACTGAGAATCAGATAGTTCAAGAGGCCTTGGAGTCTTCCAAGAATGAAACACACAGAAAGGCAAAAAGGAAGCTAGAGACAGAGGCAGAGCAGTACAGTATATGGAGACAGAAATACAAGGAAGAAGCAGGAGACACCAAGGTCCAGTGTAGTGGAAAAGTCAGGTCAGAGGGAAACAGAAACCACATTACAGGGGAGTAAGTAAGAAGTCAGCAGGAGGAAATTCAATGTGGTGCAGACTGCTCTTTAATTGGAAATGGGCAGCCAAGTTCCTGGGAAAATCTCTCCCTTCTCTTGGCCTCACATTTCTCTTCTGTAAAATGGGGAGATTGGATGAGATGACTTCTAAATCTCCCTCCATTTCAAAATCTGGGAGACTGTGATTGTAATATACAAGTGTTGTCAAGATAGTTTTGCTCTAAGTATGCTTTTGGTCCAGAGGAGGAGATATCAATGGGGGAGATATTGGCATTTCTTTTCATGATTAATCTAAGGAAGTTAATCATATAAACGAAGACTGAAAGGTTCAGTGTCTCTTCCAATTACTTTTTTCCTCATTAAATCTATTGCTTCCATGACCAAACAAAGTTAAAGCACATAGTTGTCAAGATAGGGAACAGAGCAGGTTTTACAGACCCAGCTCTTTCTGAGGGATCCTGTACATTGCAGAGACAGCCACAGGGCTCCAACCTTGGTCCTGGGCTCTGGTGGGACTGGCTCTCTGGGCTGCCTACTTGGGATTTATTTGAAGGGGGAAGCTGCTGGTGATCCCCATGGATAGCAGCCACTGGTTCAGCATTCACGAAGTGGTCCAGGAGCTCAGTCTGAGAGGCCATGAAACTGCTATCCTGGCACTGGAGCTGTCCATGCACCTTGCACAAGGGCCGTACTACTCTTTGAGGACCTTTCCAGTCACTTTCAGCAAAGAACTTTTCAAGAATTAATGGGGTCTCATTTCCAATTGACATTTGACCTGAACCATTTTCTTAAGAGATGTTTTTAACATTGGTAAACTCATTAAGATGGTGAGTGACATGTAACTTAACTCTTGTATGGACTTGTTCTATAACAAGGAACTGACGAAGACCCTGGAAGAGGCCCACTATGATGCCATTTTAGCCCATTCTGTTTCTCCCTGTGGAGCCCTGATGGCACAGTATCTGTACATTCCTGTTGTTTATTTCTTGCAAGGAGTCCCCTGTGGTTTAGATACTGAAAGCACTCAGTGACCAGACCCATCTTCCTATATCCCCAGAATGGCCACAGAAAACACAGACCAGATGACAGTCCTGCAGTGGGTAAAGAACATTCTATACTCTTTGGCCCAGAGCATAGCATGCCATGTCACCATGAAACCCTATGGGAACCTAGCTTCAGGACTACTTCAGAGAGACATGAGTATCATGGGTGTTCTGAGCCATGGATCTGTGTGGCTTGTGAAGACAGATTTTATGATGGATTACCCTAAACCCATCATTCCAAGCATGGTCTTCATTGGGGTCATAAACTGTTCCAGTGCCAATCAGCTCTCTCAGGTTGATGCGTGATGCATTAGCCAACGTTGCAGGTGCCACCCAGTGGGTTAAGTAGAGCATTTGTTGCTAACACAAAATTGGCTACATTTTTAATTAATCTCCAAATATTTGGTGACCTAAGGTGTGCTGAGAAGAAGACTGTCTTATAAGGTTTGTGACATTTTCTGAATTGGGTAGAATTTTGGGGTTGGCTTGAGGCAGAGGGATCTGTCTGTAAACACTGTTGCCATGATTTCCTTGTGCTCCCATTGCATCTAGTTCTCCAGTCTTTTAGGTCTTTAGGATTCAGGAGACCTGGTTTTGCCACTGACCAATTGTGTGGTCATGGGTAAAGGGTCTGACTTCCTTGAAGGTTATTTTCCTATTCAGTCAAATAATGGAGATGTAATACACAGACTTGGGCTTCTTCGATGAGTCTTTGGGTCCTTGGCCATAGGCTCACAGACTCATAGGCTGAAGGGACCTCAGAGACCATCTAGTCCCTGACCCATTTGAAAATGAAGAGAGGCAACCTGGTTTGGTGGACAGAACACTGCACTTGAAGTCATGAAGACTCAGATTCAAACATTTTATCCCTCTGTGTTGCTGGGGAAGCCACTTACTGGACATAGATATCCATTCTCTGGGCTTCAATTTCATCATCTATAAAATGAGCCTGGACTCAGTGACTTTTAAGTTCTCTTCAGTTTCTCAATCTATGTACCTATAGAATTGAAGGCACCTAGATAGCATCATGGATACCTGGATTCAGGACGACCCATCTTACTAGCTGTGTGACCTGGGCAAGTCACTTCACCCTATTTGCCTCAGTGTCCTCATCTGTAAAATAAGCTTTAGAAGGAAATGGCAAGACTCCATTATCTTGCCAAGAAAACCCCAAATGTGGTCATGAAGAGTTGGACATTACTAAAAATGACTGAACAACTACAACAAAATAAAATTCAAGGTCAGGGAACTTAAGTTATTTACCACAGGTCATGTAAATAGGAAACTTAGAGGCAGGCGCTACATGATGAACATACATTTTCTTAAAAAAATGTATGTAGCTGAGTGAGCGGAGCAGAGCCAGGAGAACATTGTGCACAGCCACAGATATGTGGATTCCGTGAGGACCAACCCTGACATACTGTGCTTTTCTCAGCAACCTAAGGGGCAAGGACAACTCCAGGGGACTCACGATGGAGAATGCTATCTTCATCCAGACAAAGAACTGCGAAGTTTGAATACAGACTGAGGCACACTACATGCTCGCCTTTTCTGCTTCTCTTTTGTTTTTGTTTTTGGGGTTTTTTTTTTTTGGTTCTGTTTCTTCTTTCTCATGATTCATTCCATTGGTCAAAATTCTTCTCCACGACCTGACTAGTGCATAAATTAATTCAGTGCAAAGTCATTCATGACAGTTATATGAGACTCCATGCCGTCTTGGGGAGGGAGGGGAGAAAATCTGGAACTCAAAACTATGTAGAACCGTGTGTGGTAAACCAAAAATAAATAAAGAAATTTATATAAAAAAAATAAAAAAAAATGTATGTACACACACACACATATGTAGATTTTCCCCAATTACATGTTAAAACAATTTTAAACTTTTCTTTTTCTTGTTTTCAGTTCTAAATTCTATCCTTCCATTTCTCCCTCCCTGCCCTCCCTGAGACAGTAATCAATCCAATGTAGGTCACACATGTACAATCATGTAAAACATTTCCATATTAGCCATTTTGTACAAGACGCTTCCTCCCAGCCTGTCCCTCCTTACATGTGTTTTCTTTCTGATCGCTCCCTCCCCCTAGTGTGCCCTCCCTTTTATTATCCTCATCCCTTTTTACTTCCTTATAACGTAAAATATATTTCTGGATGCAACTGCGTGTGTATCTTATTCCTTCTTTGAGCCAATTCTGATGAGAGTAAACATTTCCCACCACCCTCCCCACCTTCTCCTTCATTATAATAACTCTTTCCTGCCTCTTTTGTGTGAGATAATTTACTTCATTCTATCTCTCCCGACACCTTCTTCTTCCAGTACAATCTTCTTTCTCACTCCTTCCTTTTGTTTTGGAGGGATTAGTCCCATCAAAGTCACCTTGTATCCACACCCTCTGTCTATGTATACTCCCTTGTAATTGCCCTTTTTGTAATAAAGTTCTTAAGGGTTACAAATATTACCTTGCCATATGGAAATATTAACTGTTTAACATTATTGATTCACTTATGTTTTCTCTTTCTTGTTTCTTTTTTTCTCTTTTTATGTTTCCCTTGAGTCTTGTATTTAGATATCAATTTTTGTATTTAGTTCTGAGCTTTTAGTTAGGAATGTTTGAAAGTCCTCTATTTTTTTTAAGTATCCATTTTCCTCCCTGGAGGATTATATTCAGTTTCAGCAGCAAGAGCATGAACATATATTTTCTATATGAAAATATCAAAATTAATGATATTTCTTCCTGATATAACAAATATGAATTTTTTAAAGTATACATGTAACAGTGACCATTTTAGCCCCCCTGCCTAAACACCAGCTGGTTCCCATCTGATCCTTCCTCTGGGGGCACTTAGGGAGGTCTAGGCACTTGGCAAATGTCTCTACCTCCCATTAACGATGTTCACCCCAGTGTAACCACTACTAGATTAGCTTTTAAAAGAAGGCATAATCACAAATATACAAACTTATTCCCCAGTTCATGGGATTGAATCCTCCCCACACTGTCTCTGTGAAGGGAAGGGAGATTAGGTCCCCAGCTTAGTTTAGTTCCTACAGAACCTAATCCCAAGTTCAAGTCCAAGCTCTCACCTTGGGCTCATGTCACGGGCACCTCAAATTCTTTCACCTTCCCTGGCTGGCTAACTGCAACACCTGGTTGGACTCCTGGCTACAAGACTCCTAGGACTCAGACTGTCATGGGCAGCACTTCCAGCACCTGAAAAGGAGAAGGAAAGGGACCAGAGACCATAGTTCCATTGCTCAGGGCTACAGGAGAAAGGCAAGGGGGGAGGGGGAAAGGGTGTGGGGGGAAAAGTGTCCACCTCGACTCCTGGTTCAGTTCATGACACATGCTCTGGGAGTAAACAAGAATCTTCATCCTTCACATGCAACAGGAGAGAGAAATTGTCCCATTCTGACACTTTTAAAAGACACAATATGGACTTGGGTATAGAGTCAATTAAAAGTGACTCCTCCGCCCCATACAGAAGAAGACATAGGATGTCTCTATGCTAGGCTATCTGAGCATGTTCCAAATACCTCATTGCAGAGAGAGAGAGAGAGAGAGAGAGAGAGAGAGAGAGAGAGAGAGAGAGAGAATTAAGAGAATTATAGAGCATTTGGTGGATGGAAATAGATAATTCTCTGTATTTTCTTTCAGATTTCTTCAGTGTCTTTTAGGTAAATTAATTTTTTAGGGTTTTATTCCTGGTTTTTTGATATTGTTTTTTATGTTGAATTACATATTTTACTATTTAATATTTTTTAGTTTTCAGCATTGATTTCCACAAGATTTTGAGTTACAAATTTTCTCCCCATTTCTACCCTCCCCCCAGCTCCAAGATGACATATATTCTGATTGCCCCATTGTCTGGTCAGTCCTCCCTTCCATCACCCCACTCCCCACCCATCGCCTTTCCCCTTACTTTCTTGTAGGGCAAGATAGATTTCTATGCCCCATTACCTGTATATCTTATTTCCCAGTTGCATGCATAAATGGCATTTTTGAGCATCTGCATTTAAAACTTTGAGTTGCAAACTCTCTCCCCTCTTCCCTTCCTACTCACCCTCCCTAAGAAGTCAAGGAATTCAACATAGGCCACACACATATCATTATGCAAAACACTTCCTTAACAGTCACGCTGCAAAAGACTAACTATATTTCCCTCTATCCTATCCTGTCCCCCTTTATTCAATTTTCTGCCTTGATCCTGTTCCTTTTCAAAAGCATTTCCTTCTTATTACCTCCTCCCCCATCTGCCCTCCCTTCTATCATCCCCCACTTTCATCCCCATTCCCCTTATTTCTTGTGGGGTAAGATACCCAATTGAGTGAGTGTGTTATTCCCTCCTCACACCAAATATGATGACAGCAAGATTCACTCATCCCCCCTCACCTTCCCTCTCTTCCCTTCCAACAGAACTGCTTTTTCTTGCCACTTTTCTGTGAGATAATTTACTCCATTCTATCTCTCACTTTTTCCCTCTCTCAATATATTCCTATCTCAACCCTTAGTTTAATTTTTTTGAGAGCATCCCTTCATTTTCAACTCACCCTGTGCCCTCTGTCTCTCTATATATATGTATATTCCCTTCAACTACCTTAATGCATATAAAGGTCTCATGAATTATACACATCATCTTTCCATGTAGGAATGTAAACAAAACAGTTCAACTTTACTAAGTCCTTTATGTGTTCTCTTTCTTGTTTACCTCTTCATGCTTCTCTTGATTCTTGTGTTTAAAAGTCAAAATTTCTATTCAGGTCTGGTCTTTTCTTCGAGAAACCTTGAAAGTTCTCTATTTTATTGAAAATCCATATTTTTCCTTGGAGCATGATACTCAGTTTTTCTGGGTAGGTGATTCTTGGTTTTAATCCTAGCCCCTTTGACCTGTGGAATATCATATTCCAAGCCCTTCAATCCCTTAATGTAGAAGCTGCTAGATCTTGTGTTATCCTGACTGCATTTCCACAGTTTTTTTTTTCTTTCTGGCAGCTTTCAGTATTTTCTCCTTGACCTGGGAACTCTGGAATTTGGCGACAATGTTCCTAGGAGTTTTATTTTTGGGATCTTTTTCAGGAGGCAATTGGTGGATTCTTTCGATTTCTATTTATCCTCGGTTCTAGAATATCAGGGCAGTTTTCCTTGATAATTTCTTGAAAGATGATATCTAGGCTCTTTTTTTGATCATAGCTTTCAGTTGATCCAATAATTTTTAAGTTATCTCTCCTGGATCTATTTTCCAGGTCAGTGGATTTTCCAATGAGATATTTCACATTGTCTCCCATTTTTTCATTCCTTTGGTTCTCTTTTATGATATCTTCATTTCTCATAAAGCCACTAGCTTCCACTTACTCCAAATGAATTTTTAAGGTGATATTTTCTTCAGTGGTCTTTTGGACCTCCTTTTCCATTTGGCCAACTCTGCCTTTCAAGGCATTCTTCTACTCATTGGCTTTTTGGAGCTCTTTTACCACTTGGCTTAGTCTATTTTTTAAAAGTGTTATTTTCTTCAGTATTTTTTGGGACTCCTTTAGCAAGTCATTGACTTGTTTTTCATGATTTTCTTGCATCACTCTCATTTTTCTTCCCAATTTTTCCTCAGCTTCTCTTACTTGCTTTTCCAAATCCCTTTTGAGCTCTTACATGGCCTGAGACTAGTTCATGTTTTTCTTGGAGGCTTTGGAGGTAGGCTCTTTGACTTTGTTGACTTCTTCTGGCTGCATGTTTTGATCTTCTTTGTCACCTAAAAAAGATTCTAAAGTCTGCATCTGAGTCCGTTTTTGCTGCCTTTTCATGTTCCCATCCAACGACTTGACCCTTGGGCTTGACTTCTTGTAGAGTAGAGAGTACTTTGTCCCAAGCTTTAAGGGCTGTGCTGCTGTTTTCAGAGTTACTTCTACTCCACTGTCACTGCCAGCTCTGCCACAGCAGCATTCCTCCTCCCCCAATAACCGCCAACCAGGACTGCTTCACAGATCCAAGCAGGGCAAAGCACATTCTGCACTCCCGCTCTGATCCTCCACTTAATTCCTCCCACCGGGTGGACCTGGGGCCATAAGCAATTGCAGCTGGAACTCTGGAAGCAGCTGCAGCATTGCACCACCTCCGCTGCTTCTGTGGCTGGGGTGACCACACACTCCTCTCACTCCAATCAAGCAGTTTTTTCACTAATCTTCTCTGTTGTCTTTGGTGTTTGTGGGTTGAGAAGTCTGGTAACTGCCACAGCTCAATGGTTCAGGGTCCTACAGCCTGTTTTGTATGGTTCCCAGTCTGGTTGCTTCAGGCACGGCCCATGCTGGGCCATGCTCTGCTCCCAGCACAGTGTGATAGACCCTTCCCAGTGACCATTCAGGCTGTCCTGGGCTGGAGCCCTGCTTCCTTCTGCTATTTTGTGGGCTCTGCAGCTCTAGAATTTCTTCAGAGCCATTTTTTACAGGTGTTTGGAGGGAACTGTGGGAAAGCTCAAGTCAGTACTTGCTTTGCAGATGCCATCTTGGTTCTGCCCACTCCTGTTTTCTTCTTACATTACATTTCTAGGTTACTCTCATTTTATGAGAGGTATCTTGTAACAAAGCAAAAGAGTTAAGTAAAACTAGTATTATAGAAGAATTCAATATGAAAATGCATACGTTTCACATCTTTAGCAACAATCTCACTTCCTTATTTTTAAAAAATCAACAGAAGTTTATTTTCTGTATCTCCCACAATCTACTGCATTGGAAAAAAGAAAAGAAGTTAGAATTCCTTGTAAGAAATAAGCACACACAAGTAAAACAAATTCCCTTAATAGCTGTATATGAAAATAGCTATGTCCCCGTCTCCTCTCCGAATCCATCCTTTTTCCATGATGGAATGTTTCATCATCAGTCCTCTGAAACCGTAATGTTCATCCTGCTGATCATAGTTCTTATGACTTTCAAAGTTGTTTGTTCTGAAGTGTTTTTCCTCATATAAATTCTTCCTCTGGTACTGCTCATTTTATTCTTCATTAGTTTATAGACATTATCAAAACTATTCTTTTTTATACTACTGGTGTTATAGCATCAATTTTTCTTCTGACTCCAGTCATTTCCCTCTGCATCAACTCATACAAACTTTTCCAAGTCTCTTTAAGATCATCTGTTTCCTCATTTTGTATAGCATAATAGCATTGCCATACATTCCAATGCCACAGCTTAGTCAGGCATTCCTCCATCATATGGGGCTCTAGCTTTTGCCAACACAGAAAGAGCCGCGAATCCTATTTTTTGGTGTGAAGCACCTTTTCTTCTTTCTTTTATCTCTGTTGGGCTTAGGCCTAGCAGTGGGATAACTGGGCCAAAATATTTAATAAGTATTTGTGTATAATGCCTAATGACTTTCCATACCTGTACCTACTCACAGGTCTTCAGTCGATTTAGTCAATCAAAGAATATTTGTTATGTACAAGTTACCATGGATCCACAGACAAAAAGTAAGTGATCTTTGTCCTTAAGTATCTTAAATTCTACTGGGGATTCAACAGAGCTGGACTGTCCTCATTGAGGACAGCTATTTGGAAATTCTGTTGACATATGTGAAATCTGAAATATGCCACATCTAAACTGGTTTGTGAAAGGTGAGGCAATGTAACTTCTAGAGTCCTGTCTCGCTCCTCTGGTTTTTGACTTTGCATGACTGTTGAGTGGCCAGTAACAGAAAGAGGTGTGAATTCTCTTTCCATATTCAAGATGTGGACTTTTTAAGATACAACCTGGAGCTTGTTAAGCCATTCTGAATTTGTTGCTCTTCAAAGCATAATTGCAAGGGAAGTGGGGTCCTGGTTGGGTTGAGGACCTTGAACAGCTTTCTCTTTTCCGTAGTGTTTGCACCTTTCCCTGACATACCCCTACATTGAAACAGGGAAGCAGTTTCTCTGAAGAGCAGGAGAGGTGGTTAGCTCTAGGATAAAGAAGAGCAAGCCCAGAAGTTTATCCAGAAAGAGCAGGATATTGGCTCTAAGTCAACAAGTCCTATGAGCAGTTCAGTAAGCCGTTGCTCTGCCCTCAGCATCTGTTGATGAAACAGGTAAGGAGAGGTCCCTTTAGAAGGAAAAGCCCATGTGGCACCAATGTCAAGGCCCAAGTGTTATTCCTCACTGAATTATTTCTATTTCACCAACCATGTATATATTTGTTAAGTGTAAGACACATCCATTATTGATTTTGAAAGAAATTTGCTTTTCCTTAAAATTAAAATTTCTGAACATTTCACGAAAAGAACCCACAACAGTGTTTTGCCCCTGCCTCACCTCTGTCCCTTAAATGTCTATGCAGTGCCAGGCAGGTAAAAGTGTGTATTAGAATTTACTATCTATCCGGCACTATGACAGGGCTGGGGGTACAAAGAATGGCAAAACACAGCTCCTGCCCTCAAAAAGTTCATACTTTAATGAGGGAGGACAGTATGTGCATAACTGGGTATATATAAAATATCTACAGAGTACATGGAAGATAATCTAAGAGAAGAAAGTACAGGTGCCCAAGGGTCAAAACTTGGCCATAAATACTGGCCAAAGAAGCATTTGCATACAGTTCAGTATCTCAACTTTCCCAACTTCTGTAATTAAGGTAGGGAAGGTAGCTGGGCTTGGGGACTAAACTGGATGCCTTGATGGCTCCCAGAGAGGATTCCTCTCTAAAACTGCTGCTGACTTTTCCTATTGGGCAGGTTGAGATATTCCTCAGTCAGTCCCCTTTCATGGTCTTAAAGGACTCAGAGTTAACAAGGAACTTGTCAGAATAGAAAGAGCCCTGGCTTTGAGGTGAATCACAAGCCTGGGTCCAAATCCTGCCTTGGTCACTTGCTGTCTGTGTGACACTTAACAAACCCCTTAATCTCACTTGATTTTCACTTCTTTAAATGAGCAGTTTGGATTAGGTTTCTTCCCAGTTAAGATATATGATTCCATGATCCCATCCCAAGCCAGAGAGATCAGAAAATGAGGTCCATTTTTGGCATAAGGGAGAAAAAGAGGTCTGCGGTGAGGGAGAAAGAGATATTCACTCTTTTTCAATCATTAATCCAAAGAGATTAATCATATATGTAATAAACCAAAAGTTCAGCCTCTCTTCCAATTATCTTTCATTTCACTGATTTATTCCACAATGACCAGATAAGGATAAAGCATAAAACTGCCAGGTTGTGAAAGAGAAAAGGGCAAAGTTTAGAGACCCTACTCTTTCTTAGACATCCTGAACATTGCAGAGATTGTGAGAGGGCTCCATTCTTCTCCCTGGGCTCTGGTAGGGCTGGCTTTCTCTGCTGCCTGCCTGGGCTTTGCCAAAGCAGTAAAACTGCTGGCAATCCCCATGGATGGCAGCCACTGGCTCAGCATACATGAAGTGGTCCAGGAGATCAGTCTGGGAGGCCACGAAAGTGTCATGCTAGCACCAGAGTTGTCCATGCACATCAGAGAAGGGCCATTCTACACTTTGAAAACCTTTCCAGTCACTTTCAGCAAGGACCAGTTTCATAATAAGCAGAAAAATCCTCATTTGCCCTTTGAAAAAGCACGTTTCCTGAAACAGTTCTTTGATATGGCTGGGGCCATGAAGGTTTTTGCTGCCAGGCATTTTGGCTTTTGTACTGACTTAGTATTTAATAAGAAACTGATGAAATCCCTGGACCAGGCCCACTATGATGCTGTTTTAACTGATCCTGTGGTTCCTTGCGGATCTATTCTGGCTCAGTGTCTCTCCATTCCAGCTGTGTATTTCTTCCAGGGAATCCCATGTGATTTCACAGCTGAAGGCACTCAAATTCCGAGGATGTTCACTGAGAACACTAACCACATGACCTTCCTGCAGCGGGTGAAGAATATTTTGTATACTTTGCCCCAGTCTGTGGCATGCCATCTGTTTTTTTCATCTTTTGCACGATTGGCTTCAGAACTCCTGCAGAGAGACATGAGAACAGTGGATGTTCTGAGCCATGGATCTGTGTGGTTTATGAGGTCAGACTTTCTGCTGGATTACCCCAGGCCAATCATGCTAAACATCATCTTCATTGGAGGCAGGAACTGTGCCAATCCCAAGCAGCTCCCACAGGTTGGTATGTGGCATATAACAAGCCATCACGTTAGTTGTTACCTTTTGGCAAAATGAGAGCATACTGATTTTCATTTTTAGCATATGGTTTTTAAGAGAAAAATCTTGTTACTTTTAATTTTCTTAATATTTCCCCGATTACACATAAATACAATTTTTAATATTCATTTTTAAAGTTTTGTGTTCCAAATTCTATCCCTTCTGCCCTCTCCTGCCCCTCCCTGAAATGTGTAAGCAATGTGATATAGATTATCCCTTTGCAATCATGTAAAACATTTCCACATTCATCATTTTGTGTAAGACAATTAGACAGTAAGGAAAGAAGGAAGGAAGGAAGGAATAAAACAACAAAGGAAGGAAAACATTGTGCTTCAGTCTTTATTCAGTATTCAGACACCATCAGTTCTTACTCTGGAGGCACATAGCATATTTCATCATGAGTCCTTTGGGATTGCCTTGGATCATTGTATTACTGAGAAGAGCTAGGTCATTCTTCATTGTAAAATATTACTGTTACTATGTATAATGTTCTCCTAGTTCTGCTCACCTCACTCTGTATCAGTAAATTTGATTACATTTTAATGGATCTCCTAGATGGATGGCCTCATGTGGTCCCAGGCCTGTAGAGATGGACTGGGGAGGGATAACTATATGGTCAGTTTTTTTTTTTCTCACAAATTTTTCTTTGTAGTGGCTTCTTTGTGTCTTCCTTTCCTCTAACTCTCCAGTCTTTATGGCCACTAGGAATCAGGAGACCTGCATTCTAGTCCTGCTTCTGCCACTGACAGAAAGTCCTTTGGTCAGAATGACTTGATTTTTCTTGGGTTTGTTTTCCTCTTTAGTTAAAGAAAGGAGATGAAGGACATAAACCCAGGTTTCTTAAGTGATTCTTTGGGTTTGTGGGCACAGACTCACAGGCTTATATGTTGTAGCCAGAATGGACTTTGTTTTCTTTGAATGACTCAGCTGGCCTCGTTGAGCTTCCCTGGATGCTGGGGCTTGCTCTTCCTGGGCAGGACCAGAGCTTCCTGTGTGATGAGTCGTGGCGCTGGCTGAGGGGAGGTGTGTTAACGTGGTCTACGCTGGAGGAGGGGCCAAGTCAAGAACCAATCGGCCCTGGTCGTTCAGGCGGCGCTTGATGATGTCAAAAACTCTATAAGAGGGGAGAGGACAGCTTGAAGATCCTCCTTTCCTTTTCCAGTTGGAGCCAGAGACGCCTACAGCCGAAGCTGAGCTGCTGGTAGCAGAGCTGACTGGAGGCTAGTGGGTAATCTTCTTACCGTAGAGTGGAAGCATGTAAACGATTTTGCCTTATACCATCTCGCTTCTCTGTGGCCTCCTGGTTACCCTTGTGAGGCGGACTTATTGGGCCTGGAAGCTTTTGATGAAAATATCAAAATGGGGACGCTGGTTTGTGGGATTGTTACTGTGGAGTGTAAATACATGCTTTAGTTCTCCTGCCTTCTGCCTAGAGAATTCCTTATATCCTGCGGTTCCGGACCTTTTAGGCACATATGAGATTCTCTTTGAAATCATAAATTCTGCCTTCCTAATATATATGTTGAAGGGATATCAGAGACAATTTAGTCCAATCCATCACCTTATGAAGGACGAGAGGGAAGCTGGTTTGGTGAATAGAACATTGAAATTGCAAGCATGAAGGCCTGGATTTTAAATTCCACCTCAAACATTTCCTCATTGTGTGATGCTGAGAAAGCCACTTAACTTCTCTAAGATTCACTTTCATCAACTATAAGGTGAATTTTGGATCAATCACCACTAAAATCTCATCGATTCTCATCAAATCTCATCAAAACTCAGGGAATTTAATTGACTCATCACAGGTCATGCAAGTAAAAAGCCCCAGACCCTAGTGCTTCATTATGGACAGGTTTTCTTTTTTCAGTCAACATTATTTCTATTTCCCCCCAAAAAAACTAAACATGAAAGAATTTAAAGTGTCCATTCAGCAATTCAACAAAGATTTCTCATATACAAGGTATTGAGGATACACAGATCTTGCCTTCGTGGTGCTTACCTTCAAAAGTGTCACACTGAGCCAGACTCTTCCTGGTCCTGGCTCAACATTTGGAGCTTCTGTTGATGTATTTGAAATCCAAATGTGCCATATCAAATTAGTTTGTGAATGTCTGGACTATACTTTCTCTAATGTTGCTTTCAGGTCCCATGACATCTCAGTTTGAATTCATGCGGAGAGCAGTAAATGAAGGAGCGTTAGGATTTAGTTTGAATCTTAATAAAGAGAAGAATTTGTCACAGAGGAAAATGCTTTATTGAATATTCAGGGGTTTATACTTCCTAATTTAAAGTCTGGGCTTTGTAAGGAATTCTGAATGTGTTGCCCTACAAGGAAGAAATGCAAGGGATGGTGTAGGGTCCAGGTTATGGCCAGGCTGCTGGACAGCTGCCAACTCTCCCCCTCCCATGTTTTTATCTATTCTAGATGGAGTATGCCCTCAGCCTTGGCTAAAGTGAAAGAAGGAAATTACTTACCTGGGGAGGTGCAGAGATTATTGTGATCAAGGAGTTTACACAGAAGGATTAGGACAATAATGTAGAAGGAAACACTATTCCCTCCATTAGAGGGAGCCCCTGCAGCATTTGCCAAACCCTGTGCAGATGGGAACACTTATTTATTCATATTTGTCTATTTATTTAGATATTTACTGAATATGAAAAATATTTATTACAGATCTTGGAAGTGATTTTTTCTTGTAAATAAAATTTATGAACATTTCTATAAAATAGTAAATACTACTGTCCTCCATCTCTACCTCTCTCTCAATTTTCTAGGCAGTGTCTGTCAGTCCACAAGCTTTGATGAAGTGCCTAACATAACAGGTGCTGCACTAGGTGCTGTATATATGAAGAGGTGTGTGAGTGTGTGTATGTGTATGAGAGACAGACAGAATGAGAGACGCAGACAGAAAGAAACAGAGACAGAGAGGGAGAGAGAGAGAGGGAGGGAGGGAGGGAGAGGGGGATAGAGAGAGAGAGAGAGAGAGAGAGAGAGAGAGAGAGAGAGAGAGAGAGAGAGAGAGAGAGAATGTGTGAGAAAATGTGTGTGTGCATGTGTGTGTGTGTGGGGGGGGTGAATAGCCATTCACACACATGGGAACACATAAATAATTGACTCCAGAAAACACAGATCAGATGACATTCCTGTAGCGGATAAAGAACATCCTATACTCTTTGCCCGATAACATGGAATAGCATATGATATATTCAACTTTTGCAAGCCTGGCTTCAGAACTCCTTCAGAGAGATATGAATATAGTGAATATTCTGAGCCATGGATCTGTGTGGCTGGTGAGGGCAAACTTTGTGATGGATTACTCTAAACCAGTCACACCAAACGTGGTCTTCACTGGGGGCATCAACTGTGCCAGTACCAAGCAGCTCTCAGGTTGGTATGTGATGTATTAGCCAACATTGCAGATGGCACCCAGTGGTCTTATTCAAACATCTTCTTTTTAAGAGAAAACATGACTGTATACTTAATTAGCCTCCAAAGGTAAGGTCATCCAGAGTGGTCCCAGAAAATCATTATAAGCTCTATAGAGACAAAGTAGAGGCAATGATCAATATGGGAATAGTTTGTCCACAAGCAGCTTTTTGTAGTGATTTCTTTGTTTCTTCATTGGTTTTACTACGCAAGTCTTTTGTGCAATATGAAATCAGGAGACCTGGATCTACTGCGGGATCTGCTACAGTCTAGCTGTGTGACCTTAGACAAGTGAATTCTTGATCTCTCGGTAGTCTTGGACATCATAAATCCCCTTCTCCTCCTTCCTGCTCTCTTCTTTCTAGATTTTCATGACCCTGTTCTCCAGTTCTCCTCCCCACCTGAGTGCTCTTTCCCAGTCTCTTTCTTGTATCACTGTCCAGGTCATGCCCATTTACCATGAGTCTCTCTCCTGAGCCCTCTTCTCCTATCCTATTTCACCTCATGATCTACCATTTCCCATGGTTCCTTATGTTATCTCTATGCTGACAATTCTCGGATTATCCAGCCTTAACCTCTCTGCTGATCTCTAGTCTCACATCTCTAACTCCCTGTTGGACATATCAAACTGGATGGCTTACAGAAGTCCTAAAGTCAGCATGTCCCAAACTGAACCCCCTCTGTCTCTCCAAACCATTCTGTCCTCTTGACTTTCCTGTTACTCTCAAGGGCACTACCATCCTCCAAGTCTCCAGGCTCATAGCTTAAGTGTTATCCTTGACTGCTCACTCTCTTTCACACCCACCCCCATTCAACATGGCTTATGATAAGTTCTATTAATTTTGTCTCGGTAGTTTTTTCCTCCTATATTACCTTGCTAGTATCTCTCCCCTTCTTCTCCCCTCTGACACCATCCTCACCCTGCTATAGGCCTTACTCACTTCACTGCACCCCTGGACTCTTGCCAAGGCCTAATGGTTGCACTCCTTGCCACAAGTCTCTCCCCACTCCAGTCCATCCTATTCTTAGCTGTCCAGCTAATCTCCCTAAAAGGCAGGTGGGACCCTATCACCACCACCACCATCCCCATGCAGTAAAGCCCAGGGGCTCCCTATTGTAGGATCAAATAAAAATCTTCTGGTCTTCAAAGACCTTTCTCACCTCTGTCTTCCCTTCCCCTTTCCAGCCTTCTTACACCTTACACCCCTCCCCATGACTCTTCAACCCAGACACATCAGCCTCTCTGCTCTTCCTCCAACAGGGTGCCCTATTTCCTGACTTCCTCCTCACTGACCCACTCCACACCAAGGGGGCCCTCCTGCTCAGTTTACCGCCTTCTATCTGCTCGATGTTTCCAAAGTATGGTGTCTTGTTTGTGCTTAGTTGTTTGTACAACATCTCCCCCTCTAGACCATGAGTTCACTGAAGGCAGGGGCTATCTTTTGGCTTTCTTCATATCTAACATTTAGCACAGTGGAAAAAGACCTTCCTAATCCAAGGATGTATATTTTTAAACAGATCTGAACTACATGGAGCAGACTCAGTCACACCAATCCAGCTCCTCTTGGCTCAGGTCAAAAAGCTCACAGGACTCTGGAGCCAGGGAAGGAGGCCATTTGGTATAAGCGGGAGCACAGGTTGGGGGTGAGTCATAACTCTGCCACTAAGTCACCCCCACAGTGGTCCTCACATTTCCTCTTCTGTAAACTGAGGCTGTAGGACTCAATGACCTCCTTACCTCCCACTCAGCTTTGAAGGCCTATGACCTTAAGTCGGATGGACGTTCAGTTGGTCAATTGCTATACGGGTTTGCCTGACCTCAACCTTGGGAAGAGAGCACTATTATTATTTTAAAGCTAAGGACCCCAATCTCCTTTTTGTGCTTACAGGGTAGGATCATTTTATTTTCAAGTGATGGTATCCGCCCAACGTGCTAATGCAGGTCCTTCCCTGGTGCTGCCTTCACCTCCACCATTCACCAATCTCCATCATGCTGGTGTATTTCCTCCCCAGGCCTGGTGAGAGAACAACTATGACAATAATAAATAGCTGTCACCACAAAGCACTCAATATACATTATCTCATTGGATCCTCACAATATTATGTGAGGTGGGTGTGATAATTATCTCCATTAGTAGAAGTGGAAATTGAGGCTGGGATAGTTGAAAAGATTTGTTCAAGGCAGTAATTGTCCAACCTTGGCCTCCTGAACCAAGTCCCATCCCCCAGCCCAAGTGCACACCCCACGCCCACCCCTAGCCTTTAGCTGAATGAGACTTGGGAGCTGGTGATAGCCACCTCCTGGCCAGAGGCAAAAGATTAACCAGTGAACTTCTTATCATCCCCTGACCCTGAAGAAAGGTCTCTTGGTTGTTGTTGTGGTTTTTTATCAGTACTAGAGAATTCTTTGGGATGGGAATTCAATCCATCTAAACAGGTGGCAATTCCTCCTTTACTCTTAGACTTTGATAACTGTTTCAGGCACTGAGGCACTTAGTGACAGGCCATTATGAACTGCCTCCTACATGCCAGGCACTGTGCTGGTCACTGAGATATACAGCAAAAACCACCCCTGCCTTTTAGAAGCAGGCACTTTAATGGAAGAAGACAATGTGCAAATAATGAGGCATGTTTACAATGTATGCCGTGGATGGAAGGTAATGGGAGAGAGGAAGAATTCATACCTGGGGAGCAGAGGAAAGCCGCTACAGGTCAGATATATGTAAATCGGTACGTAAAAGACGTGTGAACTGAGACCTGAGGGACGCCAGGAAAGCCAAGGTTTTACCAGAGAGACCTGCCAGGCAATAGTGATGATGACTGCTCTATCCTATTGCATCGGGCTGTGGGGGAGGGAGTCCAGACCCTGGACAGCTGCACTGGGCTCCTTGACTCAAGGAAACTGATGGGAAATCCTCTTCATTCAGAAAGGGACCCAGTGGTCATTATTCCCAATAGCTTGTGTCATTGGCTTGTTGGACATTTTCCAAATGTCATTTCCTAACAACTCCCCTTCATGGTTCATCCATCTACTTCTGAAGGCCCATTGGGTGACATGCCTGAACCATGTGAAAGGCCTCAGAGGATGGAGGGCCATCACAGTGGAGGTGTGTGTGTGTTTGTGCCCCCTTTGCCCTATGCCACCAGCACATGAACCTTCTTGACATTTGTCCTTGGACAGAAAGTCTTCTTAACTTTTGAACCACATAGCATGGATTTTCATGTGCGATTTCCAAATAAGCTTGTTCCATGCAACAACTGGAAGAGTCCAAAGTTTTCTCTACAGTGACAGAGCAGTCAGTACTGTTTTACTTATATGGGCACTTTTCCCCTTGTTTGCCACGCATCAGGAGGATTGTAGGATTTTTATTTAGTTGAGATGTTGTAGCCCCTCCCCCTTCCCTGTCCCCAAGGAAAATCACCAACTCAGAAACATTTCCACTCAGAAGCATGGATGATTCAACTCAATTCAACCAACCAATAATCATTTATTAAGCTCCTGTTGTCTACCAGGCATTGTGCTAAGCATGGGGGATACAAAGAAAAGCAAAATGTCCCTGCTTTCAGGGTGCTTGAACTCTAATTGGGATAGTCAGTCAGATATACGTAAATCAGTTCGTAAAAGCTATATGCAGATCTACAAAGCACCTACTATGTGCCAGATTCTGTGTTTTGTGTGGCAACATAAAGACAAATCCAAAATAGACCCTGTCCTCAAAGACTCTCATTTTCATCCAACTAGGTCCATTACCAAGAATTTATTTAGTACTTATTCCATGCAAGGATCTTTGGCAGGTGCTGGGGATGCAAATACAAAAGTGAAATAATTCCTGCCCTCAAAGAGCTTATATTCAGTTAGGGAGATGTATAAGTGTGGGCAACATGCAAAAATTGGGGGAGATGCTCCTACCCATGCGCAATAATGGGCCTGTACAGATCATAAATGGGGGGATCAGAAAAGGTTTATTGAGTACCCGGGACATTCAAAGAACCATACAGCAAGAAGAGTTTGTAATGTCAGTGTGTGAATGTGTTGTGATCACTATTACTGGGGAAGAATGTCTACATGGATAAGATCATACATTGAGAGAATCTATGGCAGTGTGGGGGTAGAAATCTGTGGTGCAGCATGGCAGCCGTCTTTGGCTAGTCTGACGTGAGTTGGCACTTAGAATGCCCAGGACCATTACCACTCTGGCTTTTAAAAGTAAATGCCTTGTTCTTTGCAGTTTATCTTTTATCAATGAGGGCAGTCATGGGGTTGGGCTAAATATTAACTTGCTAGTTAACTAACTTGCTGATCTGTAGATCAGTTGGAGGTAAGAAGACAGAGAATTACAGTTCAAAGCTCTTTGATCTAGACAGAAGTAGCTTGTAGCAAATGGCAAACTGAGGGAGAGATGACTGCTCAATATTCAAGTACTCAGGGACTCTTTCTTTGGGTACTCTGCTTGGGGATGACAGAGGGGGAAAATTTGCTGGTGATTCCAGTGGATGGCAGCCACTGGCTCAGTATGAATGGGGCCCTTCAGGAGCTGTGGGTCAGAGGACATGAAATTGTGGTAGTTGCCCCTGAAGTGACTGCTCTTATCCAAGCAGCCACATTTTATGAGCTCAGATGGCATCCAGTGCCCTTGCAGAAGGAGGATGTGGAGGCCAGCTTTCAATGGATTAAAAATGATCCCTTCCAGAAGTTTACTGTCTGGGAGAGTTTTTAGAACAATAGAGAGGATGAAAAATAGCTTGGATTTTTACTGCCTGTTCCCACTTGGTCTACAATAAGGAGTGGATGACCCGCCTTGAAGACACGGCCTTTGATGCTGTCTTCACTAATCCATTCCTTCCCTGTGGCCCAATGGTAGCCCTGTACCTCTATTTGCCTGATGCCTACTTTGGGCCCAGAATGCCATGTAGTCTTGACTTGGTCAGCACTAGGTGCCCCAATCCTTCCTCTTATATCCCAAGAAGCTTCTCTGGCAACACAGATCAGATGACTTTTGGGCAGAGCATGAAAAACATGTTGCTCACTGCAGCCCAGGCCTTCCTCTGTGACTTTGTCTATTCTCTATATAAGCGTCTTGCTTCTGAACTCCTTAACAAAGTGGTGACCATTGTGGAACTTCTGAGCTATAGATGAATTTGGCTGTTGAAAAGAGTATCCCAAGCCAGTCATGCCCAACATGGTTTTCATTGGGGGCATAAACTGTGTTTATAAAAATCCGTTGTCTTTGGTGGGTATGAAAGCAAATGGACTCCCTTTCTTTTGAGCCTCTCAATTAATCAAGATTTTTTTTCCCCAGTGTGAAGTACAAGCCCAATACTTTATTGGGCACTCAAGATAATAGTACAAAAATGAGAGAGTCCCTGACCTCAAGAAACTTATAGCCCTCTAGTAGATAGAGCACATTCACAAGATACTTATAGAAAAAAAAGAAAGAAAGGGGGCAGAGCCAAGATAGCATCTGGAAAGCAGGGGCTTGCATAAGCTCTCCCCCAAATCCCTCCAAACACCTGTAAAAATGGCTCTGAACAAATTCCAGAAGCGTGGAACCCACAAAATAGCAGAGGGAAACAGGTCTCCAGCCCACAAGAGCCTGGATGGTTGCAGGGAATGGTCTATCGCACACTGCTGAGAGGGAGGGCAGCCCAGCGTGGGCCACTCTGGGACAGAACAGACCTGGAGTCAGCCAGCCTGAAGAGGCCTTGGGGCCATGAAACAGTGAGCTGTGGCATTTACAGACTTCTCAACCCACAAACACCAAACAGCAGGTTAGGGGGAAACTGTGGGATCAATTTCAGAACTGTCCAGCTGCCAGTTCTGGTAGTGGAGGAGGTGGTTCAAGCTGGCAGGAGCAATAGCAGGAAGCTCCTGAGGCTGCTTGTGTCAGCTGTCTCTCGAGTCCCTGGCTCACATGGTGGGAGGAATCTAGCAGTGGATCAGAGAGGAACGTTTTGTGGGCGCAAAGCCAGATTTTCTTCCTGTGCTCTCCTTGGATCTGTATTGTGGTCCTGGTTGGCGGTTCCTGGGGGAGGAGGAGTGCTGCTGTGACAGAGCCTGGGGTAACGGTGGAGTAGCAGTAGCTCTGAAAACAACAGTGCTTGAACCCTAAAGCTTGGGACAAAGTACTCTCTACACTACAAGCAGTCATATCCTGACAAAAAGCTCAAGGGTCAAGTAGCTGGCTGGGAAAATGAAGAGGCACCAAACACGAATTCAAACTCAAACTACAGATTCCTTTTTTGGTGATAAAGAAGATCAAAACATACAGCCAGAAATCAACAAAGCCAAAGAGCCTACCTCAAAAGCCTCCAAGAAAGATATGAATTGGGCTCAGGCCATGGAAGAGGTCAAAAAACATTTGGAAAAGCAAGCAAGAGAAGTAGAGGAAAAATTGATAAGAGAAATGAGAGTGATGCAAGAAGATCATGGAAAAACAAGTCAATGACTTGCGAAAGGAGACCCAAAAAATACTGAAGAAAATAACACCTTAAGGAATAGACTAACTCAAATGGCAAAAGAGCTTCTAAAAGCCAATGAGGAGAAGAATGCCTTGCAAGGCAGAATTTGCTAAATGGAAAAGGAAGTCCAAAAGACCACCGAAGAAAATACCACCTTAAAAATTAGATTGGAGCAAGTGGGAGCCAGTGACTTCATGAGAAAGCAAGATATTATAAAACAGATCCAAGGGAACAAAAAAATGGAAGACAATGCGAAATATCTCACTGGGAAACCACAGACCCTGGAGAACAGACCCAGGAGAGATAATTTAAAAATTATTGGATTACATGAAAGCCATGATCAAAAAAAGAGACGAGACAAAATCTTTCAAGAAATTACCAAGGAAAACTGCCCTGATATTCTAGAACCAGAGGGTAAAATAGAAATTGAAAGAATACACTCTTTGCCTTTTGAAAAGCACCCCAAAAAGAAAACTCCTAGGAATATTGTAGCCAAATTCCAGCGTTCCCAGGTCAAGGAGAAACTACTGCAAACAGCCAGAAAGAAACAATTTTAGTATTATGGAAACACAATCAGGATAACACAAGATCTAGCAGCTTCTACATTAAGGGATCGAAGGGCATGGAATATGATATTCCAGAGGTCAAAGGAGCTAGGACTAAAACCAAGAATACCCTACCCACCAAAACTGAGTATCATGCCCCAAGGCAAAATATGGATTTTCAATAAAATAGAGGACTTTCAAGCTTTCTTAGTGAAAAGATCAGAGCTGAATAGAACATGTGACTTTAAAATACAAGAATCAAGAGAAGCATGAAAAGGTAAACAAGAAAGAGAATTCATACTAAAGTTGAAATGTTATGTTTAAATGGCTCCATGGAAAGATGATGTGTGTAAATCATGAGACCTTTCTCAGCATTAGGGGAATTGAAGGGAATTTAGACAGAGGGCACAGGATGAGTTGAGTATGAAGGGATGATATCTAAAAAAATGAAAGAATGGGGTACATTATCTCACATAAAAGTGGCAAGAAAAAGCAGTTGTGTTGGAAGGGAAGAGGGGGCAGGTGAGGGGGAATGAGCGAATCTTACTCTAATCAGATTCAACTTGAGGAAGGAATAACATACACACTCAATTGGTTATTTTACTCCACAGGAAAGTAAGGGGAAGGTGATAAAAAAGGGGGATGATAGAAGGGAGGGCAGATTGGGGGAGGAGCTAATCAAAAGCAAACACATTTGAAAAGGGACAGGGTCAAGGGAGAAAACTGAATAAAGGGGGACAGGATAGGATGGAAGGAAATATACTTAGCCTTTCACAACATGAGCATTGTGGAAGTGTTTTACATAATGATACATCTGTGATCTATGTTGAATTGCTTGCCTTCCTAAAGAGGGTGGGTAGGAAGGGAAGAGGGGAGAGAATTTGGAACTCAAAGTTTTAAAAGCAGATTTTTAAAAAACAAAGAGTTGTTTTTTGCATGCAGCTGGGAAACAAGATATATAGGGAATGGGGCATAGAAATCTATCCTGCCTTACAAAAAATTAAGGGGAAAGGGGATGGGGCGGGGAGTGGGCTGAAAGACAGGAGGGCTGACTGGGGAACGAGGCAATCAGAATATATACCATGTTGGAATGGGGGGTAGGGTAAAAATGGGGAGAAAATCTGTAACTCAAAATCTTGTGGAAATCAATGTTGAAAACTAAAATATTAAATAAACTATATAAAAGAAAAAAAGAAATACAATATAATTTTCAGTGTGGGGATGATGAGTGGCCCTAAGAATGAATGGGGGGAATCCACTGACATGGAATTTAAGCTGAATCTTCAATAGAGGGTGAGCATGATAGTCTAAGATGTGTAGGTAAAGACAAAAAGAAATCCAGGCACAGCAGAGATACCGTACAAAGGGATGGAAACAGAAACAGAGATGCCCTGTCTGTGCCACTGTATGCCAGCATAGTATGGCATGTGCCAGTCTGACCTTGAGTAGCTCTATTGGATTGAGTGTTAGCATTTTCTGCAATAACATCTCACACATGTGTCCTGCTTTTTTCATTTTCAAAGCACTCACACTTAATTATCATCTCCATTGGTCACCAGATACAATCATTGGTATTTTACACATCAGCCAACCAAGCCTTAGAGAAGGGCAATGATCTGTCCAGGTGCTTCAAGCTAGTCAATGGCAGAACAAAGACAAGAATCATGGTCCAGTGTTCTCCCCACAAGCCCCCTGCTCCCATATGCTATTTTCCACTTGGGGATACATTTTCTGACTTGACTGACAAATTGACATATTCCTCTTTCATGTGTTAAGTGCCTTTAAGTTAAGTGCATTAAGATGGCAGAAGACAAACTGGAAAATTTACATTATAGAAAATTAAATGTTTTCCATTAAATAACACAATATAGTAAAAATGAGAAGGAAAGAGGTAACAGAAAATACCTTTGCAACAAGTTTCTCTGAAAAAGGTGCCAAATCAAAGCTGTATGAGGAACTGATTTCAATTAATAAGATTAGAAGCTAGTCTGTAAACGATATGAACAGGCAATTTTCAGAGGAAGAAATCTAAATTATGAACAATCACATAAAATGCTTCAAATCACTAATTATAATAGAAATGTAAATTCAAACATTTCTAGCATTCTGATTCCCACTATCAGGATGACAAAAAGACAAAAAGGAGAAGTAAACAAATGTTGGAAAGTTTGTGGGAAAACAGGCATGCTAGTGCAGTGTTGGCAAAGATGTGAATTGGACCATACATTCTGGAAAGCACTAAATGCAGAAATTGTACAGACCTCTTGACTCATCTATACCATTACCAGGCCCATATTCCAAAGAAATTAAAGAAAGAGAAAAATACTTGATACCTACAAAAATCTTCAGAGCAGTCCTTTTCATGGTAGCCCCAAACGGGAAATTAAGAGGATGTCCTCTTAGTGGGGAATGGCCAGGGCAGGTCTGGGGTCTGCTTGTACCAGGCACCTACCCCTGGGAAAAGGTAAACAAATGGTGGTATGTGAATGCATTGGAATAGGATTCTGCCATAAGAAATGATGAAATGAACAATTTCAAAGGCAAGTGGGAAGACTTCGATGGACTAATGCAGAGTGAAATGAACACAATTAGGAGAAGGCTTTATATAATGTAGTAACATCACTAAGGAAAAGCTTTGAAAGGCTTTTGAGACACTCAACACAATGATGAAACATAACTCCAAAAGAAATAAAAGATGAAATATTTCTCTTGCCTCCTACCACAGAGAGGTCCTGAATATAAAATGCAGGAGAATTCATACTTTTCTGACATGGTGAGTGTAAGAATTTGTTTTGCCTGGACTATTTATCTATGTATTGAGAGTTTTTAGTTTTTTAATTGGCTTAACATGGGGTTAGAAAGAACAACAGATTAACAAAAAATACTTGTTACATGAAAAGTAAAAATAGCAAACTTCTTTTAAATATCACATGGTAATGTGTAATAAATGTTGTATTTGAGCCTTAGACTCCTATTCCAAATATAGTAAATACTTCCCACTGTACCATGCTGCTTTCTTTCATATAGATAGTACCTATTCCATGGGGTCATGTGCGAGGATTAAATAAGATAGTAAATGAAAACTGTTTCGTAAAACTCAGAGAATTACATGTATGTTAGCTGTTCCTGTATTGTAATGTGAGGGGTGGGTCAAAGATGATGGATCATTACTAAGCTGTGAATGGTGTGATGTGGAGGTATAAGGAGTTGACCCAGATGAGGGTATGGAGAAGGTTCGGGGCTGCCCACATTTTTCTGTTAGTACTTGGCTCAGTGCTGGGCTTGGAGAGGGAAGTCAATAAATATTGTTGACTTGTACTAAGTAAACAGGAAGTAGGGGCCAATCCAAGGAAGAATCTAGCTTCAGCGACGGTGGAAAATTGCTGGCAAAGTTATAGACAGTATACTTGGTCAGGTGCTAGTTGTATTGGATAACTTTGGAAGTCCCCACCAAAGCTGATCCTTTGGCATTCCTATGCCAAATGTTCTTGCCACAAAGAAATAATTGCAAGAATTTGTGCTCAGTTATTTGAAGAAATGAATCCAAAGAAGTTGGAGTGTATTAATTTTCTATACTCTAAATTATCCAGTTTGTCTTATGTCATCTTCTCTATCACTTTAATTATGAATTATTTCCACATCCATGTCTCTCAAAGGTAATTTCTTCTTTGCTCCTCTAACTTATTTATGGTATTTATCACCTTCCATGTCCAGATGATATGTCCATTTGGAGTTTCTTTTGGTGTATGCTGTGAGGTCTTAGTCTAAACCTAATTTTTTTGCCAGACTACTGTACAGTTTTTCCAACAGGTCTAGTCACATAGTGTAACTAGAGTCACTGGGTTTATCAGACCCTACATTACTGTTTGATTCCATATGCTGTATACCTAACTTGTTCCAGTGATCAAGTTCTGTTTGGAGGAATCATTGCCAAATTTTTCTGATGATCACCACTTTGTAGTATAGTTTGAGATCTGGTACAGTTAGACCTCCTTTCTTCATTATTAATCTTGAGATTCTCGACCTTTCATTCCTCCATGGGAATTTGGTTATTCCTGCTAACTCAACAAAATATTCCTTTGGGGGTTTGATCAATACGACATGGAATAAGTAAATTAATTTAGGTAGTATTACCATTTCGTTACATTGGCTCAACCTATGTTTCTCTAATTATATAAGCCTGTACTTCTTCACAGAGTGTTTTATAGTTAGATTCACACACTCCCAAATATTTTTTTTTTTTTTTTTGCTTTTTGGCAGGGCAATTGGGGTTAAGTGACTTGCCCAAGGTCACACAGCTAGTACATGTGTCAAGTGTCTGAGGCCGGATTTGAACCCAGGTCCTCCTGACTCTAGGGCCGGTGCTCTACTGACTGCGCCACCTAGCTGCCCCCAACTCCCAAATATTTTATAACTTCTGTAGTTATTTTAGAGAATTTTCCTTTTTCAGGTGTTCCTGTTGGATTTTTAATAATGCTGAATAATGATTTACATGGATCGATTTTATATGCTCAAAGCCTTGCTGATGTTTTTCTACTATTTCAATTACTTTTTGTTGACTCTCTAGGGTTCTCTAAGTACATCATCATATCATCTATAAAAGTGATAAATTTCTTTCCTCTTTGCCCAAACTAATTCCCCCAATTTCTTTTTCTTATCTTATTCCTATAAGTAACATTTCTACCACTATGGTAAACAGCAATAGAGATAATGAGCATCCTTTCTAGGCCCCTATTCTTCTAGTAAAGGATTATAAATTTTCTCCACTACACAATGTTCGCTTTTTGATTTAGCTAAATTCTGTTGACTATATGAGAAAAAGTTGATTTATTCCTATATTTTTTTGAGGTTTTTACTAGCAATGAGTGTTGAATTTTGTCACAAGTCCTTCCACAATCTATTTATATAATCATATGGGTTTTACACTTTATATCATTAACATGGTTAATATTTGTTCATATTTATAGTATGCCTTATGTTGAATGAATACTGCTTTCCTGGTATAACCAAAACCTAGTTACAATGTATAATCTTTCTAATGTGTTTTAATAGCCAACTTGCTATTTTTTTTTTTTTGCATCAATGTCCAGTAGGGATATTAGTGTACACTTTTCTTTATTAGTTTTATTTCTCCCTGGTTTTGGTACCAAGACCACATTTGCATTATAGAAAGAGATTAGAAAGGTGTCTTCCTTTCTTATTACTTCAAACAGTTATGCTGTATTGAAATTAACTTTTCTTTGAATGTTTGACAAATTCATCTTAAAATCCAACTGTTTCTAGAAATTTTTGCCCTCTGGAAGTTCAGTTATGTCATTCAATTACTTTTTCTGACATTGATGATTTAAATATTCTATTCTTTTGTCAGTCTGAATATTTCATATTTTGTAAGAATTCATCTACTTTCACTAAGTTATCAGTTTTATTAGCATACAATTAGGCAAAATAATTTCTAATAATTTCCTCTATATTTTATGTAATTGTTATAAGTTCTCATTTTCCACTTCTCACGTGAAAAATTTGGTTTTCTTATCTATTTAAATCAAGTCAGCTGTTTATTTTACTATTTTTAAAAGAATAATCAATTTGTAGTCTTATCAAATCAATAGTCTTTTCTCAATTTTACTAATCTCTTCTTTCATTTTCAGAATTTCTACTTAGTTTAGTTGGAGATCTTTGTTTGGTGTTCAAGTTCTTAAAAATAGCATGATCAATTCATTGATTTGTCCTTTCTCTCTTTAATTGAAGAAATCATTTAGAGATATAATTTCCTCTCAAAAACATATTTATCTTTCCTACCTGGGAGACACGGTCTCAGAATATACCGTGCTTGGGACAAGAAAGGAGGACAGGGCGTTTAGTCAGATTAAACTTAGAAAAGTCATCTAGGGAGGGTTGGTTAAATGTGGCGATAGCTCTCGGGGAGGGCAAAGGGGAGACACTTTGTGGGGACGAGGCGAAACCAATGTGGCTGCTCAGAAAAGGACTGGCCTGTCCTCTACTTGGACTCCAATCTCCTTTCCTTCAAAGTGCTTTGTTCGGGAGACTTAGGGAGACCCTAGGGAATCTAGAGAAGACCCTGGTACCTTCGCATCGGGGTCATCCTTGTCCTCTAAGGATCTGAGCTCTTCTGGGTCCAGAGCAAACAAAGCTTCTACAAAGAAAAGGCAAACAAGAACCTTAGGTCACCTTCAAGGCCTGGGCTGTTCCATCCATCAGGTTGCAGCGGTTAAAGAGGGGAAGAGAGATCTCCTCATCCACAGACTTGGCGTGGCAAGGAGACACTTTTTCAAAAATAAAACGCTCTGAAAAGACAACGACATTTAGGCAGTGAGGAAACGCATGGAGGAAACCAGGTGGTTATTCACACCATCTCTGAGGGGAGCAGCATATCCAGGGACAAAGGGGGAGCTTGAAGAGTTAAGACAGCTCTCATCTGCCGTGCCCAAATCACTCCCAGCTGGGGCAAGGGGGGAGCTCCAGCAGGATCCCAACCTCCAGTCCTCCTCCCCCCTGGGCCTCAGTTCCTTCCTCTGCAAAATGAGGGGCAGACAATGGCCCGGGATCGAGGTGGCCGTGGACCTTCACCTTAAATGACCAGTCCCCCAATAACTGAGCAACAGCGACACTGTCCCCAAAATGTCGCGCTTCTGACAGACAGACTCAAGCTCCTCCTGCCAGGTTATCCCACCTGGCCTCAAGCCCCCAGGATGGAGCCATGCCTGGCCCTGACGTGGGTACAATCTGTCAGACAGGGCTTCCCTCTCTGGAACGGCAGTGATGCCAACCACTAGCACTATCGCAAAGTGCATTATGAATATCATCTCGTTCTCATTCGATTCTTATAACCCCTCTGGGGTTTCATTTTACAGAAGAGGAAGCTGAGGCCTACAGGGGTGGCCTAGGGTCACACAGCTAAGAACTGTCTGAGGCTGGATTTGAACTCAGGTCTTCCTGACTCCAGGGCAGACACCACATCCACTGGGGCACCCAGCTGCCTTTGGAATTAATGGGAGTGAGGCGGAAGAGAAAAGAAGGCTCAGGAGAATAGATTCAATCTTCCATCCTGGAAAACCTCAGGAACTGAAAATTATTTTCCCTCCCACAGTCTAACCCAAGAGGAGATTCCTGTCACTCCTGAGGCAGCACAGGCCCAGACACAAACAGAGGAGTCCTCCCAGCATCAATGAATCTCTCCAATGAGAAGCTAGCGGCTTCCAGAACCATGGACAGGGCTAGGTCCAGGGACACCTTCTTTAGCTGAGCTCCACCCCTGAGGCCTGCCATTCAAATGGCAAAAAGGATGCTCTGGTGCTCTCCTCACTGCACCTTGCGAAACCAAGAATAAAAGGTAAGTTTTGTAATCATAAGGCTCTGAGTGTGTGTGTGCACGTGACAGCATGTGTGTATGTATGCGCGAATGCATGTGTACATGTGAATGAGTATATATGTATGTGCATGGGAGTGTGGGAGTGTGAGTGTGCGCACAAGTATGTGCGTGCCTGTGTGTGTCTACGTGCATGCGAGTGTGTGTATGTGTGCGTCTGTGCGCATGGGCTCCCACGTTACTGCTAGGGCAGTGTCTGCAGGAGAAGGGGAGAGAGTGGCATGAAGGCCCACCAAGGCCCTGGGGACAGCTGCCCTGGCTGTACCCCATGGGGCACAAAAGGGACCCTCCCCACAAGGGCTCTGTGACAAGGAGGGTGAGCAGGGCCTGAGGGTCCTGAACAGCGGTGGGGGCATGCAGGTAAATGCCAGGGATGGGCAAAACAACCCATCCTGATTTCAGGCTTCCTTTGACATCCTCTGTATTCTATTTGATGCTATTTGGAAGGGCCTGGAGAACTAAGAGGGGCCCCTGTGCTCCCCAGTAAAGCCACTCGGTGACAGCAGGCTCAGAACACACGCTCTAGGAGTGTCACCACAGTTCTAGGCTCTCCTGGCTCAGAACACACACTCCCAGAGCATCACTGCTGTTCTAGGCTCTCCCAGAGTTTACTCAAAGCTGGAGAAAACAAACCTGTGGGGTGAGGACTGGGAGGGGGGCAGTGCTGGACAGTGACAAGGAGGCCTTTTGCCATCCAGATCAGAATTCTTCTGGTTTGGTGACAACCCCAAACTCTAAACCCTCTTTCTGCTGGCTCCGACTTCCCTGTCTGCTGATGCCATCCTGATGGCCATGCTGGGCTCCAGGGGCAGGGGCAGATGCCAACCCAGGAGCTGCGTGGGGGGTTTGCGTCAGGAGACACCTGGCTACAGCCGCAGCCTGAATAGTTCCTAGCTCTTGGGCCCCTTCCACCCCGAGACAGTCGTCAGCTTGTGAGAGACAGCCTGTTTTCTTTGTTTTGGGGTTACAGAAACACACCTGATCAGAGCCACAACAATGCCCACCCCTGCCTCGGTTACATTATACGTTATACTAGCTGACCTGTGCCAACTTACTCACCAATGACACAGGACGGTTACTCTGCCCCAGCAGAGACCACCAAAAATGCAGACATGGTCCTTGGGAGCAGGGGCCTCACAGACACTTGCACCCATCCCCCAGGACCAAGGGAGATGAGAGGCCTTCCCAAGGCCACCTGGGCAGGACTGGCGGCCAGATGCTTCTCTGATGGTCCACTTGTCTAAGTTTCTAGGTGCACGGAAGCGCATGAATGAAGGTATCTGTAAGGTGCCTACTTCGGAATTCTGGGGTGAAATGGAGAGTCTGCAGCAGAGAGTTGAGGTAGCAAGTCCCGCCCTGGTTCTGGATGCCACTCAGGTTGGTGATGCCCCGGGGGGGGGGGGTGGCGGCTCTGGGTCCACGCACTTGGATTTCGTCCCTTTCTTGATGTGATTCTCTGGGATGTAGGGAAAGTCCTCTTCAAACAAGTCCCCAAACATTATGAAGGCATCAGGCCACCCTGCAAAAAACAGGCCCATTTACCACTCAGTTCTGCAAAGGCCTTTCCCCCAGACACCCCTAGCCTCAATAGACAGGGACATGCAGACTCATGTCTTCCTTTAGAAAGGGATTATCTGCCATCTTCTCAGGGGCAAAGGGAGGAAGCTGGACCACAGGACTCTGAAGATCCCTGGCTTCTGTAACACCATTACAATCCCCATCACAAGGCCCTGTAGGAGCCTCAGGCCAACCCTGCTTTACTCCCTTGTCTGCTAGGGGAAGCCACATCTTCCAGTGCTGGGATCAGGGGACCAGGCTCCCAGAGCTGAGCTGCAAGGACAGAGACCAGGGTTGTTCCAATGGTGATCTTGGCTTGGAACCTCACGTGTGAAGGACAGGAGTGCCTGAGGATTATGGGACATAGGAAGGACAGGAAAGGACCCAAGAAATCTAACCCTGGGGGTGAGAAGTACACAAGATGATAGGGCATGACAAAGGCTGGGGGTGGTAAAGTCAGTGACCTGATCTCAAAAATATGTGACCTCAGGCACCTACTATGTGCCAGGCACTGTGCCAGGCGGGCACTGTAGGCACATAGTGGCATCAGCATCTTCCACCTGGAAACTGATGACAATGGCAGAGGTGTCTCCAAGCCTCCTTCCCACTCAACATCCTACAGACAGCCCATGTGCTGACCTCGCCTGGCTACTGAACCACAGGCCAGAAGTCCCCCTTCACATCTCAATGCAGTGAGCCCATGTCTCTGCTCAGCCCGAATCTCACTTCTCAAATGCCTCCAGAACATCTCAGAGCAGGCCGCCCACTGGCATCTCACACTCTGCTCCTCCAGGGCAGAACTCACTGTCTTTTCCATAAAACCCTCCCCTACTCCCAGTTTCCCCATTACTGCCAAGGTCCCATAACCTTTCTGGTCATCAACACATGGGATCTTGTCACCATCCTCAACTCTCCATTGACCTCACACCCAAATATCCAATCTACAACCAAGGGCTCTCTCTCCAAGAAAAGCCCCCTCCTCCGCCCCAGCCCTGGTTCAGGCCTCTTCCTCTCCCCTGACCCTGCCCTGGTTCAGTCCCCCTCCCCTCATCAAGTCCAGCTGCCTCAGGTCTATCCCCATGCAGTCCCTCCTCCATTCAACCACTAAAGAGTTCTTGGTAAAAGGGGCAGGTGATAGCTCCCAATGGCCCCCAGGATCCAATACAGTCCTTGGATATCTGGTTCCTCCCCTTCTCACACTTCTATTTGACCATCTTCCCCCTGGGGCCATGTTGCCCCTTGAACACAACACAGACCATTTCCTCCCTGGGTCAGGTGTGTTCTCCCTCCTGATCCTCCCAGTGCTCCCACCTGCCCTCTCGCTCTGAGCCTCCCCAATTTAAACATAAGCTCCATGAGGGCAAGGGCTGGTCAAAAGCCTGAAAAACCGGTCCCTGCCTGGGGCCTGGGTTCCAGTCCTACTTCTACCTAAGCCTCCTGCAGCCTCAGTGTGTGGCTGGTGGCCCCGGGTGGGCTTCTCTCCCCAGACCAGGGGACTGCGGGGGAGGGGGGCGGTCCCGGGGCCAGGTGAGTGTCCCAGCCCCAGCTTGGTTACAATGTATCCAGGTTATCCTAACCTTCAGTATCCGGTCCCAGGCAGGAAGGGGGTGGAGGGGAGCTGCTCCACGTGACCCAGAGGCGGCCCCGCCCCCAGCCCTCCCACTCACGCCCCCCCTCCCGTCCGGGCCCCTCCCATACGCAGACCAGGAGACTAGACATGCGTCCCCCAAGCCCCCCACCGCCCCGGGGTGAGAGCCTCGGGGCTCAGTTCCAATCCCTCCCTGGTCGCTCAGCCCCGCCCCCCCAACACCCCGTCCGGCCTCTAAGGGAAGCCCTGCCCACTTTGCGGGCAGACCTGCGTACAGACCCGGGGCTCACATGGACGTCGGTTGGTGACCGCGGACCAGGGGCTTCCCCACTCTGGGCCTCAGTTTCCCCGCCTGAAGAATGGGGGCAGAGATGCCCAGGTCCGGCCCCAGTCCGGCACCTGCCCTCCCAGAGCCACCGCCCCGTTGACCTCCCACCCCTAGTCCCGGGGCCCGCTCACCGCTAACGCCCTGCCCGCCGGCCCCAGAACCCCAACGGGAAGCAAAGCAGGAGGGCGCGGCTGAGAGCCGCCATTTTGGTGCGGAGGCGACCCTCGCCTAGGCTGCGCATGCGCCTATGCGAACTACATCTCCCACAGTGCACCGCGCCTCCCGTCCGCACCTGACTCCCGGAGAAGCGAGAGCCCGTTTCACAGAGCTTTGCGGGGGTTGTAGTCTGGAGGCCTCCTTTTCGCCCCCTATCGGACTGCAAGAGGAAAGTGAAACCTTATTTAGTGCAGCAGGATAAAGGATCCAGAAGCAGCCAATCAAACCTTCTTGTCCCACGTGGGAAGGCTGAAGCGCAGGGACATTCCTAGAGGAAAGCACTGGGCATTGCCGCCCAGAGAAAAGTGCCCTGGCTCTGGCATTCTTGGGGGCTGGCCATCTGGCGGCCTGAGGCAGTGCACAAAAGTGCCCTCCGTTTCCCCATCTGTAAATGAGGGCCGGGAAGGCTCTGGGTCCATCATTCTCTGTAAGATCAGGGGTTGGAGGAGGGCCATCCAAGCAAGCCTTCTCATTGTCCAGATGGCGAAACTGAGGTCCCGGCAGGTTCAGCGCCAGACCATAGGTCATAGGTCGCCTCGTCTTACCCCTTCATCTGTCAGAGGACGAGACTGAGGGTCAGAGAAGGGAAGCCGCTGGTCCCAGTCAATACAGAAAATAAGTAGAAGGCATTGCATTTGAACCCAGGACCTCCAGCCAAAACTAGTCTTTCTGAAATGTAACCTTGGGGTCAAAGGTTGGGCTGTTTTTCTTTGCAAGCTCAGCGTCCTGCATGTACGAGAACAGGTGCTGAATTCCTCAAAGCCCTCATTGTGAGGACCAGGAAACTGGGGAGGCTGAGGGAGGTCAAAAATGGCTGCTCACGGGGTCCCTGCAGGGTGTCACTGTGTGAGGGGTCACTGTGGGGGAGGGTCACTGCAAGGGGGTCACTGTGGGGGGGGTATAACCACAGGGGGTGACCCTGGGAGGTCACTGCGGGGGGGGGGGGTGTCACTGTAGCGTGGTCACTACGGGGGTCACCACACAGGGTCAACACAGCACAGCCACTGCAGGGGGGTCACTGTGGGGGAGTCACTGTGGGGGGGTCACTACAGCAGGATCACTGCAGGGGGGGTCACCTCAGCGGGGGGGGTCACTACAGCGGGGTCACTGCAGGTGGCTCACCTCAGCGGGGGGGTCACCACAGCGGGGTCACTTCTGGGGGGTCACTGCAGGGGGGTCACCTCAGCAGGGTCCCAGGAGGTGTGCAGGACTGGAATCTGGCCCCTCCTTTCTGCCTGGGCTGCAGCAGGTCCCCCCAGAGAACTTGGGCCACGCAGGGTTTTCCTTCACCCATTCGTGCTCCCGGGCTTTGGCTGGGTGGATTCATTGTGTCCACCCCACTGTAGCCAGCACCCTGTAGGCTTCAGGGGAAGGAGGAGGAGCCGGGCACAGGCCCGTCCCAAAGGGACATTTCAGCCCCACTGGGGGCAGGGAGCAGAGGAGGAGAAGGATTCCTAGTAAAGAGGATACACCCCGGAGCCCTCTGCTGAGGCCCGAGCAGAAGCTCTTAACCAGGGCCAGGAACTTGTTTTTGAAACCACTTTGGTGACTGTATTTCCTACACTTGGTTTCTCTGTCATTCTATGGCTCTTCTGCATTTAAAAACAGGAGCCTGCGCCAGGGCCCATGGGCTTCCCCAGGCTGCTGGAAGGCAGGGTCTGAGACACACGCCAGAAGGTTCGGAAGCCGGGCCCTGGAAGAAGGTGTCCTTGGAGTGGGGAGGGACGGAGGCTTCAAGGGAATCACAAAACCTCAGACTTGGCAAGGACCTCAGAGGCCACAGTCTCGCCTCTCCCTGAACCATCAAGCAGTCAGTTTTGGCTGCCCACTTATCAAGCCACAGTCAAGTCACTTATCAAGCAAGAGACGTTTTACTAAGGTTTTGGATTTGGTTTTTGTCCTTTTTTTGACCAAAGGTGATCCGCTGGCAAAGGAAGAGACCTCTCCAGTCTCTTTGCCAAGAAAACCCCATGGCCAGTATTAAAATGCTAAAAGAGCTGACAGGAAGATGCACCGTCAGGTCAGCAGGGTGCTATGGGGCCACTGGGTCAGAAAGAAGCGGCCATGATTGAATGACAACAACTTTGCTCAGGGCTGGAGAAGCCACCGGCTCCCAAGGCAGTCTGCTCCACTCTGGGACAGCCCTCATCCACAGAAAGCTTTTCCTGACCCCCCTCCTCAACCTAGTTCCTTGCAGTTTCCACCAGGGCTCCTAGTGCTGGGGCCTAGAGCAAGATCCATCTCCCATAGGGCTTCTGTGAAAAGATGTGAATGTAGACACTCCCCTAAGCCTTCTCTCCTCCAGGGAAGAGAACAGCACAAGTATGCTTGCCTCCGGAGTGCTGGAAGCATGGCCTTGGGGGTCAGGGCTCTTGGCTGGTTGCCATGTCCTGCTGCTGACTCCCATGGAACCCGGCCTCCCCCCCCCACCGCACCCCCCAGCCCCAGGCTTCCTTCAGGTGACCCACTGCCTGACCCCATCTGCCTCCCTTGAACCTGCCCATCTGATTTCTGAGTCCACACAGGATGTGACCTTAGTCCTCATCATCTGAATTGTTTCCTGCTTGGCCCAGCCAAGATGCTCAGGGTCCTTGCTGCTGTTGTCTCTCCTAGCTTCATGTCACCAGAAAGCATCCAATAAGTGCTCTTACTACCTTTATCCAAGTCTCCAAGAAAACAGTGTAGAAGTCCCCGGCCAAGCACAGAGCCCTGGGGCACTCTCCTACAGACCCAGCAATGTCTGCTCTTTGGGTGCTGCTCTTCTCAATTCCCCGTTCTAAATCTTCCTAATGAATGACACCATCCTCACCCTCAAGGACAGCCTAAGAGGCTCAGTCCAGAGCTTCGCTCTAATGTAGACAAGTTGAAGCCCGGGCATCCCCACATTTCAGGATTTCAAGCCCGTGGGTGGTGCCAATGCCTATTTGGGTGGAGGGGGTGCATCATCTCTGGTGTATGGGGGAGTGCGGCTCAGTGAGCCTTGCCCCCACGGGTTAAACTGGACTTTATCTGAAGGGAGAGCTGTGTGCCCAGTGTTAGGCTTGGGGGGACCCTGGAAAATGGGCCACAGGAAGAAGGAATGGAGCAGTGGCCAGACTCAGGGCTTCTGTGGCCCCTTTCTGAAGGGCTGGGCAGGAGAGAAGTATAACTTGGACCTCTGGCCCCAAAGCTTAGCAGTGTTGGAGTGGAGACAAAGGTGATCTGTATTCAGATCCTACAGAAGGACAATGGACTTGACTGACACCCAAAGCCAGGCCGTATCACATTTGTACCCCTGCGGACCAAGCCTCTGGTGTCTCGAATGTCCAGAATGTTGGGGTGTCCTTGAATCTGCCCTTGCAAGATGGAGCAAGACCTAGGAAGCTCTGCCCTGAGCTTAGGCTGTCCAAGTCTAGGGGGCAGGTCTCAGCAGAGAAACTGAGGGCTCTTGCTTGGCAGTGGCAGGCACAAACTTAGGGCATGTGGCAGTGGATGAAAAGGGTTAAAAACAACAAAGATAGGAGAGAGAGAGAGAGAGAGAGAGAGAGACAGAGACAGAGAGACAGAGACAGAGAGACAGAGACAAGAGAGAGACAGAAAGAGAGACAGAGACAGACAGAGAGACAGAGACAGAGAGAGACAGAAAGAAGGAAAGAATGTGTAGTCCCATTCCCCAGACATCTGTGAAATGCCTGCTGAGAGCAAGACAGACATGGAGGCCCCTGGCCCACCAGTTGCCTCTTCAGGGTAACCCCTCAGATTGGCATGGAAGGCCCTGCCCAGGTTGGCTCCAAGCCCTCTTTCTGGGCCTCTCTGCCTTTCAGCCAAGGCACCTCCTTACTCTTCCCTGGATGGATTGTCCATGGATCACCGCTGGGCCTTTGCTCACACTGTCCCCAAGGCTGAGTGTGCATCCCCTCCACTTAATGGGAGTTGCTCCTCCCTACAAGGCCCAGCTCAGGGATCACTTCCTGTGCCAAGCCTTTCTTCATCCCAATCACTGTTGCTTCCCCTCAGCCTGAAAAATGACTGCCTTTACTTTGTTTCATTCCATGTATGTGTTCATGTCTGTATGTACATGTGTGCACACACATGTATATTTATACATCCAAATGTGGCAGGTCCCAAAAGTCTTAACACAATTTTAAGCTTCAGTTGTATTTAATAGGATGTATTATTGTGATACCTGAGTAGCCAGCTATTGCTAGAAAAACCCTGCCCCCAGCCCCTAACTGCAAACCCCAGTCTGCATAAAAAAAAAACAGAACGAGTTCCTGCCGTTTGGCGTGTGTCCTGGGCCCCTAAGACATTTCCAAGGAATGTAAGCTAATTACCAGGGAAGCCTAACTATCTTCCTTTGTCTAACCGAGTGGGCTGAGAGACGACTCTATCTCTCTCAACAAAGCCAGCTGGAGCATCCCTCAGTCTGCCTATGGCCTTGAAGGATGAAAGCCTCAGCCCCAGATATTCTTTTGAATTATATGACTTCTGCCTTATCTTGAGCCTTCCTTGTTGCGGGAGTTATGGCAAGATGGACACAGGGATCCTGGGTTGTAATTTCAGTTGACACTTTGTCAGCTATCTGGTATGTTATATTTACAGTTTATTCAGGAGGTTCCTCTATTGTATCACGGTCATAAAAGGTGACGTAACACAGGCTTGCTGAGTCTGCAAAATGACAATTCAAGAGATAATTAAGCACTGACTGTATTCTCTATATAAACTACCCTTTCGCTTCAAACGTGGCCATTGATTTGGGAAGACCCCAATGGCTGCCGGCTAAATAAATTCTCCATTTAAAACTTATACTCTGTGGAGTGTCTCACTCGCTTCTGGTATAACATTATCACAGAGAGATGGTATCTGCAAATATATACATGTACATACATACAAGGGTGTGGAGTCAGGAAGAACTGGCCACCCCAGAGCCTTGCTGGCTGTGTGACTATGGGCAAGCCACTTGACCTCCATTTACCTTGGCTTCCTCACCTGTGAAATGGGGATAATGCTTGCACCTGCTTGACAAAGCTATTGTAAAGAGAAACTCAGATAACCAGGTAAAGTGCCTTGGGAGCTTAGTGGCTAGCGGTGTTTGGACATGTTTTCTGTGTCCAACCTTTTGAGGGGCAGTGGAGTAGAGTGGAAACCTGCCCTGTCAGCCAGCAGGAAGGCCGGGGACAAGCATTCACTGTGTGACCTTGGATGAGTCCCTAGCTGCTCAGTGCCTGGGGCAGCCCCTAGAAGAGACGTCAGGATTCCTGAAGCTCGGGGATCTCTTTTGTGGCTTCCTCCTCCATTCCCTCCTTCCCAGAACTGTCCCCTGTAACAAAGACTCTGGCCCAGGTTTGACCAGCTCTTGGGGAAAGGAGGAAGGTAGGCAGTCTGGACTGCAGCAGGTGGGCGGTGGTGCTGGGAGAGCCTCACTGTCTGAATTCAGGAGCCACCTCCTCTAGCCTCAATGCTTGTAGGGGCCCCTGGTGAGGGCCTCAGGGGTCATCTGTGCTTAGCCCCCTGAGGGTGAGCCTTAAAGCTCACTTGTGAATGGTGCAGTGCACCTAGTCTGGAGGGGGTGACCGGACCCTTGCCTATTTCATCTGGCTGGAACATGTTGAATGAAGTGTTCATGAGACATCCCGTTCAAGAGGTCTGATGCAGGACTAGAGGGAAGAACTGGCCTGGGAGCTTTGGAGGGGAAAGAGGGTCTTCATTCCCCCTCTGAGCAAGGGCTCCTTCAGCTCTCCATTCTTGCAAACCTAAGGAAACATTACTAAGAGCTAACATTTGAACAGCCCCTACTACGTGGCCGCACTGTGATAAACAAGTATGGTCTCATTTGTTCTTGACAACAACCCTGCAAAGTAGGTGTAATCTTATCCCCACTTTGTTTTACAAATGAGGAAAGAACTGTGAAGTTTGAATGCAGATTGAGGCACACTACATGCTTGCCTTTTTTCTTCTCTTTTGTTTTTGTTTTTGGGTTTTTTGGTTTTTTTTTTTGGTTCTGTCTCTTTTTTCTCATGATTCATTCCGTTGGTCATAATTCTTCTCCACAACTTGACTAGTGTATAAATTAATTTAATGCGAAGTTATACATGGTAGTTATATGAGATTCCATGCTGTCTTGGGGAGGGAGGGGGGAGGAAGGGGAAAAAACCTGGACCACAAAATTATGTAGAACCGTGTGTGGTAAACTAAAAATAAAAAAAATATATTAAAAAAATAAAGTAAATGAGGTATAAATAAAAAAGAAAAAAACAAAAAAAAAAACAAATGAGGAAACTGAGGCAAGCAGAGGTTAAGTGACCTGACCAGGGTCACACAGTTAGTAGGTGTCTCAGGTTGGATTTGAACTGAGACCTTCCTGCCTCCAGGCCAGTGCTCTATCCACTGAGCCACCAAGCTGCCTCAAGACCTATGGTTATTGTTCAGTCATTCCAGTCGTGTCCAACTCTTGGTGACCCCATTTGGGGTTTTCTTGACAAAATGCTGGAGTGGTTTTGCCATTTCCTTCTCCACCTCATTTTGCTCATGGGTAAACTGAGGCAAGCCAGGTTAGTGAAATGCGCAAGGTCACACAGCTAGTAAGCATTTGAGGCTGGATTTGATGTCCCGACTTCCTGACTTCAGGCCCTCCTCTGTGCCTGTGGAAGGGAAAAAAATAGACTTTGGAAGACAGATACATAAGGAAAAGCTAGCTCCCCCAGGTCTCCCTGATTTCCACCTTGCCTCACAGTGACCCCTCAGAATTCTTCCTTGGAGTTATCTCATTGCTGGTGGGAGGGCTCATTCAGGGCCTGTCGGTTCATTGACGATACTGGATGGCACTGCTCATTTGATCAGAGCCAAAGAAAGGCCAAGCTGGCAATGCCGGTGGGTAAAAGGGCTTGCCAGAGCCCCCTGTGTGTAATAACTGAGGCCCTGCCAACCCCATCCATGTCCAGGCCTCTCTGATTGCTCCAGGGGTCAAATGAACCTGAAAGAGAGGTGTGTCCTTGGGCCTGCTTCCCATTCCTGGGTGTTCCTTCCCCTGAGGGCACAAGGGTACAAGCCTTATCTGGCCACTCCTCATGGATTGCAGAGGGCTCAGTCACGAAAACCTTTAGTCATCCTCAGATTCACTGGTCAAGGAAAACAAGCTCTATAATTCAATCTGGGTGAAGAGTAAGGCAGGGGTAGGCTGGGGCAAGGCCACTTGGCCCCAGCCCTGGCTCCCAGACCAGCTTGGAGATGGGCTCCAGGTTCTGCCAATGCCCCAGCATAAAGCCTGGATTTTCACTTACAGCTCCCACTTCCTATCACCTATTGTACTAAAGAGTCAGTCACTAGATGGGACTGATTAGTCACTCTTCAGTGTGAATCAATTAGGATTCCACTGTGGGATTAGAGCCCCAGCTAAAAGGAGCCTCCTATGGAGGCCACCCCCTCACTTTAGAGAGGAGGAGACTGAGGCACAGAGAGGAAGTAGCTTGTCCTCGGTCATACTGGTAGATCTTGGGATTCAGATCTCCGCAGGGGCCATTCATGGCCATCAACCCTGAAATTCCTTTATCTGGTCACCATCTGTCCCCATTCTGCCTCTCCCTCTCCCTGTTCTCTGTCTCCCCCTTCCTTCCAAACCTTCAGTCCCCTTCCCAGGCCATCCCTGACACTAGCTAATCTGTCTTCCTTCCCCATGGTACCCCATTCATTGGTGAATAAGCTCACCCTGGAGCAGCCTCTTCTCACCAGGCCCTGGTCATGCTCATATCGGCCCAGCCTCAGCTCACTCCCAGTGCTCACCACTACAGCCTTAACACCCCAGCCACTGAACAAAGCTGGAGAAAAGTGTGGAAGCCTGCTGCCCGAGTGTGTTGGTAACCAAAAATGGGCTCCTTAGCACTTAGTCAACAAGTGCCCTTGAATAGTTTGCCTTTTTCCTTTGAACTAAAAGAATGTTCTGAAGTTTGGGGTGCTGTTTTTTTCCCCTGAACTGACTGAATGCTGGATTAAAGTAAGCTTGTCAGCCCCTTCACATTGCTTCCCTTGCTTAAGCAGATCGAAAGAACCTGTGCTTTCCCGGTCAACCCCTTCACCTTGCTTAAGCAGATCGAAAGAACCTGTTCTTTCCCCAGCATACCTTACACCCCCTGCAGAAGCTGCTAGCCAGATGGTTAAAAACAGCTTCCGTTGGAGCCAGAGACAGCTACAGCTACAGCTGCTACCAGAAGCAGGAGCTTCTGGTAGCAGAGCTGACCTACGTGTGGATTGAGGAGTGCTGAACAAGGACTTGAGGCCAGTGGGTAATCTTTTCACCATAGAGGGGAAGCATGTATATGATTTTGCTTTATACCACCATGCTTCTCTGTGGCCTCCTGGTTACTCTTGTGAAGCAGACTTACTGGGCCTGGAAGCTTTTGATCAAAATATCAAAATGGGGAAGGTGGTTTGTGGGTTGGTTACTGTGGAGCCTAAATATATGTTTTGATTCTTCTGCCTCCTACTTTGAGAATTCCTTATATCCAGCAGTTCCAAACCTTTCAGACATATATATGATTCTTTTTGAAATTATAAATTCTGCCCTCATAATACACCGAGGTCACCACACACTTAGGGGACATGATCTCAGCTGCCCTTTATACCCACCAGGCAATCCTCATACATCTTCCTAACTGACCTCTCACTCTCCCATTCTCCACAACGGCTCTTCCAGACCTTTCTGGGTCTCCTCAGACCTCCCATGGGGACCCCTTCCCCACCATAGCAAAAACCCTTGCCTCATATTTCACTGAAAATATGGAGGACTCTCACCCTGAGCTTCCTTTTCTCCACTCCACCCCATCCTAGGTCAGGCAGAAGCCTCGAGCCACTCTCTCCTCCTTCACTGCTGTCTGGTGAGAAGAGGGGGCCCTTCTTGCCAAAGCAGAACCCCCTCCCGCCATGCCCAAGCTATCCCGTTCCACCCCATCTTCTCCATTGGATCACCCCCTCTAGGAGCTCTCCTCTCTTTCACTGGCCTGCTCTTTCCCTGTCTCCCAGCTACTTCCTGCTGCCATCCTGAAAACAAAAACCAAAAACAAATGCTCTTAGATCACGTACCCCTCCCTTTATGGGTAAGTCCTTGAGAAGCCCATCCACAACAGGGGCCTGCACTTCCTGTCCTCTTCCTCTCTTTGTAACCCTTTACAATCCAGCTTCAGCAGTCATCATTCCACTCAGACTGCTCTCTCCAAAGTTGCTCATGACATCTTGGTGGCCCAATGCATGGCCTTTTCTCACTCCTCATTCTCCTTGACCTTGTGGCATCTTGGATGCTGAGGATCATTCTTGTCTCCTTTATGCCCTCTTCCCTCTGGGTTTTCAGGATGCTCCTCTTTCCTGGTTCTCCTCCTCCCTCTCTGAACTCTCTTCTGTCTCCCTTGCTGTCTCTTACTCCAAGTGACGTCCATGGGTCCCCCAAGGCTCTGTCTTGGGCCCTCTGCTCTTTTTCCTCTGGTGCTTTCATCAGCTCCCATGGATCTGATCTATGTCTCCAGCTAGAATACCTTGAAGGGCATCACCACCCTCCCACTCACCCAGGCTCCAGCCTAACAGCATCCTCAGACTCCTAACTTTCTCTACCTCCAGGCTGCTAGGTTGCCCAATCCTGCCACTACTGTCTTTGTACCATCTCCCCAATATGCTTCCTTCTCTCCACCCTGGTGGAGACCCTCATCCCCTCACTCCTGGACTGCTGCAATAGCTGCTGGGGGGGGGGGAGTCCTGCCTGCCTCAGCTTCCCCCCACTCCAGCCCATCATCCACCCAGCTACAAAGTGTAGATTAAACCCTCATCACTTGACACCTCCAGGATCAAATAGAGAACAGTCTGTTTGGCTTTTAAAGCCCTTCACAACCTGGCCCCCTCCTAACTTTCCAGTTTCTAAAACACTCTTCTCCTCTGCAATACGTCAGTTCTGCCATAACATGATGTACATGTTCCTAAAAATCACCACCCCACGATGCAAAAAATGGGCAATAAAAACCATGGGGAAAACCATCGGGGAAAAAGGGCTTCAAAACTTTATCCAGGACACATTAAAAGAAAAAGTTAGCACCCTAATAAAATCAGGAGCACCTTATTATTACATGTTGAATGGTTAAGAAATCATAAAGACTACAATGAATAGCAGTGAGGTCTGGCCACTGCTCATCCTGCCCCAGGCTTCCCACAGAACCCAAGTGTCAAAGGTCAAGGCCCTTGGGGCAGGAGGAAGGGAGGGCCTCTGGAGGTCACCACTCCCTGGGAGGTGGTGGGGGGAAGTTAGGTCCCAGCCAGGGTGAAAGGTGGGGGAGGGATGGGTCTGTTTCTGCAGCTGTGGCTGGGTCGGAAGACATACAGTGAACATGGAGGCACTTGACCTTGAAAATGGCCTGTAGTGTGCAGCTTCAGGAAGCAGCTTCAGGAAGCAGCTTTAGGAGGGTCGAGCTTGGCAGTTATTGTAAAGTACAGTTTTTTTCCTGTTTTCTGGATATTTAGCAGATAAAATCATATATAAACAAACACAAAATGTGCACGAAGCTCACATCCTTCCCTAATAGATCTATTGTGCACTCACTTTCACATTTTCCTGAACGAGTGCATTGGCAGAACTGACCATCCTGTATGATCGGGGACCCTGGCCTCCTCTAACATTTGTTCACCACATAAGATGTTCCATCTTCCTGTCCTGGGCACTGTCACCACCTGCCTGCCATGCCTAGAATGTTCTCCCTCCTTATCTCCAACTCTTCCCTTCCCTGACTGCCTTCCAGACTCAGCTTAAACATTACCTTCTGGAGACACTGGTGCCTTCCTTCTGCAATTACCTCCAACTTCACCAGCACTTTGCTTGTTTGTACTAGGTTGTTTGCCTGTTGTCTTTTGGACTGGCAACTTCTTGCAGACTGGTACTGTCTTTTTCTTTCTTTGTATCTTTAGGGTTTAGCACAATGCCTGACACATGATATGCACTTAGTAAATGCTTCTTGGCTAGACTGGACAGTTCCTTGAGAAAACATCCTGGCTTAGTGAACTAAGCTCTATTCCTGGAGTCAAAAGCCCTGGGTTTATATCCTGCCTCTGATCCCTAATGGTTGTGTGACCTGGTAGGGCCTGTTTCATCCTCTAGAAACTAAGGAGATTGGACTAGACAGGCTCTAATCCCTTCCAAGTCTGCCTGTGATTCCTTTGTTGTCCGGACATACCTCCTGCCCTTGTCCTTACCCGGAGCCAGTCCCTCCCTTCTTCTTCCCTCCAATGCCTCTTTTCCTCCCTTCCTCCCTCCCTCCAGGACCTCTTCTGACATGCTCTCCTCCCTTCCCTCTTGGGGCCCTCTGTCCTTCCTTCCTCACGTCTTCCTCTCCCCCTCCTTCCCTTCCCATCTCACAGCAACCTTCTGAAGTAGTATTTGTCTCATTTACAGCCAAGGAAATCGAGGCTGAAAAGTAGAGTGACTTGTCCCAGGCACATGGGCATCTGTCTGGGATAGGATTGGAACCCGGACCTTCCTGAAGCTGAGGCAATCATTCTTTCCACTAGAAAGCCTGCCAGGCTCATGCAGAGGCCTCTCACATTGGTAACTCCAGGTGGGACCTCTCTCTAGTGCGTGATAGCCAGGATTTCAGTTGATGATATTCGCTTGAGGGTCCTGCTCAGACTCTCCAACCTTCTAGAACGGGAGTCTTTTCTTCCAAAGAGCCATCCTTCCCTCCCCTCCCTTTTCTATCCCCATTCTTCCAAGAGCTTCAAAGCCTCCAGGAGTTTTCTGATTCTTCCCATTCCCTCAGTCCCTTCATTCAATCCATCGCCAGACCTTTGTAATTCACCTCCATGTTCCCTTGTGCATTTCTCCTTTTCTTTTCTCTTACACGGCTACCAGTCTAGTTCCATCTTTCACACAGCCACCAGTGACATCCTTAAAACCCAGGTCTTACCCAGTCACTGCTCTCCTCAAGAAGCCATAATGGCTCCCTATGGCCTCTAGCTCATCTCTTGGGCCTTGAAAACCCTTCACAAGTTGGCTCCAAGCCACCTTTTCCCTCTCCTTCCCTCACCCCTCACTCCAGTCAGACTGGCCTCTTTCTATTCCTTCCATATCACGTTTCCTCTTCTGTGTCTATGCTGTCCTCCATGCCCGGAGTGTACCTTCTCCATACTTCCCTTAGGGATCATGGGATCCCTAGTCCCCTCAAAGTTCAGCTCAAATACATCTACATGGAGCCATTCCTGGCTACCATTACCACATCCTGGGATAGTCAATCTCGTTTTCCCCCCAAACATTGACCTGGCATAAGAGGGGTGCTCTATATCCCCACCGCAATCATTGAAGACAATCTGGACTTCTGGACTGAATCAGCCCCCATTCCACTTAAAGCAGCTATGTTAATGAGGTGAGAATAATTGAATCCATCAATTAATCCAAGGCATTTCAATTAGGTCCAGAAAAAGCCCTTGATCAGGGTGAAAAGAATAGAGGCCGTTGGATGAAGCCATGTTAACAGGAAGAAGGTCGGGATTAGCTAAAAAGAGTAAGTGAGGCTGGCCTGTTCTCTCTGCCAGGTATCAGGAGGACTGTAGGATTTTTATTTAGTTAAGATGTTGTAGCCCCTCCCCCTTCCCTGTCCCCAAGGAAAATCACCAACTCAGAAGCATGGATGATTCAATTCAATTCAATTCAACCGATCAATAATCATTTATTAAGCTCCTGTTGTCTACCAGGCATTGTGCTAAGCACGGGGGATACAAAGAAAAGTCAAAAGTCCCTGCTGTCAGGGAGCTTGAACTCTGAATGGGGATAGTCAGGGCCTAAATATCAGTAAATCAGTACGTAAAACCTATATACAGATCTACAAAGCACTTACTATGTGCCAGCTACTGTGCTATGTGTGGGAATATAAAGACAAAACCCAAATAGGCCCTGTCCTCAAAGACTCTCATTTTCACCCAAGTAGCTCCATTACCAAGCATTTATTTGGTAGTTATTCCATGCTAGGATCTTTGCTAGGTGCTGGGGATGCAAATACAAAAGTGAAATAATTCCTGCCCTCAAAGGGTTTATATTCAGTTAGGGAGATGTATAAGTGTGGGCAACATGCAAAATGGGGGGAGATGCTCCTACCCATGCGCAACAATGGGCCTGTACAGATCATTACTGGGGGGATCAAAAAAGGCTTATTGAGTACCCGGGACGTTCAAAGCACCACACGGCAAGAAGAGTTTGTAATGTCAGTGTGTGAATGTGTTGTGATCGCTGTTATTGCAGAAGAATATATACATGGATAAGATCATACATTGAGAGAATCTATGGCAGTGTGGGGGTAGAAATCTGTGGTGCAGCATGGCAGCCGTCTTTGGCTAGCTTGACATGAGTTGGCACTTAGAAGGCCCAGGACCATTACCACTCTGGCTTTTAAAAGTAAATTCCTTGTTCTTTGCAGTTTATCTTTTATCAATAAGGGCAGTCATGGGGCTGGGCTAAATATTAACTTGTTATACAGATCAGTTGGAGGTAAGAAGACAGAGAATTACAGATCAAACCTCTTTGGTTTAGAGAGAAGTAGCTTGTAGCAAATGGCAAACTAAGGAAGAGATGACTGCTCAATATTCCAGCACTTGGGGACTCTTTCTTTGGGTACTCTGCTTGGGGATGGCAGGGGTCGGGAAAGTTGCTGGTGATTCCAGTGGATGGCAGCCACTGGCTCAGTATGCATGGGGCAGTTCAGTAGCTGTGGGTCAGAGGACATGAAATTGTGATTGTTGCCCCTAAAGTGGCTGCTCTTATCCAAGAAGCCACATTTTATGAGCTCAGATGGTATCCAGTGCCCTTGCAGAAGGAGGATCTGGAAGCCAGGTTTCAATGGATTAAAAATGATCCCTTCCAAAAATTCACAGTCTGGGAGACTTTTTAGAACAATAGAGAGGATGAAAAATAGCTTGGATTTTTACTGCTTCCTACCACTTGGTCTACAATAAGGAGTGGATGGCCTGCCTCGAAGACATGTTGTTTGATGCTGTCTTTGCTAATCCATTCTTTCCCTGTGGCCCAGTGGCAGCCCTGTACCTCTCTGCCTGAGGCCTACTTTGGGCCTGGAATGCCATGTAGTCTTGACTTGGTCATCACTAGGTGCTCTTATATCCCAAGAAGCTTCTTTGGCAATACTGATCAGATGACTTTTGGGAAGCACATGAAAAACATGTTGCTCACTGCAGCCCAGCCCTTCCTCTCTTTGTCTATTCTCTATATGAGTATCTTGCTTCTGAACTCCTTAACAAAGTGGTAACCATTGTGGACCTCCTGAGCTATGGATGGATTTGGCTGTTGAAAAGGGACTTTGTGAAAGAGTATCCCAAGCTAGTCATGCCCAGCATGGTTTTCATTGGGGGCATAAACTCTGTTTATAAAAAAGCAATATTCTCTGGTGGGTATTAAAGCAAATGGACTCCCTTTCTTTTGAGCCTCTCCATCAATCAAGAATTTTTTTCCAGTGCCAAATACAAGCCCAATCCTTTATTGGGCACTCAAGATACCAATACAAAAATGAGAGAGTGCCTGACCTCAAGAAGCTTATAGCCTTCTCAGTAGATAGAGAATATTCACAAGATACTTATAGAAAAAAAAGAAAGAAAGGGGGCGGAGCCAAGATGGCAGCTGGAAAGCAGGGGCTTATATAAGCTCTGCCCCAAATCCCTCCAAATACCTGTACAAAATGGCTCTGAACAAATTCCAGAAGTGTGGAACCCACGAAATAGCAGAGGTAAACAGGTCACCAGCCCAGGAGACCCTGGATGGTCACAGGGAACTGTCTATCACACAGTGCTGAGAGTAAGGGCAGCCCAGCATGGGCCACTCCAGAACAGACAATACCCGGAGTCAGCCAGCCTGGAGAGGCTTTGGGGCCATGAAAAAGCTGTGGCAGGTACCAGACTTCTCAACCCACAAACACCAAACAGCAGATTAGGGGGAAACTGTGGGATTGATTTCAGAGCAGTCCAGCTGCCAGTTCTGGGGGTGGAGGAGGTGGGGCAGTGTGGTGGTAGCAGCAGAAAGAAGCTCCTGAGTCTGCTTCCAGAGCTATAGTGTCAGCTGTCTCTGGAGTCCCTGGCTCACACCATGGAGGAATCTAGCAGTGGATCAGAGAGGGAGTTCAAGGAACGTTTTGTGGGCACAAAGGCAGACTTTCTTGCTGTGCCCTCCTTGGATCTGTATTGCGGTCCTGGTTGGTGGTTCTTGGGGGAGAAGGAGCGCTGCTGTGACAGAGCCTGGGGTAACAATGGAGTATCAGTAGCTCTGAAAACAGCAGTGCTTGGACCCTAAATCTTGGTTCAAAGTACTCTTTATATTACAAGCAGTCATATCCTGACAAAAAGCTCAGGGGTCAAGAAGTTGGCTGGGAACAGGCACCAAAAACGAACTCAAACTCAAACTCATACTCAAACTCAAAGTCTAGATTCCTTTTTTGGTGACAAAGAAGACCAAAACATACAGCCAGGAGAAGTCAACAAAGTCAAAGAGCCTACCTCAAAAGCCTCCAAGAAAAATGTGAATTGGGCTGAGGCCATGAAAGAGCACAAAAAGGATTTGGAAAAGCAAGTAAGAGAAGTAGTGAAAAAATTGGGAAGAGAAATGAGAGTGATGCAATAAAACAATGAAAAACAAGTCAATGACTTGCTAAAGGAGTCCCAAAAAATACTGAAGAAAATAACACCTTAAAAAATAGACTAAATTGAATTGCAAAAGAGCTCCAAAAAGCCAATGAGGAGAAAAATGCCTTAAAAGGCAGAATTAGCCAAACAGGAAAGGAGGTCCAAAAGATCACTGAAGAAAATACCACCTTAAAAATTAGATTGGGGCAAGTGGGAGCCAGTGACTTCGTGAGAAAGCAAGATATTATAAAACAGAACCAAAGGAATGAAAAACTGGAAGACAATGTGAAATATCTCATTGGGAAAACCACAGACCTGGAGAACAAATCCAGGAGAGATAATTTAAAAATTATTGGATTACCTGAAATCCATAATCAAAAAAAGCACCTAGACAAAATCTTTCAAGAAATTATCAAGGAAAACTGCCCTGATATTCTAGAACGAGAGGGTAAAATAGAAATTGAAAGAATACACTCTTTGCCTCTTGAAAAGCATCCCAAAAAGAAAACTCCTGGGAATATTGTAGCCAAATCCCAGAGTTCCCAGGTCAAGGAGAAACTACTGCAAGCAGCCAGAAAGAAACAATTTTAGTATTATGGAAACACAATCAGGATAATACAAGATCTAGCAGCTTCTACATTAAGGGATCAAAGGGTATGGAATATGATATTCCAGAGGTCAAAGGAGCTAGGATTAAAACCAAGAATCACCTACCCAGCAAAACTGAGTATAATGCTCCAAGGAAAAATATGGATTTTCAATAAAATAGAGGACTTTCAAGCTTTGTCAGTGAAAAGATCAGAGCTGAATAGAACATTTGACTTTAAAACACAAGAATCAAGAGGAGCATGAAAAGGTAAACAAGAAAGAGATTTCATACGGGACTTATTAAAGTTGAACTGTTATGTTTACATTGCTCCATGGAAAGATGATGTGTGTAAAATATGAGACCTTTCTCAGCATTAGGGGAGTTGAAGGGAATATAGACAGAGGGCACAGGATGAGTTGAATATGAAGGGATGATATCTAAAAAAATGAAATAAATTTAAGGTGTGAGAGAGGAATATATTGAGAGAGGGAGAAAGGGAGAGATAGAACGGGGTAAATTATCGCACATAATAGTGGCAAGAAAAAGCAGTTCTGTTGGAAGGGAAGAGGGGACAGGTGAGGGGGAATGAGCGAATCTTACTCTCATCAGATTCAACTTGAGCAGCGAATAACATACACACTCAATTGGGTATTTTACTCCACAGGAAAGTAAGGGGAAGGGGATAAAAAAAGGGGGATGATAGAAGGGAGGGCAGATTGGGAGAGGAGCTAATCAAAAGCAAACACATTTGAAAAGGGACAGGGTCAAGGGAGAAAACTGAATAAAGGGGGACAGGATAGGATGGAAGGAAATCTAGTTAGCCTTTCACAACATGAATATTGTGTAAGTGTTTTACATAATGATGCATATGTGATCTATGTTGAATTGGTTGCTTTCCTAGGGAGAATGGGTAGGAAGGGAAGAAGGGAGAGAATTTGGAACTCGAAGTTTTAAAAGCAGATTTTAAAAAATAAAAAAAAGTTATTTTTTGCATGCAGCTGGGAAACAAGATATATAAGGAATGGGTCATTGAAATCTATCCTGCCCTACAAAAAATTGCGGTTAAAAGGGATGGAGTGGGGAGTGGGGTGAAAGAGGGGAGGGCTGACTGGGGAATGAGACAATCAGAATATATACCATGTTAGAATGGGGGGGAGAGTAAAAATGTGGAGAAAATTTGTAACTCAAAATCTTGTGAAAATCAATGTTGAAAACCAAAATATTAAATAAACTATATAAAAGAAAAAAAAAGAAATACAATATAATTTTCAGTGTGGGGATGATAAGTGGTCCTAAAAATGAATGGAATGAATCCACTGAGGTGGAATTTAAGCTAAATCTTCATTGGAGGGTGAGCAGGGTAGTCTAAGATGTGTAGGTAAAGACAAAAAGAAATCCAGGCACAGCAGAGATACCATACAAAGGGATAGAAACAGAAAAGGAGATGCCCTGTCTGTGCCACTGTATGCCAGCATTGTATGGCATGTGCCAGTCTGACCTTGAGTAGCTGTATTGGATTGAATGTTAGCATTTTCTGCAATAACATCTCACACATGTGTCCTGCTTTTTTCATTTTCAAAGCACTCACACTTAGTCATCATCTCCTTTGGTTCTTGCAATAGTCCTGACAGGTCACCAGATACAATCATTGGTATTTTACACATCAGCCGACCAAACCTTAAAGAAGGGCAATGATCTGTCCAGGTGCTCCAAGCTAGTCAGTGGCAGAACAAAGACAAGAATCATGGTCCAGTGTTCTCTCCCCAACCCCCCCTGCTCCCATATGCTATTTTCCCCTTGGGGATACGTTTTCCTACTTGATTGACAAATTGACATATTCCTCTTTCGTGTGTTAAGTGCATTTAAGTTAAGTGCATTAATATGGCAGAAGACAAACTGGAAAATTTACATTGTAGAAAATTAAATGTTTTCCATTAAAAAACCCAATATAGTAAAAATGAGAAAGGAAGAGGTAACTGAAAATACCTTTGCAACAAGTTTCTCTGAAAAAGGTGCCAAATCAAAGCTGTATGAGGAACTGATTTCAATTAATAAGATTAGAAGCTAGTCTGTAAACGATATGAACAGGCAATTTTCAGAGGAAGAAATCTAAATTATCAACAATCATATAAAATGCTTCAAATCACTAATTATTATAGAAATGTAAATTCAAACATCGCTAACATTCTGATTCCCAATATCAGGATGACAAAATAACAAAAAGGACAGGTAAACAAATGTTGGAAAGTTTGTGGGAAAACAGGCATGCTAGTACAGTGTTGGCAAAACCATGAATTGGAGCATATATTCTGGAAAGCACTATATGCAGAAATTGTGCAGACCTCTTGACCCATCTATACCACTACCAGGTCCATATTGCAAAGAAATTAAAGAAAGAGGAGAATTGTTGATATCTACAAAAATCTGTAGAGCAGTCCTTTTCCTGGTAGCTACAAATTGGAAATTAAGAGGATGTCCTCTTAGTGGGGAATGGCCAAGGCTGTGCTGGAGTCTGCTTGTACCAGGCACCTACCCCTGGGAACAGGTAAACAAATGGTGGTGGTGAATGTAATGGAATAGGATTGTGCCATAAGAAATGATGAAATTAAGAATTTCAGAGGCAAGTGGGAAGCCCTCTATGGACTAATGCAGAGTGAAGTGAACAGAATTATGAGAAGGCTTCATGTAATGTAGTAACATTACTGAGGAAAAACTTTGAAAGACTTTTGGGACACTGGTCAACACAATGATGAAACACAAGTCCAAAAGAAAAAAGATGAAACATTTCTCTTGCCTACTGCCATAGAGAGGTCATGAATATAAAAAGGATTCATACTTTTCAGACATGGCTAGTGTAAGAATTTGTTTTGCCCGGACTATATATCTATTCATTGAGAGTTTCATTTTAGGTTTTTTTTATTGGCTTAGTTTGGGGTTAGTAAGAAGACCAGATCAATTAAAATACTTGCTACATCAAAAGTAAAAATCGCAAATTGCTCTTAAATATTACAAGGTAATGTGTACCAAATGTTGTATTTGAGCCTTAGATTCCTACTCCAAATATAGTAAATACTTACCACTGTATCACACAGCTTTCTGAATCATATAGGTGGTACCTATGTCATGGGGTTGTGTGTGAGGCTCAAATGAGATGGTGAACAAAAATTGTTTTGTAAAATTCAGAGAATTACATCTACGTTAGCTGTTATTGTCTTATAATGTGAGGGGTGGGTCAGAGCTGATGGATCATTACTAAGCTGTGAATGGTGTGATGTGGAGGTGTAAATAGTTGACCCAGATGAGGGTATGGAGCAGGTTCTGGGCTGCCAACATTTTTCTGTTAGTATTTGGCTCAGTGCTGGGCTTGGAGGGGGAACTCAATAAATATGGTTGACTTGTACTAAGTAAACAGGAAGTATTGGCCAATCCAAGGAGAAATCTAGCTTAGGTGATGGTGGCAAATTGCTGTGAAAGATATAGACAGTATACTTGGTCAGGTACTAGTTGTATGGGATAACTTTGGAAGTCCCCACCAAAGCTGATCCTTTGGCATTCCTATGCCAAATGTTCTTGCCACAAAGAAATAATTGCAAGAGATTGTGCTGAGCTATTTGAAGAAATGAATCTCAAGAAGTTGAAGTGTATTAATTTTCTATACTCTAAATTATCCAGTTTGCCCTTATGTAATCTTCTCTCTCACTTTAACTATTAATTATTTCCCCATCCACGTATCTCAAAGGTAATCTCTTTTTTGCTCCTCTAATTTATTTATGATATTTATGACCTTCCATGTTATATTAGGAAGGCAGAATTTATGATTTCAAAGAGAATCTCATATGTGCCTAAAACGTCCGGAACCACAGGATATAAGGAATTCTCTAGGCAGAAGGCAGGAGAACTAAAGCATTTATTTACACTCCACAGTAACAAGCCCACAAACCAGGGTCCCCATTTTGATATTTTCACCAAAAGCTTCCAGGCCCAATAAGTCTGCCTCACAAGGGTAACCAGGAGGCCACAGAGAAGCGAGATGGTATAAGGCAAAATCGTATACATGCTTCCCCTCTACGGTAAGAAGATCACCCACTAGCCTCCAGTCAGCTCTGCTACCGGCAGCTCAGCTTCAGCTGTAGGCATCTCTGGCTCCAACCGGAAAAGGAAGAGAGGATCTTCAAGCTGTCCTCTCCCCTCTTATAGAGTTTTTGACATCATCAAGTGCCGCCTGAACGACCAGGGCCGATTGGTTCTTGACTTGGCCCCTCCCCCTAGCGTAGACCAGGTTAACACACCTCCTCTCAGCCAGCCCCATGACTCATCACACAGGAAGTTCTCTGATTCCTGGCATGGTCACTGGGCTTCCTGCCCCGGAAGAACAAGCCCCAGTGTCCAGGGAAGCTCAACGAGGCAAGCTGAGTCATTCAAAGAAAACAAAGTCCATTCTGGCTACACTCCACCCCTCACAATATTCTAGGATGCACAATCCAATCATAATTCAAATTAAATTATATATCCTAGAACATTGTGATCCAATTATGCAGGAAACTAAAACATATCATTCACAATAAAGCAAAACATATCATTCAGTGACATTCCCAAATATTGGTTTACGATTCAAATGTGATCCACCCGTAGATCTCAGCCAGATAATCTCTTCAATCAATCATCCAAAATAATTATTAATAATTCAAATGTCCACCCCTAGATCTTTGTATCCATTACGTAGGATCAAACAATTGGGGCTCAAAATCTTGGGGTAAGGGGTGAAGGTCTCATTTTCTATAGCTTCTTCTTGCTGAAATTGGATGTAGAGGTGTCCCTGTCCCAAAGAGTCCCATTCCAGAGTTCAGTTCTTTAGCGAGCTGGCAGGAATTCCAAGAATGCTACGTGCTTAGGCAGTCACCGGAAACTACAGGGTGCTTAAACCTGCAGGAGACAGAACTAGCGACAAGGTTAACTAAAACAGAGAACAAAAAGAGTAGCCAAGTATGGGCTATTATCCTTCAAATAAAATCATCTCCAGTTTAGTTGAAATTTCAGTTATGCAGAGATCCAATATCAGAGCCAAACTCAGATCGGAAATGTTTCTTTTTAAACGGAACACAATGAGGAAACTAAGCCAAGAGTATCTCACCCTAGATGGAGACCAGGATTGTCCTCCCAGCCTTTCCCCAGGTGTACGAGGGAAACCAGGAGGATCCCATCCTAGATAGACTAGGATTGTCCTCCCAGCCTTTCCCCAGATGTACAAGCTTTCATCCATTAATCACACAAAGTCACCTTCCCTCTGAGTGGCTTGTGTCAATTACCAGCATCAGCCATATCTGTGGGGTCCGTGAATCTAATATTATAGCCCTATTCACGGTAAAATATATGGTTCAGGGGTACGATTTGGTAATTATCTTCCCCTGAATAGACAACTGTTACGGTGTTGTTCTTCCCATAGGCTATGACTTTTGCAGCCTTTGGAATATCATCTGGCTTCCGTTTTACCCATACCTTAGCTCCCAACTTTATTCTATCAATGGAGCAAGCCTCTTTTGCCCCTCTAATAGTTATTTTGGGAGGAGGGTCAGTTTTCACAAAGGGTATTTTTTTCACAGGGGATAATAATCACTTGAACTATCCCATCATTCTTACCAAATTGTACAGGTTTTTCACCCAAATTCTGGAGTGTCACAACAATTTCTTTTTGATAATTCAAATCTATCACTCCAGCCAATACATGTACTCCTTGAGCTGCTAATCCTGGTTTAGGTAATATCTGTCCAAAATGATTCTTGGGGATTCTCATCCATACTCCAGTAGGGGTTTTTCTTATCTTTTTCCTATTCAACCTAAAATTCTCTATACAATGTAAATCATATCCTGCTGAACCAGGTGTTCCTGGACATGGTAGGAGGACATCTTCCCTCACAGTCCAAAATTCAATATTTTGGATCTCACATGTTTGCTGTTCTCTAATCTGCAAATTTGGGGTCATCATTCTGGCTAGAGGTGTACTCCCCCGTAAGGGCCTATTATTCAAATTACGTAAGGCAATAGACAAATTACCCTTCCAATGTCGATATGAATTATTAGAGCTTAATTTTCTCAGCTGTTCTTTCAACAATCCATTCATTCTTTCAATCAGCCCAGATGCTTGTGGGTAATATGGAATATGATATATCCATTCTATATTATTCAACACACAGTATCTTTTCACTTCTTTGCCCTTGAAATGTGAAACATTGTCACTTTGAATCTACATCGGGGTTCCATAGTACAAACTTACAACATCTAGGGTTTTACAGGTGTTTTTCTGAGTTGCGTCCTTATAAGGACAAGCCACTAGTACACCTGAATAGGAGTCAACACACTCACGTACATATTTACATCCTTTATCCTGGGGTAGTGGGCCAATATAATCTATCTGCCAAATTTGGTCTGGAACTTTTCCCCTCACTATTTCTCCAGTTACTATCCTAGGAAGAGTTCGTTCTTTTTCTAATTGACATATACAACACCCCTATGTTATTTATTTTAACAATGCATGAGAGATACTGATACCTCAATCCTGTGCCCATCGGTGGGTGGCCTGGACCCCTAAATGGCCGGCGGTCTGGTGGACCCATCTTGCTAAGGCTGAGTCATCAGTTGGAGTTGGAGTAGGGACAATACATTCAGTGGCAATCTTTGCTAGTCGATCCGTGTGTGCATTGTACTCATGCTCTGGTGTGGTCAGGGTCGCGTGAGCATCAACATGAAAAACTGACAAATCCGTAACCAAAGACGTGTCCCATACATTTTCCCATAACTCTTTACCCCAAACTTGTTTGCCATGAATCTCCCAATTCTGATTCCTCCATATAGGCATCCAAGTAGCTAATCCATTAGGTACCGCCCATGAATCAGTAAATATATGACACTGTCCTCCCTTCTCCATTCTGATGGCCTGATGTACTGCCATCAGTTCAGCATATTGGCTACTTCCCCCTATCCCAGAACTTTCCAGAGTTCGCCTAGTACAGGGGTTATAGGCTACTGCTTTCCAATGTCTCTTCTGTCCTAAATATTTTGCTGTCTCATCAGTAAACCAATCATGTTTCTTCTGTTCTACATTTAGTCCATCATACCCATTATTCCATTTCACTAAGGATGGCACCATCTGTTGCTTCAAGGGGTATTTCATTTCTCTCAGTGCCAATGTTCACCACCAATTCATGTAAAGCAGAAACTCCACTTTTGCCTGCTCTGGACCTATTCTGAATATACCACTTCCATTTGATTATGCTTGCCTCTTGTGCATGTCCAATTCTGTGAGAAGCTGGGGTACTCATTACCCAAGTCATAATTGGAATTCCAGGCCTTAATATCACTTCGTGACCCAGGGTTAGTTGCTCAGTTTCTACTAAAGCCCAATATGCAGCTAACAGCTGCTTTTCCAAAGGTGTATACTGCACTCCAAATGAGGGCAGTTTCTTGACCAAAAGCCTAAAGGTACACTGCAGCTCTGTTGTTTTTGCCACAGACTCCAATTTGCATAGTCATCTTGTACAGTCACTTGTAACTCCACTGGCCCATTTTGCATAGGCCATAAGTCCAGAGCTAATTGGAGAGCAGCCTTTGCTTCCTCAAAAGCTCTACTTTGTTCAAGGCCCCCAGTCGAATTCATATTTCTTTCTGGTGACTTTATACAAGGGTTTTAAAATTTGTCCCAAATGTGGGATGTGGTGTCTCCAATAACCAAATAGCCCTATGAACCTTTGGGCCTCTTTCTTATTAGTAGGGGTGGGAAAATCCTGATTTTTTTGTCGAGCTTGTGGGAGAATTTCTCGCAGTCCTCTATTCCACTGTATCCCCAAGAATTTTACAGTTTGAGCTGGCCCCTGAACCTTTGCGGGGTTGATTTCCCATCCTTTGCTTTTCATATGGTCAATTAATAATGCTAAACTCTCCTACACTTCTTTTATATTCTTTCCCTGTATCATGATGTCATCTATGTAATGTGTAAGCTGTATACCACGTAGATTTAATTCATCCAAATGCTCAGCTACAAACCTGTGGCAAATAGTTGGGCTATGAATATATCCTTGTGGCTGGCGTGTAAATGTATACTGTCGGCCTTGCCAAGTAAAAGCAAACTGCTTCCATTGCTTGGGGTCTATTGGGATCGTAAAGAAGGCATTGGCCAAATCAATAACTGCATACCAAGTCCCTTCATGTTTTTGTATTCTCTCTATTAAAGTAACCGTGTCTGGAACAGCAGCATACAAGGGAGGAGTCACTTTGTTCAGCTGTCTATAATCTACTGTCATCCTCCATGTCCCATCTGACTTTCGGACTGGCCAGACAGGGTTGTTCCATTGAGTAGTTGTAGGGACTAACACTCCTGCCTCAACACGTTCTCTTATAGTGTTGGCAATTTCATCTTGCCCACCTGGCACACGATATTGCCTCAAAGTAATTATTTCAGAAGGTTCGGGCAAAGCGATTGGATACATCTTGATTTTCCCCACTAAGACTGCATTAATGCCTATTTTCCTCACAGCAAATTGGTATTTTCCTTCAGGTAAATTTAAGGTCATATCCTTCAAAATGTCTATTCCAATGATGTATTCAGGAATAGGCACAATAACCACACTATATTCTTTCTTGGGCAACTGTCCAGTTTTCATCATCAATTTAACTTGTCTGGCTGATATTTCAGTCCCTCCTAGTCCTGTGATGGTAATAGGAGTTCCATGGCTGAATTTGTCTGGATTCCCATAGATAAGGGTGGCCTCGGCCCCAGTGTACTTGACCCATTTTTCCAATATATTTTCAAGTTAATGTGAGGTCTGCAATCCAGCTTACGTATTTCCTTAATTTGGGATGGGGCCTGGCCTGTTTCCTAGTATTCCCTAGCATGTGATTCACTTGGGTATGAAGGTTCAACATCTGTAGCATTTGCAGGAGCAGTTCTTATTTCCCTGTCTCTCCTGTTATCGAGTCCTTTATCTCGGTACATCCTGTACAATTCATTGGTTGGAATGCCATCTATCATTTCAAAACCTACCCCTGCTCTCAATAGAGCAGTGAACATTTCTTTTCTTGTCACTCCATTTTGGCGCCAAGTTTGCTGGATATTCACCCTTCTCTCTCGAGGAGATCTATCCCTTCCCCAGTCTCCTAAGTCGTGTAACTGTAAAATCTTATTTATCACCTCTGTAAGATGGCTCCCTACTTCCCCAAGTAACAGATTCAAAATTAGTTGTTTATAAGCAGGGGGAGCAGTCCTAATTATTAAATTCCTATGAGGGATTCCTATGGGATCATTGTAATATTTGTCTGCAGTTCCTGTCATAATAGCAGTCTTCATTACCTCCTCCTTTAGTCTCATGATACAATCTTTAAGTGAATACCAGGGTCTGTGCTCAGTGGGCCACATAGAATCAGTAGTATATCTCTTATTGCATCCCGCAGCAGCTAATGCCAACAGAGTAGTCCTGCTAGCATCATCTCCTCGCTGATGATGTTCCCTAAAAGCTTGCTGAACTAGAGGATTGTGGCTGATACTTATGAATCTCATACAGTCCCTCTTATCTACTAATATTCCACCGGTCCCTTGATCACTGAGCCTTACCATCCAAGATATTAATGGTTCTCCTACTCTTTGGCTGAATCTACTCAAAATATCTGTGACCCCTTGTGGTGAGAAATCTTCCTGAAATTCCCTCGTAACTAAATTGCCACCTCGGGTTTCTGTCCTCCTCCTCTCTACGGGATGAACGCTTGTCTGAGTATTTAACCATCTCCCATTCTCTGTGCGAGGGATGTCCTGAACCCTAGTAGCGTTTTCTGTCTCAGCCCCTAACGTTGTCTCATTTTCCCCCCACTCGCTTCCCCTGCCACCATGGTAAGGACAAAGCAGGCAGTTAGGCTTCGTCTGGGCTGAGTTGGGATGCACTCCTGGCTTATTTGGCCTCCTGTTCCTCCTAGCCACATTAATAGAAAAGTTCTCATCTGAGTCAGTGGGTTCTTGAGCAGCAATTTGTTCTCCTGCTATCTGAGATTCCCCTTCTTGCTGTGGGGTAGGAATGCCCCCATCTCTTTCACTGAATCTCAATCTTTCATATACTAGCCAGTAGGCTGATAACACTATCCAGCTTTGCCTAGATAGTGATGCCCCTGACTGAATCCCAACCTCTTGTAAACACCTTTCCAAAGCCTTAGGATCTCCTCTCTGTAGCCTTGGTTCCCAGTTTTCACAGGGTCCAGCTTTTTTAGCCAATTCCTTTGCTAAGGAGGAATAAAATGGATCCTCCCACCCTGGGATATTCATCTCTTCCTCTGAAGTTTCTCTGCTTCTGAATAGAGATCTTATATCTAGCGATCCCATCCACCTCATCGCCAAATATATTAGGAAGGCAGAATTTATGATTTCAAAGAGAATCTCATATGTGCCTAAAAGGTCCAGAACCACAGGATATAAGGAATTCTCTAAGCAGAAGGCAAGAGAACTAAAGCATGTATTTACACTCCACAGTAACAAGCCCACAAACCAGCGTCCCCATTTTGATATTTTCACCAAAAGCTTCCAGGCCCAATAAGTCCGCCTTAAAAGGGTAACCAGGAGGCCACAGAGAAGCGAGATGGTATAAGGCAAAATCGTATACATGCTTCCCCTGTACAGTAAGAAGATTACCCACTAGCCTCTAGTCAGCTCTGCTACCAGCAGCTCAGCTTCGGCTGTAGGCATGTCTGGCTCCAACCAGAAAAGGAAGAGAGGATCTTCAAGCTGTCCTCTCCTCTCTTATAGAGTTTTTGACATCATCAAGCACCACCTGAACGACCAGGGCCGATTGGTTCTTGACTTGGCCCCTCCCCCTAGCGTAGACCATGTTAACACACCTCCGCCCAGCCAGCCCCATGACTCATCACACAGGAAGTTCTCTGATTCCTGGCATGGTCGCTGGGCTTCCTGCCCCGGAAGAGCAAGCCCCAATGTCCATGGAAGCTCAATGAGGTAAGCTGAGTCATTCAAAGAAAACAAAGTCCATTCTGGTTACACATGTGCAGATGATATATCCATTTGGAGTTTCTCTTGGTGTATGCTGTGAGGTCTTAGTCTAAACCTAATATTTGCCAGACTGCTGTACAGTTTTCTCGACAGGTCTTGTCATGTAGTATAACTAGAGTCATTGGATGTATCAGACACTACATTACTGTTTGATTCTGTCTGTTGTATACCTAAGTTGTTTCATTGATCGAGCTCTGTTTGGAGGAATCACTGCCAAATTTTTCTGATGATCACTACTTTGTAATATAGTCTGAGATCTGGTACAGTTAGATCTCCTTTCTTCATTATTATACTTGAGATTTTTGACCTTTCATTCCTCCATGTAAATTTTGTTATTTTTTCTAACTTTACAAAATATTCTTTTCGGAGTTTGATTAGTACAACATGGAATAAGTAAATTGATTTAGGTAGTATTGCCATTTTATTACATTAACTCAACCTATGTTTCTCTAATTATTTAAGTCTGTAATTCTTCAAAGAGTGTTCTATAGTTAAATTCACACACTCCCAAATATTTTATAGCTTCTGTAGTTATTTCAGAGAATTTTCCTTTTTTAGCTTTTCCTGCTAGGTTTTTAATAATGCTGAATAATGATTTACATGGATCTATTTTATATGCTCAAAACCTTGCTGATGTTTTTTCCTATTTCAATTATTTTTCTGTTGACTCTCTAGGGTTCTCTAACTACATCATCATATCATCTATAAAAGTGATATATTTCTTTCCTCTTTGCCTAAGCTAATTCCCCCAATTTCTTTTTCTTGTTTTATTCCTATAACTAACATTTCTACCACTATGGTAAACAGCAGTAGTGACAACAAGCATCCCTTCTACACCCCTATTCTTCTAGGAACGCATTCTAACTTTTCTCCATTACACAATGTTTGCTTATTGATTTAGCTGAATTCTATTGACTATATCAAGAAAAAGTTGATTTATTTCTACAATTTTTGAGGTTTTTACTAGAAATGAGTGTTGGATTTTGTCATAACTCCTTCCAGGATCTATGTAATCATATGGGTTTTATACTTTATATCATTAACAGGGTTAATATTTGTTAATATTTATAGTATTCCTTATGTTGAATGAATATTGCTTTCCTGGTATAACCAAAACGTAGTTACAATGTATAATCTTTCTAATATGTGGTAGTAGCCCACTTGCCAATCATTTTTTTTGCATCAATGTCCAGTAGGGATATTAGTCTATACTTTTCTTTATTAGTTTTATTTCTCCCTGGTTTTGGTACCAAGACCACATTTGCATTATAGAAAGGTGTCTTCCTTTCTTGTTAGTTCAAATAATTATGCTGTATTGAAATTAATTTTTCTTTGAATGTTTGATAAATTAATTTTAAAAATCCAACTGTTTCTAGATATTTTTGCCCTCTGGAAGTTCAGTTATGTCATTCATTTTCTTTTTCTGACATTGATGACTTAAATATTCTATTCTTTTGTCAGTCTGAATATTTTTTTTAAATTTTTTTTTAAGATTTGGAATGAGTCTTGGTCACATTTTCAATATTTATATAGTACTTTCTTTTTTTTTTTTGCTTTTTGGCAAGGCAATTGGGGTTATGTGACTTGCCCAAGGTCACACAGCTAGTACACGTGTCAAGTGTCTGAGGCTGGATTTGAACTCAGGTCCTCCTGACTCCAGGGCTGGTGCTCTACTCACTGCGCTACCTAGCTGCCCTAGTCTGAATATTTTATATTTTGTAAGAATTCATATACTTTCACTAAGTAATCAGTTTTATTAGCATGTAATTAGGCAAAATAATTTCAGATAATTTCTTCTATATCTTCTTTAATTGTTATAGGTTCTCATTTTCCACTTTTGATGTGAAATATTTGGTTCTCTTATCCATTTTCAATAAAGTCAACTGTCTATTTTACTATTTAAAAAAATAATCCATTTGTAGCCTTATCAAATCAATAGACTTTTTCACTTTTGTTAATCTCTTCTGTAATTTTCAGAACTTCTGCTTAGTTTAGTTGGAGATTTTTGTTTGGTGTTCAAGTTTTTAAAAATTGCATGATCAATTCATTGATTTGTCCTTTCTATCGTTAATTGAAGAAATCATTTAGAGATAGAATTTCCCCTCAAAACTTCTTTAATTGCATTCCATGAGTTCTGATATATTGTCTCATTGTTTCCATTTTCTCTGATGAAATGGATGACCCGGAGACATCTTAAACTCAACAAGTCCATAACTGAATTCATTATCTTCTCCCCACCCAAACCCTTCCCTTTTCCTAACTTTCCTATTAATATCCAGAGTACCACAATCCTCCCAGTTACATAGACTTGCAACCTGGTGATTACCCTCAACTCCTTACTCTCTCATACTCCATATCCAATTAGTTTTCACACCCTCTCAATTTTGCCTTTAAAGCACCTCTCTTATATTACCCCTTCTCTCTGGTGACATGGATACCACTTGAAGGCTGTTGTCATCTTCTACCTGGACTATTATAATAGTTGCTGGTTGGTCTCCCTGACTCAAGTCACTCCTCTTTCCAATTCATCTTCACTCAGATACCAAAGTGAAGGCCATATATGCTTTATGTTATACATCACTCAGTACATTTTATTTAAAGAGCAATTTTCCCTCAGATCCTCAAAACAATGTATCTCCTGATCATTTTATCTGAGACACTATGTCTCTTCTCAAACTGATTTTATCAGCATGCAATACAGAATTTTTTTCTCTCCTTTTAAGTAAGCAAAATGTCCATACATGAAGAGGACAAAACCTTGCATAAGTGTTTCAAAGGAATCACTGTAGATTGAAACTTTTCCTATTTCTTTCTCCATTTTGTAAATCTGAGGCCAAGGTCATAGAGATAATTGGGAAATGGAGTAGTAAAGTAATAAGGATTGTGTGTATGAAGACTTTGCCCTAAGAAATCTGAAGAGAAAGTTTTATGCCATTTATCCTTTAATTACCTGTGCTAACTTGGCAGTCATGTGCATAGTTAGAAGCTTGAAGGCTCCATTTTATCCCTCTAGATCAGAATGCTTCACTTTTGTTTTCCTCAGAAGAAATATTTGCTGTATCATTTCATAGGAAGTTGTCTAGGGGAAAGGATGCAAATTGAATTTGTTTTCTCTAAATGGAGAAGCCTTAAACCCTAATTATGGGTGTGTAGGAGGGCAGATTGAAGAAGCCTGGAGGAGCCAGAGTGTTTAAGCCTCTTATTCATATTAGCATGTTACAATAGAAACTGAAGAGCTGGTTCCACTACTAGCCATGTCATTTACAACCTGAGTGACCTTAGGCACCTCACTTTCCCTCTTTGGGCTGTTTCCTCCTACGAATAAGAGGAATTTGAACTGACTCCTTTCTTTAAAGTTATGACTTTCTGAAGTCCTCCTCCCCAATATTTTGTCCTTGAACTTCTCTAAGATCATTCCAATGAAGAATGAGTTCTAGTAACAGGGTCCAAGTTGGATAGAGTCATGTGCAAGCCCAGGACTATGTCTGCCACCTGAGGAACAGCATAGCTAAATTTATAGAGACTCATCACAATTTTACAAGAGGATGAATTATGTGCCCACAGAAACTCCTAAAGACCACCTTCTAAGGCATAGAGGGATTGCAATATGTTTTGGTAGAAGAAATGCTCATATCAGTGAAACTCCATGGATCCTAGAAGTATTGAGATAGGAATAAGTAGCATAAGGTAAATCAGAATACATGACATTTATGTAGCACATTACAGTTTCTAAGAGTTTTCATCTGCATGATCTCATTGTATCCTCACAATCAGCTTTCTTCTATGATTCTACATGGAATGTGTCTGTACTGGAATATACAGATTCCCAAAGAAGGTCAGTTTCTGTGTCCTCTCCTCCACTCTAAGGCTCTAGCTGAGGGAAGGAAATACCACAAAACAAGGTCTCTGGCAAGCACTTGGCTTCAGTTCTAGGATTCCAGACTCATCAATTACAGATCTAGATATTAGAGGCCTTCTTTTTCCAACCCCCTCATTTCACAGATGAGGAGTTGGGACCGACAGAATCTAAGGGGGTTGCCCAAAGCCTATTTGCCCAGAGTCTATTTACAGGTAGTAGATGGCAGAGCCTGAATTCAAACTCCAGGTCTCTGACTCCAGAGTCAGTGTTCTCTCCACTGTACCACACTGCCTCCTCATCTTCCCAAGGAACTTCTTCAAGGGACTTTTCTGTCTTCCATAGTCTTCATAGCTCTCTTCAACCACCTAGATCAGGTTCCCACCAGATGAAAATGCAAACAGCCCCCAGCCTTTAACCTCTCACAAAAGGGACACACAGAGCAAATGGCTGAGGGCCACCCTGTTATCATGACTTTCCTACCCTCTGCTGTCCAAGATCTGCCCAATCACTGGTGCACACCATTGTTCTGGTTTCCCAACGTTATGGGCCTGCCTAGGATAGTACTCCCTATCTTACAAGCCTCTTCTCTGTGTTAATTAGATAAACTAATGACATTATTGTGCTTTACAATTTTTAAAGTGTTCTCTTCCAAAGTTGGTTTCAGATATACCTCTCTAGACACCCACTCCTCCCCAGCTAGTCAGTCAGTCAGTGAGCAAGCATTTATTAAGCACTTACTATATTTCAGGCACTACCCTAAACACTGAGGATACATTGAAAGGCAACAACAATAGCCCCTCTCCTCATGCAGCTCCCATGGGGAAGACAAACAACTGTATACAAGCAAAATAGATACAGGATAAATTGGAGGTGATCTCAAAGTCAAATCAGTAAAACTAAGAGGAACCTTAGATACCACCAGCCTCACTTCACCCCTCACCCTGCCCCCCTACACACACACTCCCAGAATTTTCCCTTGGGGCACGATTAATACAATTACAACTCTGGGTTACTGGAATAGACCTGGATTCAAATTCTGACTCTAGAACTTCTATACAAACTGTGCATTAACTGGATCTTCTCTGGAATATTTCTGGGAGAGCATGGACAGGCATCACGAAGAGAATGTTTGGGAGGGCTGTGATTTGCCCTGATGGAGGGAGTTCCCATGTTGATGAGTTATTGACCCCTTGCAAGCCAGAGCCCAGAACAGCTCTTCCATATCTGAGAATCTCAGGGGAGGGAACATTAGATAATATCTATGGGGTGCCTATTAGTGAAAGCCAAGAGAGATTATGCTAATCAGCACATGACCTTGTGTGTTTGGGCATTTACCAACAGCACTAGTCTGGCTCATGGTCTCTGGGACTGAGGCCCAATACTAAGCCAGAAGCCAAAGTATTGGCCAAACCCCAATGACACAACCTATAACGCCTCTTCCTTCATCTTACTTCTATAGCTGTCATGGGGCTTTTCGTTGTTTTTTTTTCAGCCAAGGGAAAAGACAAAGGTTATTAGGGATTCACCATAATGGATTGTCTTAAGAAATCCCATCCTTTGTGATGCCTGTTTTCATAAGTGGGCCAGATTCAATCTACTGAGCTAGATTGATTCTGAGCCCCTTCGTGGAAGCAAGATGGAGATTATATACACAAAGATTTTAGGAGGGATTGAGGGGTGGTCTGGGGTGACTAGAGGAGGGGTTTAGAGAGGGTCTTGAGGAGCAGTCAAAGGAAGACCCAGATGAGGTCAGACTCCAGGGTGGGGAAATTGCTGTAGGCTATCTGGAGATGAAAGACAACAGAAGGCTAAGGTAATAGGGCTAGGATATAGATGTTTTGATTAGGATTAAGGGTGGGCTAGGCTAAATGGAGATTTGGGCCTAATGATAATGTAAGGCTTATGGCCTTAGGGGAAGGCCAGATCTAGTTGGAAGATTCAAGGAGAATTCAAGGAGGCTCCCAGAGAACGTATTCCAGATTCAAGGGGGTTCCCAGAGACTGTGCCCTCATAATTCCCCCCTCAAACAAATGGGACCCAAATTCTTTTGGGGTCAGGGATGAAGGTCTCAGCTTCTGAAACTGCTTCCTGCTGGCAAGGAGCATAGAGCTGTCTCTGCCTTGATGGGTCCAGTTCAAGGGGTATATAGTCTGAGCAGCCATCTGGAAGTTGATGGCTTGGAGCCTGGAGGAGACAAACCTGGCAAGGAGGTTAGGCAAACAACCAAACAGACAGTATAAGAGTATAGAGAAAGGACAATATCCCTCATGGGAATTAAAGATGACTATTTCATACCTAGCTCCCCTAATCACTTGTTTTGTGTATCACACTGCTCTGGGGTTCAGGAGTGTGTGGCACACCCAAAGAATTAGTTCAGGGGTATTTAAGAACAAGGTTTGATTTTTGGTGAGCTTGTGGTTAGCTAGCCATTGGTGGCTGTCTGCTTCTAGGATGCCCTGGACTCGATGGGGAGTCAGAACTTCTAAAGGCTGATGTGCTAGAGGTTTAAAAGCTTCCTCAATTAGAGTGGCTGTAGCAGCCATGGAGTGTAATTGTTTTGAAAAACAGGCAACTGGCTTGGGGTCAGGTCCTAAGGCCTGGGTTAAGACTCCCAAAGCCTGTCCTCTCCTTTCATCAATATACAGAGTGAAAGGTTTTTCTAGATTAGGTAAAGCTAATGCTGGAGTGGTGGTCACTTTGAAGACGTTAAAATCAAAATGATGATGGTAGGGAACCATAGGTTTCTAGGGGTGCTCGAGACCCCAAAATACTAACATGCCAGGTCCTGCCAAAAGAATTTGACTCAAGCCTTCCCAGCCAAGGGAAAAGACAAAGTTTATTAGGGATTCACCACAATGGGTTGTCTTAAGAAATCCCACCCTTTGTGACACCTGTTTTCACAAACATGCCAGATTCAATCTAAGCTGAGCTAGATTGCATCTGAGTGCCTTCATGGAGGCAAGATGGAGATTATATACATAAAGATTGTAGGAGGGATTGAGGGGTGGTCTGGGATGACTAGAGGAGGGCTTTAGGGAGGGTTTTGAGGAGGAGTCTAAGGAGGAAAAGATGAGGTCAGAGTCCAGGAACCAAGAGAATGGGATTAAGGGTAGGAAGTGGCTGAAGGAATATCAGGGTTGGGAAGTAACTGAAGGCATGCACATTGATAATAACAATAGAGGGCAAGGCTTAGGTAGAGATTTTGACCTAATGATAATGTAAGGCTTATGGCCTTAGGGGAAGGCCAGATCTAGTTGGAAGATTCAAGGAGAATTTAAGGAGGCTCCTGGAGACTGTATTCCAGATTTAAAGGAGTTCCCAGAGACTGTGCCCTCATCGTTACCCCCTCAAACAAATAGGTCCCAAATTCTTTTGGGGTCAGGGATGAAGGTCTCAGCTTCTGAAATTGCTTCCTGCTGGCAAGGAGCATAGAGCTGTCCCTGCCTCGATGGGTCTAGTATAAGGGGTACATAGTCTGAGCAGCCTTCTGGAATTTGATGGCTTGGAGCCTGGAGGAGATAAACCTGGCAAAGAAGTTAAGCAAACAACCAAATAGACAGTATAGGAGTATAGAGAAAGGGCAATTTCCCTGGAGGTTATTAAAGATGACTATTTGGTACCTAGCTCCCCAAATCAATTGTTCTGTGTACCACACTGCTTCGGGGTTCAGGAGTGTGTAGCACAACCAAATTATGTCAGGGGTATCTAAGAGCAAGGCTTGACATTTGGTGAGCCTGTGGTTAGCTAGCCACTGGTGGTCATCTGCTTCTAGGATGCTCTGGACTAAATGGGGAGTCAGAACTTCTAAAGGCTGGTCTGCTAGGGATTTAGAAGCTTCCTCAATTAGAGTGCCTGTAGTAGCCATGGAGTGTAATTGTTTTGAAAAACAGGCAACTGGCCTGGGGTCAAGTCTGAAGGACTGGGTTAGGATTCCCAAAGCCTGTCCTCTCCTTTCATCAACATACCAAGGGAAAGGTATTTCTAGATTAGGTAGAGCTAATGCTGGAGTGGTGGTCAGTTTAGTTTTCAAAATCTTAAAATCTTTTGCTTGGTAGGGGCCCCACCCTAGAGGGAGTGAGTCAGGGCCTTGAGTGGCATTTAATGGTTGCAGTCCCTCCCAAGCCTTGGGCTTGATTGGATATTGAAGGCATAAGAGGGGAACTATGGCTGGGGTGGCAGAAGTAGCTTGCCCAGGAATTCCCTGATCCCAAACAATTGGCTCAACTCTCTCCCACACCTCTGAGGGAACATGGGGAGATCTAGTAAACAGAAGGAAAAAGGAGTTATGAGGTTTAACTAGAGAAAATTGGCTTCCCAATTTCACCATCAGGTCCCTTTCCAACAAGGGAACAGCACCAGAGAAGGAGTGTTCAAACAACAGATCCTTGATGCCCATGACCAGATGTGTCGAGGGGTAATAAAGTGATAAAGTGGGTAACCTTACCTTCTGCCTTAATTTTGCCCAGGGCTCCTCGAGAGAGGTAGAGAAAGTGGAAGCACTGCTAAGCCCCAGGCTTTCCCCTCCTTCAGAGTCTTGAGAAGATTGGAGGACAGGGCACTGGGAGGAGGGTCTACCACTTTTGCAACCTCAGGAACAATCCTCCCTCCAATGTCCCTCCTGGTTACATGCTAGGCATGGCCCTAGAGGCATGGATCCTGGAAGCTTCCTCCAGAGGGGAGCCCTAGAGGGGCACTCCTTGGACCAGCGTCCCTCCTTGTGGCATCGAAAGCAGTTTTCCCTACTGCCCAAGTCACAGGGCTTCCTACAAGGGGGCCCCCTGGAGGGGGACTCCTTGAGTCTTTTCTTGGCCATGGCAGCAGCCAAGAATTGAGCATATTCTCTATCTCTAGCTCTTTCCCTGCGTTTTCTTTCCTCTGCTGCAACCAGGTCTCTATTGTTGAAAATTCCCAAGGCCATGTCCAGTAAATGGGCCTGAGGTGTTTGGGGTCCCATTGCCAATTTCTGAAGTTTCCTCTTAATATGTGGGGCAGACTGATTACTGAAATACATGTTAAGTATTGCCACCCCTTCAATAGAATCAGGATCCAAATTTGTATACTTCTTAATAGCTTCTATTAGCCGGCCTTGGAAAAAAGCAGGGTTTTCCTTTTCTCCCTGACTAACCTCCCTAATTTTTTGAAAATTTATTTGCTTTTGAAGTGCAGTTCTTAGGCCTTCTAACAGGCAAATTACCATATGGTCTCTCTTTTCTCTATCCTCACTCCTTTGATAATTCCATCCTGGGTCACTATTGGGAACAGCAGCTGTTCCTGGGGGGTATTTTATGGGGTCATTGCTTGCCAAATGATCCCCAGATTTTTGAGCATGTTCCCATATTCTCCTCTTCTCCTCAGTGGTACAACAGGTAGAGAAAAGGATATGCAAATCATACTAAGAAAGCTCAAATTGTAGGGACAGATCCCTAAAACCCTCAGTAAACTTAGTGGGGTCTTCTGAGTATCTCCCCATTTTTTCTTTAATTTGAATGAGATCTGAAATGGAGAATGTAACATGCACTCTCCTTGTCCCGGTAGGGGAGGCAGGCTCTTCCCTCAGGGGAAAAAGCCTTGAAGGCACTGTGGGGTCTGGAGATTGAGGAGAGAGATCTGGCTAATTTGTATTAGACTGCAAGGCTGGGGGATCTGGCTGGCAAGGGAGATCAGCTGGTACCTGAGGAATGGTAGGGGTCAGAGGGGGAGATGCCCCAGAGACCTGAGTGGGCACCACCTCAGAGAGACGGGCTAGAGGAGGAGATACTTCCTTGGGGGCAGGGCTGGAGGCAGCCTCTGGAACCTGAGTAGGGGTTGCCTTGGGGGTAGATACTGCAGGGCCTGAAATAGGGGCAGGCCATGAGGCCAGAATCTGCATAGGGGTCCCTTCAGTGGAAGGGGCCACAGAGGGAGGCAACTCAACAAGACCTGAGCAGGGGTTGCCAAAGGGGGACGGGCCATGAGAGGAGATGCAGGGTAGGAGACTTGGACTGTGAAGGAGGCAGGAAAAGAGAGGGGTTGCACTACAGGAAACCAAGAGAAAGAGGGGATGGCCATTGAATGGGGAGCATAGGAAACAAGGGTGCTCCGAGGAGATTGGGGAACAGGAGGAGGGACTGGGACTGAAGCCCTGGGGGCCATAAGGAGGGAGTTACCCAAAATGTCCTGTTGACCCCCATTGCCCCTTTGTGGGTGGACTCTAGCTATGAGCATTTTACAATCTTTTCTGAGAATGGGGTTCCAAGAGAGTTCCACGAAGGTCATTATGTAAGGAATTTCTGTCCATTTTCTTTCTCGCTGACAATATAATTCTAACTGTAAAAGAGTATTACATTGCAGTGTCCCAAAAATAGGCCACTCTTCATGGCCTTCTAGGCGATGTTGCAGCCAAGCAGTATTGCAAAGGTATACCAGCTTTTTCTTTGTAAGTTCTTTAGAGAACTTAAATTTTTTCCAAATTTGTAAAAGACAGCCCAGGGGTGAATTTTTGGGGATGGAGGAAGTTTGACCCATTGTGGGCTGGGGGGGGGGGGGGGGGCTGGAAGTCCCTTCCTCCACAAGGAGGATCTGGGAGTAAGCCTCAAAAAGGAACAAAGCAAGACAGGAAAAAATAAACACAAAAAGGTACCTGGGGTTTTCCCATTCCCTAGTGCTGAGAAAATTGAGAAAATTGGTGGTGCCCTTCCAGACAGGGTGTCCTTCCTTGCCCTCTATGCTTCAGAAGGGGTGGTCAGGTCCATGACCTTGAACATAAACCACTGGACCAAGACCCTGAGAGTGTCAGGCTGAGTCGGAGACAGCGAGCAGCTGTCTGACCTACTGGAGACCTGGGGAGTCAGGCCTGAAAAGCACTTCCAAAATGCTCGGAGAGTGAGAAGAGGATTGGGAGAGGGAGAGGCTTACCTTCCAGTCTTGGCTGGAGAAGAACTTGAGATGAGAAGTATTCCTGGTCGCAGGGAACCATATGTTTCTAGGGGTGTTCATGACCCCAAAATACCCACATGCTGGGTCCTGCCGAAAGAATTCTACTCAAGACTTCTCAGCCAAGGGAAAAGACAAAGTTTTTTAGGGATTCACCATAATGGGTTGTCTTAAGAAATCCCACCCTTTGTGATGCCTGTTTTCACAAGCAGGCCACATTCAATCTACTGAACTACATTGACTCCGAGCCGCCATGGGGCTTTTCTGTGGTCTTTGTGGAGATCCTCCATATAATATCTGGCTGGCCACCCCAGAACGCCCCTGTTGTAAGTTATTATTAAACTGCTTATAATCATCCTGGAGCTCCTAGCCTTCCAAAATGGGGCAACTGTGAATATCCCCGAATGACATAATATTTTTTGACCCAGTAAATGCCCACTCTTGGGTACTCTTTATGTTCTGCCATGCAAATTTCTCATTCTTTTCAATTGATTGGCTTCTTGATTAAATATTAACTTTGATCAGTTTCTGTAGGATGGGTGGCAGAAGCAGAAGTACTGGACAAAGTATTTCCAATGTACTAAGTAATGTGAACTGGGGGAGATATGTCTGGAAGATTGAAATCTCAATATGTCCTACTCCTTTGGATTTCTTGCTTGGTGTTTGCAGAGAGGAGCAAACTGTTGGTAGTTCCACTCGATGGCAGTCATTGGCTTAGTATGCATGGGGTCTGTCAGGAGTTGCAGGGAAGAGGACATGAGATCTTTCCCAGTGACTATCCAGGCCATCTTGGACTGGAGACTTGTTTCCTTCTGTTATTTCATGGGTTTTGCAGCTCTAGAATTTGTTCAGAGCCAGTTTTACAGATGTTTGGAGGGATTTGGGGGAGAAATTAAGTGAGTCCCTGTTTTCCAGCCACCATCTTGGCTCTGCCCCTTGGTTTTCTGGGATTGAGGGAAGTTTTAAGGAAGTTGATGCTGAATAGCTCACTTAGCCAAACCCCCTTACTTTACCTTACTTAGTGCAGTGCCTGGCACATAGTAAGCAAAGTGGAGGTACTAGCTATCATCATCACCATTATTGTCCCGGCTATTATTACTACACATGAGGTATCTGAAATTCAAATAGGGTAGTCACTTCTCCGAGACAAACCTTGTATGTGGAAAGCAGGAATTCAAACCCAAGCCCTCAGTCAACAACTCCAATACTCCTCATACAAGGAAACTTTCTCCTCCATTGTGGTTTACTCTGAGTTCCTTGGGGCCAGACACTGCTTCTTTACATCCCCAGGATCCAACATGGCACCTGTCATGGGGTGACTGCTTATGAAGTGCTTCTTTATTAATTCATTGGTTCTTGGGCAACAAGAACAAGAGAAATCCTCCTCCTTTCAGTATTTGAAGATAACCATTATTCCTGTTCCTCCCACTTGCTCCCTAGCATCTCAAGGCAAATGCCTCTAGTACTTTAGACTCATTTTCACGGGCATGATTGACAGGTTTCTCACCATCCTGGTATTTGGCACGCTCTAGCATGTTATTCTCCCTTATGAAATATTCAGAATATTCTGAGTGGGGTCTGTCTGGGAACAGAGACTGCACTTTATTCACTCACTGGCTGAGTAGCTTTAGGCAGTCACTTAATTTCTTTGAACCTGATTTTTTTCATCTAAAAAGGGGACTCCTCATCCCCATGGATTTGTGGTAAGGATAAGAGAAGCTGTAAAGTGTGACACCTCAACACTAGTGTAAGTTTGCCTCATCTTCCTCTGGGGACCTCACCAGCTTTTCACATGGTGGGCTCTGACACCTGATGTACCATGCTGTTAAAAAAAGAAAGAGTGAGCATCAATAAAATACCTTCATTTTAAAATATTAGAAAAGCAAACAAAAAGGTAGAAGGGAATGCTTGACTAGTGGGGAGGTTATTCAATCATTGTGGGATGGGGGTGGCATCTATCGGGTTTTTACAGACTATGATTTCATCTTTCTCAGTCTGCTGTCCCTTTAACTACATTGCCTTCCTTTTTCCTTTTTCAGATCCAGGCTTTTTCTGGGCTCAGAGAAGGATATTGTGCACAGATTGTATGATATTTCTTAAATTAGATTCTTTCCACTTATTTTAGGAATTTGAAGCCTATGTGAATGCTTCCGGGGAACATGGAGTTGTGGTCTTCTCCCTGGGCTCTATGGTCTCAGAAATCCCAATGACCAAACCCATGGAAATCGCTGAAGCTTTGGGAACAATACATCAGACAGTAAGGACAACACTCTCATATTCTTTTATATCCCTAGACAAAGCCTAATAATCCCTGGCCCTTGGACCCAAATGGCTTGTCTTTACTAGGACATGTGGTTTGGAGTTTCACTGCCATACTCTCTTCCTCCACCTCCCAGTCAAGTTCCACTGAGTTTATGTATTTTAAATGTATGTATGTATTTTAAATGTATTTTAAAAGTATGATAGAACAGCCTTTATTGGACATTTGTTTTTCATAGATATATTTTGAATTGGACTAAAAAGTTGACTGCTTAGTAAAAATATCCAATTGGACAATGTGGCATCTGTTTAATGGATTAAGTAACTGAATAGCATCACAGAAGTCTAGACTTGAACCTGGAAGATACCTTAGAGGGCATCAAAATCAACCCTCCCTGATTTTATGAATGAAGACACTTAGGCCCAGAGAAATGAAGGACTTGACCACTGTCCCACAGGTAGTAAAAAGCAGAGTGAGGATTAGCCCTTAATTGTTCTGACTGTAAATCCAGTGCTCTCTACCCACTACATCCCACCCCTAAGTCCTACAAATTATTCTCTTGCATTTTCAAAATACTTTGGACCATTTATGTTGTATGACTACTCAATTTAATGGTGGAATATTGCCCCCAAAGTCATCACTCCAGTTGTGGAGGCCTTCTATCCCAACTCTCTCGTTTTATAGATGAGAAAACCCCCAGACACGTCCATCCAAGATCACACAGGTATCAATCAAGTGGCATTCTGGGTTTTGCACATGGTTCCACTGACTCCAAATACACCATACATCTTTCTTGTGAGTTAGAAATGACATTCAGCCCGAGACAAAAAAAGCCTTCCAGAAAGAGTTAGGGATGCATGCTAATGATATTTAGAACAAACTAATCTGTGGCTTCTATAACATATTTAAATTCCAAATCTTCAGTGAAAGGTACGGTCACAACTCTTTCTATTCCAACCCTTCTCCAGGTCACCTTGATCTGGGTTATGTCAGTAAGGAACAACTTTTTCCTCAAACTCTTCCAAACTATCCAATGAATGAAGGCATTTGATTTCTTGCTTCAAATAGTTATATTTTTTTCCAAAGAGCACAAATGGGAGAAAGACCAAAAACAAAGGATGTATTTTATCTTTGATGGAGTGGCTGAAGTCTCTGTTCATTCATCTCCAGTCTTTAGTAGTCACTGCTTCTTCAACTAGGCTGAAACTGCATTATGGAGCGTTCTCAAATTCTTCACTTTTTGCTCCTCCAAGGTATTGTGGTGGTACACTGGAACCCCACCTTCTAATCTAGCCAAGAACACCAAACTTGTGAAATGGCTTCCACAGAATGATCTGCTTGGTGTGTGTTCAAGTGTGTGGTGGGGGTAGGATGGATGAAGTATGAATCCGAAAGTGAGGTTACAGAGGTGCCTGTAGACTATATCTAAGTGACCATCAGTAGACAGAACCAGAGACAGCCCTAATGGTTTTTAAGAGATAAGGTATAGCATTCTCTTCTCCGAACTCAATATTCCCATTTCCATCATCATTCCTGATAGAGCATGTCATGGATTTCAAGATATTTGCCATCCAGGTCACCTTCTTCTGGATGCTTTCCAGCTTAACCAGTCCATTCTAAAATGTGGCAGTCTGCACAGAGCACAATGTTCCATACATGGTCTGACAAGGGTGGGGTTCAGTAATGCACTGTGAATTTTCACTAGCTTTTGGTTGACTCACGCTTGTAGTCCATGGAAATCCACAGATGTTTTTCCAGGAAAAAAAAGATATAGGTGTCAGTGGTAATAGAATGGACTGGATGGACTAACTCTACGATTCTCTGATTTTTCTGAGCTCTGAAACTCTGGGAGCTCTCACCATGGTCATAGGTTGTAGAGAGGACCAGATAGAGGAACCAATAGTTGGCTTTGATCGCTCCTTTCTCTGTCCATAGATGTGAGTCAGGAAAAGGACAACAGTTGGGAATTAAAAAGTATGATAATGTCTCAAGGTAAATTTTCTTGAAATCAATTGACGTAAGGACTATTTGGCCTAATTTGTAATAAAAAGAAAGCATTGTTACTGTGACATGAGAATGACTCAATCCAGTATTGATTGGCCTAGCTGAAACATAGTGGTATTACCTTTTCAAGAATGACTTTTAAGTAAATTAGTTGTAGGAGAATCATTGTGTATCCCTAAAGGTGCTATAGAGTGGTAGGGAGGGTCTAAATGGTAGTTAAAAGTCACCAGTAATCAAAGGAGGATTCTAGGAAGGCAAGTTTTAAAGCTCAGAACCATTTCCACCACTGTCTGTGGTGTGGTCATCATGGTCAAGAATTATAGATTTGGGCAGCTACGTGATGCAGTAGATAGAGCACTGAGCCTGGAGACAAGAAGACCTGGTTTCAAATCTGGCCTCAGTCTGTACTAGCTGTGTGACCCTGGGCAAGTCACACCACCCTGCTTGCCTTAGTTTCTTCATCTATAGAAAGAGATGGAGAAGGAAATGGCAAACCACTCCAATATCTCTGCCAAGGAAACCCCAAATCGTGTCGCAAGGGTAAGACATGACTGTGCAACTGAACAACAAGAAACAAAGCCTGTCACAGGGCAAGCAAAAGGACAGATAACAAAACCTGTATTATATCATCATAGGGGCCAAGTCACTAGTGTTTTCTAGTATGTGACCAATGAAATATATTTTAGAAAAACATACTCTGATTTTCCACAATAAATAATAGTAATGTTTGCTGATTGTAGTGCCTTCAGATTGTGAAATATTCTATTCTCTGCAGCTTAATAGATTATCAAGTCATGGAGAGGAATTTTTTTCTCTATTTTCCTTCCTAAGCTCACCCAAAGACTCCGGCATTCCTCACTCATGTTGGCTGTCATTGTGTCTATGAAGGGCTCTGTAATGGAGTGCCAATGGTGTTGATGCTTTTCTTTGGAGATCAGATGGACAATGCTAAACGCATGGAGTCAAGAGGGGCAGGAGTGACCCTGAACGTCCTTGAAATGACATCTGATGTTCTCAGCAAGGCACTGAAGAAGGTTATCAATGATAAAAGGTAAGAAAGCAAGTTGGAATGGTATGCCATTTGCTACAGAAACCTCTAATGCTGCTGTGCCCCTTCTTAGAGCAAACCTAATTTATGCAACTCCAGATTTCTAATAAGATAAATTGGGAAACAATCATTCATTTTGATTATAAATTAAAATAATAGCTTAGGGACAGGCTCTTTTTGTACATGGCTGCCACTTTCCAATGACTCCTCTCCCTCACAACAAAGAAGTACAAGCACTCAAAACAAACATCTTTGAGCAGGAATGCCCTCTGTGACTTCCTCACAAGTGGTTATAATTGACATGTGGTAAAATTTCAAATATTTGGGAATTGATGACCTCTCAGGAATTCCACCTTGTACATTGGGATGGCTGTAATTGAAAACTGGAAATCTGCTTCTATATGTCTCCCTCCCCTGCTCCTATTTCCACCCTCAGAGACCAGACAAGACAAGTCTCATCTCCCTTCTATGTGACAGTCCTGTAAACCTTGAAGATAGCTGTCATGTCTCCCCTAAAATGTTCCCTTCTGTAGGATAAAGGATGCCCAGTTCTATCAGACAATTCGCATTCAAGTTCATTTCTGGTCACCATCCTCTGCATGTCCTTGACTTCATTAACCTCTTTCATAAATTAAGTAGCCAGCCTCAGCACATGACTCCTCATCAAGTCTGTCCAGGAGTCCTCATTATAGAAACTTGGCTTGGATCAAGGCAGCATCTTCCAGTCTTTTTGACCACCATCTCACAGCCTTGAGTGGTAGACAGCAAGCAAGCATGCCATAAGACATGTACATGACCTATGGTCTAGTCATATTTCTTCTACCCTCTGATTGATCCTTTCTCTTCTTTGATCTTTTATTCACCAAATTCAGTTTTAAAAGCCCTTTTCTGTTGTCCTTTGAGTTAACCAACAACCTCCTTTTGTTGTAACCTTGAGGGTGCTGCCATGATTTATCCAGGGTTTGGTCACCTTTGGTTTACTTCCCACTCAGTGCCTCACACACAGTAACTTCCTCATTGACTGAGCTGAGTTAGTTGATGAGTTCCCTATGTAGTCACATCAGAATCTTCAGACAATTCACTTTTTATTCCTCTTCACTAAAATAAATAATTTTGGTTTATTATTTTCAGTTTCTTCTCCTTCATGAGATGATTTCCTTTGTAGAATTTTAAGCCACAGTATCCTACCCATTCTTTTTTTTTTCCAACTCTGAAATTCACTCTCTAAAAACCATGGACACCATGAAGATTTTTGACATTTGCTTTTCTATCACAGACACTGTAATGAAATGTTCACTTTTCCCCCAAGTTTCCTGTTATGTTTATTTCAACAATAAGCTCCCCGTCAGTAATCAGATTCCAATCCAAGAGAATGGTTCTTCCTGAGATTTACTCCACATCTTGAAAGTAGTTGCTCCAGCTCTCTGCCTTATGCAGGAGGACACTTCTAGAAGGTGTACAGGTAACTGAAGTGAACCATTGCTCTACCATCCTGCCAGTATACTAGCTTTGTGATTCACTTCAGGAACCATCATTCTTCCTTCTGGTCATGCAGTCTGCTGTTTACTTCTTCCACTACGATGCCTCTGTCTCTTCCTCCATCAATCCTCCCCAATCACTCTCCACCATGTTTCACCATTTCTATTTGTAGATTTCCTCACAGGACTCAATTTCTTGATATACACTGAATAAATTCTTGTTGAACTGAACTGAATTGAATATATATTGTCATTTTATCCTCTTTTATCTACTCTGCTTCATTTGGAGAAGTTATTTCTTTCCACTTGTTTATTCTAGTCATAAGTCACATCTCATTAATTAATAGAACTGCACGTTTCTCTGTAGACTTCTCCGTAATTATATTTTTCTTATGTAAAGCCTACTAAATTCAGTGGCATCTGGCTCTGTAGATATATACTGAGAATTTTCTTCCTCCATCACTGTTTTCTGTTTAATGCACTCTTGATCAAATTCACAAATATTCAGCCAATTCTATTTTATTATATTGACCCTCATTAGAGGAATTCCATCCCTGGTCAAATCTAACATTCCTAGCTCTTAAGCTGTGGTTCAGAAGTTCAAATCCTATTCTCTGACACTGTATTTAATCTCTTTGGCATTACTTACCTGGTTGTGTTTGATATTCAGTTAAACTGTTTCTGCCAATGCCCTAACGAGTAAATCAATTGCGTCCAGGTGTTCTTCGTGTGAGAAGATCTTCTGAAGAAATCCAGCTCAATATCCTGAGTGAAAAATAAGAATCTGAAATCCAAAGGCCTGGGTTTGAATCCTGCGTCTCATTCTTACCATTGACTAGCCATTTGAACTCTCTGATCTTCAGTTTCCTCTTTTGTCAAATGAGGGAGTTGGACTTCTTAATCCCCAGAGCCTCCTTCCAGCTCTAGCACTCATGAAGTTCTGGCCACCTAATATTTCTTCCTTTAGATTTTGTCTCTCTGTAGCTAATCCTTTGCTATGTTGGTGTCTTCTGTTCATCTGTTAATTCATCAATTAATTAGTTTATCAATGACATCAATTCTGAAATTGATCTATGATTTTAGTTCTTCCTTTTGGAAATGGGACACATCCATGTTTCGACAATTTGGCTAGCAGCTGCTGTGAGGGTGAAAAACCAACATAAGTCCAACAACAAGAATGTGGCAAGCCCAGGTTCTTTTGATCTGCTTTACTAAGGAAAGCAAAGTTAAAGGGTTAACAATCTTTTTTTGAGATATTTTTTTTTTATTTTTAATTTACAACATTCGGTTCTATATTATTTTTAGTCCCAGATTTCCTTCCTCCCTTCCCTCCCTTCCTTTCTCCCCAAGACGGCCTGGAATCTGGTATATCTTCTACCTATTACTTCACATTGAACTTATTTACAAAATAGTCAAGTGGTAAAGAAGAATTACGACCAATGTAATTAATCATAAGAAAGTAGAAACAAAACCAAAAAAACTCCAAAAATGAAAACAAAAGAGAAGAAAAAAAAATGGAAAAACAGGCGAGCATAAAGTGTGCCTCAGTCTTCATCCAGACTCCATAGTTCTTTCTCTGGATGTAGATAGCATTCTGCATCATGAGTCCTTTGGAGTTGTCTTTGCACCTTGTATTGCTGAGAATAGCAAAGTCTATCAGGGTTAGTCATCACAGAATCCACATATCTGTGGTTGTGTATAATGTTCTCCTGGTTCTGCTCCACTTGCTTGGCATTATATCACGTAGGTTTTTCCAGGTTATTAGGAAGTCCGTATCATCCCCATTTCTTATAGCACAATAGTATTCCCTTACCTTCATATACCACAACTTGTTCAGGAAATCCCCAGTTGATGAGCATCCACTTAATTTCCAATTCTTTGCGACTACAGAAAGAAGTGCTATAAATATTTTTTTTGTACATATGGGTCTTTTTCCCACTTGTGTGATCTCTTTAGGATGCAATCCTAGAAGTGGTATTGCTGGGTCAAAGTGTATGAATGTTTTTATAGCCCTTTGGGCATAGTTCCAAATTGCTCTCCAGAAAGGCTGGATCAGTTCACAACTCCACTAGCAATGTAACAATGTTCCAATTTTCCCACATCCTCTCCAGCATTTATCATTTCCCTGTTTGGTCATTTTAGCCAATCTGACAGGACAGATGTGGTACCTTAGAATTGTTTTGATTTGCATTTCTCTGATCAGTAGTGATTTTGAGCATTTTTTCTTATGCTTATAGATATCTTTAATTTCTTCCTCTGAGAACTACCTGTTCATATCCTTTGACCATTTCTCAATTGGGGAATGATTTTTATTCCTATAAATCTGGCTCAGTTCCCTGCATATTTTAGAGATGAGGCCATTATCAGATAGAATGGTTGTCAAGATTTTCTCCCAACTTTCTGCTTCCCTCCTAATCTTTGTTGCATCGGCTATTTTTTATACAAAAACATTTCAATTTAACATAATCAAAATTTTCCATTTTGCATTTTGTAATGCTCTCTATGTCTTGTGTCATGAATTCTTTTCTTTTCCATAAATCTGATAGGTAAACTATTCCTTGCTCTCCCAAATTGCTTATATTATCAGCCTTTATTCCTAAATCATGAACCCATTTTGACTTTATTTAGGTATACAGTGTAAGATATTGGTTTATGCCCACTTTCTGCCCTACCATCTTCCAATTTTCCCAGCAGTTTTTGTGAAATAGTGAATTCTTAGCCCAGAAGCTGGATTCTTTGGGTTTATCAAAGAGTAAATTGCTATAGTTGTTGACTACTGCATCTATGTGTACCTATCCTATTCCACTGATCCACTGCTCTGTTTCTTAGCCAGTATCAGGTAGTTTTGATGACTGTTGCTTTGTTGTACAGTTTAATATCTGGTATGGCTAGCCCACCTTCCCTAGCACTTCTTTTAATTAATGTCCTAGATATTCTAGACCTCTTGTTCTTCCAGATGCATTTTGTTATTATTTTATCCAGTTCTGTAAAATAATTTTTGGTAGTTCAATTGGTATGGCACTGACTAAAGAAATTAATTTAGGTAAAATTGTCATTTTTATTATATTAGCTTGGCCTAACAAGGAGCAACCGATGTTTTTCCATTTATTTAGATCTGACTTTATTCGCCCGAAATGTGTTTCATAATTATGTTCACATAAGCCCTGGGTTTGTCTTGGCAGATGGACTCCCAAATATTTCACAGAGTCTACAGTAACTTTGAATGGAATTTCTCTAATTCTTGCTGTTGGGCTTTGTTAGTAATGTATAGGAATGCTGAGGATTTCTGGTGGTTTATTTTATACCTTTTGCTAAAGTTGTTTATTATTTCAAGTGGTTTTTTGCTTGATTCTCTAGGATTCTCTAAGTAAATCATCATATCATCTGCAAAGGGATCGTTTAGCTTCTTCTTTGCCTATTCTAACACATAAAACAAAATAATTCTGTATCAAGATGTAACTAATTGGCCTTATTGATTAACGAAGCTTTTTTCCCATTTACCTTTTTATGTCTCTCTTGAGTTTCATATTTGGAGATCGAATTTTCCATTGAGCTCTTTCTTTTTCATCAGCAAAGTCTGCAATTCCCTTATTTCATTGAATGGCCGTCTCCTTGCCTGGAAAATTATGCTCAGTTTTCCAGGTAGTTGATCCTTGGTTGTAGTCCAAGCTCCTTTGCCTTTCAGGATATCACCTTCCAATTTCTCCTGTCATTTAATGTAGAAGCTGAAAGATCCTGCGTGATCCTGACTGTTGTTCTGTGATATTTGAATTGTTGGTAGTTCTGGAGTTTGGCTATAATATTTCTTGGAGTTTTCAATTTGGGATATTTTTCAGGGGTGATCGATGGATTCTTTTCATAATAATTTTACCCTCTGGTTGTAGGACCTCTGGGAAATTTTCCTTAAGGATTTCATGGAAGACACTGTTCAGGGTCTTTTTTCATCACATCTTTCAAGCAGACCAATAATTCTTAGATTGTCTCTCCTGGATCTATTTTCCAGGTCAGTTGTTTTTCCAATCAGATATTTTACGTTTTCTTCTGTTTTTTTTTCATTCTTTAGATTTTGACTGATTTTTGATGTCTTATAGAGTAGTTAGCTTCTACTTGCCGAATTCTAATTTTTAATGTTTTGTTTTCTTCCTTTATCTTTCTCTATCTCCTTTTCCACTTGCTTCATTTTACTTTTCCATGACACATTTTCTCCATTTCTATTCTGATTTTCCTTAACCAATTCCCCTACTTTACCTTTTAAAGATTTGTTTTCCTCATTGAATTTTTTTTTATTTTTTTCCGTTTTTTTCTTTTTGCTCCCTAATTTGGTTTTTAACGTCCTCCTTGAGTTCTTCCAGGAATGCTTTTTGATTTGGATACCAGTTCACTTTTCCTTTTGAGGTTTCAGATGTGGGTGTAGTGTCCATGCTGTCCTCTTCTGAATTGGTATTTTGGTCTTCCCTGTCTCCATAATAGTAATCAATGTTCTTTGGCTTCTTAGCATGTTTTTTCATGGTGTTTTTTTTTTCCTCCTGGCTTCTAAAGTGGATCTCTGTTTCTGAGACTCAGGGGGCTCTGCCCCAAGTTTCTTGTGTTGGAATCTGTGGGTCTGCTCACTGGCTTTATGTTCTATGGCCTCTGGTTTCGTGAGGTGTGGGAGAGGGCTGGAGGGTCTCCTCTTCCCCAGGACTGTTCTACAGAATGGGTGGTCTCAGGTCTTCTCTGTGCTGGTATCTGCAACTTCCCCTGGCTTTGCAAAGCCCAATCTGGGTTTCTGGCATTGACATTTGTTAGCCCCACTCCCCTGGTGCTCAGTTACTCTCTTTGTTCTGCTGAGGTGAGGGCTGCTGGGACATCTCTCTTCCTGCACTAGTCTCCTTACACCACCACAGGAGAGGCCCTTTCCCCAACTTCTCTCTACTGAAGTCCCCTATTGGGCTCCACTGTTTCTCCTGAGGTATTATTCTCCGGGTTTATTCTGGGGAGGGGTAAAAGCCATTTTACCTGCACATCATGGCTCCTGGAAGTTCAAGAAGGTGATTTTCAAACCACCTGTAGGTTGGACTGTAGGTTGGAGGCCTCCGGCTAGTTGCTCCCATGGCTGCAAGCTCTGTACTCTGACAGAGTTCTGTCCTGGGCTGAGAGGCCTGTGGCTCAATCACAGCTGTAGCCAGTACTTCCACCCTGGGACTGTTCCTGCTCCAGTGTTTCACTCCCCCAGCACTATCCCAGACCCGCGCACTGGTGGATTCCTCTGCTGTTCCTGGTTGGTTTGGTCTGTTGCTGTTCTGCGTGCCCAGTTCTCCTACCCCTCTCAGTCTACTAGTGGCTTCTAAATCTCTCAAATCTTCTCAGATTCACTTTTTTAGATGTATCTGACAGAATTTGTGAGAGAGCTCTGGTAGTTCCTTCCATTCACAGGGCTATTTCATTTAGGCAGGAGCACAACTTGGGGATGAGCCATAACTTTGCAACTAAGTCACCCCCACAGCGGTGCTCACATTTCCTCTTCTGTAAACAGAGGCTGTAAGACTCCGTGCCCACCTTACCTCCCACCCAGCTCTAAAGGCATGTGATCTTAAGTGAGATGGACGTTCAGTTGGTCCATTGCTTTCCGGGTTTCCCTGACCTCAGCCTTGATAAGAGATCACTAACGTTATGTAAAAGCTAAGGACCCCAATCTCCTTTGTGTGCTTAGAGGGAAAGATCCAGTTTTGTTTTCAAGTGAAGGTATCCACCCTAGCTGCTAGTGTAGGTGCGTCCCTGGTGCTGCCTTCACCTCCACTATTCACCAATCTCCATCATCCTGGCATATCTCCTCACCAGGCCTGGTAAGAGAACAAGTATGACAATAATAAATAGCTGACACCACAAAGCCCTCTATACACATTATCTCATTGGATCCTCACAACATTATGTGAGGTGGGTATGATAATTATTTCCATTTGCACAAATGGAAACTGAGGCTGAGATAGCTGAAAAGATTTGTCCAAGGTGACAATTGTCCAACCTTGGCCTCCTGACCCAGGTCTCATCCCCCAGGCCAAGTGCAACCCCCCAGCCTTTGGCTGAATGAGACGTGGGAGCTGGTGGCAGCCACCTCCTGGCCAGAGGCAAATGATTAACCAATGAACTTTTTATCATCCCATGAACCTGAGGAAAGGTCTCTTGGTTGTTGTTTTTATCAGTACTAGAGAATTCTTTGGGATGGGAATTCAATCCATCTAAACAGTTGGCAATTCCTCCTCCACTCTTAGACTTTGATAACTGTTTCAGGCACTGAGGCACTAAGTGACAGGCCATTATGAACTGCCTCCTACATGCCAGACACTGTGCTTGTCTCTGGTACACACAGCAAAAAACATTCCTGTCCTTTAGAAGCAGACACTCTAATGGGAGGAGACAGTGTGCAAATAATGAGGCACATTCAGAATGTGTGAAGTGGATGGAATGTAATGGGAGAGAGGAAGAATTCATAGCTGAGGAACAGAGGAGAGTCTCTGGAAGCAGGTGACATGTGAACTGAGACCTGAGGGATACCAGGAAGGACAAGGTTCTCCTAGAGAGACCTGCCAAGCAATCTTGATGAAGACTCTGCTCTGCCCCATGCCATCAGGCTATGGTGGACAGAGGCCATTCCCTGGAGAGTTGCACTAGGCTCCTTGACTCATGGAAACTGATGGGGAGTCCTCTTCATTTAGAAGGGACCCGGACTCCTCTCTTTGACTCATTGGACAAACAGTTTTCAACTGACATTTCCCAACAAATTCACTTCATATTTTTTTTCTATTTACTTCTGAAAGACCATTGAGCAACATTCCTGAACCATGTGATAGCTACAGAGTCTGGACAGTCATCACACTGGAAGTGTGTGTTTGTGTTTGTGTGTGTGTGTGTGTGTGTGTGTGTGTGTGTGTGTGTGAGAGAGAGAGAGAGAGAGAGAGAGAGAGAGAGAGAGAGAGAGAGAGAGAAAGAGACAGAGAGAGACAGAGAGAATGTGAAAGTGGGGCAGGAGTGTGAACAGCCATCAACACACCTAATAATACATAAATAATGTATTTTACGATATATTATCACAATAAAGACAACACATTATTATCACTCGCATATCAGTCATGTTTATTTTAACATGGAATAAGAGAAAGAGAGATAGATGTTGAGACAGGAGATCTGAGTTTGAATCTACATTATGCTACTTGTGTGCCCTTCTGGCTGCAGCATCTTACCTTGCAGAGTATCTGGAAGGGCTGGGGCATGGCATCCCAGAAACCAAAGAACAAAAAGAAGGGGAGAGCTTCATCTTCTCTTTTACTGACTCAACTTCACATCTTTTTACTAAAAGAAATAGTGGGACATGCCAGAAAACTCATGCAAACATTTTACTTAGGTTCTGTTGGGAGAGGGAGAAGGTCTCAGACTAGGGGAGGGATGGTTCTGTTCTGTCCTGCCCTATCCGACCACATCTGGACTATTGTGCGGGGCAGGGGGTTCTGGATGACATAGCATTAGTGAGGCATTGGTTAACAAACTCAAGATCTTCCCAAAAAAGGGATGCGATAAGATGCTTGACTAGGTTGGAGTCTCTGTGAGTGGAGAAAAGGCAAGAGATATGACAGATGATATGAACATGGACTCAGAGTCATGGGAAGTGATCAGAGACTGGTAATGAAGAAGAAAAAAGACCCAACCCAAGGCTGTGAATCCAGGTGACTAAAAGGGTGACAGCGACGTCAACAGAAATGGAAGGGTTTGGGTGAAGAGGAGTGGGAAGTTGGGGAAAACAGACTGGTTTATGTTTCAATTACAGTGCCAATTCAATTGAGCAAATACTTCTAGAGTGATCATTTCCAAGAGGCAGCATGGCAGAGGTAGTAGAGAGGAGGCCTTGGTGTGAGAAAGTTGAGGGTTCAAGTCTTCCTCTGATCCAATGAATTACACATTGGGGCCTGTTTCTGACGAATAAGGCAGAAATGTTAGTATGAGCAGACAGGAAGAGCAGGAGACACTTGAGTCCTATGACCAGCTCATCTTCGCTTTATTGCATGTAGGCAGGTATGATCTGACACACACTGCAGACTAGGGAGAGCAGGTTACAAAGAGTTCTGAGGAAGGAGCAGGGGAATCTAGTCCATTAGGACTTTAAAACTGAACGTTAGATGGCCGAAGAGGCCACACAGAAAGCCAAAGAGGAAACTAGAGAGGAAGGAGGAGAATCAGAGGGTGCAGAAAGTGGAGAGAAAAATCCAAGGAAGAAGCAGGAGACACCAGTGTCCAGTGCAGCAGAAAAGCCAGGTCAGATAAGAAGAGAAACCACATAATAGGAGAGTAAGGAAGAAGTCAAGAGGAAGAAGTTCAATGTGTTGCAGGCAACAGGCTAACAGCAAATGGGGAGAAAAGGGAGGAGAAGAAACTTGGAAGAGAGTGGACAGCCAAATTCCTGGGCTAGTCTTTTCCCTTCTCTTGGCCTCAGTTTTCTCTTCTATACAATGGGGGATTAGATAAAATGACTTCTAAACCCCCTTATTTCACAATTCTTAGGATACTTTGATTCTGATGTACAATTGCTGTCAAGGTACTTTTGCCTCGAGTACATTTTTGGTACAAAGGAGGAGAGAGCAATGGAGATGGAGAAACATTGACATTTCTTTTAATGATTAATCTAAGGAAGTCAACCAACCATACACGTGAAGAACCAAAAACCCAATCTCTCTTTCAATTACCTTTTGCCTCAAGAAATTTATTGCTTCCATGACCAGATAAATATGAAGCACAGGGCTATAAAAAACTGCCAGGTCATGAGATGGAACAGAGGAGAGTTTACAGACACTGCTCTTTCTGAGGGATCTTGGATGTTACAGAGATGGCCACAGGGCTCCGACCTTGGCCTTGGGCTCTGTTGGGGCTGACTCTCTGTGCTGCCTGCCTGGGCTTTGCCAAAGCAGGGAAGCTGCTGGTGATCCCGTTCGATGGAAGCCATTGGCTTAGCATGCGTGAAGTGGTCAAGGAGCTCAGTCTCAGAAGCCATCAGAGTGTTGTCCTGGCACCGGAGGTGTTCTTGCATATTGAAGAAGGACAGTACTACACTTTGAAGACGTTTCCAGCAACTTTCAGCAGGGACCTTTTCCATGAGATGATGCGCACAAATTTCCATAAGATGTTTGACACAGAATCTTTCCCGAAGAGACTTCTTGAAATGCTTACAGGCATGAAGAATGCCAGTGACATTAACGTTGCTTTTTGTAAGGAATTATTATATAACAAGGAACTGATGAAGTCCCTGGAAGAGGCCCACTATGATGCCGTTTTAACTGATCCTATTTCTCCCTGTGGAGCCCTTCTCGCACAGTTTCTGTCGATTCCAGCTGTCTACTTCTTGCGAGGAGTTCCCTGTGGTTTAGATGCTGAAAGCACTCAGTGCCCTGACCCATCTTCCTATATCCCCAGATTGGCCACAGAAAATACAGACCGGATGACATTCCCACAGAGGGTAAAGAACATTCTATACCCTTTGTTCCAGAAAGCGTTTTGCTATGTGATATATTCACCTTTTGCAAGGCTGGCTTCAGAGCTCCTTCAAAGAGACATGAGTATTGTGGATATTCTGAGCCATGGATCTGTGTGGCTGGTGAGGACAGACTTTGTGATGGATTACCCTAAACCCATCATGCCAAACATGGTCTTCATTGGGGGCATCAACTGTGCCAGTGCCAAGCAGCTCACTCAGGTTGGTATGTGATGTGTTAGCCAACATTGCAGGTGCCTCCCAATGGGTTAATTGGAACATCTTGTTTCAAGGAGCAAATCTGGCTACATTTTTAATTAGTGCCCTAACTTTTGGTGTCCTGGGGTGTGTCCAGAAAAAGTTTGCCTTCTAAGTTCTGTGAAATTTTTGTGAAATAAGCAGAGCTATGTTGTTGGATTGAGGCAGAGGGATCTGGCTGAGGGATTTTGTTTGCAAACACTTTTTTCTCATGATTTCTTTCTGTTCTCATTATCTCTAGTTGTCTAGTATTTCACGTCCTTTGAAATTAGCACACCTGGTTCAAGTATGGACCAGCTGTGTGGATAAAGGAGTCCAACCTTTTTGAAGTTTATTTTCATCTTTAGTCAAATGAAGGAGATGTAGTACAGAGGCTTGGGCTCCTTCAATGAGTGTTTGGTGTGTTGGTCATGGGCTCACAGGCTCATAGATTGAAGAGACTTCAGAAACCTTCTAGCCCCCCCCCCCCAACCCCATTTCAAAAATAAGAGGCAATCTGGTTTGGTGGATAAAAACTGGGCCTGAAGTCATGAAGACTTGGATTCAAACCTTTTCTTACTTTGTGATGCTGGGGAAGCCACTTACTGGACAGGGATTCCACTCTCTGGGAATCAGTTTCATCATCTGAAAAAATGAGCCTGGCCTCAGTGACTTCTAAGGTATCTTCAAGTTCTTAGTCTATGACCCTATATTACTGAGGGCAGCAAGATAGCACAGTGTATTGAGTGCCAGGTGAAGAGAGCCTTGACTAGGTTGGAGGCTCTGTGAGTGGAGAAAAGGCAAGACACATGACAGACGATATGAACATAGACTCATTAAGACATGGGAAGTGACTAGAAAATGGTGGGGGGGTGATGGGGCAGAGCCAAGATGGTGGCTGGAAAGCAGGGACTTGCCTGAGCTTCTCCACCAGGACCCTCCAAAGACCAATAAAAATGGCTCTGAAGAAATTTTACAACTGTAGAACCCACGGAATAGTGGAGGGAAGCACAGCTCCAGTCTAGGACCAGCCTGGATGGTTGCTGTGTAAGGTCTATTGCACGGAGCTGGGAGTGGAGCAGAGCAGAGCCCAGCGTGGGCTGTGCCTGGAACAACCAGACAGGGAGCTGGGTGGAACAGGCCCTGTTGCCCTGCATCATCCAGCTGTGGCAGTTACCAGACTTCTCAACACACAAAAATCAAACCTTGTTCCTAAATACCCCTGAACTAATTCTTTGGGTGTGCCACACACTCCTGAACCCCAAAGCAGTGTGATACACAGAACAGGTGATTAGGGGAGCTAGGTATGAAATAGTCATCTTTAATTCCCATGAGGGATATTGTCCTTTCTCTATACTCTTATACTGTCTGTTTGGTTGTTTGCCTAACCTCCTTGCCAGGTTTGTCTCCTCCAGGCTCCAAGCCATCAACTTCCAGATGGCTGCTCAAACTATATACCCCTTGAACTGGACCCATCAAGGCAGAGACAGCTCTATGCTCCTTGCCAGCAGGAAGCAGTTTCAGAAGCTGAGACCTTCATCCCTGACCCCAAAAGAATTTGGGTCCCATTTGTTTGAGGGGGGAATTATGAGGGCACAGTCTCTGGGAACCCCCTTGAATCTGGAATACGTTCTCTGGGAGCCTCCTTGAATTCTCCTTGAATCTTCCAACTAGATCTGGGAATCTACTAGATATAGGAACTAGATATGGGAAATCAAGATATTATAAAACAGAACCAAAGGAATGAAAAACTGGAAGACAATGTGAAATATCTCATTGGAAAAACCACTGACCTGGAAAATAAATCCAGAAGATATAATTTAAAAATTATTGGACTACCTGAAAGTCATGATCGAAAAGGGAGCATAGATATCATCTTTCAAGAAATTATCAAGGACAACTGCCCTGATATTCTACAGCCAGAGGGTAAAATAGAAATTGAAAGAATCTAACGATCGCCTCCTGAAACAGATCCCAAAAAGAGACTGGGGGGGGGGCGGTGGAGAGGACATATTCCACCCAAGGTTGTGAATGCAGGTGACTGGCAGGCTAGGGGTGCAATCAACACAAATGAAATGTTTTGGCTGAAGAGGAGTGGGAAGTTTGGGGAAAAAGACTGATTTCTGCTTCAATTGCAATGCCAATTCAGTTCAGCATGCACATGTGGAAAAATGATTTAAGACAGAGAGGCAGTATGGCAGAGATGCTAGAAAGGAGGCCATGTAATAAAGAAGATGAGGGTTGAAGTTGTCCTCTCACCCAATGACTTACAAACCCTTATCTGTTTCTGACCAAGAAGATAAAATGTTTATATCTGCAGACAGGAGGCGTAGGAGACACTTGAGTCCTATGACCACATCATCTTCTCTCTATGGTAGTAGGCAGATGCGATCTCACATACACTGTAGACTTGGGAGAGCAGGTTACAGAGAGTTCTGAGAAAAGAGAGGGGGATGCCCTCCCTTAGGACCTAACAACTGAACATCACATGGCTCAAAGCACCTTGGGGTCTCCTAAGAATGAAACTCAGACAGAAAGTCAAAGAGAAAGATAGACTGGAAGATACTGAGATTCAGAGTAGTTCAGTATATGGGGAGAGAATTCCAAGGAAGAAGTAAGGGACACCAGAGTCCAGTGTAGGAGAAAAGTCAGTTCAGGAACAGAAACCATATCGTAAGGGAGTAAGCGAGAAGTCAGGAGGGGGAAATTCAGTCTGGTGCAGACAACCTAATAATGGGAAATGGGCAAAAAATGGAGGAGATGAAAGTTGACAATGAGAGTGGGCAGCGAAGTTCCTGGATAAGTCCCTTCCTTTCCCTTGACCAGTTTTCTCTTTTGTAAAATGGGGTTATTGGATGAAATGACTTCTAAATCCCCCTCCATCTCAAATTTGAAAGGCTGTGATTGTGATATAAAAATATTGTCAATATAGTTTTACTCTGAATATGTTTTTCATTCAGGGAAGGAGAGACCAATGGAGGGAGAGAGAGAAATTAATATTTCTTTTAATGATTAATCTAAGAAAGTTAATCAAATATGTGAAGAACCAAAAGTTCATTTTCTCTTCGATTTACCTGTTCCTTCACTAAATTTATTGCTTCCATGACCAGACAAAGATAAGGCACAAAGTTGTTAAGGTAGGAAACAGAGCAGAATTTACATAGACCCTGCTCACTGTCAGGGTTGCTGGACTTCGAAGAGATGGGCATAAGGTCCCAACCTTGGCCCAGGGCTCTGGTGGGACTGGATTTCTGTGCTGCTTTCTTGGGCTTTGCCAAAGGGGAGGAGCTGCTGGTGATCCCCGTAGATGGCAGCCTCTGGCTCATCATGCATGAAGTGGTCCAGGAGCTCAGTCTGAGATGCCATCGAAGCATCATTGTGGCACCGGAGCTTTCCGTGCACATCAGGGATGGACAATATTACACTCTGAGGACCTTTCCAGTTACTTTCAGCAAGGCTCTTTTACACGAGTTGATGCGCAATGATTTCCACAAAATCTTTTACCCAGAATCTTTTCTGAAGAGATTTGCTGTCACTACTGTCTTGAAGAATGTCACTCAAATGTACCTTTCGTACAGACGTAGTCTATAACAAGGACTTGATGGAGTCCTTCGAAGAGGCCCACTATGATGCAATTTTAACCAATCCTGCTATTCCTTGTGGAGCCCTGGTGGCACAGTACCTATCCATTCCAGCTGCTTATTTCTTGCGAGGAATCCCCTGCGGTTTGGATGCTGAAAGCACTCAGTGTCCTGACCCATCTTCCTATATCCCCAGAATGGCCACAGAAAACACAGACCAGATGACATTCCCACAGAGGGTAAAGAACATTCTATACCATTTGCCCCACAATGTGGTGTGACATATGATGTATTCACCTTTTGCAAGGCTGGCTTTAGAACTCCTTCAAGAGATATGAGTATAGTAGATGTTCTGAGCTATGGATCTGTGTGGCTTGTGAGGACAGATTTTGTGATGGATTACCTTAAAACCATAATGCCAAACATGGTCTTCATTTCTTCACTGGGGGCATGAACTGTGCTACTACCAAGCGGCTCTCTTAGGTTGATATGTGATGCATTAGCCAACACTGCAGGTGCCACCCAGTGGGTTAGTTAGAGAGTCGATTTCTAAGATAAAATGTGGCTACATTTTTAATTAGTCCCAAAACTTTTGGTGTCCCAGGGTGTGCTGAGAAGTTTGCCTTACTAGTTTTGTGACATTTTCTCAAATAGGCAGAACTGTGGGGTTAGCTGGAGGCAGAGGGATATATCAGAGGGATTCTGTTTGTAAACTCTTTTTGCCTTGATTTCTTTGTGTTCTTATTGTCTCTAGTTCTCTAGTCTTTCAAGTCCTTATAAAGTAGAAGACCTGGTTCTGCACATGGCCCACTGTGTGACTGTGGGTAAAGGGATTTGACTTCTTTGTCAGTCAAAGGAGATGTATTACACAGATTTGGGCTTCTTAAAGGAGTCTTTTGGCCTTTGGTCAGAGGCTCACTGACTCATAAATTGAAAGGATGTCAGAGAAATTCTAGTCCCTCCCACCTTTTTATTTATGGTGAGAGGCAACCTGTTTTGGTGGACAACACTGGATTCGAATCATGAAGGCTTTGATTTAAACATTTTCTCAATCTGTGATGCCGGGGAAGCCACTTACTGGACAGAGATACCCACTGTTTGGGCATCACTTTATGTGAAAAAAGGTCTTAAAAAACCTCAGGGACTTCTAATATCTTCACTTTCTAAATCTATGATCCTGTAGAACTGTATAGAGTGGGGGCTCTGTGAGTGGAGAACAGGCAAGAGATACGACAGATGATATGAACACAGACTCACTAAGACATGTGAAGTGACTGGAGCCTGAGGTTGAAGGACAGGAAAGACCAGATTTAAGGCTGTGAATCCTGTTGACTGGCAGGCTGGGGGTGCCATGAACAGAGATGAAAGGGGTTTGGTGAAGAGGAGCTGGAAGTTGTGGAATATCGACTTATTTGTGTTTCAATTGGAAATCTCAAATCAGTTCAGTAAACTCTTGTGGAGAAATGACTTAAGAGAGAGAGGCAGTGGGCTATAGCAGATAGAGAGGTGGCCTTGGAGTCAGGAAGATGAGGGTTCTAGTCTTCCTCTGACCCAATGCATTGCAAATTAGGGACAGTTTCTGACCAAGAAGGCAGAAATGTCAGTTTGAGCAGACAGGACAGGTAGGAGATCCTTGGTTCCTATGACCACGTCATCTTTTCTTTATGGTATGTAAGCAGGTAGGATCTGACACATTGTAACCTTTGGAATGCACGGGACAATGTGGCAGCCACCTCATGGCCAGAGGGCAATGATTAACCAATGAATTTATTATCATTCCATGACCCTGATGAAAGGTTTCTCTTTTTTAATCAGTTCTCCAGATTTCTTTGGGGTTTGAATTCCCTCTTCCTAAGCAGTTGGCAATTTGTCCTTCACTCAGCCTTAGATAAATCTTTCATGTTTTGAAACAAATGTTTCAAATCCATGACCTGGATGAGAGGTTTGGGTTTTTTTAATCAGTAGTAGAGAATTCTTTGTGATGGGAATTCCCTTCAACTAAATGGTTTGCAATTCCTCCTTTACTTTTAGCCTTAGATAATTGCTTCAGGCACTGAGGCATTAAGTGACAGGCCAGTATGAACTGCAGCCTACCTGCCAGGCACTGTGCTGGGCTCTGGGACACACAACAAAAACCATCCCTACCCTTTAGAAGCAGACACTCTAAAGGGAGAAGACAGTGTGCAAATACTGAGGCACATTCAGGATGTACACGAATGGATGCAAGGTAATGGGAGAGAAGAAAAATTCATAGCTGTAGAGCAGAGGAAAGCCTCCTGAAGCAGGTGATGTATGAACTCAGACCTGAGAGATGCCAGGAAAGCCAAGGTTCTACGGCAGAGACCTGCCTGGCAATAGTGATGAAGACAGCTCTGTCCTATCCCATCAGACTGTGGGAGTGGGAGGTCAGCCCATGGACTGCTGCACTGGGTTCTTTGACTCATGGTAACCGATGGGGAATCCCCTTCATTCAGAAAGGTACCTGGTGGTCATTGTTCCCAAGAGTTTGTGTCATTGGCATGTTGGACACTTTCCAAATGTCATTTACTAACAAACCCCCTTTGTATTTCATCCCTCTACTTCTGAAGGCCCATTGAGTGACATGCCTGAACCATGTGAAAGACCTCAGATGCTGGTGGGTCATCACAGTGGATGTGTGTGTATTTGTGTGTCTGTGCCTCCTTTGCCCTATTTCACCAGCACATGAACCTTCTTGACATTTGGCATTGGAAAGAAACCACGTACTATGGATTTTCACGTGGGATTGATAAATAAGCTTGTTCCATGCAACAGTTGGAAGAGTCCAAAGTTTTCTCTACAGCGAGATAGCTGTTGGCATTGTTTTGATTGTATGTGCACTTTTCCCCATATTTGCCATGTATCAGGAGAATGGTGGGCTTTTATTTATTTGGGATGTTGTAGCCCCTTCCCCCTTCCCGATCCCTAAGGAAAATCAGCAACTCAGAAACATTTCCATTCAGAAGTGCGGATGACTCAATTCAATTCAAGCCATCATTAGTCATTTATTAAGCTCCTGTTGTCTACCAGGCATTGTGCTAAGCATGGGGGATGCAAAGAAAAGCAAAAGTCCCTGCTTTTAGGGAGCTTTAACTCCAGGGGGTGTAGTGGGTCAAATGTACATAAATCAGCACATAAAATCTATGTACAGATTTACAAAACACCTACTATGTGCCAGCTACTGTGCTATGTGTGGGAATATAAAGACAAAACCCACATAGGCCTTGTCCTCAAAGACTCTCATTTTCATCCAACTAGCTCCATTACCAATCATTTATTTGGTACTTATTCCATGCTAGGATCTTTGCTAGGTGCTGGAGACACAAATACAAAGGAGAAATAATTCCTCTCCTCAAAGAGCTTATATTCAGTTAGGGAGATAGATAAGTGTGGGCAATATGCAATAAGTGGGAGGGGGGAGTGCTCCCACCCATGAACATAATAATAGGATTGGACATATCATAATTGATGGGATAAGAAAAAGCTTCTTGAGTATCCTGGAGATTTGAAGAACCACACAGAAAGAAGAATTTGTAATGCGAGTGTATCAATGTGTTGTGATCGCTGTTATTGTGGAAGAAGATCTAAATGGGTAAGATTATACATTGAGAGAATCTGTGTCACCATGTGGGTGGAAACCTGTGGCGCAGCATGGCCGCAGTCTTTGCCTGGCTTTGTATGGGAGGGCACTTAGAATCCCAAGCACCTTTACCACTCTAACTTTTAAAATCAAATGCTTTGTTCTTTGTAGTTTATCTTTTATTAGTAAGGGCAGCCATGGGGCTGGGCTAGATATTAACTTGCTATACAGATCAGTTGGAGGTAAGAAGACAGAGAATTACAGATCAAAGCTCTTTGGTCTAGACAGAAGTAGCTTGTAGCAAATGGCAAACTGAGGGAGAGATGACTGCTCAATATTCCAGCACTTGGGGACTCTTTCTTTGGGTACTCTGCTTGGGGATGGCAGAGGGGAGAAAGTTGCTGGTGATTCCAGTGGATGGCAGCCACTGGCTCAGTAGGGATGGGGCTCTTCAGAGGACATGAAATTGTGGTAGTTGCCCTGAAATGACTACTCTTATCCAAGCAGCCACATTTTATGAGCTCAGAAGGTATCCAGTGTCCTTCCAGAAGGAGGATCTGGAAGCCAGCTTTCAATGTGGGATTAAAAATGATCCCTTCCAGAAGTTCACAGTCTGAGAGACTTTTTAGAACAATAGAGAGGATGAAAAATAGCTTGGATTTTTACTGCCTGTTCCCACTTGGTCTCCAATAAGAAGTGGATCACCTGCCTTGAAGACATGTCTTTTTATGTTTCTGAACTCCTTAAGAAAGAGGTGACCATAGTGGATCTTCTAAGCTATGGATTTATTTAGCTGTTGAAAAGCAATTTTGTGAAAGAGTATCCCAAGCCAGTCATTCCCAACATGGTTTTCATTGGGGGCATAAACCGTGTTTATAAGAAGTCATTGTCTCTGGTGGGTATTGAAGCAAATGTACTCCCTTTCTTTTGAGCCTCTTAATCAATCAAGTATTTTTTCCAGCGCCAGCTCCAAGTCCAGTCCTCTATTGGGCACTCAAGGTACCAATACAAAACTGAGAGAGTCCTTGACCTCAAGAAGCTTATAGCCTTCTTAGTAGATAGAGCATATGCACAGGATATTTATAGAAAAAAAAGAAATGCAGTATGATTTTCAGTGTGGGGATGATGAGTGGCCCTAAGAATGCGTGCAGGGAATCCAGTGAGGTGGAATTTAAGCTGAATCTTCAATAGAGGGTGAGCAGGGTGGTCTAAGACGTGTAGGTAAAGAGGAAAAGAAATCCAGGCACAGAGGACATAATGTACAAAGGGATGGAAGCAGAAGGGGATATGCCCTGTCTGTGCCACTAAATGCCAGCATAGTATGGCATGTGCCAGTCTGACCTTGAGTAGCTCTATTGGATTGATTGCAAGCATTTTCTGCAATGACATCTCACACATGTATCCTGCTTTTTCATTTTTGAAGCATTCACACTTAACTATCATCTCCCTTTGTTTTTGCCATAGTCCTGACAGGTCATCAGATACAATCATTAGTATTTTATGCATCAGCCAACCAAGCGTTAGAGAAGGGCAATGATCTGTCCAGGTGCTCGAAGCTAGTCAATGGCAGAACAAGGACAAGAATCATGGTCCACTGTTCTCCTCCCAACCCCCCTGCTCCCATATGCTATTTTTCTCTTGAGGATAAATTTTCTGGCTTGATTGAGGAATTTGCATATTCTTCTTTAGTGTGTTAAATTTATTTAAGTGTATTAAAACGACAGCAAAGAAACTGGAAAGTTTAGATTGTAGAAAATAAAATGTTTTCCACAAAAAACCCAATATAGTAGAAGTGAAAAGGGAAGAGGTAACAGAAAAAAAAATCTTTGCAACAAGTTTCTCTGAAAAAGGTGTCATATCAAAGCTGTATGAGGAACTGATTTAAACTGATAAGATTAGATGATAGTCTGTAAAGGATATAAACAGACAATAATCTTTTTTAACAATTTAAAAAAAACATTTAATGCTTCAATTCATACAATTATGCTGAAATTTAAAAGATTTTTTTCACAATTGTTTATATATTCTATAAAGTTAAGCTTCAGCATTGTGTAATGCATAGAGACAGGGCCACAAATAGAGAAGACCTGATTTAAAGCCCCTCTTCTGATGTATACTGCATATGTTATTATAATGAAGTAAATTAACCCTTCAAAGTTCCAAATGACTGTGTAAGACTATAAATTACAGCTAAATTACCAATCTGCATTAGTAGAGGGTATTTCTTCACTACAAAAGTTTCTATTCCCAAAAAAATCACAGATCGAATTTCTCTCCCCATCCCTATGATGTTAACAAACTTTTAAATGTCTACGTGGCACAAATCCTTCTTGGTCCCACTGTGAACAGACAATTTTCAAAAGAGGAAATCTAAATTATCAACAATCAAATGAAAATGCCTTAAATTACTAAAGATTAGAGAAATGTAAATTCAAACATCTCTAACATTCTGATTTCCACTATTAGGATGACGAAGATGACAAAAAAGAGGAGCTTACAAATGTTGGGGAGTTTGTGGGAAAAGAGGCTTGCTAGTGCAGTATTGGCAAAGCCGTGAATTGGTCCATACATTCTGGAAAGCATTATATCCAGAAAGTTACCAAATTGTGTAGACCTCTTGACCCATCTATACCACTACCAGGCCCATATTCCAAAGAAATTAAAGAAAGAGGAAAATGATTGATATCTACAAAAATCTGTGGAGCAGTCCTTTTCATGGTAGCCCCAAAATGGAAATTAAGAGGATGTCTTCTTAGTGGGGAATGGCCAGGGATGGGTGGGAGACTGCTTGTATCAGGCACCTACCTCTGGGAACAGGTAAACAAATGGTGGTGGTGAATGTAATGGAATAGGATTGTGCCATAAGAAATGATGAAATGAACAACTTCAGAGGCAAGTGAGAAGCCCTCTATGGACTAATGCAGAGTGAATTGAACAGAATTAGGAGAAGGCCTCACATAATGTAGTAACATTACTGAGGAAAAACTTGGAAAGACTTTTGAGACACTGGTCAACACAACGATGAAACACAAGTCCAAAAGGAAAAAGATGAAACATTTCTCTTGCCTCCTGCCACAGAGAGGTCACGCATATAAAATGCAGAAGGATTCATACTTTTCAGACATGGCTAGTGTAAGAATTTGTTTTCCCTGGATCATGTATCTATGGATTGAGAGTTTTATTTTATTTTTTTAATTGGCTTAATGTGGGGTTAGTAAGAAGACCTGATCAATTAAAATACTTGTTACACGAAAAGTGAAAATCACAAATTGCTTTTAAACGTCACAAGGTAATGTGTAGCAAATGTTGTATTTGAGCCTTAGACTCCTACTCCAAATATAGTAAATACTTACGACTGTATCATGCGGCTTTCTGAATCATATAGGTGGTACCTATGTCATGGGGTTGTGTGTGAGGCTCAAATGAGATAGTGAATGAAAATTGTTTTGTAAAATTCAGAGAATTACATGTATGTCAGCTGTTATTGTCTTATAATGTGAGGGGTGGGTCAGAGCTGATGGATCATTACTAAGCTGTGAATGGTGTGATGTGGAGGTGTAAATAGTTGACCCAGATGAGGGTATGGAGCAGGTTCTGGGCTGCCAACAATTTTCTGTTAGTATTTGGCTCAGTGCTGGGCTTGGAGGGGGAACTCAATAAATATGGTTGACTTGTACTAAGTAAACAGGAAGTATTGGCCAATCCAAGGAGAAATCTAGCTTAGGTGATGGTGGCAAATTGCTGTGAAAGTTATAGACAGTATACTTGGTCAGGTACTAGTTGCGTTGGATAACTTTGGAAGTCCTCTCCAAAGCTGATCCTTTTGCATTCTTATGCCAAATGTTCTTGCCACAAAGAAATAATTGCAAGAGATTGTGCTGAGCTATTTGAAGAAATGATCTCAAGAAGTTGAAGTGTATTAATTTTCCATACTCTAAATTATCCAGTTTGCCCTTATGTCATCTTCTCTATCACTTTAACTATTAATTTTTTTCCCCATCCACATATCTCAAAGGTAATCTCTTTTTTGCTCCTCTAATTTGTTTATGATATTTATGACCTTCTATGTCCAGATGATATATCCATTTGGAGTTTCTCTTGGTGTATGCTGTGAGGTCTTAGTCTAAACCTAATTTTTGCCAGACTGCTGTACAGTTTTCTCAACAGGTCTTGTCACATAGTGCAACTTGTCATTGGATTTATCAGACACTACATTACTGTTTGATTCTGTCTGTTGTATACCTAACTTGTTCCACTGATCAAGCTCTGTTTGGAGGAATCACTGCCAAATTTTTCTGATGATCACTACTTTGTAATATAGTCTGAGATCTGGTACAGTTAGACCTCCTTTCTTCATTATTAAACTTGCGATTCTTGACTTTTCATTCCTCCATGTGAATTTTGTTATTCCTTTTACCTCTAGAAAATATTCTTTAGGGAATTTGATAGGTACAGCATGGAATAAGTAAATTGATTTTATAAATTTTATAAATTTAATAAATATTACCCTTTTATTACAGTGGCTCAACCTATATTTCTCAAAGTATTTAAGCCTGTATGTCTTTGAAGAATGTTTTATAGTTAAATTTATACACTCCCAAATATATTATAGCTTCTATTGTTCTTTTACAGAATTTTCCTTTTTTATATCTTACTGCTGGATTTTGATAATGCTGAATAATGATTTCCCTGGATCTATTTTATATGCTCAAAACCTGCTTATATTGTTAACTATTTCAGTTAATTTGTAGTTGACTCTCTAGGGTTCTCTAAGTACATCATCATATCATCAATACAAGTGGTAAATTTCTTTCCTCTTTGCCCAAGCTAATTCCTCCAATTTCTTTTTCTTGTGTTACTCCTAAAACTAATATTTCTACCACTATGGTAAATAGCAGTAGTGATAATGGGCATTTTTTCTACACCCTTATTCTTCTAGGAAAGGATTCTAACGTTTCTCCATTACACAATGTTTACTTTTTGGTTTAGCTAAATTCCGTTGACTATATCAAGAAAAAGTTGATTTGTTCCTATAATTTTTTGAGGTTTTTACTAGAAATGAGTGTTGGATTTTGTTACAAGTCCTTCCAGAATCTATTTATATAATCATATGGGTTTTACACTTTATATCATTAACAGGGTTAATATTTGTTAATATTTACAGTATTCCTTATGTTAAATGAATATTGCTTTCCTGGTATAACCAAAACCTAGTTACAATGTATGATCTTTCTAATGTGTGGTAGTAGCCAACTTGCTAATTGTTTTTTTTTGCATCAATGTCCAGTAGGGATATTAGTCTATTCTTTTCTTTCTTAGTTTTGTCTCACTGGTTTTAGTACGAAGACCACATTTGCATTATAGAAAGAGATTAGAAAGGTGTCTTCCTTTCTCATTAGTTCAAATAGTTATGCTGTATTGAAATTAATTTTTCTTTGAATGTTTGATAAATTCATTTTAAAAATCCAACTGTTTCTAGATATTTTTGCCCTCTGGAAGTTCAGTTATGTCATTCATTTTCTTTTTCTGACATTGATGATTTAAATATTCTATTCTTCTGTCAGTTTGAACATTTTATATTTTGTAAGAATGCATCTAGTTTCACTGTTATTAGTTTTCTTAGCACATAATTAGGCAAAATAAATTCTGATAATTTCCTCTATAACTTCTTAATTGTTACAACTTCTCATTTTCCATTTTTGACATGAAAAATTTTGTTTTCTTATCTATTTTAAATAAAGTCAGCTGGCTATTTAACCATTTCTTTAAAAAAATAATCCGTTTGTAACCTTATCAAATCAATAGTCTTTTTGCACTTTTGCTAATCTCTTCTTTAATTTTCAGAATTTCTATTTAATTTAGTTGGAGATTTTTGCTTGGTGTTCAAGTTTTTAAAAATTGCATGATCAATTCATTGATTTGTCCTTTCTATCATTAATTGAAGAAATCATTTAGAGATAGAATTTCCCCTCAAAACTTCTTTAATTGCATTCCATGAGTTTTGATATATTGTCTCATTGTTTCCATTTTCTCTGATGAAATGGATGACCCGGAGACATCTTAAACTCAACAAGACCATAACTGAATTCATTATCTTCTCCCCACCCAAACCCTTCCCTTTTCCTAACTTCCCTATTAATATTCAGAGTACCACAATCCTCCCAGTTACATAGGCCTGTAACCTGGTCATTACTCTCAACTCCTTACTCTCTCACACTCCATATCCAATTAGTTTTCACACCCTCTCAATTTTACCTTTAAAATACCTCTCTTATATTCCCCCTTCTCTCTTGTGACATAGGTGCCACTTGTTGAAGGCTATCACCATCTTATACCTGGAGTATTACAGTAGTTGCTGGTTGATCACCCTAAATGAAGTCTCTCCCCTTTCCAATTCATCTTCACTCAGATACCAAAGTGAAGGACATATATGCTCTATCTTATACACCACTCACTACATTTTATGTAAGGAGCAATTTTCCCTCAGATCCCCAGAATAATGTATTTCCTAAATCATTTTATCTGAGAAACTATGTTTCTTCTCAAGTTAATTTTATCAGCATACAATACAAAATTTTTTCTCTCCTTTTAAATAAGCAAAATGTCCACACACGACGAGGACAAAACCTTGCACTAGCTTTTCAAAGGAATCACTCTAGATGGAAACTTTTCCTATTTCTTTCTACAATCTGTAGATCTGAGGCCAAGGTCATAGAGATAATTGGGAAATGAGTATTAAAGTAATAAGTAATTAAGTAAATAAGTAAAAGTAATAATTGTACACAATGTGTACAAGGACTTTGACCTAAGAAATCTGAAGAGAAGCTTGTATGCCATTCATCCTTTAATTCCCTGTACTAACTTGGCAGTCATGTGCATTGTTAGGAGCTTGAAGTCTCCATTTTATCCCTCTAGATCAGGATGTTTCACTTTTCTTTTCCTCAGAAGAGATATTTCTGCATCATTTCATGGAACTTGTCTAGGAGAAAGGATGCAAATTGACTTTGTTCTCTCTAAATGGGGAAGCCTTAAACCCTAATTATGGGTGTGTATGAGGGGAAGTTGAAGAAGTGTGGAGGAGCCAGGGTGTTTAAGCCACTTATTCATATTAACATTTTGCAGTAGAAAATGAAGACCTGGTTCAACTACTAAGTATGCCATTTACAACCTGAGTGACCTTGGGCACTTCACTTTCCCTCTTCGGGCTGTTTCCTCCTATGAATAAGAGGAATTTGAAGTGACTCTTTGAAGTGACTTAAACTTATAACTTTCTGAAGTCCTACTCCCCAGTATTTTGTCCTTGAACTCTCCAAGAACATTCATTTGATGAATAAGCTCTAGCAAGAGGGTCCAAGCTGAATAGACTCATGTACAAGGCCGGGACTATGTCTCCCACCTGAGGAGCAGCATAGCTAAATTCATAGAGACTCACCACAATTTTACAAGAGGATGAATTATGTGCCCACAGCAACTCCTAAAGGCTACCTTTTAAAGTATAAAGGGATTGAAATATGTTCCCATAGAGGAAATGCTCATACCAGTGAAACTCCACAGATCCTGGAGGTATTGAGATAGGAGTGAATAGCATAGGGTGAATCAGATGACATTTATGTAGCACTTCACAGTTTATATGAGCTTTTGTCTGCAAGATCTCGTTGTAGCCTCATAGTCAGCTTGCTTCTATGATTCTGCATGGAATGGGTCTGTGCTGGAGTATGCGGATTCCCAGAGGATGTCAGTTTCTGTGTTCTCTCCTCCATTCTAAGGCTCTAGCTGAGGCAAAGAAATATTATAAAACAAGATCTCCGGCAAGCACCTGGCTTCGGTTTTAGGATCCCAGACTCATCAATTACAGATCTAGTGATTAGAGGCTTTCTTTTCCAAACCCTTCACTTCACAGATGAGGAGTTGTGACTGAGGGAATCTAAGGGGCTTGCCCAAAATCTATTTACAGGTAGTAGATGGCAGAGCCTGAACTCAAACACCAGGTCTCTGACTCTAGAGTAAGTGTTCTCTTCGCTGTAACACCGTGCCTCCTCATCCTCCTAAGGAACTTCATCAAGGAACTTTTCTGTCTTCCATGGTCTTCATAGCTCTCTTCAGTCACCTAGGTCAGGTTCCCACCACAGCAAAATGCAAACAGCCCCCAAGCTGAGTTTTCTCACAAAAGTGGAACACAAGGGCAAATGGCTGAGGGCCACCCTACTCTCATGGCTTTCCTACCCTCTGAGGTCCAAGATATGCCCATCACTGGTGCACACCATTGTACTGGTTTCCAAGAATTATGGACCTGCCTAGGACAGTTCTCCCTATCTTACAAGCCCCTTGACTGTGTTAATTAGATTAATTAATGATATTATTGTACTTTACAGTTTTTAAGTGTTCTTATCCAAACTTGGTTTCAGATACGCCTCTCTAGACACCCACTACTCGCCAGCCAGTCAGTGAGCAAGCATGTATTAAGCGCTTAATGTATTCCAGGCAATACACAAAGCCCTAGGGATACAAGGAAAGACAACAACAGTGATAGCCCCTGCCCTCATGGAGCTCCCATGGGGAAGACAAACACCTATGTACAAGCACAATAGATAGAGGATAACTTGGAGGTGATCATAAAGGGAAATAAGTAGCATGAAGAGGGACTTTACATACCACCAACCCCACTCTGCCCCTCACCCCCCACACACACACTCACAATTTTCCCTTGGGGCATGATAATACAATTACTGCTCTCAGTTGCTGGGATAGACCCGGATTCAAATTCTGACTCTGGAACTTCTACATTAGCTGTGCATTAACTGGATCTTCTCTGGAATACTTTTGGAAGAGCATGGACAGGCATCACTAAGAGAATGTTTGGGAGGGCTGTGATTCGCCCCGATGGAAGGAGTTCCCATGTTGATGAGTTACTGACCCCTTGCAAGCCAGAGCCCAGAACAACTCTTCCATATCTGAAAATCTCAGGGGAGGGAACATCAGATAACATCTATGGGGTCCCTATTGATGAAAGCCAACAGAGGTCATGCTGATCAGTACCTGACCTTGCGTGTCTGGGCATTTGCCAACAGCACTAGTTTTGCTCCTGGCCTCTGGGAGTCAGGCCCAATACTGAGCCAGAAACCAAAGTATTGGTGAAATCCCAATGACACAATCTATAATGCCTCTTCCTTCATCTTCTATAACTGCCACGGGACTTTTCTGTGGTCTTTGTGGAAATCCTCCATACATCTGGCTGGCCACCCCAGAATACCCCTGTTGTAAGTTATTACTAAACTGCCTATAATCATCCTGGAGCTCCTAGCCTCAGTATCACCCTAGCCTCCAAAATGATGGAACTGTCAATATCCCTGAATGACACAATACTTTTTGACCTAGTAAATCCCCACTCTTGGGTACTCTTTAAGTTCTACCATGCAAATTTCTCATTCTCTTCAATTGATTGTTTGGCTTCCTGATTAAATATTAACTTAGATCAGTTTCTGTAGGAGAAGCAGGCAGAAGCAGAAGTACTGGACAAAGTATTTCCAATGTACTAGATAATGTGGACTAGGTGGAAATATGTCTGGAGGACTGAAACCTCAATATATCCTACTCCTTTAGACTTCTTGCTTGGCATTTGCAGAGGGGGGCAAACTGTTGGTGGTTCCATTGGATGGCAGTCATTGGCTTAGTATGCATGGGGTCCTTCAGGAGATACAGCAAAGAGGGCCTGAGATTGTGGTGCTTGCCCCTGCCATGACTGTACGTATCAAAGCAGCACCATTTTATACCCTCACATGGTACCCAGTGCCCTCTGAGGTGGGAGAGTTGGAGTCCCACTTCATAAGATGAATAATGAAGTTTGTGAAAAATTACCATTTCTGGAAATTTTTTTTTCGAAACAATAGACCTGATGACCCACATTGATGACAACCACTTTGATACTGTCTTCACAGACCCTTTCCTACCGTGTAGCCCAACTGTAGCCAAATATCTCTCATTGCCTTCTGTCTACTTTTTTTATGGATTGTCATGCAGTTTAGACTATGATGCCCCACAATGCCCCAGTCCTCCTTTATACATTCCTCAAGGGTTCTCAGAGAGCACAGATCACATGGCTTTTTTGCAGAGAGTTAAAAACATGCTGGTTACTCTACCTCAGTTTTTTCTTTGTGATTTTGTGTACTCCCCATATACACATTTTGCTTCTGAACTCCTAAAGAGTGAGGTGACTGTTATGGACCTTTTGAATTATGGTTCCATTTGGCTTCTGAGAAGTGATTTTGCAATGGACTTTCCCAAGCCAATCATGCTCAATATGGTTTTCATTGGGGGAATAAACTGTGCTTACACAAAAACAGTATCTCTGGTGAATACTGGATCAATCTCCTCCCTCTTTTCTAAGCCTCCTGACTGTGAGAATTTGATTAGTTAATGATTTAATCATGCTTTCCACATTTTAGTGCAGGTGTTCTAATATAACCTCAGTTTTACTATGCAAAAACCTGAAGAAATAATTAGGTAGGGGGTTACTATTCCAGTTTTTTAAAATATCTTTTTAAATGCATAAAATTATAAAAACAAATATGTCAGAATGTAACAAAACAGTGATTTCAATAATAATATAGTGATAACAATAATGATAATGATGAACATATTAATAATAATAAATTTGTAGACCCTGTGCTAATATTTGTGACCTCAATCCTTAGGAAAGGAGGAGTTTCAGTGTTTTGAAATTGAGACTTCTATGGAATTTTCATCTTTGCTATTTGGAGTCATATACATGTTTAGAGTTGGAAAGGAAATCATTTATTTTAATGTTGCTATTATCCATATTTATTCTATGATTTATAAAAGATAAATATATTTATTTCTGTTTCTTCTCAGAATTTAATTTCTTTTAGTTGAAGGATAGGCATATTGTGGTTCTTTAAAGTAGCTAGCATAAATTTGGGTTTGACAAACATGCATTATACTCTATAATTACCCTTTAGGGCTATTATAAAGTAACTACTCCCAGGGCATTTACCACAACAGAGGCAGAGGTGTTGTTGGGAAAATCCACTTCTCTCGCCCCTCCCTATCCTCTTACTCCCAGGTAACATGGTAGCATTTTCTATCAGAGGATCTGCTTGTTTTTAACTCCATGGAATAATGTAACACAATACACAGGTAACTGCTGGTATTGCTTTCCTCATTAGATTGTTAGCTTCTTCAGTGCAAGGACTGCCTTCTCCCTGCCCCGGCCCTTATTTGTATCCCCAGTGCTTAGCACAGTGCTTGGCACATAGCATGTGCTTAGTATTTATTGAATTGAATAATCAGTTAGATCTTTTTCTCCCTAAATCGTTATTTATTTTTTTTAATTTTTTAGTTTCCAGCATTGATTTTCACAGGAGTTTGAATTACAAATTTTCTCTCCATTTCTACCCTCCCCCCCACTCCAAGATGGCATATATTCTGGTTGCCCCCTTCCCCAGTCAGAGCTCCCTTCTGTCACCCCACTCCCCCTTCCATCCCCCTTTCCCTCACTTTCCTGCAGGACAAGATAGCTTTCAATTTCCCCTTGCCTGTATACCTTATTTCGTAGTTGCATGCAAAAACTTTTCTTTTCAACGTCTGTTTTCAAAACTTTGAGTTCCAAATTCTCTCCCCTCTTCCCTCTCCACCCGCCCTGCTTAAGAAGGCAAGCAATTTAACATAGGCCATGTGCATATCATTATGTAAAACCCCTCCCCAATACTCATGTTGCGAAAGACTAACTATATTTTGCTCCTTCCTATCCTATCCCCCTTTATTCAATTTTCTCCCTTGACCCGGTCCCTTTTCAAAAGTGTTTCTTTTTGATTACCTCCTCCCCCATCTGCCCTCCCTTCTATCATCCCCCATTTTTTATCTCCTTCCCCCTTCTTTCCTGTGGGGTAAAATACCCAACTGAGTTTCTATGTTATTCCTTCCTTAGGTCAGTTCTGACGAGAGCAAGATTCTCCCTTACCTTCCCCCTCTTCCCTTCCTACAGAACTACTTTTTCTTGCCACTTTTATGTGAGATAATTTACTCCGTTCTATCTCTCCCTTTCTCTCTCTCTAAATATACTCCTTTCTCATCCTTTAATTTGATTTTTTTAGATATGATCCCTTCATATTCAACTCACCCTGTGCCTCTATATATATATATATATATATATATATATATATATATATATATATATATAAACATGTACATATGTATGTATGTATGTATGTATATTCCCTTCAGCTACCCTAATACTGAGGTCTCATGAATTATACACATCATCTTTCCATGTACGAATGTAAACAAAACAGTTCAACTTTAGTAAGTTCCTTATGATTTCTCTTTCTTGTTTACCTTTTCATACTTCTCTTGATTCTTGAGTTTGAAAGTCAAATTTTCTATTCAGCTCTGATCTTTTCATTGAGAAAGCTTGAAAGTCCTCTATTTTGTTGAAAATCCATATTTTGCCTTGGAGGATGACACTCACTTTTGCTAGGTAGGTGATTCTTGGTTTTAATCCTAGTTCTTTTGACCTCCAGAATATCATATTCTAAGCCCTTTTGATTCCTTAATGTAGAAGCTGCTAGATCTTGTATTATCCTTATTGGGTTTCCATAATACTCAAATTGGTTCTTTTTGGATGCTTGCAATATTTTCTCCTTGACCTGGGAGCTCCAGAATTTGGCGACCATATTCCTAAGAGTTTTCTTTATGGGATCCTTTTCAAGAGGCAATTGGTGGATTCTTTCAATTTCTATCTTACCCTCTGGTTCTAGAAAACCAGGGCAATTTTCCTCGATAATATCTAGGAAAATGATGTCTAGGTTCTTTTTTTGATCACGGCTTTCAGGTAGTCCAATAATTTTTCAATTATCTCTCCTGTATCTATTTTCCAAGTCAGTGGTTTTACCAATGAGATATTTCACATTGTCTTCCATTTGTTCATTCTTTTTGTTCTATTTTATAGTATCTTGATTTCTCATAAAGTCACTAGCTTCCACTTGCTCCAATCTAATTTTTAAGGTAGTATTTTCTTCAGTGGTCTTTTGGACCTCCTTTTCCATTTGGCTAATTCTGCCTTTCAAAGCATTCTTCTCCTCATTGGCTTTTTGGAGCTCTTTTGCCATTTGGGTTAGTCTATTTTAAGGTGCATTTCCTTCAGTATTTTTGGGAGAGTCTTTTAGCAAGTCGTTGACTTGTTTATCATGATTTTCTTGCATCATTCTCATTTCTCTTCCCAATTTTCCTTTACTTCTCTTACTTTATTTTCCAAATCTTTTTTGAGCTCTTCCATTGCATGAGACCAATTCATATCATTCTTGGAAGCTTTTGATGTAGGCTCTTTGACTTTGTTGAATACTTCTGGCTATATGTTTTGGTCTTCTTTGTCACCAAAAGAGAGTCTATATTCTGAGTATGAGTGTGAGACCTTTTACGCTGCCCGTTCATGTTCCCAGCCAAATACTTGACCTTTGAGGTTTTTGTCAGGGTATGACTGCTTTTAGAATGGAGAGTACTTTGTCCCAAGCTTTAGGGGAATTGGGCTGCTATTTTCAGAGCTACTTTTACTCCACAGTCACCACAAGCTCTGTCACACCAGAGCTCCTCCACCCCCAAGAACCACCAAACAAGACCAAGCAGGGCAAAGCAAAAGAACCCTGCCTCTGTGCCAGAAATTGCTCCCTGAACTCCTGGTCTGATCAGCTGCCTGATTCCTCTCACCATGTGGCCCAGGGACTCTGGGAGCAGCCACAGCAGCTTTCTGCTGCTGCTGTCATGCCACCTGTGTCATCCTGGGGCTGGGGTGGACTGCCCACTTTTCTCACCCAGATCCAGCAGTTTTCCCACTATCCTGCTCCATTGTCTTTGGTGTTTGTGGATTGAGAGGTCTGGTAAGTGTCACAGCTCAGTAATTCAGGGCTCTAAGGCCTGCTCTGCCCAACTGCCACTCTCATTGGTCCTGACACGGCCCATGCTGGACTGCACTCTGCTCCTAGCACGGTGTGATAGACCCTTCCCAGCTACCGTCCAGGCAGTCTTGGGCTGAGACTTGTTTCCTTCTGTTACTTCGTGGTTTCTGTAGCTCTAGAATTTGTTCAGAGCCATTTTATACAGATGTTTGGAGGGATTTTGGGAAGAAATTAAGTGAGTCCCTGTTTTCCAGCCACCATCTTGGCTCTGCCCCTTCGTTTTCTGGGATTGAGGGACGTTTTAAGGAAGATGGTGTTGAATAGCTCCCTTAGCCAAGCCCCCTCACTCTACCTCACTTAGCACAGTGCCTAGCACATAGTGAGCACAGTGGAAGGACTAGCTATCATCATCGCCATTATTGTCGTTGCTATAACTACTAGATATGAGGTGTCTGAAATGCAAATAGGGGAGTCGCTTGTCCACGACAAACCTCGTATGTGGAAAGCAGGAGTTCAAACCCAAGCCCGCAGTCAACAACTCCAATGTTCCACATACATGGAAACTTTCTTTAGTCTGAGTTACTTGAGGGAGAGACTGCTTTTTTTGCATCCCCAGCACCCAACATGGCACCCGTCGTGGGGTGACTGGTTATGAAGTGCTTCTGTATTAATTCATTGGTTCTTGGGGCAACAAGAACAAAAGAAATCCTCCTCCTTTAAATATGAAGAGAACTATTATTCCTGTTGATCCCACTTGCTCCCTAGCATGTCAAGGCAAAAGGCCTCTAATACTTTAGACTCGTTCTCATGGGCATGATTGACAGGTTTCTCACCATCCCGGTATTTGGCACGCTCTAGCATGTTGTTCTCCCTTATGAAACATTCAGAATATTCTGAGTGGGGTCTGTCTGGGAACAGAGACTGGACTTTATTCACTTACTGGCTGTGTAGCTTTAGGCAAGTCACTTAATTTCTTCGAGCCCGATTTTTTTCATCTATAAAGGGTGCTCCTCATCCTCATGGGTTGTGGTAAGGATGAGATAAAGTGTAAAGTGTGACACCTCAACACTAGTATGAGTTTGCCTCATCTTCTTCTGAGGATCTCATCAACTTTTCACATAGTGGGTTCTGGCACTTGATGTACCATGATGTTAAAAACAGAAAGAGTGAGCATCAATAAAATGCCTTTATTTTAAAACATTAAAAAAGCAAACAAAAAGGTAGAAGGGAATGCTTGACTTGTGGGGAGCTTATTCAGTCATTGTAGACAGGCCTAGCATCTATCAGGTTTTTACTGATTACGATTTCATCTTTCTCAGTCTCCTGCACCTTTAACTACATTGCTTGCTTTTTTTCTTTTTCAGAACCAGGCTTTTTCTGGGCTCAGAGAAGGATATTGTGCATAGATTGTATGATTGTATTCATTAAATTAGATTCTTTCCTCTTGTTTTAGGAATTTGAAGCCTATGTGAATGCTTCTGGGGAACACGGAGTTGTGGTCTTCTCCCTGGGCTCTATGATCTCAGAAATCCCAATGACCAAAGCCATGGAAATCGCTGAAGCTTTGGGCACAATACCTCAGACAGTAAGGACAACACTCTCGTATTCTTTTATATCCCTAGACAAAGCCTAATAATCCCTGTCCCCCAGGACCCAAAATGGGTTTGCCTTTACTAGAATATGGGGTTTGGAGTTTCACAGCCAGGCTCTCTTCCTCCACCTCCCAGTCAAGTTCCACTAAGTTTAGCCAAACTCACTTAACTATCCTCCTTACAAATGCATTTTAAAAGTTGGACAGAACAGCCTTTGTTGGATATTTGTTTTTCTTAAATATATTTTGAAAAGGACTTAAAAGTTGATTGTTTAGTAAAAGTATCCAACTGGACACTGTGGCATCTGTTGGATGGATTAGGTGTCTGAATAGCATAATAGAAGTCTAGACTTGAACCTGGAAGATACCTTAGAGGTCATCAGAATCAACCTTCTCCCATTTTACAAATGAAGAATCTGAGGCTCAGAGAGATGAAGGACTTGACCACTATCAGAAAGGTAGTAAATTACAGAGCTAGGATTAGCCCTCAATTCTCGTGCCTTTAAATCCAGTGTTCTCTACCCACTACATCCCACCCCAAGACCAACAAATTTTGATATTTTGATATTTCAAAATATTTTGGACCATTTATGTTGTATGACTGCTCAGTTTAATGGTGGAATATTGCCCCCAAAGGTCATCACTCCAGTTGTGGAGACCTTCTAGCCCAACTCTCTCATCTATAGATAAGATAACTCCAGAGAAGCTCATCCAAGATTACACAGGTATCATTCAAGTGGCAATCCGGGTTTTTCACCCAGGTCCACTGACTCCAAATACCCCATATTTCTTTCTTGTGAGTTAGAAATGATATTCATGGGGGCGGAGCCAAGACAGTGGCTGGAAAGCAGGGATTGGCCTAAAACTCTCCCTCAGGACCCTCGAAACACCTATAAAAATGACTCTGAACATATTGTAGAACTGCAGAACCCATGAAATAGCAGAGGGAAGCAGAGCTACAGCCCAGGGCGGCCTGTATGGTTGCTGGGTAAGGTCTATCGCATGGAGCTGGGAGTGGAGCGGAGCATAGCACAGCCCAGCATGGGCTGCACCTGGACCAACAAGACAGGGAGCTGGGCGGAACAGGCCCTATTGCCCTGAATCAGTGAGCTGTAGCAGTTACCAGACTTCTGAACCCACAAACACCAAAGACAACAGAGAAGGTTAGTGGGAAAAAACTGCTGGGACAGAGTGAAAGGAGTTCGTGGTTTGGCCACCACCCCAGGGGCAACGGAGGTGGTGCATCTTTCAGGACAGAATTACAGCTGCAGTTGCTTCTGTCCCCAGGCCCACCTGGGGAATTAAGTGGCAGATCTGAGTGGCCTTGCAGAGCCTGCTTAAGAGCTGAGTCACGGTCTGTGTTGTGAGGAGTGCTGGTGTGGCAGAGCTGGCTGTGTAGAAATAGCTCTGAAAACAGCAGTGCAGCCCCTCAAGCTTGGGACAAAGTACTCTATACTCTACAAGCAATCATACCCCAAAGAAAAACTCAAGGGCAAGTAGTTGTCTGGGAACATGAACAGGCAGTGAAAATGGACTCCGGTTCAGATGCAAACTTTGGAATCTTTCTTTGGTGACAAAGAAGATCAAAACATACAGCCAGAAGAAGTCAAAAAAGTCAAAGAGCCTACATCAAAAGCTTCCAAGACAAACTTGAACTGGTCTCAGTCCATGGAAGAGCTCAAAAAGGATTTGGGAAAGCAAGTTAGAGAAGTAGAGGAAAAAAATGTGAAGAGAAATGAAAATGATGTGGGAAAGATGACGGCTGGAAAGCAGGGACTAGCATGAGCTCCACACCGAGTCCCTCCAAAAACCTATAAAAAATGGCTCTGAACCAATTCTAGAACTGCAGAACCCACAAAACAGCAGAGGGAAGCAGGGCTCCAGCCAAGGACAGCCTGGATGGTCTCTGGGTGAGGTCTATCCCACACAGAGCTGGGAGATGGGAGCTGGGAGCTGAGAGGAGCAGAGCCCAGCATGAGTGGCGCGGACCAACCAGACCAGGGGCCTGGCAGAGCGTACCCTAGCGCCCTGAATCAGTGAGCTGCGGTAGTTACCAGACTTCTCAATCCACAAACACCTAAGACAGCGGAGAAGGTTAGTGGGAAAAGCTGTGGGAGTGGAAGGAGTTCATGGTTCAGTCACCGCCCCTGGGGCAGTGGAGGTGAGGCAGCTACAACTGCATTTGCTTCTGGCCCCAGGCCCACCTGGTGGGAGGAATTAAGTGGTGGATCAGAGCAGGAGTGCACAGCCTGCTGAAGATTTAAGCCCAGTCCGGGTTGGGGGTTCTTCGGGAAGGAGGAGTGCTGGTGTTGCAGAGCTGGCACATCCCCCCCCCCCCCAAAGTGGAACATAGAACTCTTTAGTCTACAAGCAGTCATACCCTGCTGAAAAACTCAAGGGTCAAGTTAGTTGGTTGGGAATATGGCCAGGCAGCAAAAATGCACCCAGTTTCAGTCTGAGACTTTGGATTGTTTCTTTGGTGACAAAGAAGACCAAAACATACAGACAGAAGTAGTTAACAAAGTCAAAGAGCCTACAACAGAAGCCTCCAAGAAAAACATTAACTGGTCCCAGGCCTTGGAAGAGCTGAAAAAGGATTTGGAAAAGCAAGCTAGAGAAGTAGAGGAAAAATTGGGAAGAGAAATGAGAAGGATGCGAGAAAACTATGAAAAAAAAGTCAATGTCTTGCTAAAGGAGATCCAAAAAAATACTGAATAATATACTGAAGAAAACAACACCTTAAAAAATAGACTAACTCAAACGGCAAAAGAGCTCCAAAAACCCAATGAGGAGAAGAATGCCTTGAAAGTCAGAATTAGCCAAATGGAAAAGGAGGTCCAACGGACCACTGAAGAAAATACGACCTTAAAAATTAGATTGGAGCAAGTGGAAGCTAGTGACTTTATGAGAAATCAAGATATTATAAAACAGAACCAAAGGAATGAAAAAAATGTAAGACAATGTGAAATATCTCATTGGAAAAACCACTGACCTGGAAAATAGATCCAGGAGAGATAATTGAAAAATTATTGGACTACCTGAAAGCCATGATAAAAAAAAAAAGAGCCTAGATATCATCTTTTAAGAAATTATCAAGGACAACTGCCCTGATATTCTAGAGCCACAGGGCAAAATAGAAATTGAAAGAATCCATCGATTGCCTCCTCAAATAGATCCCAAAAAGTAATCTCCTAGGAATATCGTCGCCAATTTCCAGAGCTCCCACATCAAGGAGAAAATACTGCAAGCGGCCAGAAAGAAATAATTTGAGTACTGTGGAAACACAATCAGAACAACCCAAGGTCTGGCAGCTTCTACATTAAGAGATCGAAGGGCTTGGAATATGGTATTCCAGAGGTCAATGGAGCTATGATTACAGCCTAGAATTGCCTACCCAGCAAAACTGAGTATCATGCTCCAAGGCAAAATGTGGATTTACAATAAAATAGAGGACTTTCAAGCTTTCTCAGTGAAAAGACCAGAGCTGAATCGAAAATTTGACTTTCAAACACAAGAATCAAAAGAAGCATGAAAAGGTAATCAAGAAAAAGAACAAGAAAAAGAAATTGCAAGGGACTTACTAAAGTTGAACTGTTTTGTTTACACTCCTACATGGAAAGATGATGTGTATGATTCATGAGACCTCAGTATTAGGGTAGCTGAAGGGAATATGCATATATATATATATGTTTATGTATATATATATATAGATATATGTGAATGTGTATGTATGTATATATGTATGTGTGTGTGTGTGTGTGTATATATATATATATATATATATATATATATATATAGAGAGAGAGAGAGAGAGAGAGAGAGAGAGAGAGAGAGAGGACACAGGGTGTGTTGAAGATGAAGGGAAGATATATAAAAGAAATAAAATCAAATTAAGGGATGAGAGAGGAATATATTGAGAGAGGGAGATACAGAGAGATAGAATGGGGTGGATTATCTCACATAAAGGTGGCAAGAGGAAGCAGTTCTGGGGGAGGAGGGGAGAGGGGGCAGGTGAGGGGGGAATGAGTGAATCTTGCTCCCATCAGATTTGGCCTGAGGAGGGAATACCATACATACTCAATTGGGTATCTTAACCCACAGGAAAGAAGAGGGAAGACAATTAAAAAGGGGGGGGGCATGATGGAGGCGAGGGCAGATTTTGTGGAGGTAATCAAAAACAAACACTTTCGAAAGGTGACAGGGTCAAGGGAGAAAATTCAATAAAGGGGGATGGGTTGGGAAGGAGCAAAATATAGTTAGTCTTTCACAACATGAGTATTGTGGAAGGGTTATACATAATGATACACATGTGGCCTATGTTGAATTGCTTGACTTCTTAGGGAGGGTGGGTGGGAAGGGAGGAGGAGGGAGAATTTGGAACTCAAAGTTTTAAAAGCAGATGTTCAAAAAATAAGTTTTTGCATGCAACTAGGAAATAAGATATACAGGCAATCGGGCATAGAAATCTATCTTGCCTTACAAGAAAGTAAGGGAAAACGGGATGGGGGGGAGTGGGGTGACAGAAAGGAGGCCTAACTGGGGAATGTGGCAATCAGAATATATGCCATCTTGGAGTGGGGGGAAGGGTAGAAATGGAAGAAAATTTGTAAGTCAAACTCTTGTGAAAATTGATGCTGAAAATTACAATAAAAAAGAAATTACATTCCTACGAAGACCAAAAAAGCTTTCTAGAGTGAGTCAGGGATGCATTCTAAAGGAATTTGGAACAAATTAATCTGTGGTGTCTATAACATATCTAAATTACAAAATTTTTAGGGAAAGTTATGGGCAAAAGTGTTTGTATTCTAACTGTTATCCAGGTCACATAGACCTGGATTACCCTATCAGTTAGGAACCACCTTAACCTCAAACTCTTCCAGAAACTAGCCAATGAACCAAGGCTTTTGATTTCTTGTTCCAAATAGTCATACTTTTTGTTTTTTTCCCAAAGAGCACAAATAGGAGATAGGTCTAAAACAAAGGATTTATTTTATTTTTGATGGAGTGGCAGAAGTCTCTCTTCATTCATCTCAAATCTTTAGTGATCACTGCTTCTCCTGCTAGGCTGAAACTGCATCATGGACTTTTCTCATATTCTTTACTTTTTGCTCCTTCAAGGTACTGTGGCGGTACACTGGAACACCACCATCTAATCTAGCCAAAAATACCAAACTTGTGAAATGGCTTCCACAGAATGATCTTCTTGGTATGTGCTCAAGTGTGTGGTGGGGGTAGGAGAGATGAAGTATGAATGTGAGAGTGAGGTTACAGAGGTGTCTGTAGACTATATCTAAGTGACCATCAGTAGACAGAACTAGGGACAGCTCTAATGTTTTTTAATTAATAAGGTACATGCATAATCACAGTTATCTTCGGGGCTGAGAAGGATCACTCAAGGCCAGTTAATCTAACCTGGACCTCTGTAGGCATCCTTTTGCTGATTTCCATTACAGGAGATCATTTTTTCTTTGACTAAAGATGTCCAGTGAAGATATACGCACAATCTCTCAAGGTATTCATTCCCCTTAGCTTTGTGAGATTCTCATTGTTTTTAAAGTTTTCCTGACATCAAGGCTGAGTTGTTTTTTTGCACGGTTTCTAGTTTAGCTTTCTGAGACAAGCAATAAGGGCTAATTCCACTGATCCATGGTCATCCTTCTCATATTTGAAGACAGGTCTCATATATTCCTTGGAACATTCTCTTCTCCAGGCTCAATTTCCCCATTTCCATGATCATTCCTGATATAGCATGGATTTCAAGGTATTCGCCATCCAGGTCACCTTCTTCTGGATGCTTTGCAGCTTGTCATTCTTAAATGTGGCAGTCTGCACAGAGCACAATGTTCCATACATGGTCTGACAAGGCCAGGGTTCAGTAATGCACTGGGAATTTGCACTAGCTTTGGGTTGACTCAAGCTTGTAGTCCAAGGAAATCCACAGTCTGTTTTTCCAGCAAAAAAGATATAGGTGCCAGTGGTTATAGATTGGACTAGAAGGGATAACTCTAAGATTCTTTAATTGTTTTTCATCTCTGAAACTCTGGGAACTCTGACCATGGGCATGGACTGTGGAGAGGGTCAGAGAGGGGAACCAGTAGTTGGCTCTGATTGCTCCTTTTGGGGTCCTTAGTCCATTGGCATGGACTGTGGAGAGGGACAGATGGAGGAAACAATAATTGGCTCTGATTGCTCCTTTTGGGGTCCATAGATGTGAGTCAGGAAAAGTTCAACAGTAGGGAAGTAATTATATTAGGAAGGCAGAATTTATGATTTCAAAGAGACTCTCATATGTGCCTAAAAGGTCCGGAACCACAAGATATGAGGAATTCTCTAGGCAGAAGGCAGGAGAACTAAAGCATGTATTTATACTCCACAATAACAAGCCCACAAACCAGCATCCCCATTTTGATATTTTCATCAAAAGCTTCCAGGCCCAATAATACCGCCTTACAAGGGTAACCAGGAGGCTACAGAGAAGCGAAATGGTGTAAGGCAAAATCGTATACATGCTTCCCCTCTACGGTAAGAAAATTACAGAATAGCCTCTAGTCAGCTCTGCTACCGGCAGCTCAGCTTCGGCTGTAGGTGTCTCTGGCTCCAACCGGAAAAGAACAGGAGGATCTTCAAACTGTCCTCTCCCCTCTTACAGAGTTTTTGACATCATCAAACGCCGCCTGAATGACCAGGGCCGATTGGTTCTTGACTTGGCCCCTCCCCCTAGCGTAGACCACGTTAACATACCTCCCTCAGCTAGCCCCACGACTCATCACACAGGAAGCTCTCTGATCCCTGGCATGGTCGCTGAGCCTCCTGCCCCGGAAGAGCAAGCCCCAGCGTCCAGGGAAGCTCAACAAGGCAAGCTGAGTCATTCAAAGAAAACAAAGTCCATTCTGGCTACATTCCACCCCTCACAATGTTCTAGGATGCACAATCCAATCATAATTCAAATTAAATTATATATCCTAGAGCATTGTGATCCAATTATGCAGGAAACTAAAACATATCATTCACAATAAAGCAAAACATATCATTCAGTGACATTCCCAAATATTGGTTTACGATTCAAATGTGATCCACCCCTAGATCTCAGCCAGATAATCTCTTCAATCAATCATCCCAAAATAATTATTAATAATTCAAATGTCCACACCTAGATCTTCGTATCCATTACATAGGATCAATAATATCATAACAATAAAACAATATAGCAAGGATAACACAAAATAGGTACACAGAACACTATCATTATTCCCCCCCCTCAAACAATTGGGGCTCAAAATCTTGGGGTAAGGGGTGAAGGTCTCATTTTCCATAGCTTCTTCTTGCTGAAATTGGATGTAGAGGTGTCCCTACCCCAAAGAATCCCATTCCAGAGTTCAGTTCTTTAGCGAGCTGGCAGGAATTCCAAGAATGCTACGTGCTTAGGCAGTCAACAGAAACTGCAGGGTGCTTAAACCTGCAGGAGACAGAACTAGCAACAAGGTTAACTAAAACAGAGAGCAAAAAGAGGAGGCAAGTATGGGCTATTATCCTTCAAATAAAATCATCTCCAGTTTAGTTGAAATTTCAGTTATGCAGAGATCCAATATCAGAGCCAAACTCAGATGGGAAATGTTTCTTTTTAAACGGAACACAATGAGGAAACTAAGCCAAGAAGATCCCACCCTAGATGGAGACCAGGATTGTCCTCCCAGCCTTTCCCCAGATGTACAAGGGAAACCAGAAGGATCCCATCCCAGATAGACTAGGATTGGCCTCCCAGCCTTTCCCCAGATGTACAAGCTTTCATCCGTTAATCACACAAAGTCACCTTCCCTCTGAGTGGCTTGTGTCAATTACCAGCATCAGCCATACCTGTGGGGTCCATGAATCTAATATTATAGCCCTATTCATGGTAAAATATATGGTTCAGGGGCACGATTTGGTAATTATCTTCCCCTGAATAGACAACTGTTACACTGTTGTTCTTCCCATGGGCTATGACTTCTGCAGCCTTTGGAATATCATCTGGCTTCCGTTTTACCCATACCTTAGCTCCCAACTTTATTCTATCAATGGAGCAAGCCCCTTTTGCCCCTCTAGTAGTTATTCTGGGAGGATGGTCAGTTTTCGCAAAGGGTATTTTTTCACAGGGGATAATAATCACTTGAACTATCCTATCATTGCTACCAAATTGTACAGGTTTTTCACCCAAATTCTGGAGTGTCACAACAATTTCTTTTTGATAATTCGAATCTATCACTCCAGCCAATACATGTACTCCTTGAGCTGCTAATCCTGGTTTAGGTAATATCTGTCCAAAATGATTCTTGGGGATTCTCATACATACTCCAGTAGGGGTTTTTCTTATCTCTTTCCTATTCAACCTAAAATTCTCTATACAATGTAAATCATATCCTGCCGAACCAGGTGTACCTGGACATGGTAGGGGGACATCTTCCCTCACAGTCCAAAATTCAATATTTTGGATCTCACGTGTTTGCTGTTCTCTAATCTGCAAATTTGGGGTCATCATTCTGGCTAGAGGTGTACTCCCCCCTAAGGACCTATTATTCAAATTACATAAGGCAATAGACAAATTATCCTTCCAATGTCGATATGAATTATTAGAGCTTAATTTTCTCAGCTGTTCTTTCAACAATCCATTCATTCTTTCAATCAGCCCAGATGCTTGTGGGTAATATGGAATATGATATATCCATTCTATATTATTCAACACACAATATCTTTTCACTTCTTTGCCCTTGAAATGTGACCCATTGTCACTTTGAATCTGCATTGGGGTTCCATAGTAAAAACTTACAATATCTAGGGTATTACAGGTGTTTTTCTGAGTTGCGTCCTTATAAGGACAAGCCACTAGGACACCTGAATAGGTGTCAACACACGTACATACATATTTACATCCTTTATCCTGGGGTAGTGGGCCAATATAATCTATCTGCCAAATTTGGGCTGGAACTTTTCCCCTTGCTATTTCTCCAGTTACTATCCTAGGAAGAGTTCGTTCTTTTTCTAATTGACATATACAATACCCCTCTGTTATTTGTTTTAACAACGCATGAGAGATACTGATACCTCGATCCTGTGCCCATCGGTGGGTGGCCTGGACCCCTAAATGGCCGGCGGTCTGGTGGACCCATCTTGCTAAGGCTGAGTCATCAGTTGGAGTTGGAGTAGGGACAATACATTCAGTGGCAATCTTTGCTAGTCGATCCGTGTGTGCATTGTACTCATGCTCTGGTGTGGTCAGGGTCGTGTGAGCATCAACATGAAAAACTGACAAATCCGTAACCAAAGACATGTCCCATATATTTTCCCATAACTCTTTACCCCAAACTTGTTTGCCATGAATCTCCCAATTCTGATGCCTCCATATAGGCATCCAAGTAGCTAATCCATTAGCTACCGCCCATGAATCAGTAAATATATGACACTGTCCTCCCCTCTCCATTCTGATAGCCTGATGTACTGCCATCAGTTCAGCATATTGGCTACTTCCCCCTATCCCAGAACTTTCCAGAGTTCGCCTAGTACAGGGGTTATAGGCTACTGCTTTCCAATGTCTCTTCTGTCCTACATATTTTGCTGTCCCGTCAGTAAACCAAGTGTGTTTCTTCTGTTCTACACTTAGTCCATCATACCCATTATTCCATTTCACTAAGGATGGCACCATCTGTTGCTTAGATTCAAGGGGTTTTTCATTTCTCTCAGTGCCAACGTTCGCCACCGATTCATGTAAAGCAGAAACTCCACTTTTGCCTGCTCTGGACCTATTCTGAATATACCACTTCCATTTGATTATGCTCGCCTCTTGTGCATGTCCAATTCTGTGAGAAGCTGGGGTACTCATTACCCAAGTCATAATTGGAATTCCAGGCCTTAATATCACTTCATGACCCAGGGTTAGTTGCTCAGTTTCTACTAAAGCCCAATATGCAGCTAACAGCTGCTTCTCCAAAGGTGTATACTGTACTCCAGATGAGGGCAGTTTCTTGACCAAAAGCCTAAAGGTACACTTTGGCTCTGTTGTTTTTGCCACAGACTCCAATTTGCATAGTCATCTTGTACAGTCACTTGTAACTCCACTGGCCCATTTTGCATAGGCCATAAGTCCAGAGCTAATTGGATAGTAGCCTTTGCTTCCTCAAAAGCTCTACTTTGTTCAAGGCCCCAATCGAATTCATATTTCTTTCTGGTGACTTTATACAAGGGTTGTAAAATCTGTCCCAAATGTGGGATGTGGTGTCTCCAATAACCAAATAGCCCTATGAACTTTTGGGCCTCTTTCTTATTAGTAGGGGTGGGAAAATCCTGATTTTTTGTCGAGCTTGTGGGAGAATTTCTCGCAGTCCTCTATTCCACTGTATCCCCAAGAATCTTACAGTTTGAGCTGGCCCCTGAACCTTTGCGGGGTTGATTTCCCATCCTTTGCTTTTCATATGGTCAGTGAATAGTGCTAAACTCTCCTCCACTTCTTTTATATTCTTTCCCTGTATCATGATGTCATCTATGTAATGTGTAAGCTGTACACCAGGTAGCTTTAATTCATTCAAATGCTCAGCTACAATCCTGTGGCAGATAGTTGGGCTATGAATATATCCTTGTGGCAGGCGTGTAAATGTATACTGTCGGCCTTGCCAAGTAAAAGCAAACTGCTTCCATTGCTTGGGGTCTATTGGGATCGTAAAGAAGGCATTGGCCAAATCAATAACTACATACCAAGTCCCTTCATGTTTTTCTATTCTCTCTATTAAAGTAACTGTGTCTGGAACAGTAGCATACAAGGAAGGAGTCACTTTGTTCAGCTGTCTATAATCTACTGTCATCCTCCATGTCCCATCTGACTTTCGGACTGGCCAGACAGGGTTGTTCCATTGAGTAGTTGTAGGGACTAACACTCCTGCCTCAACACGTTCTCTTATAGCGTTGGCAATTTCATCTTGCCCACCTGGCACACGATATTGCCTCAAAGTAATTACTTCAGAAGGTTCGGGCAAAGCGATTGGATCCATCTTGATTTTCCCCACTAAGACTGCATTAATGCCTATTTTCCTCACAGCAAATTGGTATTTTCCTTCAGGTAAATTTCAGGTCATACCCTTCAAAATGTCTATCCCAATGATGTATTCAGGAATAGGCACAATAACCACACTATATTCTTTCTTAGGCAACTGTCCAATTTTCATCATCAATTTAACTTGTCTGGCTGATATTTCAGTCCCTCCTAGTCCTGTGATGGTAATAGGAGTTCCATGGCTGAATTTGTCTGGATTCCCCCTAGATAAGGGTGGCCTCGGCCCCAGTGTCTATCAATGCCCTAGTTACTGTACTTGACCCATTTTTCCAATATATTTTCAAGTTAATGTGAGGTCTGCAATCCAGCTTACGTATTTCCTTAATTTGGGCTGGGGCCTGGCCTGTTTCCTAGTATTCCCTAGCATGTGATTCACTTGGGTATGAAGGTTCAACATCTGTAGCATTTGCAGGGGCAGTTCTTATTTCCCCATCTCTCCTGTTATTGAGTCCTTTATCTCAGTACATCCTGTACAATTCATTGGTTGGAATGCCATCTATCATTTCAAAACCTACCCCTGCTCTCAATACAGCAGTGAACATTTCTTTTCTTGTCACTCCATTTTGGCGCCAAGTTTGCTGGCTGTTCACCCTTCTCTCTCGAGGAGATCTGTCCCTTCCCCAGTCTCCTAAGTCATGTAACTGTAAAATCTTATTTATCACCTCTGTAAGATGGCTCCCTACTTCCCCAAGTAACAGATTCAAAATTAGTTGTTTATAAGCAGGGGGAGCTGTCCTAATTATTAAATTCCTATGAGGGATTCCTATGGGATCATTGTAATATTTGTCTGCAGTTCCTATCATAATAGCAGTCTTCATTACCTCCTCCTTTAGTCTCATGATACAATCTTTAAGTGAATACCAGGGTCTGTGCTCAGTGGACCACATAGAATCAGTGGTATATCTCTTATTGCATCCCGCAGCAGCTAATGCCAACAGAGTAGTCCTGCTAGCATCATCTCCTCGCTGATGATGTTCCCTAAAAGCTTGCTGAACTAGAGGATCGTGGCTGATACCTATGAATCTCATACAGTCCCTCTTATCTACTAATATTCCACTGGCCGCTTGATCACTGAGCCTTACCATCCAAGATATTAATGGTTCTCCTACTCTTTGGCTGAATCTACTCAAAATATCTGTGACCTCTTGTGGTAAGAAATCTTCCTGAAATTCCCTCGTAACTAAATTGCCACCTCGGGTTTCTGTCCTCCTCCTCTCTATGGGACGAATGCTTGTCTGAGTATTTAACCATCTCCCATTCTCTGTGCGAGGGATGTCCTGAACCCTAGTAGCGTTTTCTGTCTCAGCCCCTAACATTGTCTCATTTTCCCCCCACTCGCTTCCCCTGCCACCATGGTAAGGACAAAGCAGGCAGTTAGGCTTGGTCTGGGCTGAGTTCGGATGCACTCTTGGCTTATTTGGCCTCCTGTTGCTCCTAGCCACATTAATAGAAAAGTTCTCATCTGAGTCAGTGGGTTCTTGAGCAGCAATTTGTTCTCCTGCTATCTGAGATTCCCCTTCTTGCTGTGGGATAGGAGTGCCCCCATCTCTTTCACTGAATCTCAATCTCTCATATACTAGCTGGTAGGCTGATAACACTATCCAGCTTTGCCTAGATAGTGATGCCCCTGACTGAATCCCAACCTCTTGTAAACACCTTTCCAAATCCTTAGGATCTCCTCTCTGTAGCCTTGGTTCCCAGTTTTCACAGGGTCCAGCTTTTTTAGCCAATTCCTTTGCTAAGGAGGAATAAAATGGATCCTCCCACCCTGGGATATTCATCTCTTCCTCTGAAGTTCCTCTGCTTCTGAATAGAGATCTTATATCTAGCGATCCTATCCACCTCATCGCCAAATATATTAGGAAGGCAGAATTTATGATTTCAAAGAGAATCTCATATGTGCCTAAAAGGTCCGGAACCACAAGATATAAGGAATTCTCTAGGCAGAAGGCAGGAGAACTAAAGGATGTATTTATACTCCACAATAACAAGCCCACAAACCAGCGTCCCCATTTTGATATTTTCATCAAAAGCTTCCAGGCCCAATAAGTCCACCTTACAAGGGTAACCAGGAGGCCACAGAGAAGCGAGATGGTATAAGGCAAAATCGTATACATGCTTCCCCTCTACGGTAAGAAGATTACCCACTAGCCTCTAGTCAGCTCTGCTACTGGCAGCTCAGCTTCGGCTGTAGGCGTCTCTGGCTCCAACCGGAAAAGGAAAGGAGGATCTTCAAGCTGTCCTCTCCCCTCTTATAGAGTTTTTGACATCATCAAGCACCACCTGAATGACCAGGGTCGATTGGTTCTTGACTTGGCCCCTCCCCCTAGCGTAAACCACGTTAACACACCTCCCTCAGCCAGCCCCACGACTCATCACACAGGAAGCTCTCCGATCCCTGGCATGGTTGCTGGTCCTCCTGCCCCGGAAGAGCAAGCCCCAGCGTCAAGGGAAGTTCAACAAGGCAAGCTGAGTCATTCAAATAAAACAAAGTCCATTCTGGTACAGTAATATGCATGGTAGTGTCTCAAGGTCAATTTTCCTGAAATTTATTAACCTAAAGGCTATTTTCCCAAATTTGTAATAAAAAGAAAGCATTGTTATTGTGACATCAGAATGTCTCAGTCCAACATGGATTGGCCTAGCAAACACATAGCAGTATTACCTTTACAAAAATGCCCTTTAAGTAAATTAGTTTAGTAAAACCATTGTGTTTCCCTAAAGGTGCTATGGAGTGGTAGGGAGGGTCTAAATAGTAGCTAAAAGTCATCAGTCATCAAGAGAATTCTGAGCAGATGAGTTTTAAAGCTCAGAACCATTTTCACTACTGTCCATGTTGTGGTCATTGTGATTAAGAATTACAGACTTCGGCAGCTATGTGGTGAAGTAGATAGAGCCTCGAGACAAGAAAACCTGGGTTCAAATCTGGCCTCCATTACTACTAGCTGTAGTTACCCTGGGAAAGTCACTCAAACCTGTTTGCCTTACTTTCCTCACCTGTGAAAAGAGATGGAGAAGGAAATTGCAAACCACTCCAGTATCTCTGCCAAGAAAACCCCAGATGGGGCACAAAGAATCAGACATGACGACACAGTTGAACAACAATAAACAAAGTCTGTCATAGGGAGTGTACGTGGACAAATACCTGAACTTGTATTTATACCATCATAGGGGCCAAGTCTATTAGTGTTTACCAGTGCCTGACCAATGAAGTATATTTTAGAAAAAATACTCTGATTTCCCACAATAGGTAATAATAACATTGGCTATTTCTAGTGCCCTCAGATTGTGAAATATTCTGTTCTCTGCAAGGTGATAGAATATCAGGTCATGGAGAGGAACTGTTTCTCTATTTTCCTTCCTAAGCTCACCCAAAGACCCGGGCCTTCATCACTCATGCTGGCTCTCATGGTGTCTATGAAGGGATGTGTAATGGAGTGCCCATGGTGTTGATGCCTTTGTTTGGAGATCAGATGGACAATGCTAAACGCATGGAGTCAAGAGGGGCAGGAGTGACCCTGAACATCTTTGAAATGACATCTGATGATCTCAGTAAGGCACTGAAGAGAGTTATCAATGATAAAAGGTAAGAAAGCAAGTTGGGATGGTATGCCATTTGTTACAGAAACCTCTAATGCTGCTGTGCCCCTTCTTAGACCAAACCTAATTTATGCAACTCCAGATTTCTAATAAGATAAACTGGGAAACAATCATTAATTTTGATTATAATTTAAATTAATAGCATCGGGGGCATGCTCTTTTTGTACATGGCTGTCACTTTCTAATGACTTCTCTCCCTCACAACAAAGAATTACAAGTATTCAAAACAAACATCTCTGAGCAGGAATGCCCTCTGTGACTTCCGAACAAGTGGATCTAATTAACATGAGGTAAAATTTCAAATACTTGGGAACTGATTATCTCTCAGGAGTTTCACCTTGTACCTTGGGATGGCTGTAATTGAAAACTGGGAATCTGCTTTGATATGTCTCCCTCCCCTGCTCCTACTTCCACCCTCAGGGACCAGGCAAGACAAGTCTCGTCTCCCTTCCATGTGACAATCCCTCACACCTTGAAGGCATCTGTCATGTCTCCCCTAAAATGTTCCCTTCTCTAGGATAAATGATGCCCAGTCAATTCTCATTCAGTTTCATTCCTGATCATCATCTTCTGCATGTGCTTGGCTACATTAAGATTTTTCACAAATTGAGGAGCCAGCCTGAGCACAGGACTCCTGATCCTGTGTGTCCAGGCATCCTCATTATAGAAACTTGGCTTGGATGAAGGCAGCCTCTTCCAGTCTTTTTGACCACCATCTCACAGCATTGAGTGGTAGACAGTAACCATGCACGCCATAAGACATATACATGAACTATGGTCTAGTCGCATTTCTTCTACCCTCTGATTGATCCTTTCTCTCCTTTGATCTTTTATTCACCAAATTCAGTTTTAAAAGCCCTTTTCTGTTGTCCTTTGAGTTAACCAACAACCTCCTTCTATTGTAGCCTTGAGGGTGCTGCCATGATTTATCCAGGGTTTGCTCACCTTTGGTTTACTTCCTACTCAGTGCCTCACACACAGTCACTTCCTCATTGACTGAGCCAAGTTAGTTGATGAGTTCCCTGTGTAGCCACATCAGAATCTTCAGACAATTCACCTTTTATTCCTGTTCACTAAAATAAACAATTTTGGTTTATTATTTTCAGTTTCCTCTCCTTCTTGAGTTGATTTCCTTTGTAGAATTTTAAGCCACAGTATCCTAGCCATTCTTTTTTTTTCAACTCTGAAATTCACTCTCTAAAAATCTTGGGCAAGACCCAAAAAATACTGAAAAATATACTGAAGAAAACAACACCTTAAAAAATAGACTAATTCAAATGGCAAAAGAGCTTCAAAAAGCCAATGAGGAGAAGAATGCCTTGAAAGGCAGAATTAGCCAAATGGAAAAAGAGGTCCAAAAAAACCACTGAAGAAAATACTATCTTAAAAATTATATTGGAGCAAGTGGAAGCTAGAAACTTTATGACAAATCAAGATATTATAAAACAGAACCAAAGGAATGAAAAAAAAGGAAGACAATGTGAAATATCTCACTGGAAAAGCCACTCACCTGGAAAATAGATCCAGGAGAGATAATTTAAAAATTATTGGACTACCTGAAAGCAATGATCAAAAAAAAAAAGCCTAGATATCATCTTTCAAGAAATTATCAATGAGAACTGCCCTGATATTCTAGAGCCACAGGGCAATGTAGAAATTGAAAGAATCCACCAATTGCTTCCTCAAGGAGATCCCAGAAAGAAATCCCCTAGGAATATTGTCGCCAAATTCCAGAGCTCCCAGGTCAAGGAGAAAATACTACAAGCAGCCAGAAAGAAACAATTTGAGTATTGTGGAAACACGATCAGAATAGCCCAAGATCTAGCAGCTTCTACATTAAGAGATTGAAGGGCTTGGAATGAGATATTCTGGAGGTCAATGGAGCTAAGATTAAAACCAAGAATCACCTACCCAGCAAAACTGAGTATCATGCTCCAAGACAAAATATGGATTTTCAATAAAATAGAGGACTTTCAAACTTTCTCAGTGAAAAGACCAGAGCTGAATAGAAAATCTGACTTTCAAACACAGGAATCAAGAGAAACATGAAAAGATGCAGGCACAAATCCACACCAGACTCAGGAGTTCAAGCCATGATGACCTTGGAGCCAAGATTCAATGAAGGATATGGCAGTCAGTCAACCAATCTGTTAGGGAATCCGTGAGAAGCCAGGGGGCCTGGGACTTGAACCCAAGGGGAATTTTGGAATTGGAACATAGGAACAGAGTTATTAACCTGGTCTTCCCCTTCTCAGAGACTGAGGTAGTATATAGGAGGTATTATGCCCCACGTATTGGGATGTGTTTGTATATTTGTTAATATACCTTTGAAGTAAGTGTTGCTTTGTAAAAGTTAATCTATTAGTGATTAAATGGAACTGGGGTACAGGGGACTTCCCCCCTACAATTCGGGAAACACCATCACCAGTGACTGGCGGAGAGCCTAGAGACTCCCAAACTTTCTTAAGGGTACCGGAGAACTCCAGGGAAAAGGTGAAATGTAACATACCTGACCTTCAAACATTGTTGTGTTCAGCTGGGTTGTGTTGTGTTGCACTTCATATTTTCTATCTACTTATATGTATACGTGTTGTTTCACTGATAGAATGTAAGTTCCTTGAGGGGAAGCATTTTTCCATTTTATTGTATCCTCAGCTCCTGGCACAATTCAATCAATCAGTAAGCATTTAGAACTGACTGGAGAAGATTCTAGGTTCTTTCTGCAATGAAGGAATGGCCAACAAACAATCTTGGGCACCAGGAAGATTTCTGACATTTCCTCCTCTGTCACAGACACTGTAATGAAGTGTTCACTTTCCCCCAAGTTTCCTGTTATGTTTATTTAAACAATAAGCTCCCCGTAAATAATGAGATTCATATCCAAGAAAATGGTTCTTCCTGAGATTTATTCCACATCTTGAAAGGTCAGCAAGGCAATGGAGGAGTTGCTCCAGCTCTCTGCCTTATGCAGGGACACGCTTCTGGAAGGTATACAGGTAACTGAAGTGCACCATTGCTCTACCATCTTGCCAGTATAGTAGCTTTGTGATTCACTTCAGGAGCCATCATTCTTCCTTCTGGTCATGCAGTCTGCTGTTTACTTCTTCCACTACAATGTCTCTGTCTTTTCCTCCATCAATCCTCCCCAATCACTCTCCACCATGTTTCACCATTTCAATTTGTAGATTTCATCACAGGAGTCAATTTCTTGATATACACTCAATAAATTCACGTGGAACTGAATTGAATTGAATATACAATATTATTTCATCTTTTATCTACTCTGCTCTATTTGGACAAGTTATTTCATTCCACTGATGTATTTTAGTCATAAGTCACATCTCATTAATTACTAGAACTGCACATTTCTCTATGGGCTTCTCCATAATTATTTTTTTTCTTATGCAATTTCTTATGCAATTTTTCTTATTAATTGTGTGGCATCTGGCTCTGTGGATATGTGCAGACAATTTTCTTCCTATCTCACTATTTTCTGTTTAATGCCCTATTGATCAAAATCACAAATCTTCAGCCACTTTTATTTTATTTTATTGGCCCTCGTTAGAGCCATCCCTTCCCTGGTCACATCTATCATTTCTAGCTCTTAAACTGTATTTCAGAGATTCAAATCCTATTCTCTGACACTGTCTTTAATCTCTTTGGCATTACTTAACTGGCTGTGTTTGATATTCAGGTGAAATCTTTCTGCCAGTGCCCTAATGCATAAATCAACTGCCTCCAGCTGTTCTTTGTGTGAGAAGACCTTCTGAGGAAGTCCAGCTTGATAAACTGAGTGAAAAACAACAATCTAAAATCCCAAGGCCTGGGTTTGAATCCTACCTCTCATTCTTACCATAGACTAGCCATTTCAACTCTCTAAGTTGAACTCTCAGTTTCCTCTTTTGTCAAATGGACTTCATAATCCCCAGAGACTCCTTCCAACTCTAGTTCCCATGAAGTTCTGGCCACCTGATGGCTCTTCCTTTAGATATTGTTTATCTTTTGGTTTATTGTTTTCTTGCATCCTTCTGTTAATTTATCAATTAATTAATTCATCAATGACATCAATTCTGAAATTGATCTAAGATTTTAGTTCTTCCCTTAGGAAATGGGCCACCTCCATGAGAATGTGAATCCACCGTCCCTGGAGGTCTTCAAGTGGAGATTGAATGATCACTTCTTGAGGCTGTCTTAGATGGGATTTATGCTTTGGAAGTAGGATTGATCAGTTAACCTCTGCAGTGCTTCCAGCTTTGTAATCCCATGATTCTATAATTCCTTAATTCTGGAATCTAAGAACCTAACTTCTTATGGACTGACCAAACAACACTGAGAATGAAATAGAAAACATCAAGGAAAGAAGGTCTTGGTTTCTGTATAGCTTGGCTACTTCTAGAGCTACCCAAAGAGGTCATAGGTCTGTATCATTGGAAGCTTTGTATATTAATCTACATTTTTTAAACATTTTTAGCTACAAAGAAAACATCATGTACCTGTCAGCTCTTCACAAAGATCGTCCTATCAGCCCCCTTGACCTTGCTGTGTTCTGGGTGGAATTTGTGATGAGAAACAAAGGAGCCCCACATTTACGAGCTGCTGCCCACGACCTCAACTGGATCCAGTACCATTCCTTGGATGTCATTGCTTTCCTCCTGGCTATTGTATTGACTTTTGTACTAATGACTGTGAAATGCCTCAAGTTTTGTTTCCAGAAATGCTTTGGCAAAAAAGGAAGAGCTAAGAAAGGCACCAAACCTAAGTCTCATTGAGCCACACTTTAAAAACTAGATGTTATTTTCTAGTTGCATGCAAAAACTTTTTTTTTTTGTTTTTGAACATCTGTTTTTAAAACTTTGAGTTCCATAAGATACACAGGCAATGGGGCATAGAAATTTATCTTGCCCTACAAGAAAGGAAGGGAAAAGGGGATGGGAGGGAAGTGGGATAATAGAGGGGAGGGCTCACTGGGGAACAGGGCAACCAGAATACATGCCATCTTGGAGTGGGGGGGAGGGTAGAAATGGGGAGAAAATTTGTAACTGAAACTCTTGTGAAAATCAATGCTGAAAACTAAATATGCTAAATAAATAAATTTAAATTAAAAAAAACTAGATGTTGTTTTATTTCATTCTCCCTATGGTTTCAGAAAATGTACCCATATGAATTCCATGCACACCCAAGCACACAAATACACATATTTACCCTCATGTAGAAAACTCATTTTCCAATCAATTTTTGATAAAGGAAATCTCAATCTTATTTTGTTGTTTATTGAAGTAGGAGCACAGAGCTTGAGAGCTAGAAGACGACCATTTAGTCCAACCACCTCATATTACAGGTGAGGAAATGGAAGTGTGATGAGGGGGGAACTTTTGGACTGTAGACTAGTTTTAGAGGAGAGACCTGATGGCTGACTTCCCATTTCACATAGAGGAGAGATCAGCTGCCCTCAGCTTGGCTTCAGAGGATAGAATTAAGAACAATGAGAACTGAGGGATTTACATCATTTAGGTCAGGGTCAGTGAAAACTTCCTAACAATTGGAACTATACATAAGGAATGGCCTGCCTCATGTAGAAGTGAGTTCCCATTCACGGGGGCTATCCAAGCCAGCCCTGAATGACCAGTGCTTGGGAGTTCGTGTAAATACAACCTGGGAGGTTGGTCCAGGTACAGATCTGACTCGATGAACACTGAGGTTTTTTCCAACTCTCAGATTCTGTGATTCTAAGACCTTCTATGGGGTTACACAGCTAGTTTGCAGCCAAGCTAGGACAGAAGCCAGGTCTTCTGTCACCCTTCCTTTCTCCCTCTCAAGACACGATGCCCTCAAGACACAAAAATGTAGAACACGACTGCAAGACTGATTGTCCCCCATTTTTGAACATTCTAGCTTCAAATCATTTGCTTAGAACAACTGTATGAGTTAGTTATCCATTTGGAATCATTTTTTTAAAACAAGAAACACATACAGCACCCCTTTTCATGTGGCTTCCTAATGAGTTGTGACTATTAATCATTTATTATAAATGTTAATGCATTCCCCCACCACATTCTCTCTAGTTCCAGCTTCCATTTCTTTGCAAAGCACTGCTGGTTGAGCTCTTCCACTAATAATATGAGGGCTCATGGGCTCAAGGTTCATGCGATCCCTTTGGACACAGGAAGGTGGGCACATCTGATAGGATGCGCTGCTGCTCATCTTCATAATGTTGGGAATTAGACTGTGTCACTCAAAGGAAATAGATTATTTCTGCATTTCAAGACCAAGATAGATGAGGCCAAACAAAGAACAATGCCACGTAAGTGCTCTGCTACTACAAATGGATCAGAATGTTATCAGTCACCTACAAGCAATGCTTGTAGCAAAGTCACAAGTTATCATATTGCTTAAAACAAAACTAAATATATGAATAAATCCCTACTGGTTATTTTCCTGGAGGATCTTTTCTATGAATTTGTTTTGCTTTTGTGTGCATTGTTTTGGCTCCTTTTGATAACCATTTAGTCACTGATTGATTCAACAAGGTATGTTTGTGAAACAGTAAGAGTCCTAATGGAGTTTTCAGTCTAATAGGGCCACTAAGAAGCATACTGATACGTTGCTACTTGGATGCATCTGAAACCCCATTGATGTGGGTCCTCCTCCCTCCTTCCAAAGGTCCATCTCATTGTAAAACCCATCCATCCCTTCTTATTCTTCCAGATTCTTGTCAAAATCCTCCAATCATTAATTAACAAGCTTGAAGCACTCAATGTCCCAGAAGCTTTCTTCCTAACATCTCAGCACAATATAGATACAAGTGGAGCACGTGAGTTGCCTTTTAGCTCTGTGGCCTTTGCTGTGTGACTGCCCACCCCTTTTGCAATCTCTTTAATATTGCTTCCAGTATTCATTTCTTCAATGGCAACAGAAGTTGTAGAAGAGTGGGATTTTAGGATTGTAGACCTAGACCGACAAGAAGACTCAGAAGCCATCAAATATAGCCCCTTTATTTTACAGCTGAAGAAAGTAAGAAACTAGAGGGAGGCAGCCCAAGATCTTCTGGCAGCTAAGTCCTGAAGCCAAGATTCAAGCCCTCCTACTCTGACTCCAGGATCAGATTGAGTTTATGTGTGGCAGCCTTGTTTCCATCACTATACTTCTTAACATTTCCCTTTGGGTGACTGACAGTCTCAATTATTTGGCATCCTTAGTGTTGCATGGCTTACAGATAAGCAATATTGCTAGAAGAAACTTGGTATTTAAAAGACATGTAACTTGGCAATATAAGGCTGGGTAGAAGCTCCCATGGGAGCTCAGAGAAAGGAGAGAGGAATTCTTGATGCAGGAAGGGACAGTCATAGAAAGCTTCACAGACAGAATGATATTTGAGCTGGAACTCCAAGGGTAAATAGGGTTTGGATGGAGTTGGGAGGAAGGAAGAGCCTTCTAGGGAGAGTAGACATCTTGACCAAAGCAAGAGAGATCAGAGAGTATGGAGGCATAGTCTGGGAAACCCAAAGGTACACTTGGGCTGGGAAGTTTGGAATTCTTCCCATGGGAATGAAGATTCAGCACAAATTTAAAAGCAAGGGCATGATGTGATGAGGGGGGACAGCAATGGTAAGGATGGATTCATGTTGGGAAAGACTGGAGGCATGGAGAACATTTAGAATAGAGTCCAAGGGAAAGTGAACAATGGCTACATCAGGACAGTTTGGATGGGAGAGTATAAAAGGTCCAGATGAGAGAGGTCAGATGATGTAGAAACAACACTAGCTGGTACCTCTGAGCTTGACCAGACAAGTCCATCTGTGCTGCCTGACAAAGACCTAATGGTCACCAAGCTAGAAGGACTTTGGATAACAGAGACAAGAGCAGGTGGAAACCTGCAAGCAGTGTGTGTCCCATTCCTGGAAGCCCTTTCACCATGGCTGACCCCAAACCTCAGCTTCCTACATTATAAGGCATGGTCTGGACTCCACTGGTATCAAGTGGATGTGGCCATGGTCAGGATACTGGCTCCCACTGGTCAGGACTGGGTCTGGTCATCCCCCTCTCTTGTAGATACATTCACCTGGGGGAAAAGTGTCCATGAAGGAAGTGTCAACTCATCCACATCATTGATTAGTAGTGATTGATCATCCTCTAAGACATGTCCCTTTACTTCTTTAGAAAGGTTCACCTCTTTTGAGAAGAAGAAATCAAAGCTATCTATGTTCATATAAAAAAATACTCTACATCATTATTGTTTAATGAATTTTTTTTTAAATTTATTTATTTATTTTCAGTTTACTACATACGGTTCTACATAGTTTTGAGTTCCAGATTTTATCCCCTCCCTCCCCCCTCCTTCCCCAAGATGGCATGGAGTCTCATATAACTATCATGTATATCTTCACATTGAATTAATTTATACACTAGTCAAGTTGTGGAGAAGAATTATGACCAATGGAATGAATCATGAGAAAGAAGAAACAGAACCAAAAAAAAACAACCCAAAAACAAAAACAAAAGAGAAGCAAAAAAGGCGAGCATGTAGTGCGCCTCGATCTGTATTCAAACTTCACAGTTCTTTTGAAGATAGCATTCTCCATCGTGAGTCCCCTGAAATTGTCCTTGCACCTTAGGTTGCTGAGAAGAGCGAAATATGTCAGGGTTGGTCCTCACGGAATCCATATATCTCTGGCTGTGCACAACGTTCTCCTGGCTCTGCTCCGCTCACTCAGCATTATGTCGTGTAGGTTTTTCCAGGTTGTTATGAAGTCTGCATCATCCCCATTTCTTATGGCACAATAGTATTCCATTACCTTCATATACCACAGCTTGTTCAGCCATTCCCCAATTGATGGGCATCCCTTTGATTTCCAATTCTTGGCTACCACAAAAAGAGCTACTATAAATATCCTTGTACATATGGGTCCTTTTCCCGCTTGTGTGATTTCTTTGGGATACAACCCTAGAAGTGGTATTGCTGGGTCAAAGGGTATGAACATTTCTATAGCCCTTTGGGCATAGTTCCACACTGCTCTCCAAAATGGCTGGATCAGCTCACAACTCCACCAGCAATGCAACAATGTTCCAATTTCTCCACATCCTTTCCAGCATTTATCATTTTCCTGTTTTGTTATTTTAGCCAATCTGACAGGAGAGATGTGGTATCTAAGAGTTGTTTTGATTTGCATTTCTCTAATCAGTAGTGATCCAGAGCATTTTTTCATATGCCTATAGATAGCTTTAATTTCTTCCTCTGAAAACTGCCTGTTCATATCCTTTGACCATTTCTCAATTGGGGAATGGCTTGTGTTCCTATATATTTGGCTCAGTTCCCTGTATATTCTAGAAATGAGGCCTTTATCAGAGATACTAGTTGCAAAGATTTTCTCCCAATTTTCTGCCTCCCTCCTAATTCTTGTTGCATTGGCTTTTTTTGTACAAAAACATTTCAATTTGACATAATCAAAATTATCCATTTTGCATTTTGTAATGTTTTCTATCTCTTCTTGGGTCATGAATTCTTTTCTTTTCCATAAATCTGATAAATAGACTATTCCTTGCTCTCCCAAATTACTTATAGTATCGGCCTTCACTCCTAAATCATGAACCCATTTTGACTTTATTTTGGTATATGGTGTAAGATATTGGTCTATGCCCAGTTTCTGCACCACCATTTTCCAATTTTCCCAACAGTTTTTGTGAAATAATGAATTATTAGCCCAGAAGATGGAATCTTTGGGTTTATCAAAGAGTAGATTGCTAAACTTGTTGATTTCTGCTACTTGTGTACCTATCCTATTCCACTGATCCACACCCCTGTTTCTTAACCAGTACCAGGCAGTTTTGATGACTGCTGCTCTGTAGTACATTTCAATATCTGGTATCGCTAGGCCACTTTCTCTAGCATTTCTTTTCATTAATACCCTAGATATTCTAGACCTCTTGTTTTTCCAGATGAATTTTGTTATTATTTTGTCCAGCTCAGTAAAATAATTTTTTGGTAGTTCAATTGGTATGGCACTGAATAGATAGATTAATTTAGGTAAAATTGTCATTTTTATTATATTAGCTCAGCCTAAGCATGAGCAACTGATATTTTTCCATTTATTTAGATCTGATTTTATTAGCGTGAAAAGTGTTTCATAGTTATGTTCATATAGGCCCTGGGTTTGTCTTGGCAAATAGACTCCCAAATATTTTATAGTGTCTACAGTAACTTTGAATGGAATTTCTCTTTCTATCTCTTGCTGTTGGGCTTTGTCAGTAATGTATAGGAATGCTGAGGATTTATGTGGGTTTATTTTATATCCTGCAATTTTCCTAAAGTTGTTTATTATTTCAAGTAGTTTTTTACTTGATTCTCTAGGATTCTCTAGATAAATCATCATATCATCTGCAAAAAGTGATAATTTAGTTTCTTCTTTTCCTATTCTAATTCCTTCAATTTCTTTTTCTTCTCTTATTGCTACAGCTAATGTTTCTAGTACCAAATTGAATAATAGGGGTGATAATGGACATCCTTGTTTCACCCCTGATCTTATTGGGAATGCATCTAGCTTATCCCCATTAGAAATAATGCTTGTTGATGGTTTTAGGTAGATGCTATTTATAATTTTAAGGAAGGTTCCACTTATTCCTATGCTTTCTAGTGTTTTTAATAGGAACGGGTGTTGTACTTTGTCAAAGGCTTTTTCTGCATGTATTGAGATGATCATATGGTTTCTGCTGGTTTTGTTGTTGATATGGTCAATTATGCTAATAGTTTTCCTAATATTGAACCAGCCTTGCATTCCTGGAATAAATCCTACCTGGTCATAGTGGATTATTCTCGTGATGAATTGCTGCAATCTTTTTGCTAATATTTTATTTAAAATTTTTGCATCAATATTCATTAGAGAAATTGGTCTATAATTTTCTTTCTCTGTTTTGACTCTCCCTGGTTTGGGTATTAGTACCATATTTGTGTCATAAAAAGAATTTGGTAGGACTCCTTCTTCACCTATTTTCCCAAATAGTCTACAAAGTATTGGAATTAGTTGTTCTTTAAATGTTTGATAAAATTCACATGTAAAACCATCTGGCCCTGGAGACTTTTTCCTAGGGAGTGCATTAGGAGGGAAGAGTTTATAATCTTAAAGAGGATCATAAACATGTCTGAAAGATTCGGAACCGCTGGATATAAGAAACTCTCAAAGTAGAAGGCAGAAGAATCAAAACATATATTTAGGCTCCACAGTAACCAACCCATGAACCAGCAACCCTATTTTGATATATTGATCAAAAGCTTCCAGGCCCAATAAGTATGCCTGGAAAGAGTAACCAGGAGGCTACAGAGAAGCATGATTGCATAAAGCAAAATCATGCTTCCCCCTCTATGGTAAAAAGATTACCCACTGGCCTGAAGTCCTTGTTCAGCTTCCTCCCGTAGGTCAGCTCTGCCACTGGCAGCTCCTGCTTCAGCTGTGGCTGTGGCTGTGGCTATAGCAGCCTCTGGCCCCAACGGGAGCTGCTTTTAACCATCCGGCTTCTGTGGGGGTGTAAGGTACGCCGGGGAAAGCACAGGTTCTTTCAATCTGCTTAAGCAAGGTGAAGGGGTTGACCAGGAAAGCACAGGTTCTTTCCATCAGCTTAAGCAAGGTGAAGGGGTTGACTGGGAAAGCACAGGTTCTTTCCATCAGCTTAAGCAAGGGAAGCAAGGTGAAGGGGCCGACAAGCTTACTCCAGTCCAACATACAAACAGTATTCAGTTCAGGGGAAAAAGCCAAACTAGTCAAGGGCACTTGTTGACTAAGTGCTAAGGAGCCCATTTTTGGTTGCCAACACAGGGAGTTAATTGATGGCATGCTCAATTTCTTTTTCTGATATGGGGTTATTAAGAAATTTCACTTCCTTTTCTGTTAGCCTGGGCAGTTTATGTTTTTGTAGATATTCATCCATATCTCTAAGGTTGTCAAATTTATGGGCATATAGTTGGGCAAAATAATTCCTAATTATTGTTTTGATTTCCTCTTCATTAGAGGTGAACTCACCCTTTTCATTTTTTATACTGGCAATTTGATTTTCTTCTTTCTTTTTTTTTAATCAAATTGGCCAAAGGTTTATCAATTTTATTGGCTTTTTCATAAAACCAGCTCTTTGTTTTATTTATTACTTCAATAGTTTTCTTGGTTTCAATTTTATTAATCTCTCCTTTGATTTTCAGTATTTCTAATTTGGTATTTAATTGGGGGTTTTCAATTTGCTCTTTTTCTAGGTTTTTCAGTTGTATGCCCAGATCATTGATCTCCTTTTCCCCTATTTTATTCATGTAGGCATTTAGGGATATAAAACTTCCCCTAAGAATTGCTTTTGCTGCAACCCATAAGTTTTGGTATATTGTTTCATTATTGTCATTCTCTTGAATGAAGTTATTAATTGTTTCTCTGATTTGTTCTTTGGCCCACTCATTCTTTAGAATTAAATTATTTAGTTTCCAATTAGGTTTTAGCTTATTTTCCCATGGCTCTTTATTAAAAATGATTTTTATTGCATCATGATCTGAAAAGGATGCTTCGACTACTTCTGCTTTTCTGCACTGGATTGTGAGGTTTTTATGCCCTGGTACATGGTCAATTTATGAGTATGTGCCATGTACTTTTGAGAGGAAAGTATATTCCTTTTTAGCCCCATTCAGTTTTCTCCAGAGGCCTATCATATGTGCCTTTTCTAAAATTCTGTGTACCTCCTTAACTTTTTTCTTATTTATTTTGAGGTTAGATTTATCAAGTTCAGAAAGGGGGAGTTTGAGGTCTCCCAATATTATAGTTTTGCTGTCTATTTCTTCCTGTAAATCCCTTTATCTCTCCTCTAAGAGTTTGTATGCCTTACCACTTGGTGCATATATGTTAAGCAATGATACTGCTTCATTGTTTATGGTGCCTTTTAGCAGGATATAATGCCCTTCCTTATTTCTTTTAATTAAATCTATCTTTACTTTTGCTTTGTCTGAGATTAGGATTGCTACACCTGCTTTTTTTACTTTAGCTGAGTCCCAATATATTTTACTCCAGTCTTTTTCCTTTACCCTATGTGTATCCCCCTGTTTCAAATGCGTTTCTTGTAAACAGCATATTGTAGGATTATGGTTTTTAATCCATTCTGCTATCTGCTTCTGTTTTATGAGAATGTTCATCCCCTGCACGTTCAGAGTTATGATTTCTATCTGTGTCTTTTTCTCCATCTTAATTCCCCCTGTTTATGCTTTTATTTCTCCCTTTCCCCTTCTCCTCCTCTACAAAGTTTTGCTTTTGATCGCTGCCTTCCTCAGTTTACCCTCCCTCTTTATTCCCCTCCCTTATCTTACCGTTTCCCACTTGCAACTTCTCCTCTCCCTTCTGCCCACCCTCTCCCTTTTTCCCCCCTTCTCCTCCTACTTCCCATAGGACAAGTTAGATTTCTAAGCTTTTCATGGTATGTTATTCCCTTCTTGAACTAGATCAGATGACAGTAAAGCTCAAATACTGCTCTTCTCCCTCCCTTCTTTCCCTCTACTATAATATGTTTTTGTGCCACTTCATTTGGTGTAATTTACCCTTTTCTACTACCTCCTTACCGCTTCTCTCATAGCCCTCCCTTTATATGTATATCCCTTTAAATTGTCATAATAGCTGTACCATTCTCAAGACTGACATATATATGTATATATATATATATATATATATATATATATATATATATATATATATATGTAAAACATACATAAGATGATATAATCCCACATAAAAATGTAAACAACCTGCCCTTATTGGTTAGTAAGGTTTGTGGGGTTTTTCCCCTGGTTACCTTCTATGTCTCTCTTGAGTTTTGTATTAGGAGATCAAATTTTCCATTGAGTTCTGGCCTTTTCATCAGGAAGGTCTGAAATTCCCTTATTTCATTGAATATCCATCACCTTACTTGAAAAATTATGCTTAGTTTTCCTGGGTAGCTGATCCTTGGTTGTAGTCCCATCTCCTTTGCCCTTCGGAATATCATATTGCAATTTCTCCTGTCTTTTAATGTGGAAGCTGAGAGATCCTGTGTGATCCTGACTGTAGTTCCACGATATTTGAATTGCTTCTTTTTGGCTGCTTGCAGTATTTTCTCCTTGAGTTTATAGTTCTGAAATTTGGCTATAATATTTCTTGGTGTTTTCAATTTGGGATCTCTTTCAGGGGGTGATCGGTGAATTCTTTCAATGACTATTTTACCCTCTGGTTCTAGGACCTCTGGGCAGTTGTCTTTGACAATTTCTTCGAAGATACTGTCAAGGCTCTTTTTTTCATCGTGTATTTCCGGTAGACCAATAACTCGTAAATTGTCTCTCCTGGATCTATTTTCCAGGTCAGTTGTTTTGCCAATCAGATATTTCACATTATTTTCTATTTTTTCATTCTTTACATTTTGTTTTAGTACTTCGTTGTGCCTCATACATTCATTAGCTTCCACTTGCTCAACTCTAATTTTTAATGAGTTAGTGTTTTCATTTTGCTTATGAGTCTCCTTTTCCAATTGGTTGATTTTACCTGTCAGGGTGTGATTTTCTCTCTCTAGATTCTGAATCTCTGTAGCCATTTCACCAGTCTTATTCTTTAGGGACTTTTCCATTTTTTCCATGTTTTCTTTTAGCTCCCTACTTTGGTTTTTAAAATCCTCCTTTAGCTCTTCCAGCAATGCTTTTTGGGCTGGAGACCAGTTCACATTACCTTTTGAGGTATCAGACACGTCTATAGTGTCATTACCATTTCTTCCATATTGGTATTTTGATCCTGCCTGTCTCCATAAAAGGAATCTATTGTCCTCAGTTTTTTTTGTGTTCTTCTTCATGTTTGTTGTTTTGCCTTTTCCTGGCTTTTCAACAAGTTTCTGTGTATGAGACTCAGGACTCTCCATCCCAGCTTTCTTATTCTGGGGATTGTGAGACTAGAATTATAACCTTCAGTTTCCTGAGGTGTGTGTGGGGGGGGGTCTGGCTCCCTGGCGTCTCACTCCCTATGGGTGCTCTCCAGCACTTGCTTTTCAGCAATGGTCTCGGCAGTTTGTTGTTTGAGCTGATCTCTGGCACTTCCCCTGGTGGAGCAAGATTACGTCTGGGCTCCTGGTGTTGACCCCTGCCGGCTCTGCCCCTCTGGGACTAATGAGCTTCTACTATTTGTCCTGTGAGGCCCCACTACTTTCTCCTCTGTTTCAGCTTTTTTTTTTTCCCGAGGAATAGTCTGGGTGAGGGGGGAAGGGATTAGAGCCGTTTACCTGGCCATTGTGTCTTCTGGAAGTTCAAGAAGCCGAGTTCCTGGGCTGCAAGCGTCAGGAGTTGGTCAGTGGCATTGCGCTGCCTCTCGTCGCTCCCACAGACTGCCGTCCTGTGTTGGGAGTCCTGGGGATCTCTGCGGGTTTTGGGCGCCCAGCTTTCTCCAGCCTGTCTCCCACGTGGATTTCCCGGCTGGCCACTTCTGCTTTGGTCTGGAGCAGCTCTACATGCTGCACTCCGAGCCCTCCTCGAACCTACAGGTTCGTGCCTTTGGCCTTTCAGACTCTCCTGGCTCGGAAATTTGCCCCATGCAGACTGCTCACGGTTTGTGACTCTCTCAAATCTGCTCAAATTCACTTTTTTATAGGAATCTGACCGACCTTGTGAGAGAGCTCTGGTAAGACGCTACCTTCATGCAGCCATCTTGGCTCCGCACCCCCAAAATATCATATTCTGATTTCTCCTGAAATTTAATGTAGAGCCTGAGACATCCTGCGTGATCCTGACTGGAGTTCCACGATATTTGAATTGTTTCTTTTTAACTACTCACAGTATTTTTTCCTTGATTTTGTAATTGTGAAATTTGGCTAAGATATTTCCTGGAGTTTTCTGTTTGGGATCTTTTTTCAGGGGGTGATCAATGGGTTCTCTCGATGACAATTTTATCCTCTGGTTTTAGGACCTCCAGGTAGTTTTCTTTGATTATTTCTTCGAAGATACCGTCAAAGCTATTTTCCAGTGTAGATTTCTGGTAGACAGATAATTCTTAAATTGTCTCTCCTGGATCTATTTTCCAGGTCAATTGTTTTTCCAATCAGATATTTCACATTTTCTTCAATCTTCTCATTCTTTATATTTTGTTTTACTACTTCTTGGTGCCTCATGGAGTCATTAGCTTCCACTTAGTCAATTCTAATTTTTGATGAGTTGCTGTCTTCATTTTCCGTTCGAGTATCCTTTTCCAATTGGTTGATTTAACCTTTCAGGGTGTAATTTTCTCTATTTAGATTCTTAATCTACATAGCCATTTCACCAATCTTCTTTTTTAAAGACTTCATTTCATCACTGTTATTTTTTTCAATTTTTTTCCCCATTTTTTACTTCTCTAATTTGGTTTTTAAAAGCCTCCTATACCTCATCCATAAATGGTTTTGGGGATTGAGAACAGTTCTCATTGCCTTTTGTGGTATAAGATGTGGGTATAGTGTCAATGCAGTCATTTTCATAATTGGTACTTTTTTGTTGATTTTTTTCATCTTTTTTTTATTTTTAGTTTACAATACACAGTTCTACATAATTTTGATCTCCAGATTTTCTTCCCTCCCTCCTTCCCTCCCTCCCTCCCCAAGACAGCATGGAATCCCATATAACTTCTATGTATAACTTCGAATTGAATTAATTTACACACTAGTCAAGTTGTAGAGAAGAATTATGACCAATGGAATGAATCATGGGAAAGAAGAAACAGAACCAAAAAAAAAGAAAAAAAAACAACACAAAAACAAAAACAAAAGAGAGAAAAGAAAAATGGGGGGAAAAAGGTGAGCATGAAGTGTGCCTCAATCTGCACTCATACTTCATAGTTCTTTCTCTGGAGGTAGACAGCATTCCCCATTGTGAGTCCTTTTGAGTTATCTTTGCACATTGTGTTGCTGAGAAGAGCAAAGGCTGTCAGGGTTAGTCCTCACAGAATCCATATGTCTGTGGTTGCGTATAATATTCTCCTGGCTCTGCTTCCCTCACTCAGTATTATATCGTGCAGGATTTTCAAGGCTGTTATGAAGTCCATAACGTCCCCATTTCTTATAGCACAATAGTATTCCATTACCTTCATATACCACAGCTTGTTCAGTCATTCCCCAATTGATGGGCATCCCTTTGATTTCCAATTCTTAGCTACCACAAAGGGAGCTGGTATAAATACTTTTGTACATATGGGTCCTTTTCCCACTTGTTTGATCTCTTTGGGATACAATCCCAGAAGTGTTATTTCTGGGTCAAAGGGTATGAACATTTTTATAGGCCTTTGGCATAGTTCCAAATTGCTCTCCAGAATGGCTGGATCAGTTCACAACTCCACCAACAATGTAACAATGTTCCAATTTTCCCAATCCTCTCCAGCACTTATCATTTTCCTGTTTTGTTATTTTAGCCAATCTTACAGGAGAGATGTGGTATCTAAGAGTAGTTTTGGTTTGCATTTCTCTAATCAGTAGTGATTTCGAGTATTTTTTCATATGCCTATAGATATCTTTAATTTCTTCCTCTGAAAACTGCCTGTTCATATCCTTTGACCATTTCTCAATTGGGGAATGACTTGTATTCCTATATATTTGGCTCAGTTCCCTCCATATTTTAGAAATGAGGCCTTTATCAGAGACATCAGTTATAAAGTTTTTCTCCCAATTTTCTGTTTCCCTTCTAATCTTTGTTGCATTTGCTTATTTTGTACAAGAACATTTCAATTTAACATAATCAAAATTATCCATTTTGCATTTTGTAATGTTATTTATCTCTTGTTGGGTCATGAATTCTTTTCTTTTCCATAAATCTGATACGTAAACTATTCTTTGCTCTCCCAAATTTCTTATACTTTCAGCCTTTATGCCTATATCATGAACCCATTTTGACTTTATTTTGGTATATGATGTAAGATATTGGTCTATGACCAGTTTCTGCCCTACCCTTTTCCAATTTTCCCAACAGTTTTTGTGAAATAGTGAATGATTAGCCCAGACGCTGCCTCCCTTGGGTTTATCAAAGAATAGAATGCTGTAGTCGTTGACTTGTCCATCTTGTGTACCTATCCTATTCCACTGATTCACAACTCTGTTTCTTAGCCAGTACCAGGTAGTTTTGATAACTACTGCTTTATAGTACAGTTTAATATCTGGTATGGCTAGGCCACCTTCTCTAGCATTGCTTTTCATTTATACCCTAGATATAGTAGACCTCTTGTTCTTCCAGATGAATTTTGTTATTATTTTATCCAGCTCTGTAAAATAATTATTGGTAGTTCAATTGGTATGGCACTGAATAGATAGATTAATTTAGGTAAAATTGTCATTTTTATTATATTAGCTCAGCCTAACCATGAGCAACTGATATATTTTCCATTTATTCAGAACTGACTTTATTCGCATTAAAAGTGTTTCATAATTATGTTCCTATAAGCCCTGTGTTTGTCTTGGCAGGTATACTCCCAAATATTTCATAGTGTCTACAGTAACTTTGAATGGAATTTCTCTTTCTATCTCTTGCTGTTGTACTTTGTTAGTAATGTATAGGGATGCTGAGGATTAATGTGGGTTTATTTTATAGCCTGCAACTTTGCTGAAGTTGTTTATTATTTCAAGTAATTTTTTACTTGATTCTCTAGGTTTTTCTAAATAAATCATCATATCATCTGCAAAAAGTGATAATTCAGCTTCTTCTTTGCCTATTCTAATTCCCTCAATTTCTTTTTCTTCACTTATTGCCACAGCTAACATTTCTAGTACCAAATTGAATAGTAGGGGTGATAATGGTCATCCTTGTTTCACCCCTGATCTTATTGCGAATGCATCTAGCTTATCCCCATTACAAATAATGCTTGTAGATGGATTTAGGTAGATGCTATTTATAATTTTAAGGAAGGCTCCATTTACTCCTATGCTTTCTAATGTTTTTAATAAGAATGGGTGTTGTGTTTTGTCAAAGGCATCTTCTGCATGTATTGAGATGATTATGTGGTTTCTGCTAGTTTTGTTGTTGATATGGTCAAATATGCTAATTGTTTTCCTAATATTGATCCAGCCTTGGATTCCTGAGATAAATCCTACCTGATCATAGTGTATTATTCTGGTCGTAAGTTGCTGCAATCTTTTGCTAATATTTTATTTAAAATTTTTGCATCAACATTCATTAGAGAAATTGGCCTATAATTTTCTTTTTTCTTTTTTGACTCTACCTGGTTTGGGTATTAGTACCATATTTGTATCATAAAACGAATTTGGTAGGACTCCTTCTTCACTTATTTTCCCAAATAGTCTACAAAGTATAGGATTTAATTGCTCTTCAAATGTTTGATTGATTTCACATGTAAAAGCATCTGGCCCTTCAGAATTTTTTCCTAAGGAGTTCATTGATGGCTTGCTCAATTTCTTTTTCTGAGATGGGGTGATGTAGAAATTTTGCTTCCTTTTCTGTTAACCTGGGCAATTTATGTTTTTGTAGATATTCATCCATATCTCTTCTAAGGTTGTCAAATTTATGGGCATACATTTGGGCAAAATAATTCCAATTATTGTTTTGATTTCCTCTTCATTAGAAGTGAACTCATCCTTTTCATTTTTCATACTGGTAATTTGATTTTCTTCTTTCTTTTTTATATCAAATTGACCAAAGGTTTATCAATTTTATTGGATTTTTCATAAATCCAGCTCTTTGTTTTATTTATTAATTCAATAGTATTTCTTGGTTTCAATTTTATTAATCTCTTCTTTCATTTTCAGTATTTCTAATTTGGTATTTAATTGGGGATTTTCAATCTGCTCTTTTTCTGGCTTTTTCAGTTGTGTGCCCAAATCTTTGATCTCCTTTTCCCCTATTTTATTCATGTAAGCATTTAGAGATATAAACCTTCCCCTAGCAACTGTTTTTGCTGCATCTCATCAATTTTGGTATGTTGTCTCTTTATTGTCATTCTTTTGAACTAAGTTAATAATTTTTCCTCTGATTTGTTCCTCGTCCCACTCACTCTTTATAATTAGATTATTTTGTTTCTAATTAATTTTTAGCTTATTTTTCCATGGTTTTTGGTTAAAAATAATTCTTATTGCATCATGATCTAAAAAGTATGCTTTGACTACTTCTGCCTTTCTGCACTGGATTGTGAGGTTTTTATGCCCTAGTACATGGTCAGTTTTTGAGTATGTGCCATGTACCACTGAGAAGAAAGTATATTCCTTTTTATCCCCATTCAGTTTTCTCCAGAGGTCTATCATATCTGCCTTTTCTAAAATTCTGTTCACTTCCTTAACTTCTTTCTTATTTATTTTGAGGTTAGATTTATCAAATTCAGAAAGGAGGAGGGTGAGGTCTCCCAATATTATAGTTTTGCTGTCTGTTTCTTCATGTAACTCCCTTAACCTCTCTAAGAATTTCTCTGCCATACGACTTGGTACATATATGCCTTTTAGCAGGATGTAGTGTCCTTCCTTATCTCTTTTAATTAACTCTATCTTCACCTTTGCTTTGTCTGAGATTATGATTGCTACACCTGCTTTTTTTACTTTAGCTGATGTGCAATATATTTTACTCCAGCGTTTTACCTTTACCCTGTGTGTATTCCCCTGTTTCAAATGTGTTTCTCGTAAACAGCATATCATAGGATTATGACTTTTAATCCATTCTGCTATCTGCTTCGGTTTTATGGGAGAGTTCATCCCATTCACATTCACAGTTATGATTTGTATCTCTGTCTTTTTCTCCATCCTATTTCCACCTGTTTATGCTTTTATTTCTCCCTTTCCCCTTGTCTTCCTCAAAAAGTTTTGCTTTTGACCGCCGCCTTCCTCAGTTTACTTTCCTTCTTTCTTCCCCTCCCTTCTGTTACTGTTTCCCACTTGCAACTTCTCCCCTCCCTTCTGACCACCCCCTCCCTTTTGCCCCCTTTCTGCTCCTACTTCCTGTAGGACGAGTTAGATTTCTACACTTATCAGGGTTTGTTATTCCTTTCTTGAACCAGATCTGATGACAGTAAAGATCAAATACTGCTCTTCTCCCTCCCTTCTTTCCTTATACTGTAATGTGTTTTTGTGCCTTTTCATTTGGTGTAATTTACTCTTTTCTACTACCTCCTTACCTCTTCTCTCATAGCCCTCCCTTTACATCTCTTAATTATGTTTGTTATTCTTGTATCAGTTATTTTATACGGACTTTCATAGTCTATGTGTATCCTTTTCAATTGTCATAGCAGTACTAGTCTCAAGATTGACATATATATGTATATATTAAAACATACATAAGATGATATAATTTTATATAAAGAAGCAAATAATTTGCCCTTATTGTTTAATAAGGTTTGTTGGGTTTTTCCCCCTGTTTACATTTTTATGTCTCTCTTGAGTTTTGTATTTGGAGATCAAATTTTCCATTGAGTTCTGGTCTTTTCATCAAGAAGGTCTAGAATTCCCTTATTTCTTTGAATATCCATCTCCTTGCCAGAAAAGATATGCTTAATTTTGCTGGGTAGTTGATTGTTGGTTGTAGTCCCAGCTCCTTTGCCCTTTGGAATATTATATTCCAATTTCTCCTGTCTTTTAAGGTAGAGGCTCAGAGATCCTGTGTGATCCTGACTGTAGTTCCACGATATTTGAATTGTTTCTTTTCGGCTGCTTGTAGTATTTTATCCTTGACTTTGTAATTCTGAAATTTGGCTATAATATTTCTTGATGTCTTCAATTTGGGATCTCTTTCAGGGGGTGATCGGTGAATTCTTTCAATGACAATTTTGCCCTCTGGTTCTAGGACCTCTGGGCAGTTGTCTTTGATAATTTCTTCGAAGATACTGTCAAGGCTCTTTTTTTCATCGTGGATTTCCGGTAGGCCAATAACTCTTAAATTATCTCTCCTGGATCTATTTTCCAGGTCAGTTGTTTTGCCAATGAGATATTTCACATTATTTTCTATTTTTTCATTCTTTACATTTTGTTTTACTACTTCTTGGTGCCTCATACATTCATTAGCTTCCACTTGCTCAACTCTAATTTTTAATGTGTTACTGTCTTCATTTTTCTTTCGAGACTCTTTTTCCAATTGGTTGATTTTACCTCTCAGGGTGTCATTTTCTCTATTTAAATTGTAATCTCCATAGCCATTTGGCCAGTCTTATTCTTTAGGGACTTGATTTCCTCAGTGGATTTTTTTTCCATTTTTTCCATTTTTTTCTTTAACCTCCCTAATTTGTTTTTTAGAATTCTCCTGTAGCTCTTCCAGTTATGATTTTTGGGCTTGAGGCCAGTTCACACTACATTTTGAGGTATCAGATGTGGGTATATGTCATTGCTGACTTCTTCCAAGTTGTTATTTTGATCATGCCTGTCTCCATAAAAAGAATCAATGGTCCTCTTTGTGTGTGTGTGTGTTCTTCATGTTGGTTAGCCTTTTCCTGGCTTTACAATAAATATATCTTTTGGGGCTCAGGGCTCTCTATCCCAGCTTTCTTATTCAGGGGATTGTGAGTCTAGTTACTGGCTTTGTGAATTATAGCCTTCAGTTTCCTGAAGTGTAGTGGAGGAGTCTGGCTGCCTGAGGTGTATTCCCCTGGGGGCTGTTCTCCAGCACTGTTGCTCTTCAGCATTGGTCTTAGCTCCTTGTTGTTTGAGCTGGTGTCTGGCACTTCCCTTGGGGGAGCAAGTGTATGTCTGGTCTCCTGATGTTGATCCTTGATGGCTCTGCCCCTCTGGGACTCAGGAACTCCCTGAACTCAGCCACTGAAGCCCCACTTCTGTCTCCTCTATTCCAGCGTTTTTTTTCTGAGGAATTCTCTGGTTGGGGAGGGGAGGGATTAGAGCCATTTACCTGACCATTATGTCTCCCAAAAGTTCAAGAATCCATGTTTCATTCCTTCGGTCTGCAAGTCTCAGGAGTTGTTGTCTCACGGCCGGTGGTGTTGCACTGCTTCTTGTCGCTTCCACAGACTTCCATTCTCTGTTGGGAGGCCTGGGGACCTCTGCCAGTTTCAGTCACCCAGCTTTCTCCCAGCCTGTCTCCCATGTGTGTTTTCCTGGTCGCTTCTGCTTTGGTGCTGTCTAGAGCAGTCCCGCATGCCAAGCGCTCTCCAAGCCTAAAGATTCATTCCTTCGGCCTTTCAGACTCTCCTGGATTGGAAATTTGCCCCACTCAGACTGCTCACGGTTTCTAACTCTCCCTGAATTGGTATTTTGATCTTTCCTGTCTGTATGAAAACAATCAATGTTCCTCAGTTTTTCCGTGTTCTTCTTTGGTTAGCTTTTTCCTGGCTTTACGGTGGTTTCTGCTTTGGGGCTCAGGGATCTCTGGATCTCTGTCCTAGGTTTCTTGTTCTGGGGATTGTGAGTCTAGTTACTGGCTTTGCGTATTATGGCCTTTGGTTTCATGGTGTGTGGTGGAGGGGTCTCCTGGCTGCCGGAAGTCTCCTCTTCCAATGGGGGTGCTCTTCAGCAATGGTCTCAGCTGTTGTCTGTACTAGTGTCTGCCACTTCCCCTGGCTGTGCAAAGGCAAGTCTGGGCACCTGGTGTTGACCCATTTTGGGTCCACCCCTCTGGAACTCAGGAACTCCCACTGCTCAGCCACTGAATCCCCACTTCTCTCTCTTCTATTCCAGTGTTTTTTCCCAAGGAATTCTCTGGGTAATTGAGGGGGGGGGGAGGAATGATAACCATTTACTTGGCCATTATGTCACCTGGAAGTTCAAGAAGGTAGGTTTCAGACCTTTGGGCTGCAAGCCTCAGAAGTAGATGTCTCATGGCCACTGGCGTTATGCTGCTGGTGCCTCCTGTCACTTTGACAGACTCCCGTCTTGTGCTGGGATGCCTGGAGATCTCCATCAGTTTCCGGTGCCCAGCTTTCTCCTATCCTGTATTGCAAGCTGATTTCTGCAGCTGCTTCCTCTTTGGTGCTATCTTGTGCAGCTCCACCTTACAGATAAGTCCTGTCGACCTTTCACACTCTCCTGGTTTGGAAATTTGCCCCACTCAGTCCACTAGTGGCTTCCAACTCTCCCAGATCTGCTTAGATTCACTTTTTTAGAGGTATATGGCAGAACTTGTGAGAGAGCTCCAGCAAGTCACTGTTTTTATACGGCCATCTTGACTCTGCCCTCTATTATTCATTTTTAAAGTTTTGAGTTCCAAATTCTATCCCTTCCTCCCTCTACTGTCCCTCCCTGAGATGAATAAGCAATCTGATATAGATTATGCATGTTCAGTCACGTAAAACATTTCCATATTAGTCATTTTGTGCAAGAAAATTAGACAGGAAGGAAAGAAGGAAGGAAGGAATGAAGTAATGAAACAATGAAGGAAGGAAGGAAAATATTGTGCTTCAGTCTTTATTCATTTTTCAGACACCATCAGTTCTTTCTCTGGAGTCACACAGCATATTTCATCAGGAGTCCTTTGGGATTGCCTTGGATCATTGTATTACTGAGAAGAGCTAGGCCATTCTTCCTTGGAAAATATTACTGTTACTATGCATAATGTTCTCCTGGTTCTGTTCACGTCCCTCTGTGTCAGTAAATCTGGTTACATTTTAATGAATCTACTGGATAGATGGCCCCATGTGGTCCCGGACCTGTAGAGATGGACTGGGGAGGGATAAATATATGGTCATTTATTTTCACACATCTTTCTTTGTAGTGATTTCTTTGTGTCTTCCTTTCCTCTAATTCTCCAGTCTTTATGGCCATTAGGAATCAGGAGACTTGCGTTCTAGTTCAAGTTCTGCCACTGACAGAAAGTCTTTGGTCAGAATGACTTGATGATTCTTGGGTTTGTTTTCCTCTTTAGTTAAAGGAAGGAGATGTATGACATAAACCCATGCTTCTTAAGTGATTCTTTGGGTTTCCAGGCATAGACTCACAGGCTTATATGTTGAAGGGACGTCAGAGATGATCTAGTCCAATTCATCGCCTGACAAATGATGAGAGGGAAGCTGGTTTGGTGGATAGAACATTGGACTTGCAAACATGGAGGCCTGGATTTTAAATTTCACCTCATACACTTCCTCATTCTGTGATGCTGGAAAAGTCACTTAACTTTTCTAAGATTTACCTTTATCATCTATCAGGTGAATTTTGGATCAATTATCACCATAATCTCATCAAATTCTTAATTTATGATCCCATAAAATCAAAACTCAGGGAATTTAACTGACTCACCACGGGTTGTGCAAGTAAGAAGCCTTATATCCAGGTGCTTCGTGATGAACATATGCTTTCTTTTTTTAGTCAACTTTATTTCTATTTTTCCCCTTAAAAAGTAAACGTGAAAGAATTTAGTGACCATTCATCAATTCGACAAAGATTTATCATATACAAGGTACTGAGGATACACAGATCTTGCCTTCATGGTGTTTACCTTCAAAAGAGCATTATGCTGACCCGGACTCTTCCTTGTCCTGCCACAACATCTGGAGCTTCTGTTGATATATTTGAAACCCAAATGTGCCATATCGAATTCGTTTGTGAAAGTCTGGACTATACTTTCTCTAAGTTTGCTTTCAGGTCCCATGATATTTCAGTTTGAACTCATGTGGAGAGCAGTAAATGAAGGAGCATTAGGATTTAGCTGAATCTTAATAAAGAGAAGAATTTGTCGGAGAGGCAAATGCTCCCTTCAATATTCAGGGATTTACATTTCCTAGTTTACAGCCTGGGCTTTGTAAGCAATTCTGAATGTGTTGCCTTACAGGGCAGAAATGCAGGGAGTGTTGTAGGGTCAAGGCTGTGGCCAGGACCCTGGAAAGCTGCCAACTCTCCTCCTCCTAAGCTTTTATCTGTTCCAGGTGGACTTTACCCACAGCCTTGCCTAAAGTTAAATAAGGAAATGGCTTACCTGGGAAGGTGCAGAGATTATTGTTATCATGGTGTTTATGCAGAAGGATTAGGACAGTAATTTAGAAGGAAAAAATATTCCCTCCATTAGGAGCAGCCCCTGCAGCACTTGTCAAACCCTGAGCATATGGGAACACATAGATGCTGTTGATATGAAGACATGTGTGTGTGTGTGTGTGTGTGTGTGTGTGTGTGTGTGTGTATGATAGAGAGAGAGAGAGAGAGAGAGAGAGAGAGAGAGAGAGAGAGAGAGAGTATGTGAGAAAATGTGTGTGTTGGGGGTGGGGTGAACAGCCATCTACACATATAGGAACACAAAAATAATCGACTGCAGAAAACATAGAGCAGATGACATTCCTATAGTGGATAAAGAACATTCTATACCCTTTGCCCTGTAACATGGAAGAGCACATGATGTATTCACCTTTTGCCTTCAAAGAGACATGAGTATAGTGAATGTTCTGAGCCATGTATCGGTGTGGCTAGTGAGGGCAGACTTTGTGATGGATTACCCTAAAACAATCATGCCAAACTTGGTCTTCACTGGGGGCATCAACTGTGCCAGTACCAAGTAACTCTCTCAGGTTGGTATGTGATGTGTTAGCCAACACTGCAGATACCATCCAATGGGCTAATCCAAACATCTTCTTTTTAAGAGAAAACACGACTGTACACTTAATGAATCTCCAAAAGTGAGATCATCCAGGGTGGTCCCAGAAAATCTTTATAAGCTCTAAAGAGACAAGGTAGAGGTGATGATAGAGATGGGAATAAGCAAAAGCCTACAAACAGCTTTTGGCAGTGATTTCTTAGTTTTTTTCCTGGTTTTACTACCCAAGTCCTTTGTGCAATATGAAGTCAGGAGACCTGGTTCTAGTCTGGGATCCGCTACTATCTAGCTGTGTGCCCTTAAACAAGTGAATTTACTTTGCCAAGTCATACCCCTCTGCTTGCACAAGAGATCCTGTTCCATCTTGTTTTCCCCAGTCTCTCCCTGGCTATCGGCTATTTCCTTATTGCCTACAAACATGCCCATCTCTCCCCCTTCTTCAATACATCCTCATTAGGTGTATCTATTCTTTTGGACCATTGTCCTATGTCTCTCTGGGTTTCTTGTGGCTAAATTCCTTGATTAGATCATCCATAACATGAGTCTAGACTTACTTTCTCTCACTCTTTTCTTAACTCTGCAGTCTGGATTCTCAGTGCATCTTTCAACACAAACTGCCCTCTCCAAAGTTATCAATGATCTCATAATGGCCTAATCTTATGACTTTTTCTCAGTCCTCATCCTTCTTAATCTCTTGGCAGTCTTGGACATGATCAGTCACCTTCTCTTCCTTCCTGCTCTCTTCTTTCTAGATTTTCATGACCATACTCTCTGGTTCTCCTCCCCATCTGAATGCTCTTTATCAATCTCTTTTTCTACATCACTGTCCAGGTCATGCCTATTTGCCCTGGGTGTGCCATGAGTCTCTGTCCAGAGCCCTCTTCTTCGATTCTATTTCACCTCATGATCTCATCATTTTCCATGGTTCCAAACATTATCTCTGTGCTGATGATTCTCAGATTATCCAGCCTTAACTACTCTGCTGATCTCTAGTCTCACATCTCTTACTGCCTGTTGGACATATCAAACTGGATGGCTTACAGGCATCCTAAAGTCAGCATGTCCCAAACTGAACCCCCTCTCTCTCTCCAAACCATTCTCTCCTCCTGACTTTCCTGTTACTGTCAAGGGCACTATCATCCTCCCAGTCCCCAGGCTCATAGCTCAAGTGTTATCCTTGCCTGCTCACTCTCTTTCACTGCCCCCATTCAATATAGCTTATGATAAGTCCTATTAATTTTGTTTTGGTAATTTTTCTCCTCCTTTATTTGCTTTCTAGTAGCTCTCACCTTCTTCTCTCCTCTGACACAGTCCTCACCCTGCAGTAGGCCTTCCTCACCTCACTTTTCCCCTGGACACTTGCCGTAGGCTAGTGGTTGGACTCCTTGTCACAAGTCTCTCCCCACTCCAGTCCATCCTTTTCTCAGCTTTCTAGCTAATCTCCCTGAAAAGCAGGTGGGACCATATCACCACCACCAGAACCATCCCCATGCAGTAAAGCCCAGGGGCTCCCTATTCCAGGATCAAATAAAAATATTCTGACCTTCAAAGACCTTTCTCTCCAGTGTCCTCCTTTCCCCTTTCCACCTTATACCCCTCCCCATGACTCTTCAACCCAGAGACATCAGCTGCTCTGCTCTTCCTCCAACAAGGTGCCCTATTTCCTGACTTCCTCCTCACTGACCCAAGAGTGTCCTCCTGCTCAGCTTACTGCCTTCCATCTGCTGGTTGTTTCCAATGTATCTGGTCTTGTTTGTGCATAGTTGCTTGTACTTCATCTCCCCCACTAGACCATGAGCTCACTGAGGGCAGGGGCTATCTTTTCACATTCTTCATATATCTAGCATTTATCACAGTTGAAAAAGACCTTCCTAATCCCAGGATGTACCTTTTTAAAGTGATCTGAACTATATGGAGCAGACTCAGTCACACCAATCCAGCTCCTCTGGACTCAGGCCAAAAGGCTCACATGAGCCTGGAACCAGGGAGGGAGGCCATTTGGTATAAGCAAGAGCACAACTTGGGGGTGAATCATAACTCTTCCACTGTGTCCCCCACAGTGGTGCTCACATTTCCTCTTCTGTAAACTGAGGCTGTAGGACTCAATGACCTCCTTGCCTCCCACCCAGCTCTGAAGGCCTATAACCTTAAGTCAGATGGACATTCAGTTGGTAAATTGCTATCTGAGTTTGCCTGATGTCAGCCTTAAGAAGAGATCACTATTTTTTTTTTATGTAACACATTTTTATTTTCAAATTTCGGGCCTCAAAATTAAGGTGAGTCTTATGCATGGGGAAATATGGTAGTTTGCTCTGAGGGTGGGAACAAAGCTGGGTATGGATTCAAGTTTGCTGTTGTTGTTCATCCTTAAATTTCAAAGAGGACCTATGACATAGCCTGTGATATATCAATTTGGATTCAAGTGAGGCAGAGTTGCACAAATCTTCCAGACTTATTAACTGATATCTTGTAACAGGACAAAGGTCAAAACAAGTGGCAATAGCCCAGCATGCAGTAGATGACCTTGGCATCTACTGTTACTGACCAAGGGCTAAGAGGTCTATAGAGCTTGCTTTAGCCCTTTTCATGGCCATTGGAACAAATTGTTCTTATCGGCCAGAGTGAATGTAAATAGTAAATGTTTCTCTTTTGGCCAGAAACCCAGAGGGTCTTCCTCTCCCAGTTTTATTTCTTTTAAAATTAAAGGGGCCATCTCTTGACTCACTTCTTTCATCTATTTATTTATTTATTTATTTATTCAATATCTTCATTTATTCATTTATTTATTTGTTCATTCATTCATTTATTTATGTATTTATCTATTTATTTATCTATCTATCTAATCACTTATTTATTTAGTTATAGTTTCCAACACTTGGTTCCACATAATTTTGAGTTCCAGATTTTCTTCCGTCCCTCCCTCACTCCCTCCTCAAGATGGCATGGAATCCGATATATCTTCCACATATAACTTCGCACTAAACTGATTTACATGACAGTCAAGTTGTAGAGAAGAATTATGACGAATGGAATGAATCATGAGAAAGAAGACACAGAACCAAAAAAAACCCAAAAACAAAAACAAAAGAGAGAAAAAAAGTGGAAGAAAAAGACAAACATAAACTGTGCCTCAATCTTTGGAGTTGTCTTTGCACCTTGTGTTTCTGAGAAAAGCAAAGTATATCAGGGTTAGTCCTCACAGAATCCATATACCGATGGTTGTGTATAATGTTCTCCTGACTCTGCTCTGCTCACTCAGCATTATATCGTGTAGGTTTTTCCACGTTGTTATGAGGTCCGTATCATCCGCATTTCTTAAAACATAATAGTATTCCTTTACCTTCATATACCACAGCTTGTTCAGCCATTCCCCAAATGAGGGCATTCCCTTGATTTCCAATGCTTAGCTACTACAAAAAGAGCCGCTATAAATATTTTTGTAAATGTGGGTCCTTTTCCCAATTGTTTGATCTCTTTCGGATACAACCCTAGAAGTGGTATTTCTGGGTCAAAGGGTATGAACATTATTTTTATATTTAATTTATTTAATATATTTAGTTTTCAGCATTGACTTTCACAAGAGTTTGAATTACAACTTTTCTCCCCATTCCTCCAGAATATTGTATTCCAAGCCCTTCAGTCCCTTAACATGGAAGCTGGTAGATCCTGTATTATCCTGATTGTTTTTCCACAATACTCAAATTGTTTCTTTCTAGCTGCTTGTAGTATTTTCTCCTTGACATGGGAGCTCTGGAATTTGGTGACAATGTTCCTAGGAATTTTCTTTTTGGGATCTTTTTGAGGAGGCAATCTGTGGATTCTTTCAATTTCTATTTTACCCTCTGGCTCTAGAATATCAAGGCAGTTCTCCTTGATAATTTCTTGAAAGATAATATCTAGGCTCTTTTTTTGATCATGACTTTCAGGTAGTCCAATAATTTGTAAATTATCACTCCTGGATCTGTTTTCCAGGTCAGTGGTTTTTCCAATGAGATATTTCACATTGTCTTCCACTTTTTCATTCCTTTGGTTCTGTTTTATAATATCTTGATTTCTCATAAAGTCACTAGCTTCCACTTGCTTCAATCTAATGTTTAAGGTAGTATTTTCTTCATTGGTCTTTTGGAATTTCTTTTCCATTTGGGTAATTCTGTTTTTCAAGACATTCTTCTCCTCAATGGCTTTTGGGAGCTCTTTGGCATTTGAGTTAGTTTATTTTTTAAGGTGTTGTTTTCTTCAATATTTTTTCAGTGTTTTTTTGGGTCTCCTTTAGCAAGTCATTGGCTTGTTTTGCATAGTTTTCTCACATCCTTCTCATTTCTCTTCCAAATTTTTCCTCTACTTCTCTAACTTGCTTTTCCAACTCATTTTTGAGCTCTTCCATGGCCTGAGGCCAGTTCATGTTTTTCTTGGAGGCTTTTGATGTAGCCTCTTTGACTTTGTTGACTTCTTCAGGCTGTATGTTTTGGTTTTCTTTATCACCAAAGAAAGATTCCAAAGTCTGAGATTGAATCTGAGTGCATTTTCACTGTCTGGCCATGTACCCAGCTAACTTACTTGACCCTTGAGTTTTTCGTCAGCATATGACTGCTTGTAGAGCAAAGAGTACTGTGTTCCGAGCTTGAGGGGATGTGCTGTTGTTTTCAGAGCTATTTCTATACAACCAGGTCTTCCACACCAGCTCTCCTCCTTCCCCAAGAACTGCCAACCCGGGCCTGATGCAAACCTTAAGCAGGCTCTGCACTCCTGTTCTGATCCACCCCTTAATTCCCCCCACCAGGTGGGCCTGGGGCGGGAAGTAACTGCAGCTGTAGTTCTGTAGCTGCACCACCACCACTTCCCCTGGGGGGGGGGCAGTGGCCGAACCGCGAACTCTGTCCCCCACAGCTTTTTCCACTAATCTTCTGTTGTCTTTGGTGTTTGTGGGTTGAGAAGTCTGGTAACTGCCACAGCTCTGGGTTTGGTTGGTCCTGCTGCCGCCCACGCTGAGCTCTGCTCCCCTCCACTCTGTGCGCTATAGACTTCATCCAGCGAACATCCAGGCTGTGCTGGGCTGGATACCTGCTTCCCTCTGCTATTTTGTGCCTTCTGCTGTTATAGAATTTGTTCAGAGCCATTTTTTATAGGTTTTTGGAGGGGCCTGGCAGGGGGAGCTCATGCAAATCCCTGCTTTCCAGTCACCATCTTGGTTCCGGGTATGGACATTTTTATAGCCCTTTGGGCATAGTTCCAAATTGCTCTCCAGAATGGCTGGATCAGTTCACCACTCCACCAGCAATGTAACAATATTCTAATTTTCCCACATCCTCTCCAGCATTTATTATTTTCCTGTTTTGTCATTTTAGCCAAAGTTACAGGCGAGATACGGTACCTAAGAGTTGTTTTGATTTGCTTTTCTCTAATCAGTAGTGATTTTGATCATTTTTTCATAAGACTACAGATATCTTTAATTTCTTCCTCTGAAAACTGTTCATATCCTTTGACCATTTCTCAGTTGGGGAATGACTTGTGTTCTTATATATTTGTCTCAGTTCCCTGTATATTTTAGAAATGTGGCCTTTATCAGAGACACTGGTTGTAAAGATTTTCTCCCAATTTTCTGCTTCCCTCCTAATCTTTGTTGCATCGGCTTTTTTATACAAAAACATTTCAATTTAACATAATCAAAATTATCAATTTTGCATTTGGTAATGCTCTCTATCTCTTGTTGGGTCATGAATTCTTTTCTTTTCCATAAATCTGATGGGTAAACTATCCATGCTCTCCCAAATTGCTTATAGTATCAGCCTTTATGCTTAAATCATGAACCCATTTTGACTTTATTTTGGTATATGGTGTAAGATATTAGTGTATGCCCAGTTTCTGCCCTATCGTTTTCCAATTTTCCCAGCAATTTTTGTGAAATAGTGAATTCTTTGCCCAGAAGCTGGCCTCTTTGGGTTTATCAAAGAGTAAATTGCTGTATTCGTTGACTTCTGTGTCTTGTGTTCCTATCCTATTCCAATGATCCATGACTCTGTTTCTTATCCAGAACCAGGCAGTTTTGATGACTGCTGCTTTATAGTAGAGTTTAACATCTGGTATGGCTAGGCCACCTTCCCTAGCATTTCTTTTCATTAATTCCCTATATATTCTAGACCTCTTGTTCTTCCAGATGAATTTTGTTATTATTTTATCCAGCTCTGTAAAATAATTTTTGGTAGTTCTATTTGTCATTGTTATTTTAAAGCTAGGGACCCCAATCTTGTTTGTGTGCTTAGAGGGTAGAATTCAGTTTTGTTTCAAGTGATGGTACCCATGCAAGCTGCTAATGTAGATACTTCCCTGGTACCACCTTCACCTCCACTATTCACCAATCTCCATCATGCTGGTGTACTTCTTCACCAGGGCTGATGAGAGAAGAACTATGGCAATTATTAATAGGTTGCACTACAAAGTGCTTTATATACACTATCTCATTGAATCCTCACAATATTATGTGAGGTGGGCATGATAATTATCACCATTTGCCCAAGTGGCAACTGAGGGTGATATAGTTGAAAAGATTTCCCCAAGGTGGTAATCGTCCAAATTTGACTTTGTGACCCAGGTCCCATCCCCCAGGCCAAGTGCACCACCCCCCGCCTTTGGCTGAATGAGACCTGGGAGCTGGTGGCAGCCACCTCTTTGCCAGAGGCCAGTGATTAACCAATGAACTTCTTATCATCCCCAGACCCTGATGAAAGGTCTCTTTGTTGTTGTTGTTTTTTATCAGTATTAGAGAATTCTTTGGGATGGGAACTCCCTCCATCTAAACAGTTGGCAATTCCTCCTTTTCTCTTAGACTGTGATAACTGTTTCAGGCACCAAGGCATTAAGTGACAAGCCATTATGAACTGCCTCCTACATGCCAGGCACTGTGCTGGTCTCTGGTACACACAGGAAAAACCATCCCTGTACTTCAGAAGCAGATACTCTAATGGGAGGAGACAGTGTGCAAACAATGAAGCACATTCAGAACGTGTATAGTGGATGGAATGTAATGGGAGAGAGGAGGAATTCATAGCTGGGGAGCAGAGGAAAGCCTCCTGAAGCAAGTGAAGTGTGAACTGAGACCTGAGGGTTGCCAGGAAAGCCAAGGTTCTGCCAGAGCGACCTGCCAGGCAATAGATGAAGACTCTGCTCTGCCCCATCCTGTCAGGCAGTGGGGAACGGAGGCCATCCCCTGGACACCTGCACTGGGCTCTTTGATTCAGGGAAACTCTTGTGGAGTCCTCTTCATTAAGGAAGGGACCCGGGGGTCATTATTCCCAAGGGCTCCTCTCTTTGACTCATTGGACAAACAGTTTCCAACTGATATTTCTTAACAAATTCAATTCATGGTTTTTCCATTTACTTCTGAAGGCCCATTGAGAGACATTCCTGAGCCATGTGATAGCCACAGAGGCTGGACAGTCATCACACAGAGGGTGTGTGTTTGTGTTTGTGTGTGTGCATGAGTGCATGCACACGTGTGTGTGTTTGTGTGTGTGTGTGTGTGAGAGAGAGAGAGAGAGGGAGAGAGAGAGAGAGAGAGACAGACAGACAGACAGACAGATAGACAGAGACAGAGACAGAGAGAGACAGAGAGAATGTGAGAGAGTAGGGCGCGGGTGCGAACAGCCATCAACACACATAGTAACACATAAACACTGTATTTTATGATATATTATGATAATAAAAACAACATATTACTATCACACACACATCAATCATATTTATTGTAACATGAAATAAGAGAGAGGTAGATTGAGAGACAGGAGATCCAAGTCTGAATCTACATTCTGCTACTTGTGTGTATTTGGGGCCTCAGCATCTGTAGCCAGAATGGATTTTGTTTTCTTTGAATGACTCAGTTTGCCTCGTTGAGCTTCCCTGGACGCTGGGGCTTGCTCTTCCGGGGCAGGACCAGAGCTTCCTGTGTGATGAGTCGTGGCGCTGGCTGAGGAGAGGTGTGTTAACATGGTCTACGCTGGGGGAGGGGCCAAGTCAAGAACCAATCGGCCCTGGTCGTTCAGGCAGCGCTTGATGATGTCAAAAACTCTATAAGATGGGAGAGGACAGCTTGAAGATCGTCCTTTCCTTTTCCGGTTGGAGCCAGAGACACCTACAGCCGAAGCTGAGCTGCCGGTAGCAGAACTGACTAGAGGCTAGTGGGTAATCTTCTTACCGTAGAGGGGAAGCATGTATACGATTTTGCCTTATACCATCTCGCTTCTCTGTGGCCTCCTAGTTACTCTTATAAGGCGGACTTATTGGGCCTGGAAGCTTTTGATGAAAATATCAAAATGGGGATGCTGGTTTGTGGGCTTGTTATTGTGGAGTGTAAATACATGCTTTAGTTCTCCTGCCTTCTGCCTAGAGAATTCCTTATATCCTGTGGTTCGGGACCTTTTAGGCACATATGAGATTCTCTTTGAAATCATAAATTCTGCCTTCCTAATATATTTGGCGACGAGGTGGATGGGATCGCTAGATATAAGATCTCTGTTCAGAAGCAGAAGAACTTCAGAGGAAGAGATGAATATCCCAGGGTGGGAGGATCCATTTTATTCCTCCTTAGCAAAGGAATTGGCTAAAAAAGCTGGACCCTGTGAAAACTGGGAACCAAGGCTACAGAGAGGAGATCCTAAGGATTTGGAAAGGTGTTTACAAGAGGTTGGGATTCAGTCAGGGGCATCACTATCTAGACAAAGCTGGATAGTGTTATCAGCCTACCAGCTAGTATATGAAAGATTGAGATTAAGTGAAAGAGATGTGGGCACTCCTACCCCACAGCAAGAAGGGGAATCTCAGATAGCAGGAGAACAAATTGCTGCTCAAGAACCCACTGACTCAGATGAGAACTTTTCTATTAATGTGGCTAGGAGCAACAGGAGGCCAAATAAGCCAAGAGTGCATTCTAACTCAGCCCAGACCAAGCCTGACTGCCTACTTTGTCCTTACCATGGTGGCAGGGGAAGCAAGTGGGGGGAAAATGAGACAGTGTTAGGGGCTGAGACAGAAAACGCTACTAGGGTTCAGGACATCCCTCGCACAGAGAATGGGAGTGGGTTAAATACTCAGACAAGCGTTCGTCCCATAGAGAGGAGGAGGACAGAAACCCGAGGTGGCAATTTAGTTACGAGGGAATTTCAGGAAGATTTCTCACCACAAGAGGTCACAGATATTTTGAGTAGATTCAGCCAAAGAGTAGGAGAACCATTAATATCTTGGATGGTAAGGCTCAGTGATCAAGGGGCCAGTGGAATATTAGTAGATAAGAGGGACTGTATGAGATTCATAAGTATCAGCCACGATCCTCTAGTTCAGCAAGGTTTTAGGGAACATCATCAGCGAGGAGATGATGCTAGCAGGACTACCCTGTTGGTATTAGCTGCTGCGGGATGCAATAAGAGATATACTAATGATTCTATGTGGCCCACTGAGCACAGACCCGGGTATTCACTTAAAGATTGTATCATGAGACTAAAAGATGAGGTAATGAAGACTGCTATTATGACAGGAACTGCAGACAAATATTACAATGATCCCATAGGAATCCCTCATAGGAATTTAATAATTAGGACAGCTCCCCCTGCTTATAAACAACTAATTTTGAATCTGTTACTTGGGGAAGTAGGGAGCCATCTTACAGAGGTGATAAATAAGATTTTACAGTTACATGACTTAGGAGACTGGGGAAGGGACAGATCTCCTCGAGAAAGAAGGGTGAACAGCCAGCAAACTTGGCGCCAAAATGGAGTGACAAGAAAAGAAATGTTCACTGCTGTATTGAGAGCAGGGGTAGGTTTTGAAATGATAGATGGCATTCCAACCAATGAATTGTACAGGATGTACTGAGATAAAGGACTCGATAACAGGAGAGATGGGGAAATAAGAACTGCTCCTGCAAATGCTACAGATGTTGAACCTTTATACCCAAGTGAATCACATGCCAGGGAATACTAGGAAACAGGCCAGGCCCCAGCCCAAATTAAGGAAATATGTAAGCTGGATTGCAGACCTCACATTAACTTGACCATATATTGGAAAAATGGGTCAAGTACAGTAACTAGGGCATTAATAGACACTGGGGCTGAGGCCACCCTTATCTATGGGAATCCAGACAAATTCAGCCATGGAACTCCTATTACCATCAAAGGACTAGGAGGGACTGAAATATCAGCCAGACAAGTTAAATTGATGATGAAAATTGGACAGTTGCCCAAGAAAGAATATAGTGTGGTTATTGTGCCTATTCCTGAATACATCATTGGAATAGACATTTTGAAGGGTATGACCTTAAATTTACCTGAAGGGAAATACCAATTTGCTGTGAGGGAAATGGGCATTAATGCAGTCTTAGTGGGGAAAATCAAGATGGATCCAATCACTTTGCCCGAACCTTCTGAAGTAATTACTTTGAGGCAATATCGTGTGCCAGGTGGGCAAGATGAAATTGCCAACACTATAAGAGAATGTGTTGAGGCAGGAGTGTTAGTTCCTACAACTACTCAATGGAACAACCCTGTCTGGCCAGTCCGAAAGTCAGATGGGACATGGAGGATGACAGTAGATTATAGACAGCTGAACAAAGTGACTCCTCCCTTGTATGCTGCTGTTTCAGACACGGTTACTTTAATAGAGAGAATACAAAAACATGAAGGGACTTGGTATGCAGTTATTGATTTGGCCAATGCCTTCTTTACGATCCCAATAGACCCCAAGCAATGGAACTAGTTTGCTTTTACTTGGCAAGGCCGACAGTATACATTTACACACCTGCCACAAGGATATATTCATAGCCCAACTATTTGCCACAGGATTGTAGCTGAGCATTTGAATGAATTAAAGCTACCTGGTGTACATCTTACACATTACATAGATGACATCGTGATACAGGGAAAGAATATAAAAGAAGTGGAGGAGAGTTTAGCATTATTCACTGACCATATGAAAAGCAAAGGATGGGAAATCAATCCCTCAAAGGTTCAGGGGCCAGCTCAAACTGTAAAATTCTTGGGGATACAGTGGAATAGAGGTCTGCGAGAAATTCTCCCACAAGCTCGACAAAAAATTCAGGATTTTCCCACCCCTACTAATAAGAAAGAGGCCCAAAAGTTCATAGGGCTATTTGGTTATTGGAGACACCACATCCCACATTTGGGACAGATTTTAAAACCCTTGTATAAAGTCACCAGAAAGAAATATGAATTCGATTGGGGCCTTGAACAAAGTAGAGCTTTTGAGGAAGCAAAGGCTGCTATCCAATTAGCTCTGGACTTATGGCCTATGCAAAATAGGCCAGTGGAGTTACAAGTGACTGTACAAGATGACTATGCAAATTGGAGTCTGTGGAAAAAACAACAGAGCCGAAGTGTACCTTTAGGCTTTTGGTCAAGAAACTGCCCTCATCTGGAGTACAGTATACACCTTTGGAGAAGCAGCTGTTAGCTGCATATTGGGCTTTAGTAGAAACTGAGCAACTAACCCTGGGTCATGAAGTGATATTAAGGCCTGGAATTCCAATTATGACTTGGGTAATGAGTACCCCAGCTTCTCACAGAATTGGACATGCACAAGAGGCGAGCATAATCAAATGGAAGTGGTGTATTCAGAATAGGTCCAGAGCAGGCGACAGTGGAGTTTCTGCTTTACATGAATCAGTGGTGAACATTGGCACAGAGAGAAATGAAAAACCCATTGAATCTAAGCAACAGATGGTGCCATCCTTAGTGAAATGGAATAATGGGTATGATTGACTAAGTGTAGAAAAGAAGAAACATGCTTGGTTTACTGACAGGACAGCAAAATATTTAGGACAGAAGAGACATTGGAAAGCAGTAGCCTATAACCCCTGTACTAGGCGAACTCTGGAAAGTTCTGGGATAGGGGGAAGTAGCCAATATGCTGAACTGATGGCAGTACATCAGGCTATCAGAATGGAGAGGGGAGGACAGTGTCATATATTTACTGATTCATGGGCGGTAGCTAATGGATTAGCTACTTGGATGCCTATATGGAGGCATCAGAATTGGGAGATTCATGGCAAACAAGTTTGGGGTAAAGAGTTATGGGAAAATATATGGGACATGTCTTTGGTTACGGATTTGTCAGTTTTTCATGTTGATGCTCACACGACCCTGACCACACCAGAGCATGAGTACAATGCACACACGGATCGACTAGCAAAGATTGCCACTGAATGTATTGTCCCTACTCCAACTCCAACTGATGACTCAGCCTTAGCAAGATGGGTCCACCAGACCGCCAGCCATTTAGGGGTCCAGGCCACCCACCGATGGGCACAGGATCAGGGTATCAGTATCTCTCATGCGTTGTTAAAACAAATAACAGAGGGGTGTTGTATATGTCAATTAGAAAAAGAACGAACTCTTACTAGGATAGTAACTGGAGAAATAGCAAGGGGAAAAGTTCCAGCCCAAATTTGGCAGATAGATTATATTGGCCCACTACCCCAGGATAAAGGATGTAAATATGTATGTACGTGTGTTGACACCTATTCAGGTGTCCTAGTGGCTTGTCCTTATAAGGACGCAACTCAGAAAAACACCTGTAAAACCCTAGATATTGTAAGTTTATACTATGGAACCCCAATGCAGATTCAAAGTGACAATGGGTCACATTTCAAGGGCAAAGAAGTGAAAAGATATTGTGTGTTGAACAATATAGAATGGATATATCATATTCCATATTACCCACAAGCATCTGGGCTGATTGAAAGAATGAATGGATTGTTGAAAGAACAGCTGAGAAAATTAAGCTCTAATAATTCATATCGACATTGGAAGGTTAATTTGTCTATTGCCTTACATAATTTGAATAATAGGCCCTTAGGGGGGAGTACACCTCTAGCCAGAATGATGACCCCAAATTTGCAGATTAGAGAACAGCAAACACGTGAGATCCAAAATATTGAATTTTGGACTGTGAGGGAAGATGTCCCCCTACCATGTCCAGGTACACCTGGTTCGGCAGGATATGATTTACATTGTATAGAGAATTTTAGGTTGAATAGGAAAGAGATAAGAAAAACCCCTACTGGAGTATGTATGAGAATCCCCAAGAATCATTTTGGACAGATATTACCTAAACCAGGATTAGCAGCTCAAGGAGTACATGTATTGGCTGGAGTGATAGATTCGAATTATCAAAAAGAAATTGTTGTGACACTCCAGAATTTGGGTGAAAAACCTGTACAATTTGGTAGCAATGATAGGATAGTTCAAGTGCTTATTATCCCCTGTGAAAAAATACCCTTTGTGAAAACTGACCCTCCTCCCAAAATAACTACTAGAGGGGCAAAAGGAGCTTGCTCCATTGATAGAATAAAGTTGGGAGCTAAGGTATGGGTAAAACGGAAGCCAGATGATATTCCAAAGGCTGCAGAAGTCATAGCCCATGGGAAGAACAACACTGTAACAGTTATCTATTCAGGGGAAGATAATTACCAAATCGTGCCCCTGAACCATATATTTTACCATGAATAGGGCTATAATATTAGATTCACGGACCCCACAGGTATGGCTGATGCTGGTAATTGACACAAGCCACTCAGAGGGAAGGTGACTTTGTGTGATTAACGGATGAAAGCTTGTACATCTGGGGAAAGTCTGGGAGGACAATCCTAGTCTATCTAGGATGGGATCCTCCTGGTTTCCCTTGTACATCTGGGGAAAGGCTGGGAGGACAATCCTGGTCTCCATCTAGGGTGGGATCTTCTTGGCTTAGTTTCCTCATTGTGTTCCGTTTAAAAAGAAACATTTCCCATCTGAGTTTTGCTCTGATATTGGATCTCTGCATAACTGAAATTTCAACTAAACTGGAGATGATTTTATTTGAAGGATAATAGCCCATACTTGCCTACTCTTTTTGTTCTCTGTTTTAGTTAACTTTGTCGCTAGTTCTGTCTCCTGCAGGTTTAAGCACCCTGCAGTTTCCGGTGACTGCCTAAGCACATAGCATTCTTGGAATTCCTGCCAGCTCGCTAAAGAACTGAACTCTGGAATGGGATTCTTTGGGGTAGGGACACCTCTACATCCAATTTCAGCAAGAAGAAGCTATGGAAAATGAGACCTTCACCCCTTACCCCAAGATTTTGAGCCCCAATTGTTTGAGGGGGGATGATGATAGTGTTCTGTGTACTTATTTTGTGTTATCCTTGCTATATTGTTTTATTGTTATGATATTACTGATCCTATGTAATGGATACGAAGATCTAGGTGTGGACATTTGAATTATTAATAATTATTTTGGGATGATTGATTGAAGAGATTATCTGGCTTGGATCTAGGGGTGGATCACATTTGAATCGTAAACCAATATTTGGGAATGTCACTGAATGATATGTTTTGCTTTATTGTGAATGATATGTTTTAGTTTCCTGCATAATTGGATCACAATGTTCTAGGATATATAATTTAATTTGAATTATGTTTGGATTGTGCATCCTAGAACATTGTGAGGGGTGGAATGTAGCCAGAATGGACTTTGTTTTCTTTGAATGACTCTGCTTGCCTCGTTGAGCTTCCCTGGACGCTGGGGCTTGCTCTTCTGGGGCAGGACCAGAGCTTCCTGTGTGATGAGTCGTGGCGCTGGCTGAGGGGAGGTGTTAACGTGGTCTACGCTGGGGGAGGGGCCAAGTCAAGAACCAATCGGCCCTGGTCGTTCAGGCAGCGCTTGATGATGTCAAAAACTCTATAAGTGGGGAGAGGACAGCTTGAAGATCCTCCTTTCCTTTTCCGGTTGGAGCCAGAGACACCTATAGCCGAAGCTGAGCTGCCGGTAGCAGAGCTGACTAGAGGCTAGTGGGTAATCTTCTTACCGTAGAGGGGAAGCATGTATACGATTTTGCCTTATACCATCTCACTTCTCTGTGGCCTCCTAGTTACTCTTATAAGGCGGACTTACTGGGCCTGGAAGCTTTTGATGAAAATATCAAAATGGGGACGCTGGTTTATGGGCTTGTTATTGTGGAGTGTAAATACATGCTTTAGTTCTCCTGCCTTCTGCCTAGAGAATTCCTTATATCCTGTGGTTCCGGACCTTTTAGGCACATATGAGATTCTCTTTGAAATCATAAATTCTGCCTTCCTAATATAAAAGGGAGGAGAAGAAACTCGGCAAGAGAGCAGACGGCCAAGCTCCTGGGTTAGTCTTTTCCCTTCTCTTGGCCTCAGATTGCTCTTTTGTACAATACGGGGATTGGATAAGATGACTTCTAAATCCCCTTCTTTCACAGTTCTTGGCATACTTTGATTCTGATGTACAATTGCTGTCAAGGCACTTTTGCCTTAAATACATTTTTGTTACAGAGGAGGAGAGAACAATGGAGAGGGAGAGACATTGACATTTCTTTTAATAATTAATCTAAGGAAGTCAACCCACCAAATATGTGAAGATCAAAAGTCCAATCTCTCTTTCAACTACCTTTTGCCTCATGAAATTTATTGCTTCCATGATCAGATAAATATAATACATGGTGCTGTCAAAACTGCCAGGTCGTTAGAGGGAACAGAGGAAATTTTATAGGCACTGTTTTTTTCTGAGGGATCCTGGATGTTTCAGAGATGCCCACAGGTTTCTGACCTTTACCCTGGACTCTGGTGGGGCTGCTTCTCTGGGCTGTCTGCCTGGGGTTTGCCAAATCGGGGAAGCTGCTGGTGATCCCCTTTGATGGAAGCCATTGGCTCAGCATGTGTGAAGTGGTCCAGGAGCTCAGTCTGAGAAGCCATCAAAGTGTCGTCCTGGCACCGGAGGTATTCTTGCATATCAGGCAAGAAGAGTCCTACACTTTGAAGACCTTTCCAGTAACTTTGAGCAAGGACGTTTTCCATGAGATGATACGCAATTATTTCCATGATACCTTTCACCCAGAACCTTTCCTGAAGAGACTTTTTGATATGGTTACAGCCATGAAGAATGCCAGTGACATTAACGTTGGTTTTTGTTAGGAGTTATTCTATAGCAAGGAACTGATAAAGTCCCTGGAAGAGCCCCACTTTGATGCTGTTTTAACTGATCCTGTTTCTCCCTGTGGAGCAATAATGGCACAGTATCTGTCCATTCCAGCTGTTTACTTCTTGCGAGCAGTCCCCTGTGGTTTAGATGCTGAAAGCGCTCAGTGCCCTGACCCATCTTCCTATATCCCCAGAGTGGGCATAGACAACACAGACCAGATGACATTTCTACAGCGTGTAAAGAACATTCTATACCTGTTGTTCCAGAAGGGGGTGTGCCACATGATGTATTCACCTTTTGCAAGGCTGGCTTCAGAACTCCTTCAAAGAGACATGAGTATCATTGATGTTCTGAGCCATGGATCTGTGTGGCTGGTGAGGACAGACTTTGTGATGGATTACCCTAAACCCATCATGCCAAACTTGGTCTTCATTGAGGGCATCAACTGTGCCAGTGCCAAGCAGCTCACTCAGGTTGGTATGTGATGTGTTAGCCAACATTGCAGGTGCCTCCCAATGGGTTAATTAGAACATCTTGTTTCAAGGAGAAAATCTGGCTACATTTTTGGTTAGTTCCCAAACTTTTGGTGTCCCAGAGTTTTCCCAGAAGAAGATTGCCATATAAGGTTTGTGAAATTTTTGTGAACTGTGGGGTTGGCTTGAGGCAGAGGGATCTGGCTGAGGGATTTTCTTTGCAAACACTTTTTGTCAAGATTTCTTTCTGTTTTCATTATCTCTAGCTCTCCAGTATTTCAGGTCCTTAGAAATTAGCAGACCTGGTTGAAGCATTGACCTGCTGTGTGGAAAACATACTGTTTTGCCGTTTGTTTTCCTCTTTAGTGAAATGAAGGAGATATAGTACAGGGGCTTGGGGTTTGGAGTGTTGGTCATTGGCTCACAAGCTCATAGATTGAAGAGACTTTAGAAACCTTCTAGTCCCTCCCCTCATTTCAAAAATGAGAGGCAATCTGGTTTGGTGGATAGAAAGCTGGACCTGGAGTCATGAATACTTGGATTCAAATATTTTCCTACTTTGTGATGCTGGGGAAACCACTTACTGGACAAAGATGCCACTTGCTGGGCATCAGTTTCATCATCTCGAAAATAAGCCTGGCTTCAGTGACTTTTAAGGTCTCTTCAAGTTCTCAGTCTATGACCCTATAGTACTGAGGGCAGCAAGAAAGCACAGTGTATAGAGTGCCAGGTGAAGAGAGCCTTGACAAGCCCGGAGTCTCCGTGAGCTGAGAAAAGGCAAGACGCATGACAGATGATATGAACATAGACTTAATAAGACTGGAGATTGAGGGTGAAGGAGAGGAAAGACCTGACCCAAGGTTGTGAATCCAGGTGACTGGCAGGCTGGGGGTGCCATAAACAGAGATGGAAGGTTTCGGGCAAAGAGGAGTGGGAAGTTGGGGAAAATATACTGATTTGCGTTTTAATTGCAATGCCAATTCAATTCAGTAAACACATGTGGAGAAATGATTTAAGACAGAGAAGCAGTGTGGCGTAGCTGATAGAAAGGTGGCTGTGGAGTGAGGAAGATGAGGGTTCAAGTCTTCCTCTTACTCAATGACTTACACACCAAGATCAGTTTCTGACCAAGAAGACAAAAATGTTTATATCAGCAGACAGGAGGGGTAGTAGACGCTTGGGTCCTATGACCACATAGTCTTCTTTTTACAGCACATAGGCAGATATGATGTCACATACGCTGTAGACTTGGGAGAGCAGGTCACAGCGAGTTCTGAGAAAAGAGAGGTAGATGCCCTCCCTTAGGACCTAACAACTGAATATCACACGGCTCAAGGGGCCTTGGAGTCTTCTAAGAACAAACCTCAGACAGAAAGCCAAAGAGGAAGATAGAGAGGGAGAGGCTGAGAATCAGAGCAGTTCACTATATGGAGAGAGAAATGCAAGGAAGAAGTAAGGGCCACCAGAGTACAGTGTAGGAGAAAAGTCAGTTCAAGAACAGAAACCACATCATAAGGGAGTAAGTGAGAAGTCAGGAGGAGGAAATTCAGTCTGGTGCGGACAGCTCATTAATGGGAAATGGGTAGAAAAGGGAGGAGAAAAAGTTGTCAATGAGAGTGGGCAGCCAAGTTCATGGACAAGTCCCTTCCCTTCCCTTGACTTGCTTTCTTTTTTGGTAAAATGTGGGGTATTGGATGAAATGACTTCTTAATCCCACTCCACCTCAAATTTGAAAGGCTGTGATTGTGACATACAAATATTGTCAATATACTTTTGCTCTGAATGTTTTTCATTCAGGGGGAGGCAGAGATCAGTGGAGAGGGAGAGAGATAAATTGATATTTCTTTTAATGATTAATGTAAGGAATTTAATCATATATGTGAAGAACCAAAAGTTCGTTCTCTTTTTGATTTAACTGTTCCTTCACCAAATTTATTGCTTCCATGACCAGACAAAGATAAGGCAAAAAGTTTTCAAGACAAGGAACGAGCAGAGTTTACATAGATGCTGGTCAGTCTCAGGGGCTTTGGACTTTGAAAAGATGGCCACAGGGTACCAAACTTTGTCCTGGGCTCTGGTGGGACTGACTTTCTGTGCTGGTGTCCTGGGCATTGTGTAAGAGGGGGAACTGCTGGTGATCTACATGGATGGCAGCCACTGGCTGAAGTGGTCTAGCAGCTCAGCTTGAGAAGCCATCAAAGTGTCATGCTTGCACTGGAGCTTTCAGTGCACATCAGGGATGTACAATAATACACTCTGAAGGTACCCTTCCAGGCACTTTCAGTAAGGCCCTTTTCCATGAGATGATGCAAAATAATTTCCGTAAGATCTTTCACCCAGAACCTTTCCTGAAGAGACTTTTTGCTGTCACAACCTTAAAGGATGTCACTCATATGTACCTTAGCTTTCGTACAGACTTAGTCTATAACAAGGACCTGATGGAGTCCCTGAAAGGGGTCCACTATGATGCTGTTTTAATAGATCCCGCTCTTCCCTGTGGAGCCCTGGTGGCACAATATCTATCCATTCCAGCTGTTTATTTCTTGAGAAGAGTCCCCTGTTGTTTAGATGTTGAAAGCACTCAATGCCCAGACCCAGCTTCCTATATCCCCAGAATGGCCACAGAAAATACATATGAGATGACATTCCTACAGAGGGTAAAGAACGTTCTATACCTTATTCCCCACAATGTGGTGTGACATATGATGTATTCACCTTTTGCAAGGCTGGCTTCAGAACTCCCTCGGAGAGACTTGAGTATAGTGGATGCTCTGAGCTATGGATCTGTGTGGCTTGTGAGGACAGACTTTGTGATTGACTACCCTAAACCCATGATGCCAAACATTGTCTTCATTGGGGGCATGAATTGTGCTAGTACCAAGCAGCTCTCTTGGGTTGATATGTGATGCATTAGCCAACATTGCAGGTGCCACCCAGTGGGTTAATTAGAGAGTCTTGTTTCTAAAAACAATCTGGCTACATTTTTAACTAGTCCCAAAACTTTTGGTGTCCCAGGATGTGCTGGAAGATTGCCTTACTAGTTTTGTGAAATTTTCTCAATTAGAAAGAACTGTGTGCTTGGATGGAAGCAGAGGGATCTGTCTGAGGTGTTCTGATGGTAAACTGTTTTTGCCTTGATTTCTTTGTATTCTCATTGTCTCTGGTTCTCCAGGCTTTCAGATCCTTACAAAGTAGAAGACCTGGTTCTGCAAATGGCTCACTGTGTGGCCATGGGTAAAGGGATTGTGACTTCTTTTTTTCAGTTGAAGGAGTTGTAATACAAAGATTTGGGCTTCTTAAAGGAGTCTTTGGATCTTTGGTCAGAGCCTCACAGACTCATAAACTGAAAGGGCATTATAGTCCCTCCCACCTTTTTACTTATGGTGAGAGGCAACCTGGTTTGGTGGACAACACTAGGTTTGAAGTCATGGAGACTTAGATTCATACATTTTCTCACTCTTTCATGCTGGGGAAACCACTAACTGGACAGAGATACCCACTCTTTGGGCATCATTTTATTTGAAAAAAAATCTGAAAAAAAACTCAGGAACTTCTATTATCTCCTCAATTTCTAAATCTATGAGCCTGTGGAACTGAGGTCAGCTAGATAGCACAGTGTATAGAGTTGGGGCTCTGTGAGTGGAGAAAAGGCAAGAGATAGGACTGGTGATAGGAACATAGACTCACTAAGACATGGGGAGTGACTGGAGCCTGAGGTTGAAGGACAGGAAAGACCTAACTTAAGGCTGTGAATCCTGTTGACTGGCAGGCTGGTGGTGTCATCAACAGAGATAGAAGGGTTTTGGTGAAGAGGAGTCAGAAGTTGGGGAATGTCGACTTATTTGTGTTTCAATTGCAAATCTCAGATCAATTCAGTAAACACTTGTAGAGAAATGATTTAAGACAGAGCAGAAGTGTGCTGTCAGTTTGAGCAGACAGGACAAGTAGGAGACACTTGGTTGCTATGACCACATCATTTTCTTTATATGGTATGTAACCAGGTAGGATCGGATACATTATAACCTTTGGAATGCATGGGACATAGTGGCAGCCATCTCATGGACAGAGGGAAATGATTAACCAATGAACTTCTTATCATTCCATGACCTTGATGAAAGGTTTCTTTGTTTATCTGTTCCCCTGATTTCTTTGGGGTGAGAACTCTCTCTTCCTAAGCAGTTGGCCATTTCTCCTTCACTCTTAGCCTTAGATAAAAGTTTCAGGTACTGAGGCATTAAGTGACAGGACCCTATGAACTGCTTCCTACATGCCAGGCACTGTGTTAGGCTCTAGCATATATAGAAAGGAAAAAAAATGATCACTCCCTTTTGGAACAGACACTCTAATGGGAGAAGACAGTGTGAATATAATGAGGCATGATCAAGATGTATGGAAGGTAATGGAAGAGAGGCAGAATTCATAGCTGGGGGCCAGCAGAAAATCTCTTGAAGCATGTGAAGTTTGAACTGAGACCTGAAGGATGCCAGGAAGGCCAAGGTTTTACCAGAGAGACCTCCCTGGCAATAGTGATGAAGACTCCTCTCTGCCTTATCCCATCAGGCTGTGGGGGAGGGAGGCCATCCTCTGGACACCTGCACTGGGCTCCTTGACTCATGAAGACTGGTGGGGAGTCCTTCTCATTCAAAAAGGGATCCAGTGGACATTATTCCCAAGGTCCAGTCTCATTGATTTGTTGGACAAACTCTTTCCAAATTTCAAAGCAAACCCCCTTCATGGTTCTTCCATCTACCTCTGAAGGCTCATTGAGTGACATGCCTAAACCATGAAAGGCAACAAAAGCTGGAAGGTCATCACAGTGGAGGGGTATGTGTTTGTGTGTGTGTGTGTTTCTGTTTATGTGTGTGTGTGTGTGTTTCTGTTTATGTGTGTGTGTGTGTGTGTAAGAGAGAGGAGAGAGCTACAGAGAGACAGAGACAGAGACACTGGATCCTTTCAACATTGTGTGAGGTGGATGTGATAATTATCTACATTTGAACAAATGGAAACTGAGGCTGAGATAGCTGAAACCATTTCTCTAAGCTCATAACTATCCAACCTTGACCTCTTGACCCAGATCTGGGCTCCCAGCTCAAGTGCATCCCACCCAACCCACTAGGCTCTGGCTGGATGACACCTGGGAGCTGATGGCAACCATCTCATGGCTAGAGGGAAATGATTAACCAATGAACTTCTTATCATTCCATGACCTTGATCAGAGGTTTGAGGTTTTTTATTTATTTAATAGTTTTAGTTTTCAGCATTGATTTCCACAAGAGTTTGAATTACAAATTTTCTCCCCATTTCTACCCTCCTGCCCACTCCAAGATGGCATATATTCTGATTGCCCCATTCCCCAGTCAATCCTCCCTTCTGTCAACCACTCCCGCCCATCTTCTTTTCCCTTACTCTATTGTAGGGCAAGATAGTTTTCTATGCCCCATTGCCTGTATATCTCATTTCCTAGCTGCATGCAAAAACTTTTTTTGAACATCTGCTTTTAAAACTTTGAATTCCAAATTCTCTCCCCTCCTCCCTCCCCACCCACTCTCCCTAAGAAGGCCAGCAATTCAACATAGGCCACATGTGTACTATTATACAAAACCCTTCCACAATACTCGTGTTCTGAAAGACTAACTATATTTTCCTCCTTCCTATCCTATTCTCCTCTATTCAGTTTTCTCCTTTGACCCAGTCCCTTTTCGACAGTGTTTGCTTTTGATTACCTCCTCCCCCTATCTGCCCTCCCTTCTATTGTCCTTCCTTTTTTATCTCCTTCCTCCTTCTTTCCTTTACTTCTGTACTTTAATAAGTACCTTATGATTTTTCTTTCTTGTTTGCATTTTCATGCTTCTCTTGATTCTTGAATTTGAAAATCAAATATTCTATTCAATTCTGGTCTTTTCACCGAAAAAGCGTGAAAGTCCTGTGTTTTACTGAAAACTCACATTTTGCATTGGAGCATTATACTCAGTTTTGCTGGGTAGGTGATTCTTGGTTTTAATCAGAGATGAATTGACCTCTGGAATATCATATTTGGAGCCCTTTGATCCCTTAATGTAGAAGTTGCTAGATTGTATTATCCTGATTGTGTTTCCACAATACTCAAATTGTTTTCTTCTGGCTGCTTGTAGTATTTTCTCCTTGATCTGGGAGACCTGGAATTTGGTGACAATATTCCTAGGAGTTTTCTTTCTGGGATATTTTTGAGGAGGTGATTGGTGGATTCTTTTAATTTTCATTTTACCCTCTGGCTCTAGAGGGCACTTCTCCTTGATAATTTCTTGAAAGATGATATCTAGGCTATTTTTTGATCATGGCTTTCAGGTAGTCCAATAATTTTTAAATTATCTCTCCTCGATCTGTTTTCCAGGTCAGTGGTTTTTCCAATGAGATCGTTCACATTTTCTCCCATTTTTTCATTCCTTTGCTTCTGTTTTATAATATCTTGATTTCTCATAAAGTCACTAGCTTCTACTTGCTCCAGTCTAATTTTTAAGGTAGTATTTTCTTCAGTGGTCTTTTGGAGCTCCTTTTCCATTTCGCTAATTCTGCCTTTCAAGGCAGTTTTTTTTCTCCTCATCGGCTTTTTGGAGCTTTACCTTTATTTTAAAATATTAAAAAAGTAAACAAAAAGGGTGGAAGAGACTGGTTGACATGTGGGGAGTTCATTTAGTCGTTGTGGGATGGGGGTGGCATCTATCAGATTTTTACTGACTACGATTTCATCTTTCTCAATCTGCTGTCCCATTGACTTGCCTTTTTTTTTTCTTTTTTGGAACCAGGTTTTTTTCTGGTCTCAGAGAATGATATTGTGCTCAGATTGTATGATATTCACTAAATTAGATATTTTTTTTCTTATTTTAGGAATTTGAAACCTATGTGAATGCTTCTGGGGAACATGGAATTGTGGTCTTCTCCCTGGGTACTTTGGTCTTAGATATCCCAATCACTAAAGCCATGGAAATTGCTGAAGCTTTGGGCACAATACCTCAGACAGTAAGGACAACATGCTGCTATGCCCTTATGTAACTAAACAAAATCTAATAAACCCTGGCCCCCAGGAAGCAAATAGGTTGTCTTTACTAGGACATGGGGTTTGGAGTTTCACTGCCAGACTCTCTTCCTCCACCTCCCAGTCAAGTTCCACTGAGTTTAGTCAAAGCTCACTTAACTATCCTCCTTACAAATGCATTTTAAAAGTAGGACAGAACAGCCTTTATTGGATATTTGTTTTTCCTAGATATATTTTGAACAGGACTAAAATGTTGACTATTTAGTAAAAATATCCAATTGGACATTGTGGCATCTGTTTAATGGATTAAGTATCTGAACAGCATCATGGAAGTCTAGACTTGAACCTGGAAAATACCTTAGAAGTCATCAAAATGAATCCTCCCCCATTTTATAGATGAAGAAACTGAGGCTCAGAGAGATGAAGGACTTGACCACTTTCCTACAGGTAGTAAATAACAGAACTAGGATTAGTCCTTAATTCTCCCGACTCTAAATCCAGTGCTTTCTACCCACTGCATCCCACCCCTAAATCCTACAAATTATTCTCTTGCATTTTCAAAATACTTTGCACCATTTATGTTGCATGATTACTCAATTTTTTGCTGGCATATCACCCTCAAAGGTCCTTATCCCATTTATGAAGGCTTTCTAGCCAAACTCTTTCACTTTATAGATGAGACAACTCCAGACATGTCTATCCAAGATTACACAGGTATCAATCAAGTGGCAATCTGGGTTTGGCACACGGTTCCACTAACTCCAAACACATCATACATTTTTCTGGTGAGTTAGAAATGACATTCACCCTAAGACAAAAAAAAACCTCCTAGAATGAGTCAAGGATGAATGCTAAAGGAATTTAGAACACATTCATCTGTGACTTCTATAACATATCTAAATTCCAAAATCTTCAGGGAAAGATATGGTCATAACTCTTTCTATTCCAACCCTTCTCCAGGTCACTTTGACCTGGGTTACCATGTCAGTAAGGAACAACTTTAACCTCAGACTCTTCCAGAAACTAGCTAATGAACCAAGGCATTTGATTTCTTGTTTCAAATAGTCACATGTTTTTTCCCCAAGAGCACACATGGGAGATAGGCCTAAAACAAAAGACGTATTTTATCTTTGATGGCTGAAGTCTCTGTTCATTCATCTCAAGTCCTTAGTAGTCAGTACTTCTTCAATTAGGCTGAAGCTGCATCATGGGCTTTTCTCAAATTCTTTACTTTTTTCTCCTCCAAGGTATTGTGGCGATACACTGGAACACCACCATCTAATCTAGCCAAGAACACCAAACTTGTGAAATGGCTTCCACAGAATGATCTGCTTGGTACATGCTCAAGTGTGCAGTGGAGGTAGGAGAGATGAAGTATGAATGTGGAAGTGAGGTTACAGAGGTGCCTGTAGACTATATCTAAGTGACCATCAGTAGGCAGAACTAGGGATAGTTTTAATGGTTTTAATTGATAACGTACATGCATAATTGTAGTTATCTTCAGGGCTGGGATGGACCCCTCAAGGCCAGTTATTCTTACCTGGACACCTGTAGGAATCCTTTTGATGATTTCCCTTAGAAAATGTTATGGGGCGAGTTAGAGCCGAGCCCTGCTGTCCTCGGATCTCCACGCCCAGGGCCTGCTGAGGTAAACTCAGGACTCTGAGATATGGGTGGAGCCAGGAGGAGGGGTCTCGCCTTTGTTGCCTCAGTAGCAATTCCAGGTCTTTGTCTGGACCTGCTTGACCACATGGCACTTCCGGCTCTCTGTCTGGGCTTGCCAGAGCACAAGGAACTTCCGGTTCTTTGCCTGGACTGCCTGTCCACAGGGAACTTCAGGTTAGCGTGGGAAGAGAAGGGGAGGAGAGTAGGCGGAACCAGGGTGGCCCTAATGCCTACGTAATCAAAGATATAAAAATGCTGCTTGCTGAAGCAATAAACGGAGTCACTCACCATCTTCGGCTCCTGCCCCATTCCTTGTCCGTGAGATCAGGTCCTTTGCTGGACAAAGGCCTGGGTGTTGGGGGATAACAGACCCCGACAAGTTGGGTGTTGGGGCAGAGGACCTCAACAAGAAGAGATCATTTTTTTTCTTTGACCAAGGACCTCCAGTGAAGACATACCCACAATCTCCCAAGATATTCATTCCACTTAGCTTTGGGGAAGTTTCATTATTACTAAATTTTGCCTGACATCAAGGAAGAATTGCCTTTTCACACAGTTTCTAATTTACCCTTCTGGGACAAGAAATAAGGGCTCATTCTACTGATCCATGGCCATCCTTCATATATCTGAAGAGAGGTCTCATATACTCCTTTAAGCATTCTCTTCTCCAGCTCAATTTCCCCATTTCCATAATCATTCCTGATATAGCATGGATTTCAAGATATTCGCCATCCAGGTCTCTTTCTTCTGGATGCTTTCCAGCTTATCAGTGTCCATTCTAAAATGTGGCAATCTGCACAGTGCACAATGCTTCATACATGGTCTGACAAACACATGTTTCAGTAATGCACTGTGAATTTTCACTAGCTTTTAGTTGACTCAAGCTTGTAATCTATCGAAATCCACAGACTTATTTCCCAGCAAAAACAAAGCTATAGGTGTCAGTGGTAATACATTGGACTAGATGGACTACCTCTAAGATTCTCTGATTTTTTTTCAGCTCCAGAACTCTGGGAGCTCTGACCATTGGCATGGGTTGTAGAAAGGGTCAGATAGAGGAACCAATAGTTGGCTTAGATCACTCATTTTGGGGTCGATAGATGTGGGTCAGGAAAAGGACAACAGTTGGGAATTAACAAGTATGGTAATGGCTCAAGGTCAATTTTCCTGAAATTGATCTAAGGACTATTTGGTATAATTTTTAATAAAAAGAAAGCATTTCTATTGTGACATTAAAATGATTCCATCCAATATTGATTGGACCAGCTGACACATAGGGGTACTACCTTAACAACACTGGCTTCTAAGTAAAGTAGTTGTAGTAAAATAATTGTGTTTCCCCAAAGGTGCTATAGAGTGGTAGGGAGGGTCTAAATCATAGCTACAAGTCATCAGTCATCAATGGAGGATACTGGGAAGGCAGGTTTTAAAGCTCAGAACCATTTTCACCACTGTCTATGGTGTGGTCATCATGGTCAAGAATCAAAATCTTGGGCAGCTACGTGATGCAGTAGATAGAGCACTGAGCCTGAAGTCAAGAAGACTTGGGTTCAGATGTGGCCTCAGTTGCTACTAGCTGTGTGATCCTGGGCAAGTCACTCAACCCTGATTGCCTTAGTTTCATCATCTGTAAAAAGAGCTGGAGAAATAAATGGCAAACCACTCCAATATCTCTACCAAGAAAACCCCAGATGGGGCCACAAAGAGTCATACATGACTGCACAACTGAACAACCAGGAACAAAGCCTGTCATAGGGCATGTAAATGGACAAATAACAGAACTTGTATTATACCATCATAGGGGCCAAGTCTACTAATATTTTCTAGTGCTTGATCAATGAAGTATATTTTAGAAAAAAATACTCTGATATCCCATAATAGATAATAATAACATTGGCTGTTTCTAGTGTTTTCAGGTGGTGAAATATTCTATTCTCTGCAAGTTACTAGATTATCAAGTCATGGAGAGGAATTCTTTCTCTATTTTCCTTTCTAGCTCACCCGAAGACCCGGGCATTCATCACTCATGCTGGCTCTCATGGTGTCTATGAAGGACTGTGTAATGGAGTGCCCATGGTGTTGATGCCTTTGTTTGGAGATCAGATGGACAATGCTAAACGCATGGAGTCAAGAGGGGCAGGAGTGACCCTGAACGTCCTTGAAATGACATCTGATGATCTCAGCAAGGCACTGAAGAAGGTTATCAATGATAAAAGGTAAGAAAGCAAGTTGGAATGGTATGGCCATTTGCTATAGACACCTCTAATGCTACTGTGCCCCTTCTTAGAGCAAACCTAATTTAAGCAACTCCAGATTTGTAATAAGATAAATTAAGAAACAATCATTCATTTAGATTATATTTTAAATTAATAGCTTGGGGGGGCTCTTTCTGTACATTTCTGTCACTTTCCAATGACTTCTCTCCCTCACAATGAAGAAGTAAAAGTATTCCAAACAAACATCTTTGAGAAGGAATGCCCTCTGTGGCTCTAATTGACATGTGGTAACATTTTGAATATTTGGGAATTGACTACCTCTCAGGAAATCCACCTTGTACCTTGGGATGGCTGTAATTGAAAACTGGGAATCTGCTTTGATATGTCTCCCTCCCCTGCTCCTACTTCCACCCTCAGGGACCAGGCAAGACAAGTCTTATCTCCCTTCCATGTGACAGTTCTGTAAGCCTTGAAGGCAGCTGTCATATCTCCCCCAAAATGTTCCCTTCTTTAGGCTAAATGATGCCCAGTTCTATCAGACAATTCACATTCAAGTTCATTTCTTATCATCATCTTCTGCATGTCCTTGACTTCATTAGTATCTTTAATAAACTAAGTAGCCAGCCAGAGCACAGGGCTCCTGATCCAGTATGTGCAGGCATCTTCATTATACAAACTCAGCTTGGATCAAGGCAGCCCCTTCCAGTTTTTCTGAGCACCATGTCACACCTTTGAGTGGTAGACAGCAACCTTGTAATCCGTAAGACATATACATGAACTATGGTCTAGTCACATTTCTTCTACCCTCTGATGGATCCTGTCTCTTCTTTGATCTTTTATTCTCAAAATACAGTTTTAAAAGCCCTTTTCTGTTGTCCTTTGAGTTAACCAACAACCTCCTTCAATTGTAGCCTTGAAGGTGCAACTATGATTTATCTGGAGTTTGGTCACCTTTGGTTTCCTTCTCACCCAGTGCCTAGTGCACTTCCTTATTGACTGAGCTGACTTATTTGATGTAGCCACATCAGGATCTTTAGATAATTCACCTTTTATTCCTCTTCACTGAAATAAGTACTTTTGCTTCATTATTTTCAGTCTCCTCTCTTTCTTGAGCTGATTTTCTTCATAGAATTTTAAGCCATAATATCCTAACCAATCTTTTTTTTAACTCTGAAATTCACTCTCTAAACATCTTGGGCACCAGGAAGATTTTTGACATTTCCTCCTCTATCACAGACACTGTAATGAAATGTTGACTTTTCCCCCAAGTTTCCTGTTATGTTTATTTCAACAATAAGCTCCTTGTCAGTAATCAGACTCAGATCCAAGAGAACGGTTCTTCCTGAGATTTACTCCACATCTTGAAAGGTCAGCAAGGCAATGGAGGAGTTGCTCTAGCTCTCTGCCTTATACAGGGAGACACTTCTAGAAGGTAGTCAGGTAACTGAAGTGTGCCATTGCCCTACAATCCTGCCAATATGTTAGCTTTGTGATTCACTTCAGGAACCATCATTCTTCCCTCTGGTCATGTAGAATGCTGTTTACTTCTTCCAGTACTATGCCTCTGTCTCTTCCTCTAACAACCCTCCCCAGTCACTCTGCAAGATGTTTCACCCTCTCAATTGGTAGATGTCCTCACAGCAGTCAATTTCTTGATATATACTCAATAAATTCTTTTGAACTGAATTAAATTGAATATACATTGTCATTTCATCCTCTTTTATCTTTACTCTGCTCCATTTGGAGAAGTTATTTCCTTTCACTGGTATATTCTACTCATAAGTCACATCTCATTAACTAATAGAACTGCACATTTCTGTGTAGGTTTCTCCATAATTATTTTCTTCTTAGGAAAAACCTAATAATTTCTGTGACATCTGGCTCTGTGGATATATGCAGACAATTTTCTTTCTCCCTCACTATTTTCTGTTTAATGCCCTCTTGATCAAATGAACAAATCTTCGGCCAATTTTATTTTTGGGGGGGCCCTCATTAGAGGCATTCGATCCCTGGTCAAGTCTATCATTCATAGCTCTTAAGCTGTACTTCAGAAATGCAAATCCTGTTTTCTGACACTGTCTTTAATCTCTTTTGCTTTACTTACCTAGTTGTGTTTAATATTCAGTTAAACTGTTTTTGCCAATGCCCTAATGTATACATCAATTGCCTCAAGCTGTTCTTTGTGTGAGAAGATCTTCTGAAGAAATCCAGCTCGATATCCTGAGTGAAAAATAAGAATCTGAAATCCCAAGGCCTGGGTTTGAATCCTGTCTCTCATTCTTACCATAGACTAGCCATTTCAGCTCTCTGATCTTCATTTTCCTCTTTTGTCAAATTAGGGAGTCAGACTTCATAATCCCCAGAGACTCCTTCCAGCTCTAGCACCCATTAAGTTCTGGCCACCTAATGGATCTTCCTTTAGATATTGTCTATCTGTAGCTAATCCTTTGCTGTGTTGGTATTTTCTGTCCATCTGTTAATGCAGCAATTAATTAATTCATAAGTGACATCAGTTCTGAAATTGATCTATGATTTTACTTCTCCCTTTTGGAAATGGGCCACGTCTATGAGAATGTGAAACTACCATCCCTGGAGGTCTTCAAATAGAGATTGAATGATCACTTCTTGAGGCTCAGATGATATTTATGCTTTGGAAATAGGATTTATTACTTACCCTCGTCAGTTCTTCCAGCTCTGTAATACTATAATTCCACAATTAATTAATTAATTCTGGAATGTATGAATCTAGCTTCTTGTGGAGTGACCACATAACTCTGAGAAAACAATAGAAAACATCAAGGAAAGAAAGTCTAACTTCTGTTTACCTTGGCTACCTCTAGAGCAACCCAAAGAGCTCATAGTTCTCTATCACTGGAGACTTCTTATATTAATCTATCTTTTTAACATTTTTAGCTACAAGGAAAATATCATGCATCTCTCAGCTCTTCACAAAGATCGGCCTATCAACCCCCTTGACCTTGCTGTGTTCTGGGTGGAATTTGTGATGAGAAACAAAGGGGCCCCACATTTACGTGCTGCCGCCCATGACCTCAACTGGATCCAGTACCATTCCTTGGATGTCATTGCTTTCCTCCTGGCTATTGTATTGACTGTTGTACTAATTGCTGTGAAATGCCTAAAAGTTTGTGTCCAGAAATACTTTGGTATAAAAGGAAAAGCTAAGAAAGCCACCAAATCTAAGTCTCATTGAACCACACTTTAAAAACTAGATGAATTTTCATTGTGAAAATGTACCCCTATGAATTATATGCATACCAACGTACACAAATACACATATGTGTCCTCATGCAGACAACTCATTTTCAAATCAATTTTTGATAAAGAAAATCTCAATCTAATTTTGTTTTTTATTGAAGTAGGAGCATAGAGCTTATAGCAGTAAGGCAAGATTCATGACCTCGAGGATGACCATAAACATGCTTGAATAGTTTGAAATCAAGAAGTATAAGAAATTCTCTAGATAGAAGGCAAAGGATGTATAACATTTATTTAGACACAAGAGAATTTAATCTCAGGACCAATAATTCTTATTATAGCAAGGAGCCAAGCCATACTGTAACCTCATCCCCACCATGCCACAAACTCCCCAGAGTGGTATTTTAAGCAATCACTCAGGAGTCCTAACTCTCTGCTCAGCACTCTCTCCTGCAGCTCTGCTGACTCTGAGTTCCTTGACCTTCTAAACTCTCTCTTGTTCTCCACTGTCTGCTCTGAAGTCTTTCTTGGTGCTGGCTCCCCCTCAATGTCTGCTGCCTCAATATCTCCTTGACGACTGCTTCTGAATCCTGCTGTCCCCCTTCTGCTGCTCCCAGTTCTGCTGCTCCCAGCTCTGGGCTCTGTTTTTATACAGTCTTAGATGGCATCTGATTGGCTAGAACTAAGATGTCTGATTTACTGAATTCATGGGTGACTAAAACTACATGCACATACCAATAGCTCCAGTCTTAACAACTCCCCTTAGGACCCCAAGGGCTTCATGCCCATATCTCCTTAGCACCTAGTAAGTAGGGGCTTTAGGCCTACCTACAAACAATGATGTAGTCGGGCTTTTCCACCTAGGCCCACCTGAGGCATATTGAATGGGTGGGGAAGATCTTCAATCACATTATTATTACAGAACTTGAGAGCTAGAAGATGACCATTTAGTTCAACCACCTCATGTTACAGCTGAAGAAATGGAAGTGGGATGAGGGGGAAACTTTGGGGCTGAAGATGAGTCTTAGAGAAGGGGCCTTATAGTTGACTTTCCTTTTCACATGGAGGAGAGATGAGCTGCCCTCAGCTTGGCCTCAGGATAGAATTAAGAACAATGAGGATTGTGGGAATTACATCATTTAGGTCAGGGTCAGAGAAAACCTCCTAACAATTGGAACTATCCAGCAGGAATGGCCTGACTCAGGAAGAAGTGAGTTCCCATTCACTGGGACTTTCCAAGTCAGCCCTGGATGACCAATGCCTGAAAGGTTGCATAAATACAACTTGGGATGTTGGTCCATGTACACGTTTGACTCAATGACCACTGAGGTCTTTTCCAACTCTCAGATGGTGTGATTCTAAGACCTTCTCTGGGGTTACACAGCTAGTTTGCTGCTGAGCTAGGGCAGAATTCAGGTCTTCTGACTGTCAGCCTTCCTTTTTCCCTCTCAAAACACAATGCTATCAAGACACAAAAAGCTAGAACATGACTTCAGGACTGATTCTCCTTCTCCATTCTTCAAGATTCTGGCTTCAAATCATTTGCTTAGAACAACTGTATGAGTCATTTATACATTTGGAATCATTTTTTAATATAAGAAACACATACAGAACTCCTTTTGTGTGGCTTCCTAATGAGTCGTGACTGTTAATCATTTATTATAAATGTTGTTGCATTCCCCCACCACCTTCTCTCTAGTTCCACCTTTCATTTCTTTGCAGAACACTGCTGGTTGAGCTCTCCCACTGGTAATACATGGGCTCAATGGCTCAAGATTCATGTGATCCCTTTGGACACAGGAAGGTTGGCACATCTGCTAAGATGAGCTGCTGCTTTTCTTCATAATGTTGGGAATTAATTAGACTCTGTCCCTCAAAGGAAAGAGATTATTTCTGCATTGCAAGACCAAGATAGATCAGACTAAACGAAGAAAAATGCCACATATTGCTGTGCTAGTACAAATGGATCAGAATGTTATCAGTCACCCACAAGCAGAGTTTGTAGCAAAGCACAAGTTAGGATATTGGTCAAAACAAAACCAAATATATGAATAAAACCCTACCAATTATTTTTCCTGGAGGCTCTTGTTTGTGAATTGATTTTGCTTTTCTATGCATTGTTTTGGCTTCTTTTGATAACCATTTAATAACTGATTGATTTAACAATGTATGTTAATGGAACAGCAACAGTCCTAATGGAGTTTTCAGCCTAATATGACCACTTAGAAGCTTACTGATATGATGCTACTTGGATGCATCTGAAACCCCATTGATGTGGATCTTCCTCCCTCCTTCCAAAGGGCCACCTCCTTCTAAAACCCATCCATCCTTTCTCATTCTTCTGAATTGTCAAAATGCCCCAATCAATAATCAACAGGCTTGAAGCAATCAATATCCTCTAAACCCTACTCCTAATATCTCAGCACAATGTGGGTAGAAGTGGAGCACATGACTTGTCCTTTTTGCTATGTGGCCCTTGTCGTGTGACTGGCCACCCCCTTTTCCAATCTCTTTAACATTGCTTCCAGTGTTCAATTCTTCAATGGCAACAGAAGCTGTAGAAGGGTGGGACTTAAAGTTGTAGACCTAGACCTAAAAGAGGACTCAGAAGCCATCCAATCTAGCCCCCTTTTGTTTACAGCTGGAGAAAGTAAGAAACTAGAGGGAGGGAGCCCAAGATATTCTGGTAGGGAAGTGCCAAAGCCAAGATTCAAGACCCCTACTCTAACTCCAGGATCAGATCGAGCACATCTGTGGCAGGCTTGTTTCCATCACTGTGCTTCTTACCACTTCCCTTTGGGTGATCGGCAGTCTCAGTTCTTTGGCATCCCCAGTGTTCCATGGCTTACAGCTAAATAATATTGCTAGAAGAACCTTGGTATTTAAAAGACATGTAACTTGGGAATATAAGGCGGGGTAGAAGGTCCCACAGGATCTCAGAGAAAGGAGAGAGGAATTCCTGATGCAGGAAGGGGCAGTCATAGACAGCTTCACAGACTGAATGCCATTTGAGCTGAGACTCCAAAGGCAAATACAATTTGGATAGAGTTGGGAGGAAGGAAGAGCTTTCTAGGGAGAGTGGATATCTTGAACAAAGCAAGAGAGATCAGAGAGTATGGAGGTATAGTTAGGGAAAACCAAAGGTACATTTGGAATTTTTCCTGCGAGAATGAAGATTCAGCACAAATTTAAAAGCAAGGGCATGATGTGATGAGGGAGGACAGCAATGTTAAGGATGGATTCACGTTGGGAAAGACTGGAGGCACGGATGCCATTTAGAATAAAGTCTAAGGGAAGATGGCTAGATCAGTATAGTTTTAATTGGAAAATATAAATGTCCAGATGAGAGAGGTCATATGGTGCAGAAATGACACTACCTGGTACCTCTGAACTTGACCAGACAAGACAATCTGTGCTGCCTGACAAAAACCTAATGGTCACCAATCTAGAAGGACTTAGGATAACAGAGGCAAGAGCAGGTGGAAACCCACAAGCAGTGAGTGTCCCATTCCTGGCAGTCCTTTTAGCATGGCTGGCCCCAAACCTCAGCTCCCTGCAGTATGAGACATGGTCTGGACTCCACTGGTATCAAGCGGATGTGGCCATGGCCGGGATACTGGCTCCTACTGGTCAGGTTTGGGTCTGGTCATCCCTTTCTTTTGTAGATACATACACCTGTTGTTGAAGTGTCCATGAGGCAATTGTCAACTTATCCACATCGTTGATTAATAGTGATTGGTCATCCTTTAAGACATGCCCCCTTACTTCTTTAGAAAGACACTTCTTTTAGAAGTAGAAATCAAAGCTAACTATGTTCATATGAAAAATGCTCTATGTCCTTATTTATGAGAGAAATGCATATTAAAACAACTCTGAAGTACCACCTCACACCAACCAGACAAAAAAGGCAAATGTTGGATATTAAAGGAGGTATGGGAAAATTGGGACACCAATGCACTATTGGTGGAGTCTCCATTCCAGAGAACAATTTGCAACTATGCCCAAAGGACTCTAAAACCATCCATACTCTTTGATCTAGCAATACCATGAGGAGGTTTCTATTCCAAAGAGATCACAAAAAGGAAAGGGACCTATTTGTACAAAATATTTATAGCAGCATTTTTGTGGTGGCAAATTTGGAAATTGAGGGAATGACTATCTACTGGGGTATGGCTGAACTAGTTGTGGTATATGAATGTAATGGAATACTACTATTCTATAAGAAACGATGATCAGGTAAACTTTAGAAAAACCTGGAGAGGCTTGCATGAACTGATGCAGAGTGAAGTGAGCAGAACCAAAAGAGCATTATACACACTAAGTGCAATATTAAGCAATGATCAATTACGATAGACTTAACTCTTCTCAGCAATACAATGATCCAAGACAGTTCCAAAGACTCATGATGGAAAATGCTGTCCCCTTACAGAGAAAGAACTAATAGAGTCTGAATGCAGATTGAAGTAGACTGTTTTAATTTTCTTTCTTTTTTAATGTTTTTTTTTATTTTGGTCTATTTCTTCTTTCACAACATGCCTAATATAGAGATAAGTTTTACATGATTGCGCATACATAGCCTGTATCAAATTGCTTACTATTTTAGGAAGGGGAAGGAGACAGAGAGGGAGACTGTTGCGGGCTGAGTTAGAGCTGAGCCCTGTCCTCCTCGGACCTCCAGGCCCAGGGGCCTGCTGAGATAAACTCAGGGCTTTGAGATATGGGTGGAGTCAGGAGGAGGGGTCTCGCCTTTGTTGCCTCCCTAGCAATTCCAGGTCTTTGCCCGGACCTGCCTGACCACATGGAACTTCCGACTCTCTGTCTGGGCTTGCCAGAGCACGTGGAGTTTCCAGTTCTTTGCCTGGACTGCCTGACCGCAGGGAGCGTCGGGTTAGCACGGGAAGAGAAGGGGAGGAGAGTAGGTGGAGTCGGGGTGGTCCTAGTTACCCAGGTGTATTGATTTTTACCTGTCCTTCACCCACGTGACCAAAGACTGTACCTGCGTCACTAAAGATATAAAGGTGCTGCTTGCTGAAATAAAATTCGGAGTTCTTCACCATCTTTCAGCTCCCGCCCCATTCATTGTCCGTGAGATCAGGTCCTTTGCTTAGACAAAGGCCTGGGGCTTGAGGGGAACCCCGAGTATAGTTGCGAGGCTCCGGGAGCCCGTAACAGGAGACAGAGAGAGGGAGAGAAATTTGAAATTAAAAGAAAATTAAATAAATGTTAAAAATTGTCTTTAAATGCAATTATAAAAATACTATTAAAAAAGACACCTCATGGGATGCAAGTTTGTCTGTTCTGCCAATTATACTTGTTGTCTGGAGACAATAAATTCTACCTTTATGAATTTCACTAGACTTAGCTAGATGGTGTATTTCATAGGGCACTGGACTTGGAGTCAGGAAGATCTGAATTCAACTCTAGCCTCTGTAGCCAGAATGGACTTTGTTTTCTTTGAATGACTCAGCTTGCCTCGTTGAGCTTCCCTGGACGCTGGGGCTTGCTCTTCCGGGGCAGGACCAGAGCTTCCTGTGTGATGAGTCCTGGCGCTGGCTGAGGGGAGGTGTGTTAACGTGGTCTACGCTGGGGGAGGGGCCAAGTCAAGAACCAATCAGCCCTGGTCGTTCAGGCGGCGCTTGATGATGTCAAACACTCTATAAGAGGGGAGAGGACAGCTTGAAGATCCTCCTTTCCTTTTCCGGTTGGAGCCAGAGACGCCTACAGCCAAAGCTGAGCTGCCGGTAGCAGAGCTGACTGGAAGCTAGTGGGTAATCTTCTTACCGCAGAGGGGAAGCATGTATACGATTTTGCCTTATACCATGTCGCTTCTCTGTGGCCTCCTGGTTACCCTTGTGAGGCGGACTTATTGGGCCTGGAAGCTTTTGATGAAAATATCAAAATGGAGACGCTGGTTTGTGGGATTGTTACTGTGGAGTGTAAATACATGCTTTAGTTCTCCTGCCTTCTGCCTAGAGAATTCCTTATATCTTGCGGTTCCGGACCTTTTAGGCACATATGAGATTCTCTTTGAAATCATAAATTCTGCCTTCCTAATCTAGCCTCATACACTTCCTAGCCATGTGACCTTGGGCAAGTCACTTGCCCTCTCTCAGCCTCAGCTTCCCCATATGTAAAATGGGAATAATAATAGAAATTACCTCAGAATTGCTGTGAAGATCAAATGTGACTGTTATACAGTGTGTAGCACAGTGCCTGGCAGGTAGTAAGCACTACACAAAAGTTGGGTACCCTTATTTACAAATATTCAAAGAACAATTAATTCCAGTATTACATAGTGTCTGTAAGAATAGAAAAATGTATTATATAAATTATATTTATCATATCATATTATTATGTATTTATATAATATACAATATTATATAAATCTCAACTTGATAGCTAGAGCTGGGAGAATCAAAACAGAGAAAAAGACCCAGCATAAACCAATATTCCAAATGGGCATTGAAGCCTAATTTTTAAATTAAACATTAAAAAAGAGGCTGCTGAGAATACGAGGAGCGGAGCCAAGATGGCGGCTGGGAAGCAGGGACCAGCTTGAGCTCCCTGCCGAGTCCCTCCAAAAACCTATAGAAAATGACTCTGAACCAATTCTAGAATGGTGGAACCCACAAAACAGCTGAAGGAAGCAGGGCTCCAGCCCAGGACAGCCTGGATGGTCTCTGGGTGACGTCTATCCCACACGGAGCTGGGAGCTGGGAACGGAGTGGAGCAGACCCCAGCCTGAACGGGGTGGATCAACCAGACCAGGAGCCGGGCGGAGCGGGCCCTGGTGCCCTGTGTCGGTGAGCTGCGGCAGTTGCCGGTCTTCTCAACCCACAAACAGCAAAGACTGCGGAGAAGGTTACTGGGAAAAGCTGCGGGAGTGGAAGGAGTTCGAGGTTGGAAGGAGTTCGAGGTTCGGCTTCCAGCCCGGGGGCAGCGGAGGTGGGGCAGCTACACTTGCTGCTGCTTCTGGCCCCAGGCCCACCTGGTGGGAGGAATTAAGTGGCGGATCAGAGCAGGAGTGCAACAGCCTGCTGAAGATCTAAGCCCAGTCTGGACTGGGGGTTCTTGGGGAAGGAGCAGTGCTGGTGTGACAGAGCTGGCACCTCCCCCCCAAACGTGGAACATAGAACTCATTAGTCTACAAGCAGTCATACCCCACTGAAAAACTCAAGGGTCAGGTTAGTTGGTTGGGAATATGGCCAGGCAGCGAAAACTGCCCCCAGATTCAGTCTCAGACTTTGGATTCTTTCTTTGGTGACAAAGAAGACCAAAACATACAGCCTAAAGAAGACAACAAAGTCATAGAGCCTACAACCAAAGCCTCGAAGAAAAACATGAACTGGTCCCAGGCCATTGGAAGAGCTCAAAAAGAATTTGGAAAAGCAAGTTAGAGAAGTAGAGGAAAAATTGGGAAGAGAAATGAGAAGGATGGGAGAAAACCATGAAAAACAAGTCAATGACTTGCTAAAGGAGACCCCAAAAAATACTGAAAAATACACTGAAGAAAACAACACCTTAAAAAATAGACTAACTCAAATAGGCAAAAGAGCTACAAAAAGCCAATGAGGAGAAGAATACCTTGAAAGGCAGAATTAGCCAAATGGAAAAGGAGGTCCAAAAGACCACTGAAGAAAATACTACTTTAAAAATTAGATTGGAGCAAGTGGAAGCTAGTGACTTTATGAGAAATCAAGATATTATAAAACAGAACCAAAGGAATGAAAAAATGGAAGACAATGTGAAATATCTCACTGGAAAAACCACTGACCTGGAAAATAGATCCAGGAGAGATAATTTAAAAATTATTGGACTACCTGAAAGCCATGATCAAAAAAGAGCCTAGATATCATCTTTCAAGAAATTATCAAGGAGAACTGCCCTGATATTCTAGAGCCACAGGGCAAAATAGAAATTGAAAGAATCCATCGATCGCCTCCTCAAATAGATCCCAAAAAGAAATCTCCTAGGAATATTGTTCGCCAAATTCCAGAGCTCTCAGATCAAGGAGAAAATACTACAAGCAGCCAGAAAGAAACAATTTGAGTATTGTAGGAAACCCAATCAGATAACCCAAGATCTGGCAGCTTCTACATTAAGAGATCGAAGGGCTTGGAATATGATATTCTGGAGGTCAATGGAGCTAGGATTAAAACCTAGAATCACCTACCCAGCAAAACTGATTATCATGCTCCAAGGCAAAATATGGATTTTCAATAAAATAGAGGACTTTCAAGCTTTCTCAGTGAAAAGTCCAGAACTGAATAGAAAATTTGACTTTCAAACACAAGAAGCATGAAAAGGTAATCAAGAAACAGGAATTGCAAGGGACTTACTAAAGTTGAACTGTTTTGTTTACATTCCTACATGGAAAGATGATGTGTATGATACATGAGACATCAGTATTAGGGTAGCTGAGGGGAATAGTTATATATATATATGTTTATGTATATATAGGTGAATGTGTATGTATGTATATATCTATGTGTGTGTATATGTATATATATGTATATGTGTATATATATGTATATATATATATGTATATGTATATGTATATGTGTATATATAAAAGAGAGCGAGCAGACACAGGGTGAGTTGAAGATAAAGGGAAAATATCTAAAAGAAACAAAATCAAATTAAGGGATGAGAGGTAGGGAGAGATAGAGTGGGGCGGGTTATCTCACATAGAGGTGGCAAGAGGAAGCAGTTCTGTGGGAGGAGGGGAGAGGGCAGGTGAGGGGGGAATGTGTGAACCTTGCTCTCATCAGATTTGGCCTGAGGAGGGAATACCATGCATACTCAATTGGGTATCTTGCCCCACAGGAAAGAAGAGGGAGGAAGATAAAAAAAAATAAAGGGGGAGATGATGGAGGGGAAGGCAGATGGGGGTGGAGGTAATCAAAAACAAACACTTTGGAAAGGGGACGGGGTCAAGGGAGAAAATTCAATAAAGCAGGATGGGTTGGGAAGGAGCAAAATATAGCTAGTCTTTCACAACATGAATATTGTGGAAGGGTTATACATAATGATACACATGTGGCCTAGGTTGAATTGCTTGACTTCTTAGGGAGGGTGGGTGGGAAGGGAAGAGGGGAGAGAATTTGGAACTCAAAGTTTTAAAAACAGATGTTCCAAAACAAAAAAAAAAGTTTTTGCATGCAACTAGAAAATAAGATTCACAGGCAATGGGGTGTAGAAATTTATCTTGCCCTACAAGAAAGGAAGGGAAAAGGGGATGAGAGGGTAGAGGGGTGATAGAGAGGAGGGCTGACTGGGGAACAGGGCAACCAGAACATATGCCATCTTGGAGTGGGCGGGAGGGTAGAAATGGGGAGAAAATTTGTAATTCAAACTATTGTGAAAATCAATGCTGAAAACTAAATATGTTAAATAAATAAATTTAAATTAGAAAAAAAAGAAAATTAAAAAAAAAGAAAAGAGGCTGCTGCAATAAATCACAGAAATTCTATGTTACGACCAAGTTTGATTCATAGCAAAAATACATTGTTGCTTCAAAATCAGGAAAACTATCAACATACTATACCACATGAGTAAAAGGAAAAATCACATAATTCTATTAATAAGTACAGGAAAAGCTTTGAACAAAACACAGCACTCATTTCTAGAAGAAAAAAAACACTAGGGAGGTCACGTGACACAACGCCCCGGTAGAAGCCTGGATTGACTCTGCTGTCACGACCCGCGATGGAGGCGACCCTGGAGTAGCACCTTGAGGACACGATGAAGAACCCGTCCATCGTCGGCATCCTGTGCATGCACTCGCAGGGACTGAACCTGGGCTGCCGTGGCACCCTGTCAGATGAACATGCCGGAGTGATCTCTGTCGTAGCCCAACAAGCTGCTAAACTAACCTCTGACCCAACAGATATTCCTGTGGTCTGTCGAGAGTCAGACAATGGAAATATAATGACCCAGAAACATGATGGCATCACCGTGGCAGTGCACAAAATGGCATCTTGACTTCTCAGACCTAGTCTCCAAACAATTGTAGAACTCAAACCAATCTTTCCATCTCATTTCTCTTATCCTGCTCCAGATTTAAGTGCCAGTACTTAGGCTAGCCATTAAATGTAATACTTGCTTCTTTCCTGTTTATTATTTTAAAGTTGCCTTTGGTAAGCACTTAGTGAGAAAGAGTAATAAGGTTTTAAGGCACCTGTAAAAATCAAGTTGTTCTGTATTGCTGGACTTTGGGTATGGTCAATAAACATAGCTGGAGAAAAGCTCTGAGCTTTTCCTAGATTGTAAAAAAAAAAAAAAGAAAAGAAAAAAACACTAGAAAAAATCGGATGACAAGGACCTTCACTTAATATGTCAAGTAATGTCTGTCATAAACCAAGAGCTAGGAATAAAAATAATGAGGAGAAGACCAAAGGACATCCTGCTAAGAGAGGGAGAAAGTGAAGATGTCCGGTTTTACTGTGACTATTGCATATCCTGCTAAGAATTTGAGCTATAGCAATAAAACAAGAAAAACAAATTGAGGAAATATCTTTTATATATGACAAAGAGGACCTCATAGAGTCAACTCAAATTAATCAAAGTAATGACTGCAGCAGATTTGTCAAATATAAAATAAATCCACAGAAATCATCAGCATTTTTGTACTAGCAGAAAATGTTGGAAAGAAGAATTTCATTTAAATTAATTATAGAATGCCAAAAATACTTGGGAGTTTGCCTACCAAGACAACTACAGGAACTCTCTGACTAAAATTACAAAACATTATTTCCACAAATAGCGATCTAAATAACTGGAGGAATGTCCCTTGCTCATGGCTAAGCCAAGCCAATGTAATGAAGATGACAACACTACCTAAAGTCGTTTATTTACTCAAGTACATGGGAAAAAATAAGGAAATTAACGTAGAGAAATAACATGTCAATTGTCTCAAAGGAAGTCATGAAAAACGCGGCAAAAAAGGAGGCTCAACCTCACATTATGCTGCAAAGCAACAATCATCGAAATAATTTGGTTCTAGCCAAAAAATAAAGAAGTCGGTATTTTGGAAGAGAGTTGGTATACAACACATAGAAGCATTCAAATCTAGTGGTCTAATGTTCCTTGAATCCAAAGACTTCTGCTACAGAGATAAGGACCAAATATTCTTCAAAGTTGCTGGGAAAACTGCAAATCAGGCTTGCAGAAATTAGGTGTAAACCAATCTCTCTCACTATGTACAAAGAAATGCTCCACATGGATACATGACCTAAATAGGAAGGCAGTGGAATTTGCTAGTGAGGGAGGAGAGTTTGGGATGACACGATTGGACCTGCCCTTTAGGAAAAAATCAATTTGACAGATAAGTAATCCTAATGCCTACCTTATGCAACGTGCTTTGCACTTGCTGTGGTTACTTGTCATGATGAGGGCTGCATCTGGAGGGGGGAGATTGTTGGTGACCTGGGTTGACTCTGGGCTTTGGTCCTAGTGCTCATGACATGCTATGATAGAGCCATGTGAATCACAAGTTGAAGCTGCATGGTGTTTGTTTGTTAATAATAGTCAGGCTGAAAAGTCTACTCCATTCAGATCATTTTAAGCACCTACTACATGCCAAGAACTGTGCTGGGCCCTGGGGATACAGTGGCAATTTTGGCTCAGCTCAAGTTACATTCCATTCTGTCCTGTTTGTTGCTACTACTCTCCCTTTGACCCATCACCTAAAAATATATTGGAATTTACTACATATGAAATTTGTTTGTATACTTGGCTTTAAAGCTTAATGTTTCTCATTAAATTTTCCATTACGTTAAAAGGCTTTTATCTGCTCCCTTTTTCCCTCCTTCTCTTCCCTTGAGGAAAAAAGAAAAAGGAAAGCACTGTAACAGACCTACTTCCTAATATGGGTAATTCCCACATTGGCCATTTCCCAAAAATGAATGCCTCATCTGATGCATCCAGCCTCTCCCTTCTCTGCTGGAAGGTGGAGAGTATGCTTCATTGGGAATATTCTGCAGCTGTGTTTCATTAGCCCAATGATCAGCAGCCCTAAGTCTTTCCAAGGTGTTTGTCTTTACAGCATTGTGGTTTCTTTATAAAAAGGTCTTCTGATTCTCCTCACTTCTCTTGGCCTCAATTCATACATGCCTCCCTGTTTCTTGAAACAATCCTTTGGGCTATTTCGTCTGGCACAATAATATTCCATTAAATTCATACACCACCATTTGTTCAGCCACTCCCCAAGTGATGTGCACTCCCCTAATTTCCATTTCTTTACCAGAGACGATATGTTTTTGTCCAAATGTGTCCTTTTCTTTTCTTTGGGGTACAGGCAGGTTGACATATTGCTAGGTTAAAGAATATGCACAATTTCATGACTGTGAGTATTGTTCCATATTGTTCTTCTAAATGTCTGTATCAACTCATAGCTACACCAATAATGTATTAATGTGTATGTTTCCCGCAGAGTTTCAAACATTTGTTATTTTCCTTTTTATAAAACTTTACCAATCCTAGCTTCCATTGCATCCCTGAAGTCTTAGCTACAATCTCCCCTTCACCAGAAAGCCATTCTCAATTACCCTGAATTATGGTGCCTTTTCTCTTTTAATCATTTCCTATTTATCCTGAATGCAATTTGTTTGTATGGATTTTCTTGCTTGTTATAACCTCCATCACATCCAGAGCACCTTGTGAATAAGGTCTATCTTTGGTTTTCACTATGTCCCACTGCTTAGCTGCCAGGAAGAAACTGGCTGTCCTGAAAGCAATCTGAAACATGGGATATGGGATTATTCTGAAATATGGGAAGTAAAATATCCATAATACTATCCACAGGGCTGTTTTGAAGGTCATAAGTGGTAATGCATGCTTCAAATACTTTGCAGTCCTGAAAAGTGCTTCAGATATGTGAGCCATCATCACCATGATCACTACCACCATCCTCATCCTCATCTTCACCATCATTCTATACTGGCTCTCCAGGGCCAGAAGATAAAGGCAAAGTAAGGGGGTTGTAAAGCAATTACTCAGGAAACTTCATGCAAGAGAATTGTATAAAGGTTTTAAAGAGTAACTAATGCCTAGTTAACACAAATTGTTCTCAGAGAATAAGAAAGAAAACACCCTTCGGAGGTCTTTGTGAGACCCATCACTTGAGACCAGCACTTGGACCAGGAAAGGATCAAGAAAAGGAAGAGAGCTCTAGATCATTACATTACCCTTAATGAAACCACATTCAAAGACTTTAAATAAAATCACTACAAAAAGACAAAAATGTGCCCAAGAGAGTGAATTTCATACTATTTCATTTCTATTTCAGAGAGCAGCCTGGTTAGTGAGGGGGCACAATGCTGACCTCAAAGCAAGCAAGACCTGATTCTAGGCCAGCCTTTGACACAGCCAGGTTGGGGGACTGCTCAGCATTTTAGGCAATCCCCTCAGACTGTAAGACTAGGGAAAGGCACCAGGACCCCACATTGAGAGAGAATTTTGTCTGACCCGAGTTTCTTGTGCCAGTGACTTCAGGCCCAGTCCCTATGCTGATGTGGAGTTGATAATATGCAGCCAAAATCAGGCCAGAGTTAACACAGGACTTGGTCAGCATTCTGAACTCAATGAGGCTCTGTGATGGCATTGAAGGCAGGATGTCCAGTTCACTCTGCCCATGTCTTCTCCTCTCGCATAAACACTATTCAGGGCTTTCTATTGTCCGTACTCACACACAGCAACCCCACCTCCCATCTCTGTGCCCTTGTCTTCCATACCAGGACTACCTTCCCTCCATTAATTCCACCTTGTAGAATTCCTAGATTACTTCAAACATCAGGCCAGGTGTCCATGCAACTTCTCCCTACCCCACCTGCTAGTGTCTTCTACAAAACAAAAGAAAACAGAAATCAAACCCCACTACACTAAAAACAAGAACTGTATCTGCTCTTGCATGGCCTTGGCATAGTAGGGGCTAATTAAGTGTTTGCTGGATGAATGTCTGAATGAGTGAATGAATGACTAATTGGTTGAACAAATGAATGGCCATCTTCCCAAGCCATTGTGTTGGTAAGGATTTTACTGCTAAACTCCTGGGAAAATGATTAACACTCATTACCTCCATTTCCTCTGCTCTGACTCCTTTTTATTTATTTTTTTTGTTTTTTCACCTTTATTATTTTTAATTAGTTTTTTTTATTTTTAGTTTTACATGTTCTCGAGTTTCAAGTTTTCTTCCCTTCCCTTCCCTTTCCCCTTCCCTGATATGGATTCTATATAAACCTTTGCATTAAACTTATTTACACAATAGTCAAGTTGCAAAGAAGAATTATTACCAATGGAATGAATAATGAGAAAGAAGAAACAAAACCAAAAATAACAAAAACAACAGAGAAAAAAAGGAGTGCAGATAGTTTGCCTCAATTTGCATTCAGACTCCATAGTTCTTTCTCTGGATGTAGATAGCTCTCTCCACCATGAGTCCTTTGGAGTTGTCTTTGAACCTTGTATTGCTGAGAAAAGTGAAGTCTATCAAGGTTTGTCATCACAGAATCCAGATATCTGTGGTTGTGTATAATGTTTTCCTAGTTCCTCTCTGCTCATTTAGCATTATATCGTGCAGGTTCTTCCAGGTTATTAGGAAGTCCCTATCTTCCCCATTTCTTATAGCGCAATAGCATTCCATCATATTCCTTTACCACAACCTGTTCAGCCATTCCCCAATTGATGGGCATCCCCTTGATTTCCAATTCTTTGCCACTACAAAGACAGCCACTATAAGTATTTGTGTACATATGGGTCCTTTTCCCACTTGTGTGATCTCTTTGGGGTACAGCCCTTGAAGTGGTATTGCTGGTTCAAAGGGTATGAACACGTTTTATGCTCCTAAATAACATCTCAAATGTGCAAAAACTCTAGGAGAATATTGTTTTAAAATTAGTTCCAACTTCCCCCTAGCCCTGCACGTCAATGCTGGCTTTACAGTTTTATTTACAGAAAATAAAACAGCTGTACTGATGAGATCTACATACAGCATTATTCATTATAATGATATTTACAACTTTATACAATACCTAGGAAAAACAGAGGAGAGCTTGAATTTTACAACAAAGATAGGAAACACATATATAAGGACAAATGTTGACAGAGTTTAACATCACAAGAGGACTTTCTATTCTTAATACAAAACCCCGGAAATCACTCAGCTGGACCACTAAAGCTTCTTAATCTGACTGTCCAGGTTATTAAAATAGGGATGGTTAAATGCCATTTTGCCAGAAATTCATTTGGCAGGATCATAGACCAAGATTTTAGAGAGCAGATTTATGCTGTTTTCACCAAGGTTCTTGACATGTGATGAAAAAACTTCCTGGTTTCCACTTTCTATTCTTATAATCCTACAGCAACGGGAGCGGAGCCAGGATGGCCGCATGAAGGCAGCGTCTTATCGGAGCTCTCTCACAAGGTCTGTCAGATTCCCATAAAAAAGTGAATTTGAGCAGATTTGAGAGAATCAGAAACAGTGAGTCTGCGTGGGGCAAATTTCCGAGCCAGGAGAGTCTGAAAGGCTGAAGGCACGAATCTGGAGGCTCAGAGAGTGCTCAGCATGGGGCATGTGGAGCTGCTCCAGACCAAAATGGAAGCGGCCGGTCGGGAAATCCACGTGGGAGAGAGGCTGGGAGAAAGCTAGGTGACCGAAACCAGTGGAGATCCCCAGGCCACCCAACACAGGACGACAGTCTGTGGAAGCGAGGAGAGGCAGCACAACACCAACGGCCAGGAAAACATCAACTCCTGATGCTTACAGCCCAGAAACTTGGATTCTTGAAATTCTGGGAGACATAATGACCAGATAAATGGCTCTAATCCCTCCCCCCCTCACCCAGATAATTCCTCTGGGGGAAAAAGAAGAAAGCTGGAACAGAGGAGAAAGTAGTTTGGCTTCAGTGGACAAATAGTAGAAGCTCATTAGTCCCATAGGGGCAGAGTCGGCAGGGGTCAACACCAGGAGCCCAGATGTAATCTTGCTCCCCTGTGGGAAGAGCCAGAGATCAGCTCAAACAACAAACAGCTGAGACCACTGCTGAAAAGTAAGTGCTGGAGAGCCCCCGTAGGGAGTGAGATGCCAGGGAGCCAGACCCCTTCCCCACACCTCAGGAAACTGAAGGCTATAATTCTAAACTCACAATCCCCAGAATAAGAAAGCTGGGACAGAGAGCCCTGAGCCCAATAGGTAGAAATTTGTTGTAAAGCCAGGAAAAGGCAAAACAACAAACATGAAGAAGAATACAAAAATAAAAAACCGAGGACAATAGATTCTTTTTATGGAGACAGGCGGGATCAAAATACCAAAATGGAAGAGGACAGCAATGACACTATAGACGTGTCTGATACCTCAAAAGGAAATATGTACTGGTCTCCAGCCCAAAAAGCATTGCTGGAAGAGCTAAACGAGGATTTTAAAAACCAAAGTAGGGAGCTAAAAGAAGACGAAATCAAGTCCCTAAAGAATAAGACTGGTGAAACGGCTACAGAGATACAAAATCTAAAGACAAAAAATGACACCCTGAGAGGTAAAATCAACCAATTGGAAAAGGAGACTCAAAAGCAAAATGAAAACACTAACTCATTAAAAACTAGAGTTGAGCAAGTGGAAGCTAATAAATCTATGAGGCACCAAGAAGTAGTAAAGCAAAATGTTAAGAATGAAAAAATAGAAAAAAAATATGAAATACCTGATTGGGAAAACAACTGACCTGGAAAATAGATGCAGTAGAAACAATGTAAGAGTTATTGGCCTACCGGAAATCCACGATGAAAAAAGGAGCCTCGACAGTATCTTTGAAGAAATTATCAAAGACAACTGCCCAGAGGTCCTAGAACAAGAGGGAAAAATAGTCATTGAAAGAATTCACCGATCACCCCTGAAAGAGATCCCAAACTGAAAACACTAAGAAATATTATAGCCAAATTTCAGAAGTATAAACTCAAGGAGGAAATACTGCAAGCAGCCAAAAAGAAGCAATTCAAATATCGTGGAACTACAGTCAGGATCACGCAGTATCTATCAGTTCCACATTAAAAGACAGGAGAAATTTGAATATGATATTCCGAAGGGCAAAGGAGCTGGGACTACAACCAAGGATCAACTACCCAGCAAAACTAAGCATAAGTTTTCAGGCAAGGCGATGGACATTCAATGAAATAAGGGAATTCCAGACCTTCTTGATGAAAAGGCCAGAACTCAATGGAATATTTGATCTCCAAATACAAAACTCAAGAGAGACATAAAAAGGTAACCAGGGGGAAAAACCCCACAAACCTTATTAACCAATAAGGGCAGGTTGTTTACATCTTTATGTGGGATTATATCATCTTATGTATGTTATATATATACGTATATATATATATATATATATATATATATATATATATATATACACATATATAAGTCAGTCTTGAGAATGGTACAGGTATTATGACAATTGAAAGGGATATACATAGGTTGTGAATGCCTGTATAAATTAACTGATGTAAAGATATAAAATATAAGTAAGAGATATAAAGGGAGGGCTATGAGAGAAGCGGTAAGGAGGTAGTAGAAAAGGGTAAATTACACCAAATGAAGTGGCACAAAAACATATTATAGTAGAGGGAAAGAAGGGAGGGAGAAGAGCAGTATTTGAGCTTTACTGTCATCTGATCTAGTTCAAGAAGGGAATATCATACCCTGATAAGTTTAGAAATCTAACTTGTCCCACAGGAAGTAGGCGGGGAAGGGGGGAAAAAGGTAGGGGAGTGGTCAGAAGGGAGGGGAGAAGTAGCAAGTGGGAAACGGTAAGATAAGGGAGGGGAATAAAGAGGGAGGGTAAACTGAGGAAGGCGGCGGTCAAAAGCAAAATTTTGTTGAGGATGAGAAGGGGAAAGGGAGAAATAAAAGCATAAACAGGGGGAAAGAGGATGGAGAAAAAGACACAGATAGAAATCAGAACTCTGAACGTGAAGGGAATGAACACTCTCATAAAACAGAAGCAGATAGCAGAATGGATTAGAAACCATATTACTACAATATGCTGTTTACAAGAAACTCATTTGAAACAGGCACATAGGGTAAAGGTAAGAGGCTGCAGTAAAATATATTGTGTCTCAGCTAAAGTAAAAAAAGCAGGTGTAGCAATCCTAATCTCAGACAAAGCAAAACTAAAGATACATTTAATTAAAAGAGATAAGGAAGGACATTATATCCTGCTAGAAGGCACCATAAACAATGAAGCAATATCATTGCTTAATATATATGCACCAAGTGTTAAGGCAGAGAAATTCTTAGAGGAGAGGTTAAGGGAGTTAAAGGAAGAAATAGACAGCAAAACTATAATATTGGGAGATCTCAACCTCCCCCTTTCTGAATCTGATAAATCTAACCTCAAAATAAATATGAAAAAGTTAAGGAGGTAAACAGAATTTTAGAAAAGGCAGATATGATAGACCTCTGGAGAAAACTGAATGGGGATAAAAGGAATATACTTTCTTCTCAGCAGCACATGGCACATACTCAAAAATTGACCATGTACTAGGGCATAAAAACCTCACAGTCCAGTGCAGAAAAGCAGAAGTAGTCGAAGCATCCTTTTCAGATCATGATGCAATAAGAATCATTTTTTAATAAAGAGCCATGGAAATATAAGCTAAAAGCTAATTGGAAACTAAATAATCTAATTCCAAAGAATGAGTGGACCAAAGAACAGATCAGAGAAACAATTAATAACTTCATTCAAGAGAATGACCATAATGAAACAACATACCAAAACTTATGGGATGCAGCAAAAGCAGTTCTTAGGGGAAGTTTTATATCCCTAAATGCTTACATGAATAAAATAGGGAAAAAGGAGATCAATGATCTGGGCGTACAGCTGTAAAAGCTAGAAAAAGAGCAAATTGAAAACCCCCAATTAAATAACAAATTAGAAATATTGAAAATCAAAGGAGAGATTAATAAAATTTAAACCAAGAAAACTATTGAAGTAATAAATAAAACAAAGAGCTGGTTTTATGAAAAAGCCAATAAAATTGATAAACCTTTGGCAAATTTGAGTAAAAAAAAGAAAGAAGAAAATCAAATTACCAGTATCAAAAATGAAAAGGGTAAGTTCACCTCTAATGAAGAGGAAATCAAAACAATAATTAGGAATTATTTTGCCAAACTATATACCCATAAATTTGACAACCTTAGAGATATAGATGAATATCTACAAAAACGTAAACTGCCCAGGTTAACAGCAAAGGAAGTAAAATTTCTAAATAAACCCATCTCAGAAAAAGAAATTGAGCATCCCATCATTGAACTCCCCAGGAAAAAATCTCCAGGGCCAGATGGTTTTACATGTGAATTCTATCAAACATTTTAAGATCAACTAATTCCAATACTTTGTAGAGTATTTGGGGAAATAGGTGAAGAAGGAGTCCTACCAAATTCTTTTTATGACACAAATATGGTACTAATTCCCAAACCAGGTAGAATCAAAACAGAGAAACAAAATTATACACCAATTTCTCTAATGAATATTGATGCAAAAATTTTAAATAAAATATTAGCAAAATGATTTGCAGGAACTCATCACTGAGAATAATCCACTATGACCAGGTAGGATTTATTCCAGGAATGCAAGGCTGGTTCAATATTAGGAAAACTGTTAGCATAATTGACCATATCAACAACAAAACTAGCAGAAACCATATGATCATCTCAGTAGATGCAGAAAAAGCCTTTGACAAAGTACAAAACCTATTCCCATTAAAACACTAGAAAGCACAGGAATAAATGAAACCTTCCTTAAAATTATAAATAGCATCTACCTAAAACCATCAACAAGCATTATTTCTAATGGGGATAAGCTAGATGCATTCCCAATAAGATCAGGTTTGAAACAAGGATGTCCATTATCACCCCTATTATTCAATTTGGTACTAGAAATATTAGCACTAGCAATAAGAGAAGAAAAAGAAATTGAAGGAATTAGAATAGGAAAAGAAGAAACTAAATTATCATTTTTGCAGATGATATGATGATTTATTTAGAGAATCCTAGAGAATCAAGTAAAAAACTACTTGAAATAATAAACAACTTTAGCAAAGTTGCAAGAAATAAAATAAACCCACATAAATCCTCAGCATTCCTATACATTACTGACAAAGCCCAACAGCAAGAGATAGAAAGAGAAATTCCATTCAAAGTTACTGTAGACACTATAAAATATTTGGGAGTCTATTTGCCAAGACAAACCCAGGGCCTATATGAACATAACTATAACACACTTTTCACGTGAATAAAGTCAGATCTAAATAAATGGAAAAATATCAGTTGCTCATGGTTAGGCCGAGCTAATATAATATAAATGACAATTTTACCTAAATTAATCTATCTATTCAGTGCCATACCAATCGAAATACCAAAAAATTATTTTACTGAGCTGGACAAAATAATAACAATATTCATCTGGAAAAAAGAGGTCTAGAATATCTAGGGTATTAATGAAAAGAAATGCTAGAGAAGGTGGCCTAGCCATACCAGATATTAAACTGTACTGCAGAATAGCAGTCATCAAAACTACCTGGCACTCCTTAAGAAACAGGGATGTGAATCAGTGGAATAAGATAGGTACACAAGATGGAGAAATGAACAACTATAGCAATCTATTCTTTGATAAACCCAAAGAGGCCAGCTTCTGGGCTAATAATTCACTATTTCACAAAAACTGTTGGAAAAATTGGAAAATGGAATGGCCAAAACTGGGCATAGACCAATATCTTACACCATATACCAAAATAAACTCAAAATGAGTTCATGATTGAGGCGTAAAAGCTGATAGTATAAGTAATTTGGGAAAGCAAGGAATAGTTTACTTATCAGATTTATGGAAAAGTAAAGAATTCATGAACCAACAAGAAATAGAGAGCATTACAAAATGCAAAATGGATAATTTTTTTATGTCAAATTGAAATATTTTTGTACAAAAAAGCCAATGCAATAAAAATTAGGAAGGAAGCAGAAAATTGGGAGAAAATCTTTGCAACTAGTAACTCTGATAAAGGCCTCATTTCTAAAATATACAGGGGACTGAGCCAAATATATAGGATTACAAGCCATTTTCCAATTGAGAAATGGTCAAAAGATGAACAGGCAGTTTTCAGAGGAAGAAATTAAAGCTATCTATAGGCATATGAAAAAATGCTCTTGATCACTACTGATTAGAGAAATTCAAATCAAAACAACTCTCAGATACCGCATCTCTCTTGTAAGATTTGCTAACATAACAAAGCAGGAGCATGATAAATGCTGGAGCGGATGTGGGAAAATTGGAACATTGTTACATTGCTGGTGGAGTTGTGAGATGATCCAGCCATTTTGGATTGTAATTTGGAACTACCCTGAAATAGCCACAGGAATGTTTATACCCTTTCACCCAGCAATACCACTTCTAGGGTTGTATCCCAAAAAAATCACACAACAACGAAAGGGACCCATATGTACAAAGATATTTATAGCAGCTCCTTTTGTGGTAGCCAAGAATTGGAAATCATAGGGATGCCTATCAATTGGGGAATGGTTGAACAAGCTGTGTTATATGAAGGTAATGGAATACTATTGTGCCATAAGAAATGGGGATGATACGGACTTTGTAACAACTTGGAAAAACGTACACGACATAATGCTGAGTGAGCAGAGCAGAGCCAGGAGAACATTGCACACAACCACAGATATATGGATTCTGTGAGGACCAACCCTGACATAATTCGCTCTTCTTAGCAACGCAATGTGCAAGGACAACTCCAGCCGACTCACAATGGAGAATGCTATCTTCATCCAGAGAAAGAACTGTGAAGTTTGAATGCAGATTGAGGAACACTACATGCTCACCTTTTTTCTTCTCTTTTGTTTTTGTTTTTGGGATTTTTTTTGGTTCTGTCTCTTCTTTCTCATGTTTCATTCCATTGGTCATAATTCTTCTCCACAACTTGACTACTGTATAAATTAATTGAATGCGAAGTTATACATGGTAGTTATGTGAGATTCCATGCCATCTTGGGGAGGGACGTGGGAGGGAGGGGAGAAAATCTGGAACTCAAAATTCTGTAGAACCATGTGTGGTAAAGTAAAATTAAAAAAAATATTAAAACAAAAAACAATTTCTATTCATCTCTGTTCTTTTTGTTGAGAAGGCTTGACAGTCCTCTATTTTACTCACAATCCATATTTTTCCTTGGAGTATTATACTCAGTTTTGATCGGTAGGTGATTCTCGGTTTTAATCCTAGCTCCTTTGACTCCCTGAATATCATATTCCAAGCCCTTCAATCCCTTAATGTAGAAGCTGCTAGATCTTGTGTTATACTGACTGTGTTTCCACAATACTCAAATTGTTTGTTTCTGACTGCTTGACCTGGGAACTCTGAAATTTGGCTACAATATTCTTTGTAGTTTTGTTTTTGGGATCTTTTTCAACAGGTGATAGGTGGATTATTTCAATTTCCATCTTACCCTCTGGTTCTAGAATATCAAGGCAATTTTCCTTAATGATTTCTTGAAAGATGATGTCTAGGCTCTTTTTTTGATCATGGCTTTCAGGTTGTCCAATAATTTTTAAGTTGTCTCCTCTGGATCTATTCTCCAAGTCCGTGGTTTTTCCAATGAAATATTTCAAATTTTCTTCCATTTTTTCCTCTCTTTGAGTTCTGTTCTATAATTTCTTGATTTCTCAGAAAGTCACTAGCTTTCACTTGCTCCATTCTAATTTTTAAGGTGGTATTTTATTCAATGACCTTTTGGACCTCCTTTTCCATTTGGCTTATTCTGCCCTTCAAAGCATTCTTCTCTTCATTGGCTTTTTGGACCTCTTTGGCCATTTGCATTAGTCTATTTTAAGGGGCTATTTTTTGCAGTAGCTTTGGGTCTCCTTTAGCAAGGTGTTGACTTGCTTTTCATGATGTTCTTGCATCACTCTCATTTCTCTTCCCAATTTTCCCTTTACTTCTCCTACTTGCTTTTCCAAGTCCTTTTAGAGCTCTTCCATGGCTTGAGACCAATTCATATTTTTCTTGGAGGCTTTTGATGTGGGCTCTTTTACTTTGTTGACTTCTTCTAACTGTATATTTTTATCTTTTTTGTCACCAAAAAAGATTCAGTATTGTGCATCTTTCACTGCTTGCTCATGTTCCCAGCCAACTACTTGACTCTTGAGGTTTTTTTCAGGGTATGACTGCCTTCAGAGAGGTGAGTGCTTTGCCCCAAGCTTCAGGGGTATTCCACTGCTGTTTTCAGAGCTACTTCTACAAAGAAAAGTCTGCCACAGCAGTGCTCCTCCTCCCCTAAGAATCGCTAACCAAGACCATGACCCAGATCCAAGCAGGGCAAAGCAAGGGGACCCTTCCTTTGTGCCAGAAAAGCACTCCCTGCACTCTCACTCTTATCTGACTCTTGATTCATTCCACCAAGTGGGCCTGGGGCTGGAAGCATCCACAGCTGGAATGCTGGAAGCACCTGCAGCATCTTTCTGCTGCTTCTGCCACTGCCCGCCACATCCACTGCCCTCGGGGCTGGGGCCACACCATGCACTTCTCTTACTCAGATCCAGCAGTTTTCCCACTGACCTGCTAAAATGTCTTTGGCATTTGTGGATTGAGAAGTCTGGTAACTCTTATAGCTCAGTGATTCATGGCCCTACCTGTTACAGGCCAAGTTAGAACCGAGCCCTGCCCTCCTCGGACCTCCACAGCCAGGGGCCTGCTGAGATAAACTCAGGGCTCTGAGATATGGGTGGAGCCAGGAGGAGGGGTCTCACCTTTGTTGCCTCCCTAGCAATTCCAGGTCTTTGCCCGGACCTGCTTGAGCACATGGAACTTCCGGCTCTCTGTCTGGGCTTGCCAGAGCACATGGAAATTCCGGTTCTTTGCCTGGACTGTCTGACCACAGGGAGCTTCAGGTTAGCTCGGGAAGAGAAGGGGAGGAGAGTAGGCAGAGTCGGGGTGCTCCTAGTACCCAGGTGTCTTGATTTTACCTGTTCTTTCACCCATGTAACCAAAGAATGTACCTACGTCACTAAAGATATAAAAGTTTGCTGCTATCCTGAATAAATCGGAGTCATTCACCACCTTTGGCTCCTGCCCCATACATTGTCCATGAGATCAGGCCCTTTGCTAGGCAAATGCCTGGGTGTGGGGGGCTCACAGACCCCAAAGAGTTTGTTGTCATGAGGCCGGGGACTCGCAATACCTACCCTCTGCTCCGCTTAATCTCCACAGCACCTGGCCTGTCCTGGTGCGGCCCCCACTGGCCTGCACTCTGCCCCCAACACTGATCTATAGACCCTTACCACTGACCATCCAGACTGTACTGGACTGGAGACTTGCTTCCTTCTGCAATTTCGTGTGTTCTGTAGTTCTAGAATTTGTTCAGAGACATTTTTATAGGTGTTTGGAAGGATTTGTGGGAGAGCATAAGCAATTCCCTGTTTTCCAGGAGCCATTTTGGCTCTGCCAGTTTTCTCATCTTTAAATGATTAGTTTGGATTAGGTTGCTTCCCACTCAAGATCTATGATTCCATGATCAAAGAGGTCAGAAAATGAGGTTATTTTATTGCACAGAGGACAAAAAGAGGTCTGTGCTGAGGGAGAAAGAGATATTCCCATTTTTGCAATCTTTTTTTTTTGTTTTTTTTGTGTGTTTTTTTCTTTTTTTTAATTGAATTTTATTTTACCAGAACACAAATATGAAATTAAGAAAAAAAACAAGAATGTATCATAAACTTAAATATTGAAAATTAAATATAAAGAAAAAAGAAAAAAAAAGCATGTCATGTGCATTGCAGAACATAGGAGAGGATTCAAAATATTTAACAATAAATTTTCATTTCAAGTAAGGCTGTACGATAAATAATACACCTTGTGTTGAGAATTGTCCATTTTTTCTTTGCTTCATTGTGTTTTTTTTTTTGTTCTCTGTTGTGCACTACTTTTTAACTTATTCTTTTTTTCTCCTGCAACTGCAGAAGACTCCAATATAATTTAGATATTTCTTGATATATACATACACACACAGATATATACATACACTTATACAAATATACATGTGTATATAGATGTATACTTTCCCAAATATAAGCTACTTCTGAACTTTGTTTTTTATGTTTGTACATATCTTTTGTTTCCTATCCTTCCTGCCTCCTCTACTTTACTTCTACCTGCTACATCACCTTCCTGTTACTTGCCTAACTCTCTCCTCCAGCAAACACCCTGCCCTCCTATTACTTGCCTTTCCCCCCTCTAAGGATCCCTCCCTTATTCCCCATTCCCATTAATCTAAACTCCCTTTACCTATTCCCTCATTCCCCACTCTAAAAATCCCTCCCTCGTCCTAATTCCTCCCTTTTCCTCTCCACTTCTCACTAAACCCTTACCATTTTATTTCTTCTAAGTTTAGAAGACCTTTACACTCTTCTAAATATATATGTAATGTTCCTTTTTAAACCCATTCCCAAGGAAAGCAGGTCACCACAACTACCAGCCTTCCTCCCCCATCTAATACCTCTGCATCCTTTCTTCATCTTGCACCTCTTTTGTATAAAATAGCTACTCTTTTTAGCTCTTTCTAAATGGTTTCACTTTTTCAATTCACATCATAGTCGTGTTTATCCCCCTCTTTCTTATGAGATCAATAATTATTAATAAGAATGTTAGATATATATTTTACATTTTATGTTACATGAAAGGTAAGCCGTCTCTTCTCGTAAATCCCTTATGGTCAGTCTTTGTTATCTACCTTATATGTCTCTTAGTTCTTGTATGTCAAATCTTCTATTAAGTTGAGGATGTTTTTTAACAAAGTCTTGAAAGTCTGGGGGTTTGTCAATTGTCCATTTATTTTCATTCAAAATAATACTGAAATTTGAAGGGTTTGATATTTTTCATCAGAGCCCCAGGTCTTTTGCTCTTTGATATATTGTGTTCCAAGACCTGTGGTCCTTTAAGGTCTCTGCTGCTAGGTCTTGTGTAATTCAAAATGTGGCACCATTTTATTTGAATTCTTTTAATCTTGATGCTTTTATTATTTTATCCTTGATCTTGGGATTTTGGAATTTGACTATGATATTTCTACGAGTTTTTCTCATCGAATCTCTTTTAAGTGGTGTTTGTTGGATTTTTTTCTATTTCTACTTCCCTGCCCTATTCTAATGTTTTGGAACAATTTTCTTTAATTATTTCCTGTATTATTATATCAAGATTTTTTTCTCATTATGACTTTCAGTTACTCTGATTATTTTTATATTGTCTCTTCCTGATCTATTCTCCAAATCTGTTCTTTTTCTTGTTTTGCTTTCTTTTCTATTTTTTTCATTATTCATGCTTTGTTTAATTATTTCTTCATCTATTATCTATTATAATTTCAGTGACTTCACATCGCCCAATTCTAATTTTCAAGATGTCATTTTCCTCCTTGAGATTCTGGATCTCTGTTTCTAATTGGCTGATCTTCCTTTCACAGCCTTCTTGTTTTTCTTGGATTATTTTTATTTTTAGTATTTAGTTTTTCCTCCATCTCTGTCATTTGATTTTTAAAGTCTCCTTAAAGATCTTCTATAAATTCTTTTTGGGAAAATGACCATTTAACATTACTCTTTGGGGATTTCTTTACTTCAATGTCCTCCTCTGAAGATGAACCCCGGTCATCTCTATTCCCATAATAGGTTTCTATGGTTGGATTCTTTCTCCTTTGCCTATGCATTTTTTGTGGTAGTAACTTGATTTTTTTATAGTCACCTCTAGCCCTGGGGTATGGGAAGTGGTGCCTCTCATGCCAGATCTTCAGCTCCCTCTAGCCTGGAACCAAAGCCAAACCTCCAACCTCCTGTAAGTGCCCACAGCCAGGGGCTTTCTGCTCCACTGCTTCTGCACTCACTGAGTGTCTGTTGGTTCCTTTTCACCTCCAATGCTCTTCACAGAACAGTTAGGTCTGGCGTTCCTCATCGAGAGTCCCGCAACCTTCCTTGGCTCAAAGGCATGACTTCCCTGACTATGCTGGGGTAAAATGCTCCGGTGGCTGGGGCCAAGGCAGCCTCTCAAACCAACTAACCCCAGGTCTTGCCGCTTGTTGTTAAGATGGAAGCTAGCCTGGAATTGTTTACTCCTCACCAGGACCAAAATCAGTCCTGGGGTTCTTCTTCAGCTCTTCTCAGACTGTTTCTGGAAGATCCTGGTTGTGCCTCTATTCTTCTTTGTGTCCACCCAACTTTGTTTGCACTAAGGTGCTATTTTAACTCTTGTGGGGAAAAATCTTGAGAGCTTAGAATTTTCTGACCTACTCCGCCGTCTTTCCAGAATCCTCTACCTGCCATCATTACTCTGAAGAGATTAATCATAAATGTAACAAACCAAAAGTTCAGCCTCTCATCCAATTATCTTTCATTTCATTGATTTATTCCACAACGACCAGATAAGGATAATGCATAAAATTACCAGGTTGTGAAAGATAATAGGGCAAAGGTTACAGCCGCTATCCTTTCTTAGAAATCCTGAACGTTACAGAGATGGTGAGAGAGCGCCGATCTTCTCCCTGGCCTCTGGTGGAGCTGTGACCTGTGCTGCCTGCCTGGGTTTGGCCAAAGTGGGGAAGCTGCTGGCAATTGCCATGGATGGAAGCCATGGGCTCAGCATGCATAAAGTGGTCCAGGAACTCAGTCTGAGAGGCCACAAAAGTGTCATCCTGGCATTGGAGCTGTCCATGCACATCAGAGAAGGGCCATTCTACACTTTGAAGACCTTTTCAGTCACTTTCAGCAAGGACCAGTTTCATAATATGCAGAAAAATCTCCATTTGCTCTTTGAAACACCACTTTTCCTGAAACAGTTCCTTGATATGACTGGGGGCATGAAAGTTTTTGCTGACAGTCATTTTGGCTTTGGTACTGACTTAGTATCTAATAAGGAACTGATGAAATCCCTGGAGCAGGCCCACTATGATGCTGTTTTAACTGATCCTGTGATTCCTTGTGGAGCTATCCTGGCTCAAAATCTCTCCACTCCAACTGTGTATTTCTTCTGGGAAATTCCATGTGATTTTATAGCTAAAGGCACTCGGTGTCCTCATCCATTATTCTATATTCCGGGGATGTTCACTAAGAACACTGACTGCATGACTTTCTTGCAGTGGGTAAAGAACATTTTGTATACTTTGCCCCAGTGTGTGGCATGCCATATGGTTTTTTTTTTTCATCTTTTGCAAGATTGCCTTCAGAACTCCTTCAGAAAGACATGAGTATAGTGGATGTTCTGAGCCATGGATCTGTGTGGCTTATGAAGTCAGACTTTCTGCTGGATTACCCCAGGCCAATAATGCCAAACATCATCTTCACTGGAAGCATGAACTGTGCCAATCCCAAGCACCTCTCACGGGGTTGGTATGTGACATGTAACAAGCCATCGTATTAATTGATACCTTTGGGTCAAATGAGAGCATACCAATTTTCATTTTTTAAGAGAAAAATCTTGTTACTTTTAATTTGCTTAATATTTTCCCCAATTACAAATAAATACAATTTTTAACATTCATTTTTAAAGTTTTGAGTTCCAAATTCTATCCCTTCCACCCTCTCCTGCCCCTCCCTGAGATGTGTAAGCAATCTGATAGAAAGTATGCATGCGAAATCATGTAAAACATTTCCATATTAGTCATTTTGTGCAAGAAAATTAGACAGGAAGGAAAGAAGGAAGGAAGGAAGGAAGGAAGGAAGGAAGGAAGGAAGGAAGGAAGGGATATAGGGAGGGAGGAAGGAAGGAATGAAACAACGAAGGAAGGAAGGAAAGTATTGTGATTCAGTCTTTATTCAGTATTCAGACACCATCAGTTCTTTCTCTGGAGGCAAACAGCATTTTTCATCATGAGTCCTTTGGGATTGCCTTGGATCATTTTATTACTGAGAAGAGATAGGTCATTCTTCATTGTAAGGTATTGCTGTTACGGTATATAATGTTCTCCTGGTTCTGCTCACTTTACTCTGTAACGGTAAATCTGATTTGATCTTAATGCATCTCCTAGATAGCTGGCCCCATGTCGTCCCAGGCCTGTAGAGATGGATTTGGGAGGGATAAATGTATGATCAGTTTTTTTTCTCACAAATCTTTCTTGGTAGTGATTTCTTTGTCTTCCTTTCCTCTAATTCTCCAGGCTTCATGACCATTAGGAATAAGGGGGTCCTGCATTCTAGTCCTGGTTCTACCACTGACAGAAAGCCCTTTGGTCAGAATGACTTGATTTTTCTTGGGTTTGTTTTCCTCTTTAGTTAAAGAAGGGAGATGTATGACATAAACCCAGGCTTCTTAATTGATTCTTTTGGTTTCCAGGCATAGACTCACAGGCTTATACATTGAAGGGACATCAGAAACAATCTAGTCAAATCCATCACCTGACAAATGATGAGAGGCAAGGTGCTTTGGAGGATAGAACATTGGATCTGCAAGCATGAAGGCCTGGGTTTTAAATTCCACCTCAAACATTTCCTCATTGTGTTATGCTGAAAAAGCCAATTAACTTCTCTAATATTTACTTTCACCATCTGTAAAGTGAATTTTAGATCAATTACCATTATAATCTCTTCAAGCTCATAATTTACGAGCCCATGAAATCAAAACTCAGAGAATTTAATTGACTCACCACAGGTTATGCAAGCAAGAATCCTTATACTCAGGAGCATCATGATGAACACGTTTTATTTTTTTCAGTCAAAATTATTCCTATTTCCCCCATTAAATATTAAACATGAAACAATTTAAAGTGTCCATTCAACAACTCAACAAAGATTTATCATATGAAAGGTATTGAGGATACACAGATCTTGCCTTCATGGTACTTACCTTCAAAAGATTATCACGCTGAGCCAGACTCTTCCTTTTCTTGGCTCAATATTTGGAGCTTCTGTTGATATAGTTGAAACCCAAATGTACCATACCAAATTATTTTGTAAAAGTCTGGACCATACTTGCTCTAAGGTCTCTTTCAGGTCCCGTGATGTCTCAGTCTGAATTCATGTAGAGAGCAGTAAATGAAGGAACGTTAGGATTTAATTGAATCTTAATACAGAGAAGAATTTTTCAGAGAGGGAAATGCTCTCTGCAATATTCAGGGACTTACACTTTCTAATTTACAGCCTGGACTTTGTAAGCAATTCTAAATGTGTTGTTATTCAAGGCAGAAAACCAAGGGGTTGTGTAGGGTCTAGTTTATGGCCAGGAGCTTGTACAGTTGCCAACGCTCCTACTCCTAAGAGTTTATCTGTCTTAGATGGACGTTACCTTCAGTTTTGCCTAAAGTTAAATAAGAAAATTACTTACCTGAGAATGTACAGAGATTATTTTGATCAAGGAGTTTAGGACAATGATGTAGAAGGAAACATTATTCCCTCTACTAGGGGAGCTTCTACAACATTTGCCAAACCCTTTGCAGATGGGAACACTTATGTATTCATATTTGTCTATGTATTTAGATATGTACTGAATCTGAAAAATGTTTATTATGGGTTTTGGAAGAAATTGATTTTTTCTATATTAACTAAAATTCTGAACATTTATATGAAATAGTAAACAGTACTGCTCTCCATCTCTATATCCCTCTTAATTTTCGAGGCAGTGTGTGTCAGTCTACAAGCATTGATGAAGTGCCTACCATACCAGGTGCTGCACTAGGTGCTGTAGATATGAAGACGTGTGTGTATTTGTGTGTGTGTTTGTGTGTGTGTGTGTGTGTGTGTGTGTGTGTGTGTGTGAGAGAGAGAGAGAGAGAGAGAGAGAGAAATTAAAAAGAGACATAGAGAGTATTGAGAAAGTATGTTGTGGGGGAGGGGGAAAACAGCCATCTGCACACATAGGAACACATAATTGACTGCAGAAAACAGACCAGATGACATTCCTACATTGGATACATAACATTCTATACAATTTTCCCAATAACATGGAATGTCATATGCTGTATTCATTCACCTTTTGCTAACCTGGCTTTAGAACTCCTATAGAGAGACACAAGTTAAGTGACCATTCTGAGCCACGGATCTGTGTGGCTGGTGAGGGCAGCCTTTGTGATGGATTACCCTAAACCAATCATGCCAAACATCGTCTTCATTGGGGGCATCAACTGTGCCGGTGCCAAGCAGCTCTCTCAGCTGGGTATGTGATATTTTAGCCAACACGGCAGATGCTGTTCAGTGGGCTAATTAAAGCATCTTCTTTCTTAAGAGAAAACATGACTGTATACTTAATTAGCCCCCAAAGGTAAGATCATCCAGGGTGGTCCCAGAAAATCATTATAAGCTCTATAGATACAAAGTAGAGGTGATGGTTGACATGGGGATAGTTTGCCTGCAGACAGCTTTTTGCAGTGATTTCTTTGTTTTTTTTTTTATTTTATTACACCAGTCTTTTGTGCAATATGAAATCAGGAGACCTGGTTCTAGTCCGGGATCTGCTACTGTCTAGCTGTGTGGCCTTGGACAAATGAATTTATTTTGCCAAGTCAGACCCTTCTGCCTGTACAAGAGATCCCCTTCCATCCTGCCTTCTCCAGCATCTACACTCTTGCTAATCTTTCAGTTCTTCCTGGCTATTGGCTATTTCTCTGTCACCTACAAACATGCACTTTGCTCCCCCTTCTTCAAAATATACTCATTTGGTATATCTGTACTTGTGGACTACTATCCTGTGTCTCTCTGGGTTTCTTGCGGCTAAACTCCTTGAGAAGGTAATCCACAACATGAGTTTCCACTTCCCTTCTTTCATTCTATTCTTAAATCTTCAGTCTGGATTCTCACTGCATCTTTCAACCCAAACTGCCCTCTCCAAAGTTATCAATAATCTCATAATGGCCAAATCCTATGACCTTTTCTCATTTCTCATCCTTCTTGATCTCTCTGCAGTCTTGCACATCGTCAGTCATCTTCTCCTCTTTCCTGCCCTCTGGCCCTCCTCCTCACCTGACTACTTCTTCTCAGTCTCCTTTGCTGGATCAGTGTCTAGGTTATGCCCACTTCTCATGGGTGTCCCACGAATCTCTGTCCAGCAGCATCTTCTCCTATTGTATTTTATCTCAAGATCTCATCATTTCCCATGGTTCCAAATGTTATCTCTGTGCTGATGATTCTCAGATTATCCAGCCTTAACCTCTCTGCTGATCTCTAGTCTAACATCTCTAACTGCCTGTTGGACCTATCAAACTGGATGCCTTACAGACATCTGCATGTCAGCATTCCCCAAAGTGAATATTCTCTGTGTCTCCAAACCATTCTGTCCTCCTGACTTTCCTGTTATTCTCAAGGGCACTACCGTCCTCCCAGTCTGTAGACTCATGGGTCATGTGTTATCCTTGACTGCTCACTCTTTTTCACCTCCCCATTCAATATGGCTTATGCCAAGTTCCATTAATTTTGTCTTTGTAATATTTCTCCTCCTAGATTGCCTTGCTAGTATCACTCCCCTTCTTCTCTTCTCTGACACCATCACCCCCCTGGGTCAGGCCCTTCTCACCTCACCTTACCCCTGTACTCTTGCCATAGACTAATGGTTGGACAGCTTTGCAGAGATGGCCATAGGACACCAACCTTGGCCCTGGGCTCTGCTGGGGCTGGCTTTCTTTGCCGGGGGGAGGCTGCTGGTGATCTCCTGTGATGGCAACCACTGACTCAGCATACATGAATTGGTCCAGGAGCTCAGGCCATGAAAGTGTTGTCCTGGCAATGGAGCTGTCTTTGTGTGTCAGGGAAAGACAGCACTACACTTTGAGGACCTCTCCAGTCATATTCAGCAAGGACCACTTTCAAGAATTAATGGGATTATGTTTAAACAATCAGGCTAGCAACTGTTGTGGGGGTGAAAGGCCAACACAAGCCCAACAACAAGCATGCTACCAGCACTCTGCAGAAGTTCAAGTTCTTTTGATCTGCTTTACTAAGGAAAGCAATGTTAAGGGATTAACAAGCTTACTTTAATCTGGCATACAAATACCATTCACTTAGTTCAGGGGGAAAAGCCAGCACCCTGAACTTCAAAGCAAAATACAAACAAATTACAAACATCAACAGACAGACCAAACACAATTCATAGTTATCAACATCTAAGTTCAGTCCAGGAGCTCATAACAAAGGCTGGCCCAGAGTCACTCGCGCCACCACGGCTGTGGGTAAGAGCTCCGAAAAATAGAAAGCCAACCCCTGGTTTTATATCTTTTTCAGCGTCAAGGGTGAGTCACACATGCGACTCACCCATATGACCTGAAATTGTCACAAAGAGGTGACTTAAACCCACGTGGTCTAAAAGCCTCTGATGTCCCAAACATGTCACTCAAACCTATGTAAACTAGGCCCTCCCCTGAGGCAAGGAGGTCACCAAGGACTCCCAATCTAATCAAGGAAACAAAGGCCAAACTCTTCAAGGGCACTTGGTTGAACTGAGTGCTAAGAGCCCAATTTGATTGTCAACACAGATCCGAATTTTATTTGAAATTGGACTCAAAACCTTTTGTGAAGAGATTTTTTGACTTTGCTGTAACCTTTAAGAGGATGTGTGACATGTATTAACTTCTGTAGAGACTTATTCTCTAACAATGAAAAGATGAAGTCCCTGGAAGAGGCCCACTATGATGCTTTATCAACTGATACCCCTAACCCCTGTGGACCCATTCTGGCACAGAATCTGGCCATCCCAACTGTTTACTTCTTCAGAGGACTCCCTTATGGTTTAGAAGCTGAAGGCGCTTAGTGCCCAAACCCATCTTCCTATATCCTCAGATTGGCCACAGGAAACACTGACTAAGTGACATTCCCACAGGGGGAAAAGAATATTCTAAACCCTTTTCCCCAGAACACGGCATGCTATTTCTACATGAAACCCTATCGTAACCTCATTTCAGAACTCCGTCAGAGGTTCATGAGTATAGTGGATGTTCTGAGACATGGATCTGTGTGGCTGGTGAGGACAGAGTTTGTGATGTGTTACCATAAGTCCATCATGTCAAATATGGTCTTCTTTGGGGGCATCATTTGCGACAGTGCCAAGCAGCTTTCTCAGGTTGGTAAGTGATATGTTAGCCAACATTGCAGGTGACCCCCGTGGGTTAATTAAAGGGTCTTCTTTCTAGGAGAAAATCTGACTACATTTTTAAATAATTGCCCAACATTTGGACATCCAGAGAATTCCAAGAAGACTGACTTATGATGTTTCTGATGTTTTCTTAAATAGTCAGAACTGTGGGATTAGATTGAGGCAGAGACATCTGTTTGAGGGCTTTTGTTTGCATTTTTGCCAGGATTTCTTTGCGTTCTCATTGTCTCTAGTTCTCCAGACTTTTGGGTTTTTAGGAATCAGGAAACCTGGTTCTGCCACTAAATAACTATGTGGCCATGGAGAAAGGAGTCTGACTTCTTTGAGGTTTATTTTCTTCTTTAGTCAATTAAAAAGATGTAATATACAGACTTAAGCTTACTAAATTAGTCTTTGGATCTTAGGTCAGAAGCTCACAGACTAATAGATTGAGGGGATCTTAGAGACCTCCCATGATTCCCTCCCATGATTTTGCAAATGGTAAGAGGTAATCTGTAATAGGGGATAGAACACTGGATGTGAAGTAATAAACACTTGCATTCCAACATTCCCTCACTCTGTTTTGCTGGGGAAGTCACTTACTGGAAAAACATTCTCACTCTCTGTACATCAGCTTCATCATCTGAAAAATGAACCTGACCTCAGTGACTTCTAAGATATCTTCAATTTCTCAGTCTATGAGCCAATAGTAGTGAGGGCAGTGGGGAGCAGAGCCAAGATCGTGTCTGGAAAACAGGGATTTGCCTAACATTCTCCCCCAGGACCTTCCAAACACATATAAAAATGGCTCTGAACAAATTCTGGAAATGCAGAACCCACAAAATAGCAGAGAGAAGCAGGGCTTCAGCCCAGGAGAGTGTGGATGTTTGCTGGGTAAGGTCTATCGCTGCAGCTAGGAGCAGAGTGGAATAGAGCCCAGCGTGGCCCATGCCAGAACCAACCAGACCAGGAGCTGGGCAGAACAGGCCTTAGCGCCCTGAATCAGTGAGCTTTGGCAGTTATCAGACTTCTCAACCCACAAACACCAAAAACAACAGAGAATGTTAGTGGGGAAAAAGAAACTGCCGGGGGACAGAGTGAAAGGAGTTCGTGATTGGCCACTGCCCCAGGGGACGGCAGAGGTGGTGCAACTTTGAGGCTGCATAAAGAGTTACAGCTGCAGTTGCTTCTGGCCCCAGGCCCACATGGTGGGAGGAATGAAGTGGCGGATCAGAGCAGGAGTTCAGAGTCTGCTTAAATCTGAGTTGTGGACCTGGTTGGTGTTTCTTGGGGGAAAAGGAGCACTTGTGTGGCAGAGCTTGCTGTATGGAAATAGCTCTGAAAGAAACAGCTTAGCCCCAAAATCTTGGGAAAAAATACTCTCTACTCTACAAGGAGTCATACTCTGATGAGAAGCTCAAGGGTCAAGTAGTTGGCAGGGAATATGGCCAGGCAGCAAAAATGGATTCAGATTCAGACTCACAATCTTTCTTTGGCAACAAAGAAGACCAAAACATACAGCCAGAAGTCAACAAAATAAATGACCCTACATCAAAAGCCTCCAAGAAAAACATGCACTGGTCTCAAGAAATAAAAGAGCTCAAAAAGGATTGGGAAAAACGAGTTAGAAAATTAGAGGAAAAATTGGGAAGAGAAATGAGAGTGATGCAGAAAAACCATGAAGAAACTAGTCAATGACATTCTAAAGGAGACCCCAAAAATACTGAAGAAAATAACACCTTAAAAATAGACTAACTCATATGGCAAAAGAGCTCCAAAAAGCCAATCAGGAGAAGGATTCATTGAAAGGCATAATTAGCTAAATGCAAAAGGAAGTCTAAAAGACCACTGAAGAAAATACTACCTTAAAAATTAGTTTGGAGCAAGTGGAAGCTAGTGACTTTATGAGAAATCAAGATATTTTAAAACAGAACCAAAGGAATGAAAAAATGGAAGACAATGTGAAATATCTCATTGGAAAAACCACTGACCTGGAAAATAGATATAGAAGAGATAATTTAAAAATTATTGGATTACATGAAAGCCATGATCAAAAAAGATATCGTCTTTCAAGAAATTATCAAGGAAAACTGCACTGATATTCTAGAGCCACAGGGCAAAATGGAAATTGAAAGAATCCATCGATCGCCTCCTCAAATAGATCCCAAAAAGAAATCTCCTAGGAATATTGTCGCCAAATTCCAGAGCTCTCATATCAAGGAGAAAATCCTGCAAGCAGCCAGAAAGAAACAATTTGAGTATTGTGGAAACATAATCAGGATAACACAAGATCTAGCAGCTTCTACATTAAGGGATCAAAGGGCTTGGAATATGATATTCCAGAGGTCAATGCAGCTAGGATTAAAAACAAGAACTACTTACCCAGCAAAACTGAGTATCATGCTCGAAAGCAAAACATTGGTTTTCAATAAAATAGAGGAAGTTCAAGCATTCTCAATGAAAACACCAGAGCTGAAAAGAAAATTTGACTTTCAAACACAAGAATGAAGAGAAGCATGAAAAGGTAAACAAGAAAGAGAATTCTTTTTTTTACTTTTTTTACTTTTTTTATTTTTATTTTACAACACACTGTTCTACATAATTTTGACTTCCAGATTTTCTCCCCTCCCTCCCCGTCCCTCCCCAAGATGACATGGAATCTCATATACCTACCATATATAACTTCACATTGGATTAATTTATACACTAGTCAAGCTGTGGAGAAGAATTATGACCAATATAATGAATCATGAGAGAGAAGGAACAGAACCAAAAAAAAACCCCAAAAACAAAAACAAAAGAGAAGAAAAAAGGTGAGCATGTAGTGCGCCTCAATCTGCATTCAAACTTTACAGTTCTTTCTCTGGGTGTAGATAGCTTTCTCCATCTTGAGTCCTTTGGAGTTGTCCTTGCACCTTGTGTTGCTGAGGAGAGGGAAATCTGTCAGAGTTGGTCCTCACAGAATCGAAATATCTGTGGTTGTGTACAATGTTCTCCTGGCTCTGCTCCGCTCACTCAGCATTATGTCGTGTAGGTTTTTCCAGGTTGTTATGAAGTCCCTATCATCCCCATTTCTTATGGCACAATAGTATTCCATTACCTTCATATACCACAGCTTGTTCAGACATTCCCCAATTGATGAGCATCCCTATGATTTCCAATTCTTGGCTACCACAAAAAGAGCCGCTATAAATATCTTTGTACATATGGGTCCCTTTCCCTCTTGTGTAATTTTTTTGGGATACATCCCTAGAAGTGGTATTGCTGGGTAAAAGGGTATGAACATTCCTATGGCTCTTTGGTTGTAGTTCCAAATTACTCCGCAAAATGGCTGGATCAGCTCACAACTCCACCAGCAAGGTAACAATGTTCCAATTTTCCCACATACTCTCCAGCATTTGTCATTTTCCTGTTATGTTATTTTAGCCAATCTGACAGGAGATATGTGGTATCTAAGAGTTGTTTTGATTTGCATTTCTCTAATCAGTAGTGATCAAGAGCATTTTTTCATATGCCTATAGATAGCTTTAATTTCTTCCTCTGAAAACTGCCTGTTCATATCCTTTGACCATTACTCAATTGGGGAATGGCTGGTATTCCTATATATTTGGCTCAGTTCACTGTATATTTTAGAAATGAGACCTTTATCAGAAAAACTAGTTGTAAAGACTTTCTCCCAATTTTCTGCTTCCCTCCTAATTTTTGTTGCATTGGCTTTTCTGTACAAAAACATTTCAATTTAACATAATCAAAATTATCCATTTTGCATTTTGTAAGGTGTAACCAGAATGGACTTTGTTGCTTCCCTGGACACTGGGGCTTCCTCTTCTGGGGCAGGAAGCTCAGTGGCCATGCCAAAAATCAGAGAACTTCCTGTGTGATGAGTCATGGGGCTGGCTGAGGTGAGGTGGTTAACCTGGTCTACGCTAGGGGGAGGGGCCAAGTGAAGAACCAATTGGCCCTGGTCATTCAAGCGGCGCTTGATGATGTCAAAAACTCTATAAGAGGGGAGAGGACAGCTTGAAGATCCCCTCTTACTTTTCCGTTTGGAGCCAGAGACACCTACAGCCGAAGCTGAGCTGCCGGTAGCAGAGCTGACTGGAGTGCTGAGCAAGGACTGGAGGCCCGTGGGTAATCTTCTTACCATAGAGGGGAAGCATGTCTACGATTTTGCTTTATACTATCCCACTTTTCTGTGGCCTCCTGGTTACCCTTGTGAGGCGGACTTATTGGGCCTGGAAGCTTTTGATGAAAATATCAGAATGGGGACACTGGTTTGTGGGCTTCTTACTGTGGAGTGTAAATACATGCTTTAGTTCTCCTGCCTTCTGCCTAGAGAATTCCTTATATCCTGCGGTTCCGGGCCTTTTAGGCACATATGAGATTCTCTTGGAAATCATAAATTCTGCCTTCCTAATATATAAGGCTCTCTGTCTCTTGTTGGGTCATGAATTCTTTTCTTTTCCATAAATCCAATACTTAAAATATTCCTTGCTCTCCCAAATTACTTATATTATCAGCTTTTACTCCGAAATCATGAACCCATTTTGACTTTATTCTGGTATATGGTGTAAGATATGGGTCTATGCCCAGTTTCTGCCCAACCATTTTCCACTTTTCCCAGCAGTTTTGGTGAAATAGTGAATTCTTAGCCCAGAAGCTGGCCTCTTTGGGTTTATCAAAGAGTAGATTGCTATAGTCGTTGACTTCTCCATCTTGTGTACCTATCTTATTCCACTGATTCACATCCCTGTTTCTTAGCCAGTACCAGGTAGTTTTGATTCCTCCTGTTCTGTAGTACAGTTTAATATCTGGTATGGCTAGGCCACATTCTCTAGCATTTCTTTTCATTAATACCCTAGATATTCTAGACCTCTTGTTTTCCAAATTAATTTTGTTATTATTTTGTCCAGCTCAGTAAAATAATTTTTTGTCATTTTTATTATATTAGCTCGTCCTAATCATGAGCAACTGATATTTTTCCATTTATTTAGATCTGACTTTATTCGTGTGAAAAGTGTTTCATAGTTATGTTCATATAGGCCCTGGGTTTGTCTTGGCAAATAGACTCCCAAATATTTCATAGTGTCTACAGTAACTTTGAATGGAATTTCTCTTTCTATCTCTTGCTGTTGGGATTTGTCAGTAATGTATAGGAATGCTGAGGATTTATGTGGGTTTATTTTATATCCTGCAACTTTGGTAAAGTTGTTTATTATTTCAAGTAGTTTTTTACTTGATTCTCTAGGATTCTCTAGATACATCATCATATCATCTGCAAAAAGTGATAACTTAGTTTCTTCTTTTCCTAATCTAATTCCTTCAATTTCTTTTTCTTCTCTTATTGCTACAGCTAACTTTTCTAGTACCAAATTGAATAGTAGGGGTGGTAATGGACATCCTTGTTTCAACCCTGATCTCATTGGGAATGCATCTAGCTTATCCCCATTACAAATAATGCTTGTTGATGGTTTTCGGTAGATGTTATTTATAATTTTTAGGAAGGTTCCATTTATTCCTATGCTTTACAGTGTTTTTAATAGGAATGGGTGTTGTACTTTGTCAAACGCTTTTTCTGCATCTATTGAGATGATCATATGGTTTCTGCCAGTTTTGTTGTTGATATCGTCAATTATGCTAATAGTTTTCATAATATTGAACAAGGTTTGTATTCCTGGAATAAATCCTACCTGGTCATAGTGTATTATTCTCGTGATGAGTTGCTGCAATCTTTTTGCTAATATTTTATGTAATATTGTTGCATCAATATTCATTAGAGAAATTTGTTTATAATTTTCTTTCTCTGTTTTGACTCTACCTGGTTTGGGTATTAGTACCATATTTGTGTATTTTAGGAAGGCAGAATTTATGATTTCAAAGAGGATCTCATATGCGCCTAAAAGGTCCGGAACCGCAGGATATAAGGAATTCTCTAGGCAGAAGGCAGGAGAACTAAAGCATGTATTTACACTCCACAATAACAAGCCCACAAACCAGCGTCCTCATTTTGATATTTTCATCAAAAGCTTCCAGGCCCAATAAGTCCGCCTTATAAGGGTAACTAGGAGGCCACAGAGAAGCGAGATGGTATAAGGCAAAATCGTATACATGCTTCCCCTCTACGGTAAGAAGATTACCCACTAGCCTCTAGTCAGCTCTGCTACTGGCAGCTCAGCTTCGGCTGTAGGTGTCTCTGGCTCCAACCGGAAAAGGAAAGGAGCATCTTCAAGCTGTCCTCTCCCCTCTTATAGAGTTTTTGACATCATCAAGCACCGCCTGAACGACCAGGGCCGATTGGTTCTTGACTTGGCTCTTCCCCCTAGCATAGACCACGTTAACACACTTCCCCTCAGCCAGCCCCACGACTCATCACACAGGAAGCTCTGGTCCTGCCCCGGAAGAGCAAGCCCCAGCGTCCAGGGAAGCTCAACGAGGCAAGCTGAGTCATTCAAAGAAAACAAAGTCCATTCTGGCTACATTGTGTCATAAAAAGAATTTGGTAGGACTCCTTCTTCACCTATTTTCCCAGATATTCTACAAAGTATTGGAATTAGTTGTTCTTTAAATGTTTGATAGAATTCACATGTAAAACCATCTGGCCCTGGAGACTTTTTTCCTAGGGAGTTCAATGATGGGATGCTCAATTGGTTTTTCTGACATGGGATTATTTAGAAATTTTACTTCCTTTTCTGTTAACCTGGGCAGTTTATGTTTTTTGTAGATATTCATCCATATCTCTAAGGTTGTGAAATTTATGGGCATAAAATTGGGCAAATAATTACTTATTATTGTTTTCATTTCCTCTTCATTAGAGGTGAACTCATCCTTTTCATTTTTCATACTGGTAAATTGATTTTCTTCTCTCTTTTTTTTAAATCAAATTGGCCAAAGGTTTATCAATTTTATTGGTTTTTTCATAAAACCAGCTCTTTGTTTTATTTATTACTTCAATAGTTTTCTTGGTTTAAATTTTATTAATCTCTCCTTTGATTTTAAACATTTCTAATTTGTTATTTAATTGGGGGTTTTCAATTTGCTCTTTTTCTAGCTTTTTCAGCTGTATGCCCAGATCATTGATCTCCTTTTTCCCTATTTTATTCATGTAAGCATTTAGGGATATAAAATTTCCCTACGAACTGCTTTTGCTGCATCACATAGGTTTTGGTATGTTGTTCCATTATTGTTATTCTCTTGAATGAAGTTATTAATTGTTTCTCTAATTTGTTCTTTGGCCCACTCATTCTTTAGAATTAGATTATTTAGTTTCCAATTAGCTTTTAGCTTATTTTTCCATGGTTCTTTATTAAAAATGATTCTTATTGCATCATGATCTGAAAAGGATGCTTCGACTACTTCTGCTTTTCGGCACTGGACTGTGAGGTTTTTATGCCCTAGTACATGGTCAATTTTTGAGTATGTGCCATGTACCGCTGAGAAGAAAGTATATTCCTTTTTATCCCCATTCAGTTTTCTCCAGAGGTCTATCATATCTGCCTTTTCTAAAATTCTGTTTACCTCCTTAACTTTTTTCTTATTTATTTTGAGGTTAGATTTATCAAATTCAGAAAGGGGGAGGTTGAGATCTCCCATTTCTTCCTGTAACTCCCTTAACCTCTCCTCTAAGAATTTGTATGCCTTACCACTTGGTGCATATATGTTAAGCAATGATATTGCTTCATTGTTTATGGTGCCTTCTAGCAGGATATAATGTCCTTCCTTATCTCTTTTAATTAAATGTATCTTTACTTTTGCTTTGTCTGAGATTAGGATTGCTACACCTGCTTTTTTTACTTTAGCTGAGACACAATATATTTTACTCCAGCCTTTTACCTTTACTCTGTTTGTATCCCCTAGTTTCAAATGTGTTTTTTGTAAACAACATATTGTAGGATTATGGTTTTTAATCCATTCTGCTGTCTGCTTTTGTTTTGTGAGAATGTTCAACCCCTGCACGTTCAGGGTTATGATTTCTATCTGTGTCTTTTTCTCCATCCTAATTCCCCCTGTTTATGCTTTTATTTCTCCCTTTCCCCTTCTCCTCCTCAACAAAGTTTTGCTTTTCACCGCCGCTTTCCTCAGTTAACCCTCCCTCTTTATTCCCCTCCCTTGTCTTACCATTTCCCACTTGCTACTTCTCCCCTCCCTTCTCACCAACCACCTCCCTTTTTTCCCCCCTTCCCCTCCTAATTCCTGTGGGACAAGTTAGATTTCTAAACTTATCAGGGTATGTTATTCCCTTCTTGAACTAGATCAGATGAGAGTAAAGCTCAAATACTGCTCTTCTCCCTCCCTTCTTTCCCTCTACTATAATATGTTTTTGTGCCGCTTCATTTGGGGTAATTTACCCTTTTCTACTACCTCCTTACCTCTTCTCTCATAGCCCTCCCTTTATATCTCTTACTTATATTTTTTAACTTTGCATCAGTTAATTTATACAGGCATTCACAATCTATGTATATCCCTTTCAATTGTCAAAATAGCTGTACCATTCTCAAGACTGACATATATATGTATATATGAAAAACATACATAAGATGATATAATCCCACATAAAGATGTAAACAACCTGCCCTTATTGGTTAATAAGGTTTGTGGGGTTTTTCCCCCTGGTTATCTTTTTATGTCTCTCTTGAGTTTTGTATTGGGAGATCAAATTTTCCATTGAGTTCTGGCCTTTTAATCAGGAAGGTCTGTAGGAAGGGAAGGGAAGTCAGGTGAGGGGGAATGAGTGAATCTTGCTCTCATCAGATTTGACCTAAGGAGGTAATACCATACATACTCAATTGGGTAACTTACCCCACAGGAAAAAAGGAGGAAGAAGAAGATAAAAAGGGGGGATGATAGAAGGGTGGGAAGATGGGGGTGGAGGTAATCAAAAACAAACACTTTTGAAAAGGGACAGGGTTAAGGGAGAAAATTGAATAAAGGGGGATAGGTTAGGAAGGAGCAAAATATAGTTAGTCTTTCACAACATGAGTATTGTGGAAGGGCTATACATAATTATATGTATGTGGCCTATGTTGAATTGCTTGACTTCTTAGAGAGGGTGTGTGGGAAGGGAAGAGGGGAGAGAATTTGGAACTCAAAGTTTTAAAAATGGATGTTCAAAAACAACAAAAAAAAGTTTTTGCATGCAACTAGAAAATAAGATACACAGGCAATGGGGCGTAGAAATTTATCTTGCCCTACAAGAAAGAAAGGGAAAAGGGGATGGGAGGGGAGTGGGGTGACAGAAGGGAGGGCTGACTGGGGAACAGGGCAACCAGAATATATGCCATCTTGGAGTGGGGGAAGGTAGAAATAGGGAGAAAATTTGCAATTCAAACTCTTGTGAAAATCAATGCTGAAAACTAAATATATTAAATAAAAAAAGAAATAGAAAAGGTGTCAAGGAAAAGCAGTTCTGTTGGGAGGGAAGGGAGGGCAGGTGAGGAGGAATGTGTGAATCTTGCTCTCATCAGATTTGACCTGAGAAGGTAATAACATACACACTTAATTGGGTATCTTGCCCCACAGACAAAAGGAGGAAAGGGGCAAAAAAGGGGGACAATAGAAGGGAGGACAGATATGAGGATGAGATAATCAAAAGCAAACACTTTTGAAAAGGGATAGGCTCAAAGGAGAAAACTGAATAAAGGGGGATAGGATAGGAAGGAGCAAAATATAGTTAGCCTTCCACAACATTAGTATTGTGGGAAGGTTTTGCATAATGATACAGAGTGACCTGTGTTGAATTGTTTGCCTTCCTAGGGAGGGTGGGTGGGGAGGAAGATGAGAGAGAATTTCGAACGCAAAGTTTTAAAAGCAGATGTTAAAAAACATTTTTACATGCAACTACGAAATAAGATGTACAGGCTATGGGGCATAGAAATCTATCTTACCCTACAAGAAAGTAAGGGAAAAGTGGATGGTGAGGAGTGGGGTGACAGAAGGGAGGCCTGACTGGGGAATGGGGCAATCAGAATATATGCCATCTTATAATGTGGTTCAGAAGATTAACTAATGGGAAATGGGCATAAAAGAGAGGAGAAGAAAGTCAGCAATAAGAGTGGATAGACAAGTTACTGAGAAAGTGTTTCCCTTCTCTTGGCCTTTGTTCTCCCTTCTCTGCAATGGGGAGATTTGATGAGGTGACTTCTAAATCCCACTGCACCTCGAAATTCGTAGGCTGTAATCTTTACATAAAAGTGTTGTCAAGGCAGCTTTGCTCTGAGTATGTTTTTGTTGGAACAGGTGAACATGGAACATGGAAAGCAGCCCTGAAAATGGCTCAGCAGCCATCACACCAGAGGTACCAGTCCTCACTGAACACATGGTTCATGTAAAGCAAACTTTCATATGGTGGTCAGAAGAATTGGTACAAGGATATTTTCAAGGTCTCTCTCAAGAACTTTGGAATGGATTCTGTGACATGGGATACACTGGCCCAGGACTGCTCAGCATGGTGTTCCCACATCAGAGAAAGCCTTGTGCTCTAGTAGCAAAGCAGAATTGAAATAGTTCAAAGGAAACACAGGATGAATAAGTTTGGAGTATCCACCCCAAATATTCACACAGACTACTTGTGCTCAATCTGTTCTAGAGCAATCTGAGCTTTCATTGGCCTGATCAGCCACAGCGGGACACATTAAATCTTGACTCAAGCGTAGTGATGTCATTTTGGCCCTCTTCAAGAACGAAGGGCAACAATCAACCAACCATGTTTTTGTTCCAAAGGAGGAGAGATCAATGGAGAGGGAGAGAGAGAGTGAGAGATTGACATTTCTTTTAATGATTAATATAAGGAAGTAAATCATTCATATATGTGAAGAATCAAAAGTTCAATCTCTTTTGTGATTACCCTTTGCCTTGTGAAATTGATTGCTTCCAGATAAATTTATGGCACAGGGTTGTGAAAACTGCCAGATTATAAAAGGGAACAGAGCAAAGCTTACCAGTCCTGCACTTTCTGAGGGATCCTAGACTTTGCAGATATGGCCCCAGGGCTCTGACCTTGGCCCTGGGCTCTCGTGGGGCTGGATCTCTGTGATGCCTATCTGGGTTTTGTCGAAGGAGGGAAGCTGCCGGTGATGCCCTTTGATGGTGCCATTGGCTCAGCACGTGTGAAGTGGTCCAGGAGCTCAGTCTGAGAGACCATAAGGCTGTTGTCTGGCAATAGAGCTATCCTATATGTCACGGAAGGACAGTACTACTCATTGAAGACCTTTACAGTCACATTCAGCAAGGGCCATTTTCAAGGCATATTGGGATATGACTTCCAATTGATGTTTGACCCAAAACCTTTTCTGAAGAGATTTTTCGACATTGCTGTACCCTTTAAGAGGATGGGTGACATGTACCTTAGCTTTTGTTATTCTATAACATGAAACTGATGAATTTTCTGTAAGAGGCCCACTATGATGCTGTTTTAACTGATCCCACTAATCTCTGTGGACCTGTTCTGGCACAGTATCTAGCCATCCCAACTGTTTATTTCTTGTGAGGACTCCCTTGGGTTTTAGATGCTGAAAGCAACCAGTGACCAGACCCATCTTCATATATCCCCAGATCAGCTACAGAAAACACAGACCAGATGACATTCCTACAGCAGGCAAAGAACATTCTATATTATTTGGTCCAGAACGTAGCATGCCATGTCACCATGAAGCCTATGGAAACCTGGCTTGAGAATCCCTTCAGAGATACATGAGTATAGTGGATGTTCTGAGCCATGGATCTGTGTGGCTTGTGAGGACAGACTTTGTGATGGATTACCCTAAAACCATCATGCCAAATACGGTCTTTACTGGTGACATCAATTGTGCCAGTGCCAAGCAGCTTTCTCAGGCTGGTATGTGATGTGTTAGCCAACATTGCAGATGGACCCAGTAGCTTAACGAGAGCATCTCGTTTCTAAGAGAATATCAGGCTACATTTTTAATTAGTCCCCTGACTTTTGGTGACCGAGGGTGGGCTGAGGAGAAGATTGCCTTATAAATTATGTGACATTTTCTAAATTAGGCAGAACCGTGGGGTTGGCTTGAGGCAGAGACATATGTCTGAGGGGTTTTGTTTGCATTTTGACAGGATTTCATTGTGTTTTCATTGGCTCTATGTCTCCCATCTTTCAGATTCTTAGGAATCCGGAGACCTGGAACTGCCACTGGCCAACAGTGTAGCCATGGGTAAAGGTGTCTGACCTCTTTGAAGTATATTTTCTTCTTTTATCAGTTAAAAGAGATTCAATACACATACTTGGGCTTCTTAAATTAGCCCTTGGGTCCTTGGTCAGAGGCTCACTGGCTCATAGATTGAAAGGACCTCAGAGACCTTCTGGTCTTTCCCCAAATGGTGAGAGACAGCATGGTTTGGTGGATAGAACACTGGACTTGAAGTCATGAAGATTTTGATTCAAATATTTTCTCAATCTCTGATGCTGGAAAAGCCATTTACTGGTTAGAGATGCCCACTCTCTGGGCATCAGTTTTATCATGCATAAAATGAGCTTGGATTCATTGACTTCTAAGGTCTCTTCAATTTCTCAGTCTATGAGCCTATAGAATTGAGGGCAGCTACATAGCACAGTGGATAGAGTGCCAGATAATAAGGGCCTTGACTAGGATGGAGGCTCTGTGACTGGAGAAAAGGCAAGATATATGACAGCTGATATGAACATAGACTCAATAAGGCATGGGACCTGAGACTAGGGCTGAATGAGAGGAATGACCCAACCCAATGTTGTGAATCCAGGTGACTGGAAGGCTGAGGATGCCATCAGCAGCAATGGAAGGGTTTGGGTGGAAAGTATTGGGAAGTTGGGAAAAACAGATTGATTTGTGTTTCAATTGCAATGCTCATTCAATTCACTAAAGTCTTGCTGCAAAATGATTTAAGGCAGAGAGACAATGCAGCCTAGCTGATAGAAAGGTGGCTGTGGAGTGAGGAAGATGAGGGTTCAAGTCTTCATCTGACCCAGTGAATTGCACATCAGGCCCTGTTTCTGACCAGAAGGCAGAAATGTTGCTATGAGTAGACAGGAAGGGTAGGAGACACTTGGGTGAGATGACCACATCATCTTCCCTTTATGGTGTGCAAGCAGGTGTGCTCTGACACACAGTGTAGACTTGGATGAGAAGGTTTCAAGGAGTTCTGAGAAGGGGGAGGGGCATCCGTTCTCTTAGGGCATTACAACTGAGCATCAGATGGCTCAAGGGGCCTTGGAGTCTTCCACGAATGAAACACACAGAAAGCCAAAGAGGAAGCTAGAGAGGGAGGAGGAGGATCAGAGGGTGCAGAAAATGGGAGAAAGCAATCTAAGGAAGAAGCAGGTGACACCAGTTTCCAGTGCAGCAGAAAAGTTAGGTCAGATGGGAATAGAAACCGCATCATAAGAGAGTAAGAAGTCAGCAGGAGGAAATTCATTCTGGTGCAGAATGCTTATTAATGGGAAATAGTTAGACAGAAGAGGAGAAGAAAAACAGCAATGGGAGAGGGCAGCCCAATTCCAGGGCAAATCCCTTCCCTTCTCTTGGCCTCAATTTTCTCTTCTGTAAATTGAAGGTGTTAGGTGAGATGACTTCTAAATGATCCTTGGGAGGCTGTGATCATTATGGACAGGGATTGTTAAGACACTTTTGCTCTGGGTGTGTTTTTGGTCCAGAGGAGGAGATATCAAGGGAGAGGAAGAAAGAGATATTGACATTTCTTTTAATGATTAATTTAAGAAAGTTAATCATATATGTGAAGAACTAAAAGTTCAATCCCTCTTCAAATTACCTATTTCTTCAATAACTTTATCCCTTCCATAACCAGACAAGACACAGAGTTGACAAGACATGGAACAGAGCAGAATTCATAAAGATCCTTCTCACTCTCAGGCATTCTAGACTTTGAAGAGATGGCCATGGGGTCTCTACCTTGGTCTTGGATTCTGTTGGGGCTAGCTCTCTGTGCTGCCTGCCTGGGCTTTGCCAAAGGAAGGAAGCTGCTGATGATCCCCCTGGATGGCAGCCACTGGCTTAGCATGTGTGAAATGATCCAGGAGCTCAGTCTGAGAGGCATGAAAGTGACATCCTGACACGGAGCTGTCTGTACACATTGGGGATTGATAGCAGTACAATTTGAGGACCTTTCCTGTCACTTTCAGCAAGGACCTTTTCCAGTCGATGAACCGCAATAGTTCCCATAAGCTGTTTGACTGACAACTTTTCCTGAAGAGATTTTTGATGCTGTTAAAACCTTGAAGAATGCCTTTGATATGTACTTTAACTTTTGTTCAGACTTTTTCTATAACAAGGAACTGATGACGTCCCTGAAGAGGCCCACTATGATGCCATTTTAACAGATCCCACTCTTCTCCATGAAGTCCTTGTGGCAAAGCATTTGTCCATTCCAGCTGTTTATTTTTGAGAGGACTCCCCAGTGGGTTAGATATTGAAAGCTCTCAGTGCTCTGCCCCAACTTCCTATACCCTAGAATAGCCACCAAAAACCCAGAATGGATAACCTTCCTACAGCATGTAAAGAACATTCTTGTACTCTTGGCCCCAGAACATGGCTTGCTATATAATGTATTAACCTTTTACAAGGCTGGCTTGAGAACTCCCTCAGAGAGACTTGAGCATAGTGGATGTTCTGAGCTATGCATCTGTGTGGCTTGTGCGGATAGACTTTGTAATGGATTACCATAAACCAATCATACCAAACATGGTCTTCACTGGGGGAATCAACTGTGCCAGTGCCAAGCAGTTCTCTCAGGTTGGTAGATGATTCATTGGCCAACATTGCAGCTGCCACCCAGTGGGTTCATTAGAACATCTTGTTTCTAAGATAAAATCTGGCTACATTTTTAATTACTCCCTGAACTTTTGCTATCCCAGGGTGTGCCTAGAAGAAGATTACCTTATAAGGTTTGTGAAATTTTTGTGAAATAAGTTAAACTGTGGTGTTGGACTGAGGCAGAGGGATCTGTCTGAGGGATTTTGTTTGCAAACATTTTTGTCATGATTTCCTTCCATTCTCATTATCTCTAGTTCTTCAGTCTTTCAGTTCCTTAGAAATTAGCAGACCTAGTTCAGCCACTGACAGCTGTGCAGATGAAGGAGTCTGATTTTTTGAAGTTTATTTTCCTCTTTAGTCAAATGAAGGAGATGTCTCATGGAGTCTTGGGCTTCTTCAATGAGTGTTTGAAGTGTTGGTCATGGCCTCACAGGTTCATAGGTTGGAGAGACTTCAGAAACCATCCAGTCCCTCCCCTCATTTAAAAATGAGATGCAACCTGGTTTAGCAGATAGAAACTGGATCTGAAGTCATGAAGATGTGAATTCAAAGGTTTTTTCACTCTCTGAAAGCCACCTACTGGACAAAGATGCCCACTTGCTAGATGTCAGTTTCATCATATGAAAAAATGAGAAGATTCAGTGACTTCTAAGGTCCCTTCTGGCTCTCAGTCTATGAGCCTATAGTACTGAGGGCAGCAAGATAGCACAGTGGATACAGTGCCAGGTGCAGAGAGACTTAACTAGGTTGGAGGCTCTGTGAGTGAAGAAATGGCAAGAAATGTAATAGATGATATGAATATGGATTCAATAGACTGGAGAAGGGGGGTGGGAAGGATAGCAAAGACCCAAAGCAAGGTTGTGAATCCAGGTGATTGGCAGCCTGGCAGTGCCACCAACAGAGATGGAAGGGTTTGGGTGGAGAGAAGTGTGACCTTGGGGAAAATAGGCTGATTTGTGTTTCAATTGCAATGATGATTCAATTCAGTAAACACATGTGGTGAAATGATTTAAGAAAGAGAGGCAGTGTGGATGAGATGATAGAGGGGAGGCCATGGAATGAGGAAGATGAGGGTTCAAGTCTTCCTGTGACCCAGTGAATTAGACATTATGGCCTGTTTCTGACCAGAAGGCAGAAATGTTCACATGAGCAGACAGGATGGGTAGGAGACAAATCATCTTCTCTTTATGGTATGTAAGCAGGTAAGATCTGACACACATTGTAGACATGGGAGAGGAGATTACAAAAAGTTCTGAGAAAAGAGAGGGGGATGCCCTCCCTTAGGACCTAACAACTGAACATCAGATGATTCATGGGTCCTTGTCATCTTCCAAGAATGAAACTCAGACACAAAACCAGAGAGGAAGATAGAGAGAAAGGCTGAGAATAAGAAGAGTTCAGTATATGGAGAGAGAGAGAAATCAAAGGAAGAAGCAAGGGACACCCAGAGTCCAGTGAAGCTGAAATGTCAGGTCAAGAACTGAAACCACATTATAAAGGAATAAGTGAGAAGTCAGGAGGAGGAAATTCAATCTGGCGCAGACAATTCATTAATGAGAAATGGGCAGAAAAGGGAGGAGAAGAAAGTTGGCAATGAGAGTGGGCAGCCAAGTTCCTAGATAAGTCCCTTCCCTTTCCTTGACCTGTTTTCCATTTTGTAAAATGGGGGGTATCGGATGAAATGACTTCTAAGTCCCCCTACACCTTGAATTTGAAAGGCTGTGATTGTGACATGTATTTCCAATACTATTTTGCTCTGAGTATGTTTTTTGTTCAGAGGGGGAGAGATCGATGGGGAGAGATAGAAAAAAAACTGATATTTATTTTAATAATTAATGTAAGGAAGTTAATCATCTATGTTATGTATCAAACATTCATTTCCTTTTCGAATTACCTGTTCCTTCATTAAATTTATTGTTTCCTCGATGAGAGAAAGATAAAGAACAAAGTTGTCAAGACAGGGAACTGAGCAAAGTTTACATAGACTTTGTTCACTCTCAGGGGTTCTGGTCTTTGCAAAGATGGCTACAGAGCTGCAACCTTCACAATGGGCTATGGTGGAGATGGCTCTCTGTGCTGCTTTCGTGGACTTTGCCAAAGTGGGGAAGCTGCTCTTGATCCCCCTGGATGGCAGCCACTGGCTCAGCATGCATGAAGTGGTCCAGGACCTCAGTCTGACAAGCCATCAAAGTGTCCTCCTGGCACCGGAGCTATCCCAGCACATCATGGATGGACAGTACTACACTCTGAGAACCTATCCTGTCACTTTCAGGAAGGACCTTCTAAAGGTGATGAACAGTAATAATTCCTGTAAGCTGTTTGACCCAGAACCTTTCCAGAAGAGATTTTTACTTTTTTTGTTACATTCAATTTTATTTGATATTTTTTAGTTTTCGGCATTGATTTCCACAAGATTTTGAGTTAGAAGTTTTCTCCCATGTCTACCCTCCCCCCCACTCCAAGATGGCATATATTCTGATTGCCCCGTTTCCTGGTCAGCCCTCCCTTCTATCACCCCCCTTCCTGTACCCCCCAATCCATTTTCTCCTTACTTTCTTGTTGAGCAACATAGATTTCTATGACCCATTGCCTGTATATCTCATTTCCCATTGCATGCAAAAACAATGGGTCTTTTTGAGCATCTGCTTTTAAAATTTTGAACTCCAAATTCTCTCCCCTTTTCCCTCCCCACCAACTCTCTGTAAGAAGGCAAGCAATTCAACACAAGCCACACATGTATCAATATGCAAAACACTCCCATAAATATTCATGTTATGTACCATTAACTACATTTCCCTCCCTCCTATTCTGTCTCCCTTTATTCAATTTACTCCCTTGATTCTGTCCTTTTCAAAAGTGTTTGCTTTTGATTACTTCTTCCCCCTCTCTGCCCTCCCTTCTATTGTCCCCTTTTTATCCCCTTCCATCTACTTTCATGTGGGGTAAGATGCCCATTTGAGTGTGTATGGTATTCCCTCATCAAGTCAAATCCGATGAGAGTAAGATTCACTCATTCCCCCTCACCTGTCCCCTCTTCCCTTCCAACAGAACTGTTTCTTCTTGCCACTTTTATGTGAGATAATTTACCCCATTCTGTCTCTCCCTTTCTTCTCTCAATATATTCCTCTCATTCTTTAATTTAATTTTATTTTTTTAGATATCATCGCTTCATATTCAACTCACCCTGTGCCCTCTCTCTCTCTCTCTCTCTCTCTCTCTCTCTCTCTCTCTCTCTCTCTCTCTCTGTGTGTGTGTGTATACATATACATATATACATATATATATATATATATATATATATATATATACACATATATATATGTATATGTTCCTTCAGCTACCCTAATAGGAATGTAAACAAAACAGTTCAACTTTATGATTTCTCTTTCTTGTTTACCTTTTCATGCTTCTCTTCATTCTTGTGTTTGAAAGTCAAATTTTCTATTCAGTCCTGGTCTTTTCACTGAGAAAGCTTGAAAGTCCTCTATTTTATTGAAAATCCACATTTTGCCTTGGAGCATTATATTCAGTTTTGCTGGGTAGGTGATTCTTGGTTTTAATCCTTGCTCTACTGACCTCTGGAATATCATATTCCAAGCCCTTCAATCCTTTAATGTAGAAGCTGCTAGATCTTGTATTATCCTTATTGTGTTTCCACAATACTCAAATTGTTTCTTTCTGGCTGATCGCAGTATTTTCTCCTTGATCTGGGAGCTCTGGAATTTGGCAAAAATATTCCTAGGAGTTTTCTTTTTGGGATCTTTTCCAGGAGGCAATCGGTGGATTCTTTAAATTCTATTTTACCCTCTGGCTCTAGAATATCAGGGCAGTTCTCCTTGATAATTTCTTGAAAGATGATATCTAGGCTCTTTTTTTGATTATGGCTTTCAGGTAGTCAAATAAGTTTTAAATTATCTCTCCTGGATCTATTTTCCAGTTCAGTGGCTTTTCCAATGCGATATTTCACATTGTCTTACATTTTTTCATTCCTTTGGTTCTGTTTTATAATATCTTGATGTCTCATAAAATCACTAGCTTCCACTTGTTCTAATCTAATTTTTAAGGTAGTATTTTCTTCAGTGGTTTTCCTTTTCCATTTGGGTAATTCTGCCTTTCAAGGCCTTCTTCTCATCATTGGCTTTTTGGAGCTCTTTTGCCATTTGAGTTAGTCTTTTTTTAAGGTGTTATTTTCTTCTGTGTTTTTTTTGGGTCTCCTTTAGCAAGTCATTGACTTGTTTTTCATGTTTTCTTTCATCTCTCTCATTTCTCTTCCCAGTTTTTCCTCTCCTCTTACTTGCTTTTTCAAACTCTTTTTAAGCTCTTCCATGGGCTGAGATCAATTCTTTTTTTGTTTTCTCAGAGGCTGTTGAGGTAGGCTCTTTGACTTTGTTGACTTCTGACTGTATGTTTTGATCTTCTTTGTAACCAAAAAAGGTACCTAGAATTTGAGTTTGAGACTGAGTTTGAGTCTGAGTTACTTTTCACTGCCAGTTCTTGTTGCCAGACAACTACTTGACCATTGACCTTTTTGTCATTGTATCACTGCCTGTAGAGTATAGAGTACTTTGTCTCAAGCTTTAGGGTCCAAGCATTACAGTTTTCAGAGCTACTTCTACTCCACTGTCACCCCAGGCTCCACCACAGCAGCGCTCCTCCTCCCCCAAGAACCACCAACAAGGACCTCAGTCAATGTCCAAGCAGTGCACAGCAAAAGGACCTTCTTTGGGCCCACAAAGTGCTCCTTGCTCTCCTGCTCTGATCTGCTGCTAGATTCCTCCCACATTGTAAGCCAGGGACTATGGAAGCAGCTGATGCTGGAGTTCTGGAAGCAGCCTCTGGAGCTTTCTGCTGCCACCTCTGCCACCGCTGCACCACCTCCGCCACCCCCAGGGCTGGTGCCCGGACCCATCTCAAAGCGATCCCGCAGTTTCCCACTGACCTGCTCTTTGGCGTTTGTGGGTTGAGAAGTCTGGTAACTGCCACAGCTCAATGATTCATGGCCCTAGGGCCTGTTCCCCTGGCTGACTACCAATCTGGTCTGTCCTGGCACAGCACACGCTGGGCTGTGCTCTGCTCCCAGCACCATGTGATAGACCCTTCCTTGTCACCATCCAGGTCATCCTGGGCTGGAGACCTGCTTACATCTGCACTTTTGTGTGTTCCACAGCTCTAAAATTTGTTCAGAGCCATTTTTACAGGTAGCTGGAGGGATTTGGGGGACAGCTTAAGCAAGTCCCTGCTTTCCAGGTGCCATCTTGGCTCCACCCCTGGGTTAGTCTGTTTTTTAAGGTGTTGTTTTCTTGAGTATTTTTGGGTCCCCTTTAGCAAGTTGTTGATTTGTTTTTCATGATTTTCTTGCGTCTCTCTTATTTCTCTTCCCAATTTTTCCTCTACTTTCTTACTTGCTTTTCCAAATCCTTTTTGAGCTCTTCCATATCAAGAGACCAATTTGTATTTTTCTTGGAGGATTTTTTTCATACTAATATTTTTATTTTATATTTAATGTTCAGCAAACTATTATACTAACATAAGCCAATTATTATATAGCATAAGTAGAGAAAATAATCGATATATGTAATTTAAGAAAAGTGTCAGTCTGAAAGCTCCTCTGCTGTCCTAAAAGCATCTTTGGGATAATTCTTGTAGCTGACAAGGAGAATACAGTTGATTAATACTGTTCCCACATGGTTTTAGTTTCTTTCCCTAGGTGTTATATTTTAAGAGCTCTTGGTTTCATGCAGTTAGGAGTTTATTAATGTTTGGTAGGGCAGTATCTGTTTAAAATAGTCTTAAATTTTTGTAGGTCAATGTTATATACAGGCAATTTTATCTGTGATACTATTCCAGTTTTTGTAGTTTATTTGTTGAATTCTTACGATATTTGGAAGTTTAAATTTGTACTATGGCAATCTGTTACCTGTGAGTTTATGAAGATTAGCAAGATTCTTATAAACAAAACTGGCTACTCAGTCAAGTCTTTCTAGGCACATAAATAAGTGCTAATTTTTTTTGTAACTTGCAGTAATATGTTGCACAGTTTTTGCCTTTCTGTATCAATTTACAAGTCTAATCTTCTTAAGAATAAACATTGCAATGGCCGCATGAAAACAGTGTCTTACCAGAGCTCTCTCACAAGGTCTGTCAGATTCCTATAAAAAAGTGAACTTGAGCAGATTTGAAAGAGTTACAAACAGCGAGCAGTCTGAGTGGGGCAAATTTCTGAGCCGGGAGAGTCTGAAAGGCTGAAGGCATGAATCTGTAGGCTCAGAGAGTGCTCAGCGTGTGGAGCTACTCCAGAACAAAGCAGAAGCGACCGGCCGGTAAACCCACGTGGGAGACAGGCTGGGAGAAAGCTGGCTGCCTGAAACCGGCGGAGATTCCCAGGCCTCCCAACACAGGACAGCAGTCTGTGAAAGCGACAAGAGGCAGCACAATGCCACCGGCCATGAAACACCAACTCCTGAGACTTGCAGCCTGAAGGAATGAAACGTGGCTTCTTGAACTTCCAGGACACATAATGGCCATGTAAATGGCTTTAATCCCTCAACCCCTCACCCAGAGAATTGCTTGGGAAAAAAAAGAATGCTGGAACAGAGGAGAAAGAAGCAGGGCTTCAGTGGTCGAATAGCAGGAGTTCATTAGTGACAGAGGGGCAAAGCTGGCAGGGGTCAACACCAGGAGCCCAGACCTAATGTTGTTCCCCCAGGGGAAGTGCCAGACATCAGCTCAAACAACAAACGGCTGAGACCATTGCTGAAGAGCAACAGTGCTGGAGAGCACCCACAGGTAGTGAGATGTCAGGGAGCCAGACCCCTCCCCCACACCTCAGGAAACTGAAGGGTATAATTCTCGACTCACAATCCCCAGAATAAGAAAGCTGGGACAGAGAGCTCTGAGCCCCAAAAGTAGAAATTTGTTGTAACGCCAGGAAAAGGCAAACCAACATGAAGAAGAACACAAAAAAAACCGAGGACAATAGATTCTTTTTAGGGAGAGAGGCATGATCAAAATACCAATCTGTAAGAGGACAGCAATGACAGTATAGATACATCTGATACCGCAAAAGATAATGTGAACTGGTCTCCAGCCCAAAAACCATTGCTGGAAGAGCTAAAGGAGGATTTAAAAAACCAAATTAGGGAGGTAAAAGAAAACATGGAAAAAATGGAAAAGTCCCTAAAGAATAAGATTGGTGAAGTGGCCACAAAGATTCAGAATCTAGAGAGAAAAGATGACACCCTGACAAGTAAAATCAACCAATTGGAAAAGGAGACACAAAAGCAAAAGGAAAACACTAACTTATTAAAAATTAGAGTTGAGCAAGTGGAAGCTAATGAATCTATGAAGCACCAAGAAGTAGTAAAACAAAATGTAAAGAATGAAAAAATAGAAAAAAATGTGAAATATCTGATTGGGAAAACAACTGATCTGAAAAAAAAGATCCAGGAGAGACTACTTAAGAGTTATTGGTCTACCGGAAATCCACAATGAAAAAAAGAGCCTTGACAGTATCTTCGAAGAAATTATCAACGACAACTGCCCAGAGGTCCTATAACCAGAGGGCAAAATACTCATTGAAAGAATTCACCAACCACCCCCAGAAAGAGATCCCAAACTGAAAACACCAGGAAATATCATAGCCAAAATTCAGAACTAGAAACTCAAGGAGAAAATATTGCAAGCAGCCAAAAAGAAGAAATTCAAATATCGTGGAACTACAATCAGGATCATGCAGGATCTCTCAGCTTCCAAATTAAAAAGACAGGAGATATTGGAATATGATATTCTGAAGGGCAAAGGAGCTGGGACTACAACCAAGGATCAACTACCCAGCAAAACTAAGCGTAATTTTTCAGGCAAGGAGATGGACATTCAATGAAATGGGGGAATTCCAGACCTTCCTGATGAAAAGGCCGGAACTCAATGGAAAATTTGATCTCCAAATACAAAACTCAAGAGAGACATAAAAAGGTAACCAGGGGGAAAAACCCCCACAAAACTTATTAACCAATAAGGGCAAGTTGTTTGCATCTTTATGTGGGATTATGTCATCTTATGTATGATATATATATATGTGTGTGTGTGTGTGTGTGTGTGTGTGTGTGTGTATTTATATATATATATATATATATATATATATATATATATATATATATATATATATATATATATATATATATATGTCAGTCTTGACAATGGTACAGCTATTATGACAACTGAAAGGGATAAACATAGATTATGAATGCCTGTATAAATTAACTGATGTAAGGATTAAAAAAAAACATAAGCAAGTGATGTAAAGGGAGGGCTATGAGAGAAGAGATAAGTAGGCAGTAGAAAAGGGTAAATTACACCAAATGAAGAGGCACATATTATAGTACAGGGACAGAAGCAAGGGAGAAGAGCAGTATTTGACTTTTATTGTCATCTGATCTGGTTCAAGAAGGGAATAACGTACCTGATAAGTTTAGAAATCTAACTTCTCCTACTGGAAGTAGGAGGGGGAGGGGGGAAAAGGGTGGGGTGGTCGGAAGGGAGGGGAGAAGTAGCAAGTGGGAAACAGTAACATAAGGGAGGGGAAGAAAGAGGAAAGTAAACTGAGGAAGGCTGCGGTCAAAAGCAAAACTTTTTGAGGAAGACAAGGGGAAAGGTAGAAATAAAAGCATAAACAGGGGGAAATAGGATGGAGAAAAAGGCATAGATAGAAATCATAACTCTGAACGTGAATGGGATGAACTCTCACATAAAACAGAAGCAGAGGGCAGAATGGATTAAAAACCATAAACCTACAATATGCTGTTTACAAGAAACGCATTTGAAACAGGGGGACACACACAGGGTAAAGGTAAAAGACTGGAGTAAAATATATTTTGCCTCAGCTGAAGTAAAAAAAAAGCAGGTGTAGCAATCCTAATCTCAGACAAAGCAAAAGTAAAGATGGATTTGATTGAAAGACATAAGGAAGGACATTATATCCTGCTAAAAGGCACCATAAACAATGAAGCAATATCATTGTTTAACATATATGCACCAAGTGGTAACGCATACAAATTATTAGAGGAGAGGTTAAGGGAGTTACAGGAAGAAATAGACAGCAAAACTATAGTATTGGGACACCTCAACCTCCCCCTTTCTGAACTTGATAAATCTAACCTCAAAATAAATAAGAAAAAAATTAAGGAGGTAAACAGAATTTTAGGAAAGGCAGATATGATAGACCTCTGGAGAAAACTTAATGGGGATAAAAAGGAATATACTTTCCTTTCAGTGGTACATGGTACATACTCAAAAATTGACCATGTACTAGGGCATAAAAAACATCACAATCCAGTGAAGAAAGTCAGAAGTACTCAAAGCACACTTTTCAGACCATGATGCAATAAGAATTATTTGTAACAAAGAACCATGGAAAAATAAGCTAAAAATACTTGGAAACTAAATAATTTACTTCTAAAGAATGAAAGGGCCAAAGAACAAAGCAGAGAAACAATTAATAACCTCATTCAAGAGAATGACAATAATGAAACAAAATACCAAAACTTATGGGATGCAGCAAAAGCAGTTCTTACGGGAAGTTTTATATCCCTAAATGCTTACATGAATAAAATAGGGAAAAAGGAGATTAATGATCTAGGCATACAGCCGAAAAAGCTAGAAAAAGAGCAAATTGAAAACCCCCAATTAAATACCAAATTAGAAATACTGAAAATCAAAGGGGAAATTAATAAAATTGACACCAGGAAAACGATTGAATTAATAAATAAAGCAAAGAGCTGGTTTTATGAAAAAACCAATAAAAGTGATAAACCTTTGGCCAATTTGATTAAAAAAAAGAAAGAAGAAAATCAAATTACCAGTATGAAAAATGAAAAGGGTGAGGTCACCTCTAATGAAGAGGAAATCAAAACAATAATTAGGAATTATTTTGCGCAATTGTATGCCCATAAATTTGACAACCTTAGGGGTATGGATGAATATCTACAAAAACATACACTTCCCAGGTTAAAAGAAAACAAATTTAAATTTCTAAATAACCCCATCTCAGAAAAAGAAATTGTGCATGCCATCAATGAACTCCCTAGGAAAAAATCTCCAGGGTCAGATTGTTTTACATGTGAATTCTATCAAACATTTAAAGAACAATTGATTCCAGTATTTTATAGACTATTTGGGAAAATAGGTGAAGAAGGAGTCCTACCAAATTCTTTTTATGACACAAATATGGTACTAATACCCAAACCAGGTAGAGTCAAAACAGAGAAAGAAAATTATAGACCGATTTCTCCAATGAATATTGATGTAAAAATTTTAAATAAAATATTAGCAAAAAGATTGCAGCAACGTATCATGAGAATAATACACTATGACCAGGTAGGATTTATTCCAGAAACGCAAGGCTGGTTCAATATTAGGAAAGCTATTAGCATAATTGACCCTATCAAAAACAAAACAAGCAGAAACCATATGATCATCTCAATTGACGCAGATAAAGCCTTTGTCAAAATACAACACCCATTCCTATTAAAAACACTAGAAAGCATAGGAATAAGAGGAACCTTCCTTAAAATTATAAACAGCATCTACCTAAAATCATCGACAAGCATTTTTTGTAATGCAGATAAGCTAGATGCATTCCCATTAAGATCAGGGGTGAAACAAGGATGTCCATTATCACCCCTACTATTCAATTTGGTACTAGAAATGTTAGCTGTAGCAATAAGACAAGAAAAAGAAATTGAAGGAATTAGAATAGGAAAAGAAGAAACCAAATTATCACCTTTTGCAGACAATATGATGATTTATTTAGAAAATCCCAGAGAATCATGTAAAAAACTACTTGAAATAATAAACAACATTAGCAAAGTTGCAGGATGTAAAATAAACCCACATAAATCCTCAGCATTCCTATACATTACTGACAAAGCCCAACAGCAAGAGATAGAAAGAGAAATTCCATTCAAAGTTACCGTAGACACTATGAAATATTTAAGAGTCTATTTGCCAAGACAAACCCAGGGCCTACAAGAACATAACTATGGAACACTTTTCACATGAGTTAAGTCAGGTCTACATAAGTGGAAAAATATCAGTTGCTCATGGTTAGGCCAAGCTAATATAATAAAAATGACAATTTTACCTAAATTAATCTATTTATTCAGTGCCATACCAATTGAACTACCAAAAATTATTTTACAGAGCTGGACAAAGTAATAACAAAATTCATCTGTAAAAACAAGAGGTCTAGAATATCTAGGGTACTAATGAAAAGAAATGCTGGAGAAGGTAGCCTAGCCATACCAGATATTAAACTGTACTACAGAGCAGCAGTCATCAAAACTGCCTGGTACTGGTTAAGAAAGAAGGGTGTGGATCAGTGGAATAGGATAGGTACACAAGTAGGAGAAATCAACAAGTTTAGCAATCTACTCTTTGATAAACCCAAAGAGGCCAGCTTCTGGGCTAATAATTCACTATTTCACAAAAACTGTTGGGAAAATTGGAAAATGGTAGGGCAGAAACTGGACATAGACCAATATCTTACACCAGATACCAAAATAAAGTGAAAATGGGTTGATGATTTAGGAGTAAAGGCTGATACTATAAGTAATTTGGGAGATCAAGGAATAGTTTACTTATCAGATTTATGGAAAAGAAAAGAATTCATGACCCAAGAAGAGATAGAAAGCAATACAAAATGCAAAATGGATAATTTTGATTATGTCAAATTGAAATGTTTTTGTACAAAAAAAGCAAATGTAGCAAAAATTAGGAGGGAAGCAGAAAATTGGGAGAAAATCTTTACAACTAGTATCTCTGATAAAGGCCTCATTTCTAAAATATAGAGGGAACTGAGCCAAATATATAGGAATACAAGCCATTCCCCAATTGAGAAATGGTCAAAGGATATGAACAGGCAGTTTTCAGAGGAAGAAATTAAAGCTATCTATATGCATTTGAAAAAATGCTCTAAATCACTACTGATTAGAGAAATGCGAATCAAAACAACTCTTAGATACCACATCTCTCCTGTCAGATTGGCTAAAATAACAAAACAGGAAAATGATAAATGCTGGAGAGGATGTGAGAAAATTGAAACATTGTTACATTGCTGGTGGAGTTGTGAGATGATCCAGCCATTTTGGACAGTAATTTGGAACAACGCCCATAGGTCCATAAAAATGTTCATACCCTTTGACCCAGCAGTACCATTTCTAGGGTTGTATCCCAAAGAAATCACACAAGCAGGAAAAGGATTCATATGTACAAAAATATTTATAGCAGCTGTTTTTGTGGTAGCCAAGAATTGGAAATCAAAGGGATGCCCGTCAATTGGGGAATGGCTGAAGAAGCTGTGGTATATGAAGGTAATGGAATACTATTGTGCCATAAGAAATGGGGATGATACGGACTTAATAACAACCTGGAATAACCTACACGACAAAATGCTGAGTGAGCGGAGCAGAGCCAGAACATTGTAGACAACCACAGATATATGGATTCCGTGAGGACCAACCCTGACAGACTTCGCTCTTCTTGGCAACACAAGGTACAAAGACAACTCCAAAGGACTCACGATGGAGAATGCTATCTACATCCAGAGAAAGAACTATGAATTTTGAATGCAGATTGAGGCACACTTCATGCTTGCTTTTTTTTTTTCTTCTCTTTTGTTTTTGTTTTTGGGGTTTTTTTTGGTTCTGTTTTTTTCTTTCTCATGATTCATTCCATTGGTCATAAATCTCCACAACTTGACTAGTGTATAAATTAATTCAATGTGAAGTTATACATGGTAGTTATATGAGATTTCATGCAGTGTTGGGGAGGGAGGGGGGAGGCAGTGGAGAAAATTTGGAACTCAAAATTAAGTAGAACCATGTGTTGTAAACTAAAAATAAAAACAAAATAAAAAGAAAATACAAAAAAAAATAAACATTCCAGGAGCAGCTAGATGGTGCCGTGAGTAGAGCAGGAGCCCTGGAATCAGGAGGACCTGAATTCGAATCCAGCCTGAGACACTTGACACACTTGCTAGCTATGTGATCTTAGGCAAGTCACTTAACCTCAATTGCCCTGCCTTCCCCCCTCAAAAACAATCAAAGAATAAACATTCCATAAATTTTGGTTTTCATGATATTGCTCTCTCCTGTTTCTCATCCTATCTATTTGACTAATTTCTCAGTGTTCTTTGCTAGAATTTCACCCAGGTTACTCCCATTAACTGTGGATGCCCAACAACTTTCTCTCTTCTTCTATTCTTTCTCTATATTATTTCATTTGGAGATCTCACTAGCTCCCATGGCTTTAATTATCTCTACACTGATTATTCTCAGATCTATTTACCCAGCTCTAATCTCTGCTGGCCTACAGATTCTAACCTCCAACTATCCATTGAAAAGGTTAAACTGGATCTCCCATAGACATCTTAAACTCAACATGTCCCCAAACTGAACTCATTATCTTTCCCACCTGAACTCTCCCATGCTCCAAACTTCCCTATTATTCTTTTTATTTAATAATAAAATAATTTATTTAATATATTTAGTTTTCAGCATTGATTTTCACAAGAGTTTGAATTACATATTTTCTGCCCATTTCTACCGTCCCTCCCACTCAAATATGGCATTTATTCTAGTTGCCCTCTTCCCCAGTCAGCCCTCCCTTCTGTCACCCCACACACCTCCCACCCCGTTTTTCCTTCCTTTCTTGTAGGGCAAGATAAATTTCTATGCCCCATTGCCTTTGTAACTTATTTTCTAGTTACATGCAAAAATGGTTTTTTTTTGTTTTTGAATGTTTGTTTTTAAAACTTTGAGTTCCAAATTCTGTCCCCTCTTCTCTTCCCACCCACCCTCCCTAAGAAGTCAAGCAATTCAGCATACGCCACATGTGTATCATTATGTAAAGACCATCCACAATACTCATGTTGTGAAAGACTAACTATGTTTTGCTCCATCCTAACCTATCCCCCTTTATTGAATTTTCTCCCTTGACCATGTCCCGTTTAGAAAGTGTTTGTTTTTGATTACCTCCTCCCCCATCTGACCTCCCTTCTATCATCCCCCCTTTTTACCTTCTTCCTCCTTCTTTCCTGTGGGTTAAGATACCCAATTGAGTGTGTATGGTATTCCCTCCTCAGGTCAAATCTGATGCGAGGAAGATTTACTCATTCCCCCTCACCTGCCTTCTCTTCTCTTCCTACAGAACTGCTTTTTCTTGCTACTTTTATGTGAGATAATTTTCCCCATTCTATCTCTCCCTTTCTCCCTCTATCAATATATTCCTCTCTCATCCCTTAATTTGATTTTATTATTTTAGATATCATCCCTTCATATTCAACTCACCCTGTGCCCTCTCTCTCTCTCTCTCTCTCTCTCTCTCTCTCTCTCTCTATATATATATATATATATATATATATATATATATATATGTATATATACACATACATATATACACACATACACACACAAGTATATATATACGCACATATATATATGCACATATATATATACACACATTCCCTTCAGCTACTCTAATACTGATGTCTCATGAATCATACACATCATCTTTCCATATAGGAATGTAAACAAAACAGCTCAATTTTAGTAAGTCCCTTGCGATTTCTTTTTCTTGATTACCTTTTCATGCTTCTCTTGATTCTTGTGTTTAAAACTCAAATTTTCTATTCAGCTCTGGTCTTTTCACTGAGAAAGCTTGAAAGTCCTCTATTTTGTTGAAAATCCATATATTGCCTTGTAGCATGATACTCAGTTTTGCTGGGTAGGGGATTCTTGGTTTTAACCCTAGCTCCACTGACTTCCAGAATATCATATTCCAAGCCCTTTGATCTCTTAATGTAGAAGCTGCTAGATCTTTTATTATTCTGATTGTGTTTCCACAATCCTTAAACTGTTTCTTTCTGGCTGCTTGCAGTGTTTTCTTGGAGCTCTGGAATTTGGAGACAATATTCCTAGGAGATTTCTTTTTGGGATCTATTTGAGGAGGCGATCAGTGGATTCTTTCAATTTTTATTTAACCCTCTGGCTCTAGAATATCCAGGCAGTTCTCCTTGATAATTTCTTGAAAGATGATTTCTAGGCTCTTTTTTGATCATGACTTTCTGGTAGTTCAATAATTTTTAAATTATCTCTCCCAGATCTATTTTCCATGTCAGTGGTTTTTCTAATGAGATACTTCACATTGACTTCCACGTTTTCATTCCTTTGGTTCTGTTTTATAATATTGTGATTTCTCATCAAGTCACTAGCTTCCACTTGCTCCAATCTAATTTTTAAGGTAGTATTTTCTTCAGTGGTCTTTTGGACCTCCTTTTCCATTTAGCTAATTCTGCCTTTCAAGGCATTCTTCTCCTAATTGGCTTTTTGGAGCTCTTTTGCCATTTGAGTTGGTCTATTTTTAAAGGTGTTTTCTCCAGTATTTTTTGGGGTCTCCTTTAGCAAGTCATTGACTTCTTTTTCGTGGTTTTCTCGCATCCTTCTCATTTCTCTTCTCAATTTTTCCTCTAATTTTCTAACTTGCTTTTCCAAATCCCTTTTAAGCTCTTCCATGCCCTGAGACCACTTTATGTTTTTCTTGGAGGCTTTTGTTGTAGGCTCTTTGACTTTGTTGACTTCTACTGGCTGTATGCTTTGGTCTCCTTTGTCACCAAAGAAAGATTACAAAGTCTGAGATTGAATCTGGGTGCATTTTCACTGCCTGGCCATGTTCTCAGCCATCTTACTTGACCCTTGAGTTTTTTTCTCGGGGTATGACTGCTTGTAGAGTAAAGAGTAATATATTCCAAGCTTTAGGGGATGTGCTGTTTTTTTCAGAGCTATTGCAGTCAGCTCTGCCACACCAGCACTCCTCCTTCTGCGAGAACCCCCAACCCACACTGGACTCAGATCTTCAGCAGGCTCTGCAATCTTGCTCTGATCCTCCACTTAATTCCTCCCACCAGGTGGGACTGGGCCAGAAACAATGGCAGCTGTAGTTCTGTAGCTTCCCCACCTCCGCTGCCCCCGGGGTGATGACTGAACCGCAAACTCCTTCTTTCACTCTGTCCCCAGCAGCTTTTCCCACTAACCTTCTCCATTGTCTTCTGTGTTTGTGGGTTGAGAAGTCTGGTAACTGCTGCAGCTAACTGATTCAGGGCACTAGGGCCCCCTCCACCTGGCTCCCAGTCTGTTTAGTCCTGCTGCTACCTGTGCTGGGCTCTGCTCTGCCCCACTCCACTCCCAGCTCCATGCACGATAGACCTCCCCCAGTGACCATTCAGGCTGTCCTGCACTAGAGCCCTGCTTCCCTCTGCTATTTTGTGCACTCTGCAGTTCTTCTCTGTTGTCTTTGGTGTTTGAGGGTTGAGAAGTCTGGCAGCAGCCACAGCTCACTGATTCAGGGCACTAGCGCCTGCTTCTCCTGGCTCCTGGTCTGGTTTGTCTGCGCAGCCAATGCTGGGCTCTGCTCCACTCTGCTCCCAGCTCTGTGCATGATAGACCTCACCCAACAACCATCCACAATGTCCTGGCTGGAGCCCCGCTTCCCTCTCCTATATTGTGGGTTATGCAGTTCTAGAATTGGTTCAGAGCCATTTTTATAGGGTTTTGGAAGGACTTGGAGGGGACCTCACGCTAGTCCCTGCTTTCCAGCTGCCATCTTGGCTCTGCACCCCTTCTTGGAGGCTTTTGATGTCGGCTCTTTGACTTTCTTTATTTCCTATGGCTGTGTGTTTTGATCTTCTTTGTCACCAAAAAAAAAGATTCTAGAGTGTGAGTCTGAGTGTGAGTCTGTGTCCCTTTTCACTGCCTGGACATGTTCCCAGTCAACTACTTGACCTCTGAGCCTTTTGTCAGGGTGTGTCTGCTTGTAGAGTAGAGAGTGCTTTGTCCCAAGCTTTAGGGTCTGCTCTGTTGCTTTCAGAGCTACTTCTACTCCACTGTCACAGCAAGCTCTGACACATCAGTGCTCCTCTTTCCCCAAGAACTGCCAACAAGATTGCAACCCAGATCCAAGCAGAGCAAATCAAAGCCTGCACTCCTACTCTGGTCTGCCACTTGATTCCTGCCACTGGTCTGTCCTGGCGTGACCCATGCCGGGCTGTGCTCTGCTCCCAGCACCATGTGATAGACCCTTCCTTGTTATCATCCAGGCCATCCTGGGCTGGAGACCTGCTTCCCTCTGCTCTTTTGTGTGTTCCACAGCTCTAAAATTTGTTCAGAGCCATTTTTACAGGTGTTTGGAGGGATTTGGGGGAGAGCTTAAGCAAGTCCCTGCTTTCCAGCTGCCATCTTGGCTCCATCCCTTTGCCTTGATTTCTTTGTGTTTTCATTGTCTCTATTTCTCTAGTCCCTCAGGTCCTAAGAAAGTAGGAGACCTAGTTCTGCAAAAGACCTACTGTGTGGCCATGGGTAAAGGGATTTGACTTCTTTGCAGTTTACTGTCTCCTTTTGTCAGTTAAACAAGATGTAATACACAACCTTAAATGAGTCTTTGGGTCTTTGGTCGGAGGCTCACTGGCTCATAGATTGAAAGTACCTCAGAGAACTTCTAGTCCCTCCCGCCTTTTTACTTACAGTGAGAGAAAACCTGGTTTGGCGGACAGAACACTGGACTTGAAGTCATGAAAACTTAAATTTAAACATTGTCTCACTCTGTGATGCTGGGCAAGCCACTTACTGGATAGAGATGCCCATTCTTTGGGTATCAGTATATTTATCTGAATAATGTGCCAGTACTCAGGGACTTCTAATGTCTATTAACATTCTAAATCTATGAGCCTGTAGAACTGAGGTCAGCTAGATAGCACAGTGTATAGAGTGGAAGCTCTGTGAGTGGAGAAAAAGAAAGAGATACTACTGATGATATGAATATAGACTCATTAAGATATGGGAAGTGACTGGAGTCTGGGGAAGAAGCAGGGGAAAGACAGGAGAAGACAGTATAAAAATAATGAGGCACATTGAAGACAGATGCAGTTGATGGAAGGTAATGGAAGAGAGGATGAATTCATAGCTGGGGGGCAGAGGAAAGCCTCCTGAAGCAGGTGAAATGTGAACTGAGACCTGAAGGATGCCGTGAAAGCCAAGGTTCTACCAGAAAGACCTGCCTAGCAATACTGATAAAGACTGCTCTGTCCTAGACCATCAGGTTGTGGGGGAGGGAGGCCAGGCCCTGGACAGCTGTACTGGGCTCCTTGCCTCATGAAAATTAACAGGGAAATCTCTTCATTCAGAAAGGGACAGAGTGGTCATTACTTCCAAAGGCTCAACTCATTGATTTTTTGGACAAACAATTTTCAAATTCCATACCATTCCCCTTTCATGATTCCTTCATCTATCTCAGAAGGCCCATTGAGTGACATACCTGAACCATGTGAAAGGCCACACAGGCTAGAGGGTCATCAGAGTGAAGATTGTGTGTGTGTGTGTGTGTGTGTGTGTGTGTGTGTATGAAGTAGGGGGAAGGAGGAAATGCAGGGAGAGAGAAAGAGAGAGAGACAGAGAAAGAAAGAGACAGGGGGGACAGGGTTGTGAACAACCATCCCTACATATAGTAACACATAAACAATGTGTTCTTTGACATGTTATCACATTATACATAACATGTTGTTATCACATACCTGTCAATCATGTTTATTGTAACGCAGAATAAGAGAAAGAGATCTAAACGGAGAAACAGGAGATCTGATTTGAATCTGCATTCTACTTTTTGTGTGTCCTTGGGGCCTAAACATCTTAGCTTGGAATGCAGCTGAGGGCTGGGGCATGGCATCCCAGGAACCAAGGGGAGAGGTTCATCTTCTCTTTTCCTAACCCATCTCTTCTCTTTACTAAAGCAAATAATGGGACAGGCCAGAAATCCCATGCAATCAATCTTCCCTAGGATGTGATAGGTGAGGAAGGAGGTCTCAGATGTAGGAGAGGGATGGTTCTGTTCTGTCCTGCCCTATCATATCAGCACGCAATAATCATAATATAGATGATAATTGTCAAAATGCCTATGTGGTTCTGAATCACAGAATATATATGACTCTCCACTTAGAAGGTATAAGAAATAAACCATTTACTCAGATACCGAATAACCAGATCCCAAAACCAATAAGTCCACAACATCATTCCCCCTTCAAATGAATGGGGTGCAAAATCTTGGGGTAAGGGGTGGTCTCATCCTCTATACCTTCTTCCTGCTGAAATTTGAGGCAGACCTGTCCCTGCCCCAAGACGTCAAGAATCCCATTCGAGAGGTCAGTTCTTTAGTTGGCATCCAGAACGTGGTTGATGCTAGGTCCAGAGATGACACATCACAGTCACATACAGGTCCAGAAGTGACATCTGAACACAAAAGGTGACATCTGGATTAAGTGATCAGGCATCTGCTCTTGGATGGGACTAAGCCTGCAGGAAACAAATCTCACAAATAAATTTAACAAAAAAATGCAAAAAATGAAAAAAGAAACAATCATAGCCTAATTCATGATAGAATACATGAGTCATAGATACAGTTTCATAATCATTTTCTCCTGTTTACCATGAATTTCCCAATTTGATTTTTCCACGTAGCTAACCCATTAGCTACTGCTCATGAATCAGTGGATATATGACACTGTCCTCCTTTCTCTGTTTTAATAGCTTGATATACTGCCATCAAATGAGCATATTGATTACTTCCACCCATCCCAGTACTTTCCAAAGACCACTTAATACATAGGTTATAGGCTACTGCTTTCCAGTGTCTTTTATGGCCCAAATATCTTTTGCCTTACCATCAGTAAATCATGGATGCTCCTTCTGTTCTTCCATCAATCCATCATATCCATCATTCCACTTTACCAAAGATTGTACCAACTGTTGCTTTGGTTCATGGGGTTTGTCATTTCCATTGATTCAATTAGAGCAGAAACTCCAATTTTGCCTGTTTTCAATCTAGTCTGAATACACCATTTCCATTTAATTATGCTAGCCTCTTGTACACGCCTAATCCTATGAGATGCTGGGGTACTCATTACCCAAGTCATTATTGCTATTCTGGGCCTCAATATCACTTCATGGCCCAGAATCAGTTGTTCAGTCTCTACCAAAGCCTAATATGCAGCTAACAACTGCTTTTCAAAGTGCGTCTATTGTATTCCAGATGAAGGCAGTTTCCTTGACCAAAATCCTAAGGGCACATTTCAGTTTTGTTGTTTTTGCCATAAACTCCAGTTTCCATAGTCATCCTGTGCAGTCATTTCTAATTCCACTGGGCCACTTTGTATAGGCCATAAATCTAGAGCCAATTGTATAGCAGCTTTGGCTTCTTCAAAAGCTTTACTCTGTTCAAGCCCCAAATCAAATTCGTATTTTTTTTCCTTGTAACTTTATATAAAGGCTTCAAAATCTGTCCAACATATGGAATGTGATATCTCCAATATCCAAACAGTCCTATGAACTTTTGGGCCTCTTTCTTATTATTGGGGACAGGAAAATCTTGAATATTTTGTTGAGCTTGTGGAAGAATTTCCCCCAGTCTTTTATTCCACTGTATACACAAAAACTTTACAGTTTCAGCTGGTCCGTGAATCTTTACAGGGTTAATTTCCCATCCTTTGCTTTCCATGTGCTCAATTAAAAGTATCAAACTCTTCTCCATTTCTTTTACATTTTCTCCCTGTATCATAATATCATCTAGGTAGGGGTTAAACTGTACACCAAGTAACTTTAATTCATCCAAATGTTCAGCCACAATCCTCTGACAAATAGTTGGGTTATACAGATATCCTTCTGGCAATCGGGTAAAAGTATAATGTTGGCCCTGCCACATGAAAGCAAACTGGTTCCATTGTTTAGAGTCTATTAGGATAGTAAAGAAAGCATTGGCCAAATCAATAACTGTGTACCAAGTTCCATCATATTTCTGGATCCTTTCTATTAAGGTAACAGTATCTGGAACAGCAGCATACAAGGGAGGAATCACTTTATTTAATTGTCTATACTCCACTGTCATTCTCCACATTCCATCTGACTTTTGTACTGGCCATACAGAATTATTCCACTGAGTGCTTGTAGGGACTAACACTCCTACTTCAACATATTCCTTTGTAGTATTGGCAATTTCATCTTGCCCACCTGGCACACAATTCTGCTTCGAAGTAATTACTTTAGAAGGTTCAGGTAAAGTGATTGGGTCCATTTTTACTTTTCCCACTAAAATTGTATTAATTCCTATCTTTCTTACTGCAAATTGGTATCCACCTTCAGGTAATTCAGAGATACCTTTCAATATATCTATTCCAATGATGTATTCAGGAATGGGTACAATGACTATGGTATATTCTTTCTTAGGCAATTGTCTAATTTTCATCGTGAGTTTGACTTGTCTGGTTTTTATTTCAGTCCCTCCTAGTCCTGTGATGGTAACAGGAGTTCCATGCTTAAATTTGTCAGGGTTTCCATATGTCAAGGTGGCCTCTGCCCCAGTGTCTATCAATGCCCAAGTTATAATATTCGATCCATTTATCCAATATATAGTCAGATAAATATGTGTTGGTAACCAAAAATGGGCTCCTTAGCACTTAGTCAACAAGTGCCCTTGACTAGTTTGGCTTTTTCCCCTGAACTGAATGCTGTTTGTACGTTGGATTGGAGAAAGCTTGTCAGCCCCTTCACCTTGCTTCCCTTGCTTAAGCTGATTGAAAGAACCTGTGCTTTCCCCGGTGTACCTTACTCCCCCGCAGAAGCCGGATGGTTAAAAAGAGCTTCCGTTGGAGCCAGAGGCTGCTACAGCCACAGCTACAGCCACAGCCAAAGCTGAAGCAGGAGTTGCCGGTAGCAGAGCTGATCTACAGGAGGAAGCTGAACAAGGACTTGAAGCCAGTGGGTAATCTTTTTACCATAGAGGGGGAAGCATGATTTTGCTTTCCACCATCATGCTTCTCTGAAGCCTCCTGGTTACTCTTGTAAGGCGTACTTATTGGGCCTGGAAGCTTTTGATCAATATGCCAAAATGGGGATGCTGGTTCATGGGTTGGTTACTGTGGAGCCTAAATATATGCTTTGATTCTTCTGCCTCTTATCTTGAGAATTTCTTATATCCAGTGGTTCCAAACCTTTCAGACATATATATGATCCTCTTTGAGATTATAAACTCTGCCCTCCTAATACAGGTCTATAATCCCATCTGTGTGTTTCTTCAATCTCAGCTGGGGCTTGGCCTATTTCCTAGTGTCTCTGAAGGTTTGACTTACTTGCATACAAGGGTTGAAGATCTGTAGGATTTGTAGGGGTAGTTATTACCTCTCTATTCCATCTGCTCTTAAGCCCCTTATCTCGGTACATTTTGTATAGCTCATTAGTTGGAATACCATTTATTCTTCTAAAATCTACCCCTGCGATCAATAGAATATTAAACATTTCTTTTTTTGTCACTCTGTTCTGATGTTGAATCAGCTGGGTATTCACTCTTCTTTCCCGAGTAAATGTATCTTTTCCCCAGTGATCTAAATCTTTTAACTGTGAAATCTTATCTGGCACCTCTGAAAGAGGGTTCCCTACTTCCACAATTAGCAGAGTCAGAATTAAACGTTTATAAGCAGGGGGAGCTATTATAATGATCATATTCCTATGAGAGACTCCCAAGGGAGTAGCATAATAAACTTCAGCATTGCCTAACATAATAGCAGTCTTCATTACCTCCTACTTTACCTTTCTCATACAGTCTCTAAGTGTATACCAGGGTCTCTCTGCAGTAGGCCACCTAGATTCAGCAGGATATTCTGTATTACCACCCATGAAGCTAAAGTTAAATTTGCTTGTTTGGCTACCTCCTTGTAAATGATATTCCTTAAAAACTTGCTGTACAAAAAGATTCTGACTAATACTTATGAATCTCATGTCATCCACAGTATCTAAAGATACTCCTGCAGTCACTTCTTTACTGATTTTCATCATCCAACATACTAACGATTCTCCTGTTCTCTTAGTGAACCTACTCAAGATATCTGTGATTTCCTCCTGTGTAAAATCCTCCACCATCTCTCTGGACACTTTATCGTTATCTTGGGTTTCTTGCCTCCTTCGTGGAATGGGGCACACTGCTTTTGAGGACCTAACAGTTTATCATTCTCTTGTGAGACATTGTAGCATCCTGTTCCTCAAATTCTGATTTTTTATCATCCTGTCTACAGTCTCTCCCCCTGTCACCATGGCAACCTGCAGACTGGCAGAGCAGTTAGACTCGACCTGGGCTGGACTGAAATGTACTCTTGACCTCCTTGGCTCCCTGTGTCTTCTAGCCAAATTAACAGCAAAATCAGTAGATTCCTGAACAATAATCTGTTGTTCTGCTACCTGAGATTCCCCTTCTTTCTGTGGTATAGAAATATTCTCATTTGGGCTAACTATTTCACTAACTGTCTGATGATGATTTCTTTCTCTTAACAATCTGCCCCTGCTTTCATATATAATAAGGTACTCTATGAGTAAAATCCAGCCTCATCTAGAGATTACTGTTGGCAATTCTGTCTATAGCTTAACTGTAATTTCTTGCAAACATCTTTCCAAATCTTTACGTTCTCCCCGCTGTAGCTACTATTTCCAGTCCTCAGAAAAACCAGTGCCTTTAGACCATTCCCTTGTTAGGAAGAATAAGTTAGATGATCCCATCCTGGAATAACAATTTTTTTTAAAGCCCTTCTACCTCCAAATGGAGATCGTATACCTTGCAATCCAATCGTATACATCTCCAATTGTATCAGCAAGGTAACAATCATAATATAAATGAAAATTGTCAAAAGGGCTATGTGGTTCTTTATCACAAAATATACAGGACTCACCACACAGAAGGTAAAAGAAGTAAACCATTTATTCAGACACCAAGTAACCACATCCCAAAACCAGTAAGTCCAAAACTTCCCAGCTGATAACCCTCCATCCCACAACCTTCCACCACCTGCTGGAGCCTTGCCTCCAACAAGCAAACTTACAGCACAGCTATCACATGTTTCCTCTCTTTCCTTCAGCTCTAACTGCCATAACTGCTCTCTCAGCATTTCCTGTGACACAATTTCTTTTTTCCTCTCAGCACACTCCTCCCTCTACATGTGACTTAGGTTTCCTATGATGTTAGCAGGTCACATGGCCTATTAATAGGTGGAAAAGGACTTCAAATCTTAATTGCTATTACACCTATCAAATCACATCTTGATTGTTGGGTGGGGATCTGCATTACATAATTTAAGAGAGCATTGGTCAACCAGTTTAAGATCTTCCAAAAAGAAAAAAGTACGGAGACCCTTGACTAGGTTGGAGGCTCTGTGAGTGGAGAAAAGGCAAGATATCACAGATGATATAAACATAGACTCAATAAGTTATGGGAAGTGACTGGAGACAGGGGATGAAGGAAAAGAAATACCAGACTGAAGGTTGCCAGTCCAAGTGCCTGGAAGTCATCAACAGAGATGGAAAGGTTTGGGTGAAGAGGAGTGGGAAGTTGGGGGAAATAGAATGATTTGTGTTTCAATTGCATTGCCGATAAAATTCGCTAAACATTTGTTGGGAAATGATTTAAGAGAAGAGAAGAAGTGTGCCAGAGATGGTAGATAGGAGTCTGTGAAGTGAGGGAGTTGAGGGCTCATGTCTTCCTCTGTCCCAATGAATTACAAATCAGGTCCAGTTTCTAACCAAGAAGGCAGGAATGTTAGTATGAGCAGCCAGGAAGTGCAGTACATACTTGGGTCTTATGACCATGTCGTCTTCTCTTTAAGAGACATAAATGGGTATGATCTGACACACACTGTAGACTAGGGAGAGCAGGGTACAAGGAGTTCTGAGAAGAGAGAGGTGCATCTGCTCCCTTAGGACTTTAAAACAGAATATCTGATGAATGAAGAGGGCTTGGGGTCTTCCGACAATTAAACTCAGATAGAAAGACAAAGAGTTAGACAAAGCTAGAGAGAAAGGCTGAGAATCAGAGCAGTGCAGAAATTTGGGGAGAAAAATCCAAGGAAGAAGGAGGGGTCACCAGTGTCCAGTACAGTAGGAAAATCAGATCAGATGGGAGCAGAAACTGAATCATAAGAGAGTAAGTAGGAAGTCAGCATGAGGAAATTCAAGTGAGTGCAGAAAACTCAATAGAAAATTGGCAGATAAAGGAGGAAAAGAAAGTCGGCAATGAGAGTGGGCAGAAAAGTTCCTGGAAAAGTCATTCCTTTCTCCTGGCTTTAGTTTTCTCCTCTGTACAATGGGGAGATTTGATGAGATGACTTCTAAATCCCCCTCCACCTGGAAATTTGTAGGTTTTAATCCCCACATACAAGTGTTATCAAGGCAGTTTTGCTCAGAGAATGTTTTAGGTGCAAAGGTGGAGAGAACAATGGAGAGGGAGACAGAGATATTGACATTTCTTTTTAATGATTAATCTAAGGAAGTAAATCAGTTGTATATGTGAAGAGCCCAAAGCTCAATCTTTCTTGCAATTACTATTTGTCTCAAGAAATTTATTGCCTTTATAACCCCACGTATATAAGGCAGAGGGTTGTGAAAACTGCAAGGTTGTGAGAAGGAACAGAGAAGAGTTTAGAGACCCTGCTTTCTTAGAGATCCCGGATATTGCAGAGATGGCCGCAGGTTTCCGACCTCAGCCCTGGACTCTGGTGGGACTGGCTCTCTGTGCTGCCTGCCTGGGATTTGTCAATGGGGCGAGACTGCTGGTGATCCCCTTTGATGGCAGCCATTGGTTCAGCATGCGTGAAGTCGTCCAGGAGCTCAGCCTGAGAGGGCACAAAACTGTTGTCCTGGCACCTGAGCTGTCTTTGTATGTCAGGGAAGAACAGTACTACACTTTGAGGACCTTTCCAGTCACATTCAGCAAAGAGAGTTTTGAAGAATTAATGGGATCTAATTTCCAGTTGATGTTTGACCCAAAACCTTTTCTGAAGAGAATGTTGAACATGGCTGTATTCTTTAAGAGGTTTTCTCACATGTATTTTAGCTTTTGTACAGAATTATTCTATAACAAGGAACTGATGAAGTCCCTGGAAGAGGATCACTATGATGCCATTTTAACCGATCCCGCTTATCCCTGTGGAGCCATTGCGGCACAGTATCTGTCCATTCCAGCTGTTTACTTCTTGAGAGGACTCCCCTGTGGTTTAGATTCAGAAAGCACTCAATGCCCAGACCCATCTTCCTATGTCCCCAGATGGGCCACAGAAAACACAGACCATATGACCTTCTTACAGCGGGTCAAGAACTTTCTATATTCTTTCTCCTATCAGGTGGTGTGCCACATGTACATGAAACCCTATGAAAACCTGGCTTCAGAACTACTTCAGAGAGACATGAGTATAGTGGATGTTCTGAGCCATGGATCTGTGTGGCTTGTGAGGACAGACTTTGTGATGGATTACCCTAAGCCCATCATGCCAAACATGGTCTTCATTGGGGGCATCAACTGTGCCAGTGCCAAGGAGCTCTCTCAGGTTGGTATGTGATACCTTAGCTAACGTTGCAGGTGCCTCCCAGGGGGTTAATTAGAGCATCTCGTTTCTAAGAGGAAATTGAGCTACATCCGAGTGGTTTTGTTTACATTTTTACAAGATTTCTTTGTGTTCTCATTGTCTCTAGTTCAGTCTTTCAGTTCCTTAAAAATTAGGATACCTGGTTCTGCCACTGACCAACTGTGTGGCCATGGGGAAAGGAGTCTGACTTCTTTGAGGTTTATTTTCCTCTTTAGCCAGTTAAAAAGATGGAATCCACAGTCTTGTGCTTCTTAACTGAGTCTTTGGGTCTTTGGTCAGAAGTTCACAGACTCATAGGTTGAAGGGCCCTCGGAGACCATCTATTCCCTCCCATGATTTTACGAATAGTGTGAGGCAACTTGGTTTAAGGAATAGAACACTGGACTTGAAGTCATAAACCCTTGGATTTAAACATTTTCTCAGTCTATGATGATGGGGAAGCCACCTAGTGGACACAGATGCCAACTCTCTGGACATCAGTTTCATTATCTAAAAAATGAGAAGACTTAGTGACTTCTAAGGTCTCTTCAAGTTCTCAGTATATGAGCCTATAGAATTGAGGGCAGCTACATAGCACAGTGGATAGAGTGCTAGGTGATGAGGGCCTTGACCAGGTTGGAGGCTCTGTGAGAGGAGAAAAGGCAAGATATATGCCAGATGATATGAACATAGACTCACTAAGACATGGGAAGTGACTGGAGCCTGGGGGGGGGGGGGAAGGAGAGGAAAGACCCAATGCAAGGTTGTGAATACAAGTGAATGGCAGCCTTGCAGTGCCATCAACAGAGATGGAAGGGTTTTGGTGAAGAGCAGTGGGAAGTTGGGGAAAATTGACTGATTTGTATTCAGAATGCAATGCCATTTCAATTCACTAAAAAGCTTGTTGGGAAATGATTTAAGACACAGAGGCAGTTTGGCCTAAATGAGAGATGGGTGGCCATGGAGTCAGGAAGATGAGTATTCAAGTCTTCCTCTGACCTAATGAATTGCACAGCAGGGTCTATTTATGAACAAGAAGGCAAAAAGTTATTATGAACACACAGAAAGAGTAGGAAACACTTGAGTCCTATGACCATGTCATCTTCTCTTTATCATACACAAGTCGGTATGATATGACACACGCTGTAGACTTTCAGAGATATAGGAGATAGTGGCAGCCATCTTGTGACCAAAGGGAAATTATTAAGCAGTGAATTTCTTATCATTCCATAACCCTGGTGAAAGGTTCCTTTTTATCAGTACTCCAGATTTCTTCGGGGTGAAAACTCTCTTCACCTAAACAGCTGGCAATTCGTCCTCCACTCTTAGTCTTAGATAATTGTTTCAGGCACTAAGGCATTAAGTGACAGGGCATTATGAATTGCAGACCGCCTGCCACTCATTGTGCTGGGCACTGGTGCACCCAGGAAGGCAAAAACCACCCCTGCCCATTAGAAGCAGACACTCTAATGGGAGGGGACAATGTACAAATAATGAGGCACATTCTAGACAGATGCATCTGACAGAAGGTAATTGGAGAGAGGAAGAATCCATAGCTGGGGAGAAGAGGAAAGCCTCCTGAAGCAGAAGTGTGAACTGAGACCTGAGGCTTGCCAGAAAGGCCAAGGTTCTAACAGAGACACCTGTTGGCAATAGAGATGAAGACTCTGCTCTGCACTGTCCCATCAGGCTTTTGGTGGAGGGGGGAGGGGAAGGCCATCCCCTGAAAACAACTGCAATGGGCTCCTTGACTCATGAAAACTGAGGTGGAATCCTCCTCATTTAGGAAGGGACACAGTGGTCACTATTCCCAAGGTCTCATCTCACTGAAGGGTTCAACAAACACTTTCCAAACATCATTTCTTAGCAAACCCCCTTCGTAGTTCATCCATCTACTTTTGAAGGAACCTGGAGTGATGTGCCTGAACCATGTGAATGGCAACAGAGTCTGAAAGGTCATTAGAGTGTGGTATGTGTGTGTGTGAAGGAGACAGGGGGTGAGAGAGAGAGAGAGAGAGACAGAGAAAGAGAGACAGAGACAGAGAGACAAAGAGAGAGAAATAGAGACACAGAGAGAGAAGCAATAGAGACAATGTGAGAGAGTTGGCGAGGAATGTGAACAGCCATCCACACACATAGAAATACAGAAATAATGTATTCTGTGACATACTATCAGAGTATAGAAAACATATTATTATCACATACATATCAATCATGTTTATGGTAACATGGAATAAGAGAGATCTAAATTGAGAGACAGAAAACAAGAGTTTGAATCTGCATTCTGCTACTTGTGTGTCCTTGGGGCCTCAACATCTTAGCCTGACATGCAGCTGAGAGTGCTGGGGCATGGCATCCCAGCAACCAAGGAGCAAGGGGAAGGGGAGAGATTCATCTTCCCTTTTATTGTCTCATCTTCTCTTCTTTTTACTAAAGCCAATAATGTGACAGGCCATAAAGCTCAAGCAATCAATCTTCCTTAGGTTGTGATAGGAGAAGGAAGAGGTCTCAGACTAGGGGAGGGATGGGACTGTTCTGTCCTGGCCCATTAGACCACATCAGGGCTGTTGGCTGGAGTTCTAGGTGACATATCTTTAGGAGGGCATTGGTTGACAAGTCCAAGATCTTCCAGAAAAAGGCATCCAGGATGAGGAAAGGCCTCAAGATCAGGCCACAGAAGAGCCAGTGGAAGGAGCTGAGCAGCTGGACCTGGATGCCAGAGCACTTAGGGGGATATGAGCTGTACTCAAGCAGATGGACACTGTCTCGTGAGAGAAGCATTGGGTATGGTCTGCCTGGCCCCAGTGAACATGACCAGAAGGAATGGTTGGATAAGGACACTTTAGGCTTGCATATTTTTAGCTGTGACAATGAGAGCTTTCCCAAATTTGACCGTACTGACTCAGCAGGCAGTGGTTTTCTCCACAACCCAGTGTCTCAAATTCTCAGAGCCAGCATGCTACCTGTCAATCAACAAAATTTATTAAGCATCTGGCATGTGCCACACTCTGTGACTGTTCACTTATGGCTGAGACTATCTGGCCACTCAATTTCCTTCAAACTTTGAAATTCTACTAACCCTATGGCCAAAGACAAAGCCTCAGGTGCAAGCCAACTAACTTCTAGACAGAAGGGCCCTGGTGAGATAGGGAGAGAGGAAAGGATGGTGCTGGGCATCGAACTGAACTCCCCATGAGAGACAAAGGGAAAGGGAACACAGAACTAGCCCAAGAGAGGGCTAGGAACACTTCATGGATAGGGGGAGTTCTATTTTAACTTGAAGAAATTGTAGTTAAGTGACTTGCCCAGAGTCACACATCTAATCGTCATCAAGCATGTGAAACTAGATTTAAACTCAGGTCTTTCTGACTCCAGGGCCAATGCTCTAACCACTGTGCCCAGCTGGCCCATAGAGAGCTTTTAAATGAGGAAATTCTCCCTCTCAATGTAGGATGGCACCTTCTCTGGAATTTAGAGCTACATAGAGCACTGACGTTCAAAGAAGTGCCTAGGCACCCAGAGGGAGGAGGTTTCAGAGACAGGACTGAAATGCAGGTTTTACCGAAGCAGAGGTGAGCTCTAACCACTTCTCTGCATTGCCACTGGTAGAAATAAGAAGGAAGTTTTTAGCTGTTGGCATATGGTTTTTAGGGATTCTGTTCTGTTCCACAAGACTTCAGACCTTGCTTGTCAAGGCACAGTTGAAGGGCCATATTTATCCAGATTGCCTGGTCCCCAAACTCCCTCATTGTACATGCTTTGTATCTGCTTATGGGTCCACATGTTGAATTTGTAAGTAGAGTATGAGCTTCATGAGTGTAGAGATGCTTGTCTTTTTGTGTTTCTGCACCCAGCACATCACCTAATTGATTGGACATGGTAGGCACTTGGCAAATGCTCTGTTGGAGCATATTTAATTTCAAAAGCCTAGATGCCTTCTCCCACAGACTAATTAGTCTTCTGCAATTTTCCACACTAGATGAGGTGATGAGATCCTTGATTAGGTGGGAGGCTCTGTGAATGGAGAAAAGGCAAGAGATATAACAGATTGGTATGGGACATGACTGGAGACAGGGGATGAAGGATGGGCAAGAACCAACCCGAGAGAGTGAATCCAGGTGGCTGGAAGGCTGGGAGTGTACCACCAATGCCATATGAGTAGCTGCTGTGATTATGCAAATGTATTTTAAGGATCTAATCACCATCTATAATAGGAACTCCTCACTCAAGACTGAACTCGTAGAATATTTATTCTGTACACTAATATCAGACAAGATAACATTATGGAGATACCGGAAAGCAAAGCTTAACAGGGCAACAAAAGTATTTACACCTATTACCAGCCCTGAGAACACCACTATCTCAACTTACTTTCACAACTGAGAAGCTCCTAGATAACAACTACTTAAAAAGGTTGCAAGCTAATAGTCCCTTCCGGTGGGCAGGGTCCCACTCCAGAGGGTTTCTGCCCCTCACGAATTTTTGCCATCAGTATTCTCAGTGCTCAAAACCGCATACTAGTTTTATCCTCCTCCTCCTCCTGCTCCTCTTCTTCCTTCTCTTCTTCCTCCTCTTCCTCTTCCTCCCCCTCTTGCTCCTCCTCTGCCTTCTTCTTCTTCTTCTTCTTCTTCTTCTTCTTCTTCTTCTTCTTCTTCTTCTTCTTCTTATTTTTCTACTTCTTCTTCTTTTCCATTCATTTTCTCCCCTTTTCCTCAGTACATTCTATGTTAACGCTTTCTATATATACACAGTTCTACTTGGCAACTGATTGGCTAGAGCCCACATGCACGAAGGCATGAGAGCCCCTGTGCTTAGTCTCAGCATGGAACATCTGTGATTGGTGGGGTATGGTCATATGGGACTATTAACGGACCTAGAAGGTCTTCATATTCGATTAACCCAACAGGGTGCCATCAACCAAGATGGAAGAGTTTGGGGGAAGAAGAGTGGGAGGTCGGAGGAAATAAACCAATTTGTGTTTCAATTGCAATGCCGATTCAATTCAGTAAACACTTGTGGAGAAATGATTTAAGACATAGAGGCAATGTGGCAGAGAGGATAGAGGGGTGGACATGGAGTGAGGAAGATAAGGGTTCAAGTTTTCCTCTGACCCAATGAATTACGCATCAGGCCTGTTTCTGACCAAGAAGGCAAAAATGTTAATATGAGCGGAGAGGAAAGGTAGGAGATATTTGGGTCCTATGACCACATCATCTTCTCTTTATGGCATCTAGACAAGTATGATCTGACACACACTGTAGACTTGGGAGAGCAGGTTACAAGGAGCTCTGAGAAAGGAGAGGAGGATACCCACACTTAGGACCTTATAACTGAACATCAGGTGGCTCAAGAGGCCTGGTGGGGTCTTCCAAGAATGAAACTCAGATAGAAAGACAAAGGGAAAACTAGAGAGGAAGGAGAAGAATCAGACCTGCAGAAAATGGAGGAGAAATCCAAGGAGGAAGCAGGGTACACCTCTGTGTCCAGTGTGACCAGTGCAGCAGAAATGTCAAGTCAGATGGGAACAGAAACCACATCCTAAGAGAGAAGGTAAAAATCAGCAGGAGGAAATTCAGTCTGGTGCAGACCACTTGCTCATGGGAACTGGACAGAAAAGGAAGAAGAAGAAGGTTGGCAATGAGAGTAGGCAGAAAGTTCCTGGGAAAGTCTTTCCCTTCTCTTGGCCTTAGTTTTCTCTTCTGTACAATGGGGATATTTGGTGAGATGTCTTCTAAATCTCCCTCCACCTATAAATTTGGGAGGCCATTGTCAAGCATTGTCAAGACAGTTTTGCTCAGAGTGTTTTTTAGGTCCAGAGGAGGAGATAACAATGGAGAAGGAGAAATAGAAATTGACACTTTTTTAATGATTAATCTAAGGAAGTAAATCAATCATGTATACAAAGAACCAAAAGTCCAATCTCTCTTCCAATTAGTGTTTGCTTCATGAAATTTATTGCTTCCATGACCAGAAAAATATACAGCTTAGAGTCGTGAAAACTGCCACATTGTGAGAGAGAACAGAATAAAGTTTACCAATCCAGCTCTTTTGGAGGGATCTTGGATGTTACAGAGATGGCCACAAGGCTCCAACCTTGGCCCTGGGCTCTGGTGGGGCTGACTCTTTGGGCTGTCAGCTTGGACTTTGACAAAAGGGGAAGCTGCTGGTGATCCCCATGTATGGCAGTCACTGGCTCAGCATGTGTGAAATTGTTCAGGACCTCAGTCTGAGACTCTACCAAAGTGTTGTCTTGGCACCAGGGGTGTGCACGCATGCCACAAAAAGATAGTACTACACTTTGAGGAAGTTTCAAGTTATTTTCATCAAGGACTGCTTTCAAGAGTTAATGAAATGTCTTTTCCTTCGGACACTTGATGCAAAACTTATTTGGAGGGCGGAGCCAAGATGGCCACATGAAAACAACGTCTTACAGGAGCTCTTTCACAAGGTCTGTCAGATTCCTATACAAAAGTGAATGTGTGCAGATTTGAGAGAGTTAGAAACCACGAGCAGTCTGAGTGGGGCAAATTTCCAAGCCGGGACACTCTGAAAGACCAAAGGCATGAATCTGTACGCTTGGAGAGTGATCAGCATGCGGAGCTGCTCTAGACCAAAGCGGAAGCAGCCGGGCTGGGAAACCCACATGGGAGACAGGCTGGGAGAAAGCTGGGCACCCGAAACTGGAGGAGATCCCCAGTCCTCCCAACACAGGTCAGCAGTCTATGGAAGCGGCGAGAGGCAGTGCAACGCCACTGGCCATGAAACACCAGTTCCTGGTGCTTGCAGCCCAGAAACTTGGTTCTTGAAATTCCAGGAGACATAATGGCAAGGAAAATGGCACTAATCCTTCCCCTCCCCACCCAGAGAATTCCGGGGGTGGGGGGGAAAGAACGCTGGAACAGAGTAGATAGAAGTGGGTCTTCAGTGGCCAAATAGTAGAAGTTCATTAGTCCCAGAGGAGCACAGCAGGCAGGAGTCAACACCAGGAGCCCAGACCTAATGTTGTTCCCCCAGGGGAAGTGCCAGACATCAGCTCAAACAACAGACAGCTGAGACCATTGCCAAAGATCAACAGTGCTGGAGAGCACCCACAGGGAGTGAAACGTCAGGGAGTCAGACCCCCTCCCCCACACCTCAGGAAACTGAAGGGTATAATTCTCGACTCACAATCCCCAGAATAAGAAAGCTGGGACAGAGAGCCCTGAGCCCTAAAGGCAGATATTTGTTGCAAAGCCAGGAAAAGGCTAACCAAGATGAAGAAGAACACAAAAAAACCAAGGACCATTGATTCTTTTTATGGAGACAGGAATAATCAAAATACCAATTTGGAAGCGGGCAGCAATGACACTATAAATATGTCTCATACCTCAAAAGGAAATGTGAACTGGTCTCCAGCCCGAAAAGCATTGCTGGAAGAGCTAAAGGAGCACTTAAAAAATGAAATTAGGGAGCTAAAAGAAGATGAAATCAAGTCCCTAAAGAATAGGACTGGTGAAATGGCTACAGAGATACAGAATCTAAAGAGAGAAAATGATACCCTGAGAGGCAAAATCAACCAATTGGAAAAGGAGACTCAAAAGGAAAATGAAAACACTAACTCATTAAAAATTAGGGTTGACTCCCAAATATTTTATACTGTCTACGTAACTTTGAATGGAATTTCTCTTTCTATCTCTTGCTGTTGGGCTTTGTCAGTAATGTATAGGAATGCTGAGGATTTATGTGGGTTTATTTTATATCCTGCAACTTTGCTAAAGTTGTTTATTATTTCAAGTACTTTTTTACTTGATTCCCTAGGATTCTCTAAATAAATCATCATATCATCTGCAAAAAGTGATAATTTGGTTTCTTCTTTTCCTATTCTAATTCCTTCAATTTCTTTTTCTTGTCTTATTGCTACAGCTAATGTTTCTAGTACCAAATTGAACACTAGGGGTGATAATGGACATCCTTATTTCACCCCTGATCTTATTGGGAATGCATATAGCTTATCCTCATTACAAATAATGCTTCTTGATGGTTTTAGGTAGATGATATTTACAATTTTAAGGAAGGTTCCACTTATTCCTATGCTTTCTAGTGTTTTTAATAGGAATTGATGTTGTACTTTGTCAAAGGCTTTATCTGCATCTATTGAGATGATCATATGGTTTCTGCTAGTTTTGTTGTTGATATGGTCAATTATGCTGATAGTTTTCCTAATGCTGAATCAGCCTTGCATTCCTGGAATAAATCCTACCTGGTCATAGTGGATTATTCTCGTGATGAGTTGCTGCAATCTTTTTGCTAATATTTTATTTAAAATTTTTGCATCAATATTCATTAGAGAAATTGGTCTATAATTTTCTTTCTCTGTTTTGACTCTACCTGGTTTGGGTATTAGTACCATATTTGTGTCATAAAAAGAATTTGGTAGGACTCCTTCTTCACCTATTTTCTCAAATAGTCTACAAAGTATTGGAATTAGTTGTTCTTTAAATGTTTGATAGAATTCACATGTAAAACCATCTGGCCCTGGAGACTTTTTCCTAGGGAGTTCATTGATGGCATGCTCAATTTCTTTTTCTGAGATGGGGATATTAAGAAATTTCACTTCCTTTTCTGTTAGCCTGGGCAGTATATGTTTTTGTAGATATTCATCCATATCTGTAAGGTTGTCAAATTTATGGGCATACATTTGGCAAAAATAATTCCTTATTATTGTTTTGATTTCCTCTTCATTAGAGGTGACCTCACCCTTTTCATTTTTGATACTGTTAATTTGATTTTCTTCTTTCTTTTTTTTAATCAAATTGGACAAAGGTTTATCAATTTTATTGGTTTTTTCATAAAACCAGCTCTTTGTTTTATTTATTAATTCAATAGTTTTCTTGCCTCCAATTTTATTCATCTCTCCTTTGATTTTCATTATTTCTAATTTGGTATTTAATTGGGGGTTTTCAATTTGCTCTTTTTCTAGCTTTTTCAGCTGTATGCCCAGATCATTGATCTCCTCTTTCCCTATTTTATTCATGTAAGCATTTAGGGATATAAAACTTCCCCTAAGAACTGCTTTTGCTGCATCCCATAAGTTTTGGTATGTTGTTTCATTATTGTCATTCTCTTGAATGAAATTATTAATTGTTTCTCTGATTTGTTCTTTGGCCCACTCATTCTTTAGAATTAAATTATTTAGTTTCCAATTAGTTTTTAGCTTATTTTTCCATTGTTGTTTATTAAAAATGATACTGCATCATGATCTGAAAAGGATGCTTCGAATACTTCTGGTGTTCTCCACTAGATTGTGAGGTTTTTATGCCCTAGTACACGGTCAAGTTTTGAGTATGTGCCATGTACTTTTGAGAAGAAAGTATATTCCTTTTTATCCACATTCAGTTTCCTCCAGAGGTCTATCATATGTGCCTTTTCTAAAATTCTGTTTACCTCCTTAACTTTTTTCTTATTTATTTTGAGGTTAGATTTATCAAGTTCAGAAAGAGGGAGGTTGAGGTCTCCTAATATTATAGTTTGCTGTCTATTTCTTCCTTTAAGTCCCTTAACCTCTCATCTAAGAATTTGTATGCCTTAACACTTGCTGCATATATGTTAAGCAATGATATTTGGGAGTCTATTTACCAAGACAAACCCAGGGCCTATATGAACATAATTAAACTAAACTAATCTATTTTTCAGTGCCATACCAATTGAACTACCAAAAAAAATTACTGAGCTGGACAAAATAATAACAAAATTCATCTGGAAAAACAAGAGGTCTAGAATATCTAGTGTATTAATGAAAAGAAATGCTAGAGAAGGTGGCCTAGCCATACCAGATATTAAACTGTACTATACAGCAGCAGTCATCAAACCTGCCTGGTACTGGTTAAGAAACAGGGGTGTGGATCAGTGGAATAGGATAGCTACACAACTAGGAGAAATCAACAAGTTTAGCAATCTACACTTTGATAAACCCAAAGAGGCCAGCTTCTGGGCTAATAATTCAATATTTCACAAAAACTGTTGGGAAAATTGGAAAATGGTAGGGCAAAAATTGGGCATAGACCAATATCTTACACCATATACCAAAATAAAGTCAAAATGGGTTCATGATTTCAGAGTGAAAGCTGATACTATAAGTAATTTAGGAAAGCAAGGAATAGTTTACTTATCAGATTTATGGAAAAGAAAAGAATTCATGACCCAACAAGAGATAGAGAGCATTACAAAATGCAAAATGATTTGATTATGTCAAATTGAAATGTTTTTCTACAAAAAGCCAATGCAACAAAAATTAAGAGGGAAGCAGAAAACTGGAAGAAAATCTTTGCAACTAGTATCTCTGATAAAGGCCTCATTTTAAAATCTACAGGGAACTGACCCAAATATATAGGAATACAAGCCATTCCCCAATTGAGAAATGGTCAAAGGATATGAACAGGCAGTTTTCAGAGGAAGAAATTAAAGCTATCTCTAGGCATATGAAAAAATGCTCTGGATCACTACTGATTAGAGAAATGCAAATCAAAACAACTCTAAGATACCACATCTCTCCTGTCAGATTGGCGAAAATAACAAAACAGGAAAATGAGAAATGCAGGAAAGGATGTGGGGAAATTGTAACATTGTTACATTGCTGGTGGAGTCGTGAGCTGATCCAGCCATTTTGGAGAGCAATTTGGAACTATGCCCAAAGGGCTATAAATATGTGCATACTCTTTGACCCAGCAGTACCACTTCTAGGATTGTATCCCAAAGAAATCACACAAACGGGAAAAGGGCCCATATGTACAAGGATATTTATAGCGGCTATTTTTGTGGTAGCTATGAATTGGAAATCAAAGGGATGCCCATCAATTGGGGAATGGTTGAGCAAGCTGTGGTATATGAAGGTAATGGAATACTATTGTGCCATAAGAAATGGGGATGATATGGACTTCGTAACAACCTGGAAAAAACTACACAACATAATCCTGAGAGAGTGGAGCAGAGCCAGGAGAACATTGTACACAACCACAGATATATGGATTCCGTGAGGACCAACCCTGACAGACTTTGCTCTTCTCAGCAACGTAAGGTGCAAGGACAACTTCAGGGGACTCACGATGGAGAATGCTATCTACATCCAGAGAAAGAACTGTGAAGTTTGAATACGGATTGAGGCACACTACATGCTCGCCTTTTTTCTTCTGTTTTGTTTTTGTTTTTGGGTTTTTTTTTTTGTTCTGTCTCTTCTTTCTCATGATTCATTCCATTGGGCATAATTCTCCACAACTTGACTAGTGTATAAATTAATTCAATGCGAAAAAATATTAGGGTTGAGCAAGTGGAAGCTAATGAATCTGCGAGGCACCAAGAAGTAGTAAAATAAAATGTAGAGAATGAAAAAATAGAAAAAAATGTGCAATATATGATTGGGAAAAAAACTGACCTGGAAAATAGATCCAGGAGAGACAATTTAAGAGTTATTGGTCTAACAGAAATCCATGATGAATAAAGAGCCTTGACAGTATCTTCAAAGATAGTATCAAAGACAACTGCCCAGAGGTCCTAGAACCAGAGGGCAAAATAGTCATTGAAAGAATTCACCGATCACCCCCTGAAAGAGATCCCAAACTGAAAACACTAAGAAACATCATAGCCAAATTTCAGAACTACAAAGTCAAGGAGAAAATACTTCAAGCAGCCAAAAAGAAACAATTCAAAGATAGTGGAACTACAGTCAGGATCACGCAGGATCTCTCAGCATCCACCTTAAAAGATAGGAGAAATTGGAATATGATATTCTGGAGGACAAAGGAGCTGGGACTGCAACCTAGGATCAACTACCCAGCAAAACTAAGCATAATTTTTCAGGCAAGGAGATGGACATTCAATGATATGGGGAAATTCCAGAAATTCCTGATGAAAAGGTCAGAACTTAATGGAAAATTTGATCTCCAAATACAAAACTCAAGAGAGACATAAAAAGGTAAACAGGGGGAAAACTCCCCAAAAATTTATTAATCAATAAGGGCAAATTATTTGCATCTTTGAATTGGATTATGTCATCTTATGTATGTACTGATAATCAAAGGAGAGATCAATAAAATTGAAACCAAGACAACTATTGAATTAATAAATAAAACAAACAGCTGGTTTTATGAAAAAACCAATAAAATTGATAAACCTTTTTCAATTTGATTAAAAAAAAGAAAAAAGAAAATCAAATTACCAGTATCAAAAATGAAAAGGGTGAGTTCACCTCTAATGGAGAGGAAATCAAAACAATAATTAGGAATTAGTTTGCCCAATTGTATGGCCATAAATTTCACAACATTGAAGATATGGATGAATATCTACAAAAACATAAATTGCCCAGGGTAACAGAGAAGGAAGTAAAATTTCTAAATAACCCCATATCAGAAAAAGAAATTAAGCATGTTATCAATGAACTGCGTAGGAAAAAATCTCCAGGGCCAGGCGGTTTTACATGTGAATTCTATCAAACATTTAAAGAACAACTAATTCCTATACTTTGTACACTATTTGGGAAAATAGGTGAAGAAAGACTCCAACCAAATTCTTTTTATGACACAAATATGGTACTAATACCCAAACCAGGTAGAGTCAAAACAGAGAAAGAAAATTATAGACCAATCTCCCTAATGAATATTGATGCAAAAATTTTAAATACAATATTAGCAAAAAGATTGCAGCAACTTATCATGAGAATAATACACTATGACCAAGTAGGATTTATTCCAGGAATGCAAGGCTGGTTGAAAATTAGGATAACTATTATCATATTTTACCATGTCAACATCAAAATAGCAGAAACCATATGATCCTCTCAATAGATGCAGAAAAAGCCTTTGACAAAATACAACACCCATTCCTATTAAAACACTAGATAGCATAGGAATAAATGGAACCTTCCTTATAATTATAAATACCATCTACCTAAAACCATCAACAAGCATTATTTGTAATGGGGATAATCTAGATGCATTCCCAATAAGATCAGAGGTAAAAAAAAGGATGTCCATTATCACCCCTACTATTCAATTTGGTGCTAGGACAAAACAGGAAAATGATAAATGCAGGAAAGGATGTGGGGAAATTGGAACATTGTTACATTGCTGGTGGAGTTGTGAGCTGATCCAGCCATTTTTGAGAGTAATTTGGAACTATGCCCAAAGGGCTATAAAAATGTTCATACCCTTTGACCTAGCAAACCTCTTCTATGGTTGTATCCCAAAGAAATCACACAAGCGGGAAAAGGACCCTTATGTACAAAGATATTTATAGCGGCTCTTTTTGTGGTAGCCAAGAATTGGAAATCATAGGGATGCTCATCAATTGGGGAATGGCTGAACAAGCTGTGGTATATGAAGGTACTGGAATACTATTGTGCCATAAGAAAGGTGATGATACGGTCTTCATAACAACCTGGAAAAAACCTACACAACATAATGCTGAGTGAGTGGAGCAGAGCCAGGAGAACATTATACACAACCACAGATATATAGATCCTGTGAGGACCAACCCTGGCAGACTTTGCTCCTCTCAGCAACACAAGGTACAAAGGCAACTCCAAAGGACTCACGATGGAGAATGCTATCTACATCCAGGGAAAGAACTATGAAGCATGAATGCAGATTGAGGCACACTTCATGCTAGCCTCCCCCCCGCCACCTTTTTTTTTCTTTCCTTTTCTCTCTTTTGTTTTTGTTTTTGGGTTGGTTTTTTTTGTTCTTGTTTCTTCTTTGGAATGATTCATTTCATTGATCACAGTTCTTCTCCATAACTTGTGTATAAATTATTTCAATGCGAAGTTATACATACGATTCTATATGGAATTCCATGCTGTCTTGGGGACGGAGGGAGGAGATAGGGAAGAAAATCTGGAACTCAAAATTATGTAGAACAGAATGTTCTAAACTAAAAATAAAAATTTATTAAAAAAAGAAAATTTTTGACCTTGCTAGAGTCAGTCAGATGGTGATAGACATGTCCCTTAGCTTTTGTACAGACATGTCTATAAAAAGCAACTGATGAAGTCCTTGGAAGAGGCCCACTTTCAAGGAATTTTAACCGATCCCACTAATCCCTGTGGAGCCTTCGTGGCACTATATCTGTCCCTCCCAACTGTTTATTTCTTGAGGAATCCCCTGTGGTTTAGATGCTGAAAGCACTCAGTGCCCCGACCTATCTTTCTATATCTCCATAATGGCCACAGAAAACAGATCAGATCAACTTCCTACAGTGGGTAAAGAACATTCTATATCCTTTGGTCCATAACATAGCATGCCATGTCACCATGAAACCCTATGAAAACCTGGCTTCAGAACTCCTGCAGAGAGACATAAATAAAGTGAATGTTCTGAGCCATGGATCTGTGTGGCTTATCAGGACAGACTTTGTGATGGACTATCCCAAACCAATCATGCAAACATGGTCTTCACTGAGTGACTTAGTCACTCAAAGTTGTCCTTAAAACAGTGGGTTAATTAGAGCATCTTGTTTCTGAGAGAAAGTCCAGCTACATTATTAATTAGTGAACCAGCATGTGCCAAGATGGAGATTGACTTATACTTTTGTGACATTTTCTCAATTAGGCAGAACTGTTTGATTGGCTTGAGGCAGAGGGATATGTCTGAGTGATTTTGTTTGTAAACACATTTTGCCATGAATTTTTTTCTGTTCTCATTGTCTCTAGTTCTCCAGTCTTTCAGGTCCTTAGGCATCAAGAGACCTGATTGTGCCACTCGCCAACTGTGTGGCCACGGGTAAATGGGTCTGACTTCTTAGCAGTTTACTTTCTTCTTCACTCAAATGAGGGAGATACAGTACACAGACTTTGGCTTTTCAAATGAGGCTTCGGATCTTTGGACAGAAGCTCAAAGACTCATAGATTGAAGGGACCTCAGAGTATGTCCTAATATGTCCTTTCATTTTAAAAATGATGAGAGGTAACCTGGTTCACTAGATAGAACACTGCCCTTGGAGTCATGAAGGCTTGGAGTGAAACATTTTCTCACTCTGATGCTGGGAAGCCACTTACTGGACAGAGATGCCCTTCCTCTGGGCATCAGTTTCATCATCTGAAAAATGAGAAGACTCAGTGACTTCTAAGGTCTCCTCAGTTTCTAAAGCTATGAGCCTATAGAATTGAGGACAGTTAGATAGCACTGTGGATAGAGTGCTAAGTGATTAGGGCCTTCACTAGGTTGCAAGCTCTGTGAGAGGAGAAAAGGTAAGACATATAACAGGTGGCATGAAATAGACTCAATATGGCATGGTATCTGAATGGAGATCACGGTTGAAGGACTAGAAAGACCGGACTCAAGATGGTGAATCCAGGCAACTGGAAGGCCAGGGGTGCCTTCAACAGAGATGGAAGGGTTTGGGTGAAGAGGAGTGGAAGTTGGGGAAAATAGACTGATGTGTGTTTCAATTGCAATGAGAATTCAATTCAATAAACACTTGTGGAGAAATGATTTAAGACAGACAGGCAGTGTGACAGAAATGATAGAGCGGAGGCTATGGAGTGAGGAAGACATGGGTTCAAGTCTTCTCTGATCCAATCAGTTATACATCAGTGCGTGTTTCTGACCAAGAAGGTAGAAATGTCAGTATGAAAAGACAGGAAGTTTAGGAGACACTTGCATTCTATGTCCATGTCATCTTCTCTTTATGGCACCTAGGCAGGTATGATTTGACACACACTGTACACTAGGGAGAGCAGGTTACAAAGTGTTCTGAGAAAGAAGAGGAGGATCCCATCCCTTAGGACCTTATAACTGAACATCAGGTGGCTCAAGAGGCCTTGGGTTATTCTAGGAATGGAACTCAGTCAGAAAGCCAAAGAGGAAGCTAGAGAGGAAGGAGGATCAGAGAGTGCAGAAAATGAGAGACAAATTCAAGGAAGAAGCAGGGAACACCAGCGTCCAGTGCAGCAGAAAAGTTGAGTCAGACAGAAACATGAACCACATCAAAAGGGAGTAAGAAGTCAGGAGGAGGAAATTCAATCTGGTGCAGGCCTCTCATTAATGGGAAATGGCCTGAAAATGGAAGAGAAGAAAGTTGGCCATTGGAGAAGGCAAACGACTATTTGGGCAAATCCATTCCATTCTCTTGGCCTCAATTTTCTCTTCTGTACAAAAAAGAGATTGGATGAGATGATTTCTAAATTCCCTTCCACTTCGAAATCTTGGAGGTTGTAATCCTGACATACAAGTGTTGTCAAGAAAGTTTTGCTCTGAATATGTTTTTGGTACAGAGTAGGAGAGATCAATGGAGAGTGACAGAGAGAGAGAGAGAGAGAGAGAGAGAGAGAGAGAGAGAGAGAGAGATACTGAAATTCCTTCTAATGATTAATCTAAGGAAGTTAATCACATAAGTGAAGAATCAAAAATGCATTCTCTCTTCCAATTACCTTTTGCTTCATTAAATGTATTATTTCCATGACTAGGCAAAGATAAGTCACAGAGTTGTCAAGAGAGGAAACAGAGCAAGGTTTACAGACCCCATTCATTCTCAGGGGTTCTGGACTTTGAAGAGATGGCCACAGGGTCCTGACCTTGGCCCTGGGCTCTGATGGGTCTGGCTTTCTATGCTACCTGGGCTTTGACAAAGGTGGGGAGCTGCTGGCGATCCCCATGGATGGCAGCCACTGGCTCAGCATGTGTGAAGTGGTCCAGGAGCTCAGTCTGACAGGCCATGAAAGTGTTGTCCTGGCACCAGAGCTGTCCATGCACATCAGGGATGGACAGTAATACACTCTGAGGACCTTTTCAATCACTTTCAGCGGGGACCTTTTCCAGAAGATGATGCACAATAGTTCCAGTAAGATGTTTGACCCAGAACCTTTCCTGAAGAGACTTTTCAATATGATTACAACCTTGAAGCATGTCACTGATATGTACCTTGGCTTCTGCACAGACTTAGTCTACGAGAAGGAACTGATGAAGTGCCTGGAAGAGGCCCACTATGATATTGTTTTAACCTATCCCACTCTTCCCTGTGGAGCACTGGTGGGCCAGTAACTGTCTATTCCAGCTTTTTATTTCTTGTGAGGACTCCCCTGTGGTTTAGATGCTGAAAGCACTCGGTGCCCAGACCAATCTTCTTGTATTCCACAGACCAGATGACATTCCTACAGAGGGTAAAGAACATTCTATACTCTTTTCCTCGTAATGTGGAGTGCTATATGATTTATTCACCGTTTGCAAGCCTGGCTTCAGAACTCCTTCCGACAGACATGTGCACAGTGGATGTTCTGAGCTATGTATCTATATGGCTTCTGAGGTCAGATTTTGTGATGGATTGCCCTAAGCATATCATGCCAAACATGGTCTCCATTGGGGGGCATCAACTGTGCTACTGTCAAGTAGCTCTCTCTGGGTGGTATACGATGCCTTAGGCAACATTACAGGTGCCACCCAGTGGGTTAATTAGAGGATATTCTTTCTAAGAGAAAATCTGGCTACATTTTTAGTTAGCCCCCAAACTTTTGGTGTCCCAGGGTGCACAAGGAAATGGATTTCCTTATAATATTAGTGACATTTTCTGGAAAAGGCAGAACTGTGGGTTTGGATTGAGACAGAGGGATATGTACTAGGGGTTTGATTCGCATTTTTGCCATGATTTCTTTGTGTTCTCATTTTCTTTCTCCTCTCCTGCCTTGAAGGCATTGTTTGCTTGTGCATGCATGTTTGGTTTTATGCAAATAGTTTGAACATTCTAATGAATTTGGTTTGATATCAATATGGTACTTGCTGTTGTTAAGTCTTGTCTTACTCTTTGTGACATCATGGACCACAGTGTACCAGCTCTTCAGTCCCCCACCATCTCCCAAAGTCTATCCAAGTCCATGTTAGTGACACTATCTATCCATCTCAACTTCTGCCAGTGCCCTTTTCCTTTTGTGTGATCTACAGTAGGGGCTTCTTTGCCAATCTCCATTTTCTCTCTGCCTGCTTACTAAGTGCCCCCAGCCCCCTCTTCATCCAGTCAGATATTGAAGATTTCCTGAGTGCCAGGCACCCAGCTAAGCACCGGGGAGGAAGCAGTCAGCACAGACCCTGGCCCCTGCCCTGCCTGCTTCATTACCCCCAATAGGATAGCCTTCTTCACTTAGGTCTGATCTCTCAGTCTTCTTCCAGCTAGAACTGTATGATTCATTCCTAGGTAACCTTTGTGCAGCATGGCTCAAGGGTTTAACGTCTGTCACCTCCATTTACTACTTTCATCATCAAAAAAAATCTGTGAGTTGCGGATGCCAAGCAGAGCTTCCCATTGCACTTTGGATACCTGTGGCGGGGGTGGAAGGGGGAAGGGAGGGGATGAGTGGGGCCAGGCAGGGGAAAGGACAGGGAGGGGAAAGTTGGGGCAAGGACAGGCAAGGACACGGACAGGTAGGCAGAAAGCTGGGTGGAGTTTTCTGGGATTTTTGAAGCATATTTTTATTATTTAATATGTTTAGTTTTCAACATTGATTTCCACAAGATTTTGAGTTACAAATTTTCTCCTAATTTCTACCCTCTCCCACTCCAAGATGGCATACATTTTGATTGCTCCATTCTCCAGTCTTCCCCCCGTTCTGTCACCCCACTCCTCCCCAGTCCCTTTCCCCTTACTTTTGTTTGGGGCAAGATAGATTTGTATACCCCATTGCCAGTATATCTTGTTTCCCAGTTGCATGCAAAAACAACTTTTTTGAGCATTTGTTTTTAGAAGTTTGAATTCCAAATTCTCTCCCTTCTTCCCTCTCCACTCACCCTATTTGAGAAGGTAAGCAATTCAACATAGGCCACACATGTATCATTATGCAAAGCACTTCCATAATAGTCATATTGTAAAAGACTTACTATATTTCCCTCCATCCTATCTTGTCCTACTTTATTCAATTTCTCCCTTGACCCTGCCATTTTCAGAAGTATTTGCTTTTGATTACCTCCTCCCCTGATCTGCCCTGACTTCTATTATGCTCCCTCTCTTATCCTCTTCTTCGAATTTTCCTGTGGGGTAAGATATATATAGTATGTGTTTGTATGTATGTACGTATGTATGTATGTATGTATGTATGTATGTATATTCTCTTCAACTACACTAATAGTGAGAAACGTTTCATGACTTACACACAACATCTTTTGACGTAGGAATGTAAACAAAACAGTTCAACTTTAGTAAGTGCCTTATGATTTCTCTTTCCTGTTTACCTTTTCATACTTCTCCTGATTCTTGCATTTGAAAGTCAAATTTTCTATTCAGCTCTGGTCTTTTCATCGAGAAAGCTTGCAAGTCCTCTATTTTTTTCAAAATCCATATGTAGCCCCGCATTATTATGCATAGTTTTGCTGGGTAGGTGATTCTTGATTTTAATCCTAGCTTCTTTGACCTCTGAAATATCATGTTCCAAGCCCTTCAGTCCCTTAACGCAGTAGCTGCTAGATCTTGTGTTATCCTGATTGTGCTGCCATAATACTCAAATTGTTTCTTTCTGGCTGCTTGCAGTATTTTCTCCTTGATCTGGGAGCTCTGGAATTTGGTGACAATATTTCTACGAGTTTTCCTTTTGAGATCCCTTTCAAGAGGCAATCAGTGGATTCTTTCAATTTGTATTTTACCCTCTGGTTGTAGAATGTCAGGGCAGTTTTCCTTGATAATTTCTTGAAAGATGATTTCTAAGCTCCTTTTTTGATCATGACTTTCTGGTAGTTCAATAATTTTTAAATTATCTCTCCTGGATCTATTCTCCAGGTCAGTGGTTTTTCCAACAAAATATTTCACGTGGGTTTCCATTTATTCATTCTTTTGATTCTGTTTTATAATTTCTTGATTTCTCATAAAGTCACTAGCTTCCACTTGCTCCAATCCAATTTTTAAGGTGATATTTTGTTCAACGGTCTTTTGGACTTCCATTTCCATTTGGCTAATTCTGCCTTTTAAAGCATTCTTCTCCTCATTGGAATTTTGGGGCTCTTTGGCCATTTGGGTTAGTCTTCTTTTTAAGGTGCCATTTTCTTCAGTATTTCTTGGTGTCTCCTTTACAAGTCATTGACTTTTTTTTCCTTTTTTTGAAAATTATATTTTTATTTTTAGTTTCAACATTTAGTTTCACATGTTCTTGAGTTTCAATTTTTCTTCCCTTCCCTCCCTTCCTCCCTCCCCCCAACATGATGGCATGTAGTCTGATATAGATTCTACATAAACTTTCACATCAACCTTATCTACACAATAGTCAAGTGGCAAAGAAGAATCATGAGCAATGGAATGAACCATGAGAGAGAAGAAACAAAACTAAAACAAAAAAGAGAGCAAATTTGCACCCCGACTCCAAAGTTCTTTCTCTGGATGAAGCTAGCTTTTTCCATCATGAGTCTTTTGGAGCTATCTTTGAGCCTTGCATTGCTGGGGAGAGTCCAGTCTATCAAAGTTACTAATCACAGAATCAATATATCTGTGGTTGTGTATAATGTCTTCCTGGTTCTACTCCCCTTACTCAGCATCAGATCATGTAGCTCTTTCCAGGTTATTATGAAGTCTGTATCTTCCCCATTTCTTCTGGCACAATAGTATTCCATTACATTCATATACCACAAATCGTTCAGCCATTCCCCAATTGATGGGCAGTTCTTTGACACCACAAAAAGAGCAGCTATAAATATTTTTGTACATACAGGTCCCTTTTTCCACTTGTGTGATGTCTTTGGGATATAGCCAAAGGAGTGGTATCACAAGGCCAAAGGGTATGCATATTTTATAGCCCTTTGGGCATAGTTCCAATTTGCTCACCAAAAATGACTGTATCTGTTCACAACTCCACCAACAATGTATTAATGTTCCAAGTTTCCCACATCCTTTCCGGCATTTATCATTTTCCTGTTTTGTCATTTTAGCCAATCTGGCAGGAGATATGTGGTACCTGAGAGCTGTTTTGATTAGCATTTCTCTAATCAATAGTGATTTACAATTTTTTCCATATGCCTATACATGTCTATAATTTGTTCCTCTGAATACTGCTTGTTCATATCCTTTGACCATTTCTCAATTGGGGAATGACTTTTATTCCTATAAATTTGGTTCAGTTCCCTGTATGTTTTAGATATGAGGCCTTCATCAGAGACATTGGATGTAAAGATTTTCTCCCAATTTTCTTCTTCCCTCTTAATTTTTGTTGCATTGCCTTTGTTTATACAAAAACGTTTCAGTTTAGAATAATCAAAATTATTCATTTTGCATTTTATAATGCTCTCTATCTCTTTTTGGGTTACAAATTCTTCCCTTTCCCATAAATCTGACAGATAAAATATTCGTTGATCTCCAAAACTGCTTATAGTGTTAGCATTTATTCCTACATCATGTACCAATTTTGACTTTATTTTGGTGTATTTTGTCATTGACTTGTTTTTCATGACTTTCTTTCATCACTCTTATGTCTCTTCCCAAATTTTCCTTTACTGCTCTCCCTTGATTTTCCAAATCATTTTTGACCTCTTCCATGGGCTGAGACCAATGCATATTTTTCTCAGAGGCTTTTGATGTAGGCTCTTACACTTTGTTGAGTTCCTCTGTCTGGCTGTTTTGATATTTTTTGTCACCAAAAAAAGGTTTCTATAGTCTGAGTCTGAATCTGAGTCCTTTTACACTGCCTGTTCATGTTCTCAGCCAACTACTTGACCCTTGAGGTTTTTATCATGGTATGGCTGCTTTTAGAATGGAGAGTACTTTATCCCAAGATTTAGGGACCTTGCGCTGCTGCTTTCAGAGCTATTTCTACTCCACAGTCACTGCAAGCTCTGCCACACCAGAGCTCCTCCACCCCCAAGGATCACTAACCAGGAATGCAACACAGATACAAGCAGGGCAAAGCAAGAGATCCCTGCCTCTGTGCCAGCAAAGTCCTCTCTGCACTGCTGCTTTGATCAGCCACTTGATTATTCCCACTGTGTGGTCCAGGGACTCTGGAAGCAGCCACAGGAACTTCCTGCTGCTGCCACCATGCCACGTCTGCCGCCCTGGAGCCTGGGACCAGACCTCGCAGTTCTCTCACCCAGATCCAGCAGTTTTCCCACTAACCTGCTCCTTTCTCTTTGTCATTTGTAGATTGAGAAGTTTGGTAACTGTGACACCTCAGTGATTCAAGCCCTGAAGTCCTGCTCCACCCAACTACCTCTCTATTTAGTCATTGGTGACCTACTCTGGGCTGTGCTCTACTCCTAGCACATGCGATAGATCCTTCTCAGCGATCTTCCAGGCTGTCTTGGGCTGGAGACTTTTTTCCAACTGTTATTTCATGGGGTCTGTACCTCGAGAATTTATTCAGGGCCATTTTTACAGGTGTTTGGAGGGTTTGGGGGGAGAGCTTAAGTGAGTCCCAGTTTTCCAGCCACCATCTTGGCTCTGCCCCTCAGTTTTCTGGGATTGAGGGAAGTTTTAAGGAAGATGGTGCTGAATAGCTCACTTAGTCAAACCCCCTTACTCTATCTTAGCACAGTGCCTGGCACATAGTAAGCACAGTGGAAGGACTAGCTATCATCATCACCATTATTATTTTTGCTGTAATTACTAGATATGAGGTATCTGAAATGCTAATAGGTTAATCACTTGCCCACAACAAACCTTGTATGTGGAAAGCAGGAGTTCAAACCCAAGCTCGCAGTCAACAACTCCAATACTGCACATACATGGAAATTTCCCCCTCCATCCTGGTTTAATCTGAGGTCCTTGGGGCAAGAGACTGCTTCTTTCCAACCCCAGGACACAACATGGCACCCGTCATGGGGTGACTGCTTATGAAGTGATTCTTTGTGAATTCCTTGCTTCTTCGGGCAACAAGAACAAGAGAAATCCTCCTCCTTACAATATTTGAAGATACCTATTATTTCTCTTCCTCCCTCTTGATCCCCAGACTTCTGAAGGCAAAAAGCCTCTAGTACATTAGACTGATTCTCACGGGCATGATTGACAGGTTTCTCATCATCCTGGTATTTGGCATACTCTCACATGTTATTCTCCCTTATGAAATATTCAGAATATTCAGCGTAGGGTCTGTCTGGGAACAGAGACTGGACTTTATTCACTAAGTAGCTGAGTAGCTTTAGGCAAGTCACTTAATTTCTTTGAGACCAATTTTTTTTTCATCTAAAAAAGAGTACTCAACATCTTTATGGATTTGTGGTAAGGATAAGATAAATTGTAAAGTATAACAACTCGACACTAATATAAGTTTGCCTCGTCTTCCTCTGAGGACCTCATCAACTTTCCACATATTGGGCTATGGCACCTGATGTACCATGATGTTAAAAAAAGAAAGAGAAAGCATCAATAAAACATCTTTATTTTAAAACATTACAAAAACCAAACAAAAAGGTAGAAGGGAATGTTTGACTTGTGGGGTGTTTGTTCAGACGTTGTGGGAAATGTTTGGCATCTATCAGGTTATTACTGCCTACAATTTCATCATTCTCGTTCTACTGTTCCTTTAAAGACATTGCTTTGCTGTCTTTCTTTTTCAGAACCAGCCTTTTTCTGGGCTCAGAGAAGAATATTGTGCACAGATTGTATGATATTCATTAAATTAGATTCTTTCCTCTTGTTTTAGGAATTTGAAGCCTATGTGAATGCTTCTGGGGAACATGGAGTTGTGGTCTTCTCCCTGGGCAGTTTGGTGTCAGATATCCCAATGACCAAAGCCATGGAAATCGCTGAAGCCTTGGGCACTATACCTCAAACAGTAAGTACAACACTCTGCTACTCTTGTATGTCCCTAGAGAAAGCCTAATAATTCCAGGCCCCCAGAAACCAAATGAGTTGTCTTTACTAGGAGATGAGGTTTGGAGTTTCACTGACAGATTGTCTTACTCCACCTCCCAGTCAAGTTGCACTGAATTTAGCCAAAGCTCCTTTAAATATCCTCCTTACAACTGGATTTTAAAAGTATGACAGGGCATCTTTTATTGAATATTTGTTTTTCTTATATATATTTTGAATAGGACTAAAAAGTTGACTGTTTAGTAAAAATATCCCATTGGACATTGTGGCATCTGTTTAGTGGATTAAATATCTGAATAGCATCATAAAAGTCTAGACTTGAACCTGGAAGATACCTTAGTGGTCACAAAAACCAACCCTCCAACATTTTACAAATGAAGAAACTGAGGCTGAGAGAGATGAAGGACTTGACCACTGTCCCACAGGTAGCAAATAACAGAGTTAAGATTAGCCCTTAATTCTCCTGACTCTATATCCAGTGCTCTCTACACATTACAACCCACCCCTAAGTCCTACAAAATATTATCTTGCATTCTCAAAATACTTTAGACCATTTATGTGTTATGACTACTCCATTGAAGGGTGAAATATTGCCCCCAAAGGGCATCATTCCAGTTGTGGAGCCCATTTAGTCCAACTCTCTCATTTTACTGATAAGAAAACCCCAGAAAGGTCCATCCAAGATTACACAGATATCAATACAGTGACAATCTTGGTTTGCACCCACATCTACTGACTGCAAATATACCATAGTTCTTTCATGTGAGTTAGAAATGACATTCATCCTGAGGCAAAAAAATAGTTTTCTAGAATGAGTCAGGGATCCATGCTAAAGGAATTTAGAACAAATTAATCTGCGGTTTCTATAACATATCTAAATTCTATAATGTTCAGGGAAAGTTTTGGTCACAAGTTTTTCTAACCCAACCCTTTTCCATGTCACTTTGACATGCGTTACCATATCAGTAAGAAACAATTGTAACCTTAACTCATCCAGAAACTAGCCAATGAACTTAGGCATTTGATTTCTTGCTTCAAAAAGGCATTTTTTCCAAAGGGCACAAATGGGAGATAGACCTGAAACAAAGCATGTATTTTACCTTTGATGGAATGGCTGAAGGCTCTGTTCATTGATCTCAAGTACTCATTGGTCGATACTTCTCCTCGTAGGCTGAAACTGCATCATGGGCTTTTCGCAAATTCTTTACTTTTTGCTCTCCCAAGGTATTGTGGCGGCACACTGGAACACCACCAAGTAATCTAGCCAAGAACACCAAACTTGTGAAATGGCTTCCACAGAATGATCTACTTGGTATGTGCTCAAGTGTGTGGTAGGGGTAGGAGGGATGAAGTATGAATGTGAAAACGCTGTTACAGTGGTGCCTGTAGACTATATTGAAGTGAGCATCAGTAGACACAACCACAGCCAGCTTTAATGTTTTTTTGAATAATTAAGATCTTTTATTTTTGGTTTAGAACGCTCAGTTCCACATAATTTTGAGTTCCAGATTTTCTTCCCCCCCCCCTTCAGCGCTTCCTCCCCAAGACAGCATGGAATCCAACATGTCTTCTACATATAACTTTGCATTTAACTTATCTACACAACAGTCAAGTTGTAAAGAAGAATTATGACCAATGGAATGAATCAGGAGAAAGAAAAAACAGAATCAAAAAAAAAACCCAAAACAAAAAAAAAAGACAAAAAAAGTAGGAAAAAAAAAAGGCGAGCATAAAGTGAGCCTCAATCTGCATCAAGACTCCATAGTTCTTTCACTGAATGTAGATAGCATTCTCCTTCATGAGTCGTTTGGAGTTGTCTTTGCACCTTGTATTGCAGAAAAGAGCAAAATCTATCAGGGTTAGTCATCACAGAATCCAGATATGTGTGGTTGTGTATAATGTTCTCCTGGTTCTGCTCCATTCGCTCAGCATTATATCGCATAGCTTTTTCCAGGTTGTTATGAAGTCCATATCATCCCCATTTCTTATAGCACAATAGGATTCCATTATCTTCATATACGACAGCTTGTTCAGCCATTCCCCAATTGATGGGAATCCCCTTGATTTCCAATTCTTTGCTACCATAAATAGAGCCACTATAAATAATTTTGTACATAAGGGTCCTTTTCCCACTTGTGTGATCTCTTTGGGATACAACTCTAGAAATGGTATTGCTGGGTCAAAGGGTATTAACATTTTTATAGCCCCCTGGGCATAGTTCGAAATTGCTCTCCTGAATGGCTGGATCAGTTCACAACTCCACCAGCAATGTAAAAATGGCACATTTTTCCAACATCCCCTCTAACGTTCATCATTTTTCTGTTTTGTCATTTTAGCCAATCTGACAGGAGAGATGTGGTACCTAAAAACTGTTTTGATTTGCATTTCTCTAATCAGTAGTGATTTCGAACATTTTTTTCATATGCCTGTACATATCTTTAATTTCTTCCTCTGAAAACTACCTGTACTTATCCTTTGACCATTTCTCAATTGGGGAATGACTTCTTTTCCTATAAATATTTCTCAGTTCCCTGTATATTTTAGAGATGGGGCCTTAATCAGAGACACTGGTCGTAAATATTTTCTCCCAATTTTCTGCTTCCCTCCTAATCTTTGTTGCACTGGCTTTTTTATGCAAAAACGTTTCAATTTAACATAATCAAAATTATTAATTTTGCATTTTATAATGCTCTCTATCTCTTGTTGTGTCATGAATTCTTTGCTATTCCATAAATCTGATATGTAAACTATTCCTTGCTTTCCCAAATTCCTTAGAGTATCAGCCTTTATTCCTAAATCATGAACCCATTTTGACTTTATTTTGGTATATGGTGTAAGATGTTGGTGTATGCCAAGTTTCTGCCCTACCATTATCCAATTTTCCCAGTACTTTTTTGAAATAATCAATTCTTAGCCCATAAGCTGGATTCTTTGGGTTCATCAAAGAGTAAATTGCTATAGTCATTGAGTGCTGCGTCTTGTGTACTCATCTTATTCCACTGATCCACCAGTCTATTTCTTAGCCAGTACCAGGTGTTTTGATGACTGCTGCTTTATAGTACAGTTTAATATCTGGTATGGCTAGGCCACCTTCCATAGTATTTCTTTTCATCAATTCCCTAGATATTCTGGACACCGTGTTCTTCCAGATGAATTTTGTTATTATTTTGTGCAGCTCTGTAAAATATTCTTTTGATAGTTCGATTGGTATGTCACTGAATAAATCAATTACTCTAGGTAAAATTGTCATTTTTATTATATTAGCTTGGCCTAACCAAGAGCAGCTGATATTTGTTTTCCAATTATTTAAATCTGACTTTATTTACTTGAAAAGTGTTTCACAATTACGTTCATATAAGCTCTGGGTTTGTCTTGGCAAATAGACTCCCAAATATTTTATAGTGTCGACAGTAACTTTGAATGGAATTTCTCTTTCTATCTCTCACTGTTGGTCTTTGTTAGCAATGCATAGGAATGCTGAGGATTTATGTGGGTTTATGTCATATCCTGCAGCTTTGCTAAAGTTGTTCATTATTTCAAGTAGTTTTTTACTTGATTCTCTAGGATTCTCTAAGTAAATCATCATATCATCTAAAAAGGGAAAATTTAGTTTCTTCTTTGCCTATTTGTAAGCAGAATGGCCTTTGTTTCCTTTGAGTGACTCAGTTTATCTCATTGGGACTTACTGGGTGCTGGGCCCCAGGCCCAGAGCCCTGTTAGGTGTGGAAACTTGGTGGGGTAGGGCTAACTCAAGGGAGGGCCTAGTTTACATATCTGGGATAGCAGAGGCTTTTTTCACCTGAACAAAATGAATGTTCTGAAGTTCAGGGTGCTGGCTTTTTCCCCTGAACTAACTGAATGCTGTCTGTATGCTCCCCTGAACTAACTGAATGCTGTCTGTATGTTGGATTGAAGTAAGCTTGTCAGCCCCTTCACCTTGCTTCCCTTGGCTAAGCAGATCGAAAGAACCTGTGCTTTCCCGGTGAACTGCTTCACCTTGCTTAAGCAGATCGAAAGAACGTCTGCTTTAGCGGCCTGCCGGCTACACCCCCACGGAAGCTGCTAGATGGATGGTTAAAAACAGCTTCCATTGGAGCCAGAGGCAGCCACAGCCAAAGCTGAAGCAGGAGCTGCCGGTAGCAGAGCTGACCTATGTGTGGATTGAAGAGTGCTGAGCATGGACTTGATGCCAGTGGGTAATCTCTTTACCATAGAGGGGAAGCATGTATATGATTTTGTTTTATAACATCATGCTTCTCTGTGGCCTCCTGGTTACTCTTGTGAGGCGGACTTGTTGGGCCTGGAGACTTTTGATCCAAATATCAAAATGGGGATGGTGCTTTGTGGGTCTGTTACTCTGAAGTTTAAATACATGCTTTAATTCTTCTGCCTCCTGCCTTGAGAATTCCTTATATCCTGCTGTTCCAGACCTTTCAGACATATATGTGATTCTCTGTGAAATTATAAATTCTGCCTTCATAATACACTATTCTAATTCTTTCACTTTGTTTTTCTTCTCGTACTGCTATAGCTAATATTTCTAGCACTAAATTGAATAGTGGGGGTGGTAATGGACATCCCTGTTTCACCCCTGATCTTATTGGGAATTAATCTACCTTATCTCCATTACAAATAATGCTTGTTGATGATTTTAGGTAGATGCTAGTTATAATTGTAAGGAAGGTTCCATTTATTCTTATGCATTCTAGTGTTTTTAATAGGAATGGGTGTTGTATTTTGTCAAAGCATTTTTCTGCATCTATTAAGATGATCATATGGTTTCTGCTAGTTTTGTTTTTGATATGATAAATTATGCTGATAGTTTTCCTAATGCTGAATCAGCCTTGCATTCCTGGAATAAATCCTACCTGATCATAGGGTATTATTCTCGTGATAAGTTGCTGCAATATTTTTGCTAATATATTATTTAAAATTTTTGCATCAATATTCATTAGGGAAATTTGTCTATAATTTTTTTTCTCTGTTTTGACTCTACCTGGTTTGGGTATTAGTACCATATTTGTGTCACAAAAAGAATTTTGAAGGACTCCTTCTTCAGCTATTTTCCCAAAAAGTCTATAAAGTGTAGGAATTATTAGTTCTTTAAATGTTTGATAAAATTCATAAGTAAAACCATCTGGCCCCGGAGATTTTTTCCTAGGGAGTTCATTGATGGCTTGCTCAATTTCTTTTTCTGGGATGGGGTTATTTAGGCATTTTACTTCCTCTTCTGTTAACCTGGGCAATTTATGTTTTTGTAGATATTCATCCATATCTCTAAGGTTGTCTAATTTATGAGCCTACAGTTGGGCAAAATAATTCCTAATTATTGTTTTGATTTCCTCTTCATTAGAGGTGAACTCACCCGTTTCATTTTTGATACTGGTAATTTGACTTTCTTCATTCTTTCTACCACGTGGGATTTCCAGCCGGCCGCTTCTGCCTCGGTCTGGAGCGGCACGGAATGCCACACGCCGAGTACTTTCCGAGCGTACAGATTCGTGCCTCCGGCCTTTCAGACTCTCCCGGCTCAGAAATTTGCTCAGACTGCTCACAGTTTCTAACTCTCTCAAGTCTGCTCAAATTCACTTCTTTATAGGAATCTGACTGACCTTGTGAGAGAGCTCTGGTAAGATGCTGTTTTCAAGTGGCCACCTTGGCTCCAGTTTTATTTATTAATTCAATAGTTTCCTTGATTTCAATTGTATTTATTTCTAATTTAGCTTTCTGGGCCAAGCAATAGGGGCTAATTCCACTGATCCATGGCCATCCTTCACATATGTGAGTACAGGTCTCATATACTCCTTGAAGCATTCCTTTTTCTAGACTCAACTCCCCCATTTCCATCATCATTCCTTATATAGCATGGATTTCAAGATATTTGCCATCCAGATAACCTTCTTCTGTATGCTTTCCAGCTTATCAATGTCCATTTTAAAATGTGCCATCCTGCACAGAGCACAATGTTCCATACATGGTCTGACAAGGGCAGGGTTCAGTAATTGTATTTGGAGGGCAGAGTTTATAATTTCAAAGAGGATCATATATATGTCTGAAAGGTTTGGAACCACTGGATATAAGTAATTCTCAAAGTAGGAGGCAGAAGAATCAAAGCATATATTTAGGCTCCACAGTAACCAACCCACAAGCCAGCATCCCCATTGTGATATTTTGATCAAAAGCTTCCAGGCCCAATAAGTCCTCCTCACAAGAGTAACCAGGAGGCCACAGAGAAGCATGATGGTATAAAGCAAAATGATACGCTTGCTTCCCTTCTATGGTAAAAAGATTACCCACTGGCCTCAAGTCCTTGTTCAGCACTCCTCAATCCTCTTGTAGGTCAGCTCTGCTACCTGCAGCTCCTGCTTCAGCTTCGGCTGTGGCTGTAGCTGTAGCAGCCTCTGGCTCCAACGGAAGCTGTTTGTAAACATCCAGCTTCTGCGGGGGCGTAAGGTACACGAGGAAAGCACAGGTTCTTTCGATCAACTTAAGCAAGGGAAGCAAGGTGAATGGGCCAACAAGCTTACTCCAATCCAACATATAAACAGCATTCAGTTAGTTCAGGGGAAAAAGCCAAACTATTCAAGGGCACTTGTTGACTAAGTGCTAAGGAGCCAATTTTTGGTTACCAACACGTTAATGAACTGCAAATTTTTGCTAGCTTTTGGTTGACTCAAGCTTGGAGTCCACGGAAATTCACAGACTTACTTCCAGCAAAAAAAGATATAGGTGTTAGTGGTAATGGGTTGGACTAGATGGACTAACTCCAAGGTTCTCTGAATTTTTCAGCTCTGGAACTCTGGGAGCTCTGACCATGGGTATGGGCTGTCGAGAGTGTCAGATAAGGGAACCAATAGTTGGCTTTCATCATTTCTTTCTGCATCCATAAATGTGAAAACAGAAAAAGGACAACAGTTGGGAATTAATGGCCCAAGGTGAATTTTCCTGAAATCAATTAACCTAAAGACTATTTGCCCAAATTTGTAATAAAAAGAAAGCATTGCTGTTGTGACATCAAAATGACACAATCCAGTATTTATTGGCCCAGCTGACACATAGTGTCATTACGTTTACAACTATGGCTTTTAAGTAAATTAGCTATAGCAAAATCATTGTTTTTCCCTAAAGGCACTATGGAGTGGTAGGGAGGGTCTAAATGGTAGCTAAAAGTCATCAGTCATCAAAGGAGGATTCTGGGAAGGCAAGTTTTAAAGCTCAGAAGCATTTTCACCACTGTCCACGGTGTGGTCATCTTGTTCAAGAATCACAGACTTGGGCAGCTACACGATGCAGTAGATAGAGCACTGAAACTGGAGTCAAGAAGACCTGGGATCAAATCTGACGTCAGTTACTACTAGCTCTTTGACCCTGGGCAAGTCACTCACCCCTGTTTTCCTTATTTTCCACATGTGTAAAAAGAGCTGGAGAAAGAAATGGCAAACCACTCCAGTATCTCTGCCAAGAAAACCCCAAATGGGGCCACAAAGAGTCAGACATGACTGCTCAACTGAACAACAAGAAACAAAGCCTGTCATAGGGTGTGTAAATGAACAAATAACAGAACTTGTTTTATACTATCATAGAGACCAAGTCTACTAGTGTTTTCTAATGCTTGACCAATGAAGTATATTTTAGAAAAAAAATACTCTGATTTTCCCCCATAGATAATAGTAACAGTAACTCTTTGAAGTGCCCTAAGATTGTGAAATCTCCTATTTTCTGCATTAGTAGATTATCAAGTCATCAAGAGGAATTCTTTCTCTATTTTCCTTCCTAAGCTCACCCGAAGACCCAGGCATTCATCTCTCATGCTGGCTCTCATGGGATCTATGAAGCGCTGTGTAATGGAGTGCCAATGGTGTTGATGCCTTTGTCTGGAGATCAGATGGACAATGCTAAACGCATGGAGTCAAGAGGGGCAGGAGTGACCCTGAATATCCTTGAAATGACATCGGATGATCTCAGCAAGACACTGAAGAAGGTTATCAATGATAAAAGGTAAGAAATCAAGTTAGGATGGCATGGCCATTCTCTACAGACACTTATAATTCAGCTATGCCCCTTCTAAGAGCAAACCTAATTTATGTTAATCCAGATTAGTAATAAGATAAATTGGCAAAGAATCATTCATTTTGATTATATTTTAAATTAACAGCTTATGGGAGCTCTTTTTGAAAATTGCTGTTACTTTCCAATGACTTCTCTCCCTCACAACAAAGTACAAGTTTTCAAAACAAAGATGTCTGAGCAGGAATGCCCTCTGTGACTTCCTAACAAGTGGTTTTATTTGACATGTGGTAAAATCTCTAATACTTGGGACTTGATGACCTCCTTGAAATCCCATCTTGCACCTTGGGATGGCTGTAATTGAAAACTGGAAATCTGCTTCTCTATGTCTTCCTTCCATGATCCTACTTCCACCCTCAGGCACCAAGCAAGACAAGTCTCTTCTCCCTTCCATGTGATAGTCCCTCACACCTTGAAGGCAGCTGTCATGTGTCCCCTAAAATTTTCCCTTCCCTAGGCTAAATGATGCCAAGTTCTATCAGCCAATTCACATTCAAGTTCATTCCTGAACATCATCCTCTGCATGTGCTTGACTTCATTATTGTCATTCATAAACTAAGTAGCCAGCCTGAGCACAGGACTCCTGATCCAGTCCATCCAGGAATCCTCATTATAAAAAGTCAGCTTGGACCAAGGCAGCTTCTTCCAATCTTTCTGACCACCACGTCACATCCTTGAGTGCTAGATAGCAAGCTTGCAGTCTGTAAGACATGTACACGAACTATGGTCTAGTCATATTTCTTCTACCCTCTGATTGATCCTGTATCTTCTTTGATCTTTCATTGACCAAGTACAGTCTTAAAATATCTTTTTTGGTGTCCAAAGCAAATTGAGTTAACCAACAACCTGCTTTTATTGTAGCCTTTAGGGTGCTGCCATGATTTATCCAGAGTTTGGTCACCTTTAGTTTCCTTCTCACCTAATGCCTAGTGCAATCACTTCTTGATTGACTGAGCTAAGTTAGCTGATGAGCTCCCTGTGTAGCCACATCAAGATCTTCAGAGACTTCACCTTGTATTCTTCTTCACTGAAATAAAAAAAAATTTGGTTCATGATTTTCAGTTTCCTCTCCGCCTTGAGCTGATTTTATTAGTAGAATTTAAAGCAGTAGCATCCTAAACATTCTTTTTTTTCAATTCTGAAATTCATTCTCTAAAACCTTGGTCATTTCCTCCTCTATCACAGACACTGTAATGAAGTGTTCACTTTTCCTCCAAGGTCCTGTTATGTTTATTTCAACAATAAGTTCCCTGTCAGTAATCAGATTCAGATCCAAGAGAATTGTTCTTCCTGAAATTTACTACACATTTTGAAAGGCAAGCAAGGCAATGGAGGAGTGGCTCCAGCTCTTTGCTTTATGCAGGAAGACCCTTCTAGAATATATTTGGTTATCTGAAGTGGGCCATTACTCTACCATTTTGCCACCATAGTACCTTTGTGATTCACTTCAGGAACCATCATTCTTCCCTCTGGTCATGCAATCTGCTGTTTATTTCTTCCACTACCATTCCTCTGTCTCTTCCTCCATAAGTCCTCCCCAAACACTCAACACCATATTTCACCACTTCAATTTGTAGATTTCCTCACAAGAGTCAATTTCTTGATATACACTCAATAAATTCTTGTTGAACTAAATTGAATTGAATATACATTGTCATTTCATCCTCTTTTATCTACTCTGCTGCATTTGGACAAGTTATTTCCTTCCACATATGTATTATAGTCAAAAGTCACATCTCATTAATTAATAGAACTGCACATTTCCATGTGGGCTTCTCCATAATAATTTTTCTTCTTATGCAAAACCTACTAAATTCTGTGGCATTTGGCTCTGTGGATATATGCAGACAATTTTCTTCTTCCCTGACTATTTTCTGTTTGATGCCCTCTTGATCAAATTCACAGATTTTAAGCCAATTTTTTGGCTTTCTTAGAGGCATTCCATCCATGGTCAAGTCTATCATTCCTAGCTCCTAAGCTGTAGTTCAGAAATTCAAATCCTATTCTCTGACACTGTCTTTAATATCTTTAGCATCACTTGTCTAGTTGTGTCTGATATTCTGTTAAACTCTGCCAATCCCCTAATGCATAAACCAATTGCTTCCAGCTGTTCTTTGTGTGAGAAGATCTTCGAAGAAATCCTGTTTGATGTACTGATAGAAAAATAGGAATCTGAAATCTCAAGGCTTGAGTTTGAATCATGTCTCTCATTCTTACCATAGACTAGCCATTTCTGCTCTCTGATCTTTAGTTTCCTCTTTTGTCAAATGAGGGAGTCAAACTTCATAAACCCCAGAGACTCCTTCCAGCTCAAGCATGCATAAATTTCTGGCCACCTGATGGCTCTTCCTTTATATATTGTCTCTGTAGCTAATCCTTTGCTATGTTGGTGTCTTCTACCCATCTGTTAATTCATCAATTAATTAATTCATCAAAGACATAAATTCTTAAATTGATCTATGATGTTAGTTCTTCCTCTTGGAAATGGTCCACCTCCATGAGAATGTGAATCCACCATCCCTGGAGGTCTTCAAGTGGAGATTGAATGATTACTTCTTAAAAACTGTCTTAGAAGAGACTTATGCTTTGGAAGTAGGATTAATCACTTAATATATGAGGTCCTTCCAGCTCTGTAAACCCATGATTCTATAATTCCTTAATTCTGGAATCTATGAACCTAACCTCTTATGGAGTGACCAAATAACACTGAGAAAGATATAGGTCTTGGCTTCTGTGTAGCTTGACTACCTCTACAGCAAACCAAAGAGGTCATAGTTCTCTATCATTGGAGGTTTTGCATATTAATCTACATTTTTAATATTTTTAGCTACAAGGAAAACATCATGCATCTGTCAGCTCTTCACAAAGATCGGCCTATCAGCCCCCTTGACCTTGCCGTGTTCTGGATCGAATTTGTGATGAGAAACAAAGGGGCCCCCCATTTACGCCCTGCTGCCCACGACCTCAACTGGATCCAGTACCATTCCTTGGATGTAATTGCTTTCCTCCTGGCTATTGTATTGACTGTTGTACTAATTGCTCTGAAATGCCTCAAGTTTTGTTTCCAGAATTGCTTTTCTAAAAAAGGAAAAGCTAAGAATGCCACCAAACCTAAGTCTCACTGAGCCACACTTTAAAAACTAAATGAAATTTTAGTTTTTTTTTTCTCTCTGTGGTTTCAGAAAATGTACCCATATGAATTACATGCACACCCAGGCACACAAGTACACATATGTACCTTCATGCAGACAACTCATTTTGTAATCAATTTTTGATAAAGAAAATCTCAATCTTATCTTTTTGTTTATTGAAGTAGGAGCATAGAGTTTGAGATCTAGAAGAGGGCCATTTAGTCCAACCACCTCATATTACAGCTGAAGAAATGGAAATGAAATGATAGGGAAATATTTCTGCAGAAGATGAGTCTTAGAGGAGGGGGCGGGTAGCTGACTTCCCACTTAACGTGCAGGAGAGATGGGCTACACTTAGATTGTCCTCAAGGCATAGAATTAAGAACAATAATGACTGAGGGAATTACATCATTTAGGTCAGGGTCAGAGAAAACCTCCTAACAATTGGAACTATCCAGCAGGAATGGCCAAACTGAGGTAGAGGTTAGTTCCCATTCACTGGGGCTTTCCAAGTCGACTTGGATGAGCAGAGCCTGGAATGCTGTATAAATACAACCTGGGAGGTTGCTCCACATACAGATTTGACTCGCTGACCCCTGAGGTCTTTTCCAACTCTCAGATTCTGTGATTCTAAGACCTTTTCTGGGGTTACACACCTAGTTTGCAGCTGAGCTAGGACAGAAGGAAGGTCTTCTGACTGTTAGCCCTGCTTTTTCCCTCTCAAAACACAATGCTATCAAGACACAAAAATCTAGAACATAACTGCAGGGCTGATGTTCCTTCCACATTCTTCAAGATTCTAGCTTCAAATCATTTGTTTAGAACAACTGTATGAGTCAGTTATTCACTTGGAATCACTTTTTAAGGCTAGGAACACATGTGACTTCCTAATGAGTGGTGACTTAATCATTTACTATAAAGGTTAATGCATTCCCCCACCACCTTCTCTCTAGTTCCAGCTTCCATTTCTTTGCAAAACACTGCTGGTTGAGCTCTTCCACTAATAATACATGGCCTCATGGGCGGAAGATTCATGCAATTCCTTTGGATACAAGAAGGTGGGCACACCTGCTAAGATGGGCTGCTGCTCTTCTTCATAATGTTGGGAATTAATTAGACTGTGTCTCTCAAAGGAAATGGATTGTTTCTGCATTGCAAGACCAAGATAGATCAGGCCAAACAAAGAAAAATGCCATGTGGTGCTCTGCTAGTACAAATGGATCAGAATGTCATCAGTCACCCACAAGCAGGGCTTGTAGCAAAGTAACAAGTTATTATATTGATCAATACAAAACTAAATACATGAATAAATCCCTACTAATTATTTTTCCTGGAGGCTCTTTTTTGTGACTTTGTTTTGCTCTTGTGTGCATTGTTTTGGCTTCTTTTAATAACCATTTAGGCACTGATTTATCCAGCATTGTATGTTTGTGGAACAGCAACAGTCTTGATGGAGTTTTCAGCCTAATAGGGCCACTAAGAAGAGATATGTTGCTACTTGGATGCATCTGCAACCTCATTGATGTGGGCCCTCCTCTCTTCTTCCAAAGGTCCACCTCCTTCTAACACTCATCCACCCCTTCTCAGTCTTCTGGATCATTGTCAAAGTGCTCCAATCAATAATCAACAGGCTTGAAGCACTCAATGTCCTAAAAGCCTTCTTCCTAATATCTCAGCACAATGCGGGTGGAAGTGAAACACATGAGTTGTCCATTTAGCTCTGTGGCCTTTGCTGTGTGACTGACTACCCCCTTTTCAATCTCTTTAACACTGCTTCCAGGGTTCAATTGTTCAGTAGAAACAGAAGCTGTAGAAGGGTGGGATGTTACAGTTGTAGACCTAGACCTATAAGAGGACACAGAAGCCATCCAATCTAGCCCCCTTACTTCACAGCTGCAGAGTATAAGAAACTAGATGGAGGGAGCCCAAGATCTTCTGGTGACTAAGTGCTGAAGCCAAGATTCAAACACCCCTACTCTGACTCCAGGATCAGATCGAGCACATCTGTGGCAGCCTTTTTCTCCATCACCATGCTTCTTACCACTTCCCTTTGTGTGACTGATAGTCTCAGTTCTTTGGCATCCCCAGGGTTCCATGGCTTGCACCTAAACAATATTGCTAGAAGAATCTTGGTATTAAAAGAAATATACCTTGGGAATATAAGGCTGGGTAGAAGGTCCCACAGGAACTCAGAGGCAGCAGAGAGGAATTATTGATGCAGGAAGTAGGAGTCATGGACAGTTTCACAGACTGAATGACATTTGAGATGGAACTCCAAGGGCAAATAGGGTTTGGATGGAGTTGGGAGGAAGGAAGAGCATTCTAGGGAGAGTGGACATCTTGACCAAAGCAAGAGAGATCAGAGAGTATGGAGGTATAGTCAGAAAAGCACAAAGATGTATCTTTGGGCTGGGGAGTTTGGAATTCTTCCCATGGGAATAAAAATTCCACATAGATTTAAAAGGAGTGCCATGATGTGATGAGGGAGGATAGCAATATTGAGGATGGATTCAAGTTGGGAAAGACTGGAGGCATGGAGACCTTTAGAATAGAATCCAAGGGAAAGTGAATGAAGTCTAGATCAGGGCTGTTTTATGGGAAAGTATGAAAGGTCCAGATGAGAGAAGTCAGATGGTGTAGAAATGACACTAGCTGGTACCTCTGAGCTTGACCAACAAGTCCAGCTGTGCCACCTGACAAAGACCTAATGCTCATAAAGCTAGACGGACTTAAGATAACAGACACAAGAGCAGGTGGAAACCTTCAAGGAGTGTGTCCCATTCGTGCCAGCCCTTTCAGGATGGCTGGCCCCAAACCTCAGCTCCCTGCACTACAAGGCATGTTCTGGACTCCACTGGTATCAAGTCAATGTGGCCATGGCCAGGATACTGGCTCCCATTGATCAGGCTTAGGTCTGGTCATCCCCATCTCTTGTAGGTACATTCACCTGAGGGAGAAGTGTCCATGGTGGAAATGTCAACTCATCCACATCATGGATTACTCGTGGTTGGTCATCCTTTAAAACATGCCCCCTTACTTCTTTAGAAAGACTCACCTTTTTTCAGAAGAAGAAATCAAAGCTTTCTTTGTTCATATGAAAAAATGCTCTACATCATTACTGAAGAGAAAAATGCAATTTAAAACAACTCTGAACCTCACACCTATCAGACTGGCTAATACAACAAAAAAAGCAAATGTTAGATATTGGAGGAGATGTGGGAAAACTGGGACACTAATGCACTGTTGGTGGAGCCTCCATTCTGGAAAGCAATTTGCAAGTATGCGCAAAGGGCTATGAAACCATCCATACTCTTTGATACCACTACTAGGTTTGTATTTCAAGGAGATCATAAAAAGGACTGGTTAATATAAAAATATTTATAGCAGCTCTTTTTGTGGTGGCAAAAAATTGGAAATTGAAGAGATGCTCATGAATTGGGGAATGGCTGAACAAGTTATGGTACATGAATGTAATGGAATAGTACTGTGCTTTAAGAAATGATCAGGTGGACTTCAGAAAAACCTGTAAAGACTTATGTGAAGTGATACAGAGTGAAGTGAGCAGAACCAGAAAAACATTATACACAGTAAGAGCAACATTATACAAATATTGACTCTTTTCTCAGGGATACAATGATCCAAGACAGTTCCAAAGACTCATGATGGAAAATGCTGTCCACATCCAGAAAAAGAACTAATAGAGTCTGAACGAAGACTGAAGCAGACTGTTTTCATTTTCTTTCTTCTTTTTCATGTTTTTTTTTCCTTTTGGTCTGTTTCTTCTTTCAAAACATTACTAATATGGAAATATGATTTACATGATTGTGCATACATACCTTATATCAAATTGCTTACTATTGTCAGGAGGGAGGTAGAGAGAGGTGAGAGGTGGGGGGAGAAGGAGAGAGAGAAATTTGGAATTCAAAAATTTTAAATAAATGTTAAAAATTGTCTTTACATATAATTTGAAAAAAAATCTATTTAAAAAAAGAAGCCTGTGGGGATCCCAGTTTTTGTATTCTGTCAGTTCTATTTGCTGTGAAGGCCATAAATGCTACCTTCATGAATTTCACTAGAAAGGCAGCTAGATGGTGCATTGCATAGAGCACTAGGCTTGGAATCAGGAAGATATGAATACAAATCTCAAGCTCAAAAAGGATTTGGAAAAGCAAGTTAGAGATGTAGAGACAAAAATGGGAAGAGAAATGAGGATGATGGGAGAAAACCATGAAAAACAAGTCAATGAATTGCTAAAGGACACCTAAAAAAATACTGAAAAAATTACTGAAGAAAAACAGTTTAAAAAATAGACTAACTGAAATGGCAAAAGAGCTATAAAAAGCCAATGAGGAGAAGAATGCCTTGAAAGGCAGAATTAGCCAAATGGAAAAGGAGGTTCAAAAGACCAGTGAAGAAAATTCTACCTTAAAAATAAGATTGGAGCAAGTGGAAGCTAGTGACTTTATGAGAAATCAAGATATTATAAAACAAAGCCAAAGGAATGAAAAAGTGGAAGACAATGTGAAATGTCTCATTGGAAAAACTACTGACCTGGAAAATAGATCCAGGAGAGAGAATTTAAAAATTACTGGACTACCTGAAAGCCATGATCAAAAAATACCCTAGATATCATCTTTCCAGAAATTATCAAGGAGAACTGCCCTGATATTCTAGAGCCAGAGGGCAAAATAGAAATTGAAAGAATCCACAGATCGCTTCTTGAAAAAGATCCCAAAAAGAAAACTCCTAGGAATATTTTTGCCAAATTGCAGAGCTCCCAGATCAAGGAGAAAATACTGCAAGCAGCCAGAAAGAAACAATTTGAGTATTGTGGATACACAATAAGGATAACACAAGATCTAGCAGCTTCTACATTAAGAGATTGATGGGCTTGGAATATGATATTCTGGAGGTCAGTGGAGCTAAGGTTAAAACGAAGAATCACCTACCCAGCAAAACTGAGTATCATGCTCCAAGGCAAAATATGGATTTTCAATAAAATAGAGGACTTTCAGTCTTTCTCAGTGAAAATACCAGAGCTGAATAGAATATTTGACTTTCAAACACAAGAATCAAGAGAAGCATGAAAAGGTAAACAAGAAAGAGAAATCACAAGGGACTTACTAAAGTTGAACTGTTTTGTTTACATTCCTTCATGGAAACATGATATGTATGATTCATGAGACCTCAGTATTAGGTAGCTGAAGGGAATATAAATATATATGTATATGTGTGTACTTATATGTGTGTATGCATGTGTGTGTGTGTATATATATATATATATATATACATATATATACATGTATATGGCACAGGGTGAGTTGAATATGAAGTGTTGATATCTAAAATAATAAAATCAAATTAAGGGATGAGAGAGGAATATATTGAGAGAGGGAGAAAGGGAGAGATAGAATGGAGTAAATTATCTCGCATATAAGTGTCAAGAAAAAGCAGTTCTGTAGGGAGGGGAGAGGGGGCAGGTGAAGGGGAATGAGTGCATCTTGCTCCCATTGGATTTGACCTGAGGAGGCAATAACATACACACTCCATTGGGTATCTTACCCCACAGTAAAGAAGGAGGAAAAACATAAAGAGGAGGGTCGATAGAAGGGAGGGCAAATAGGGGGAGGAGGTAATCAGAAACAAACACTTTCAAAAAGGGGCAGGGTCAAGGGAGAAATTTGAATAAAGAGGGATAGGTTAGGAAGGAGCAAAATATAGTTAATCTTTCACAACATTAGTATTGTGTACAGGTTTTACATAATGATATGTATGTGGTCTATGTTGAATTACTTGCCTTCTTAGGGAGGGTGGGTTGGGAGGGAAGAGCAGAAAGTATTTGCAACTCAAAGTTTTAAAAACAAATGTTCCAAAACAAAAAAAAAAAGTTTTTGCATGCACCTAGGAGATAAGATACACAGGCAATAGAGCATAAAAATTTATCTTGCCCTACAAGAAAGTAAGGGAAAAGGGGATGTGCGGGGACTGTGGTGACAGAAGGGAAGACTGACTGAGGTAGGGGGCAACGAGAATATATGCCATCTTGGAGTGGGCTGGAGGGTAGAAATGGGGAGAAAAATTTGTAATTCAAAGTTTTGTGAAAATCAATGCTGAAAACTAAATATATTAAATAAATTAAATAAAAGAAAAAATAAGTAAAGGAAAAGCTTTGAACAAAGCACAACACCATTTCTGGAAGAAAAACAAAAAAAACTACTAGAAAAAAAGGGATGAAAAGGGAGTTTTCTTAATATGGCAAGTAATGCTTGTCATAAACCAGGAGCTGAGATTGCCAGTAATGGGGACAAAACCAGTGGACTTTCTGCTAAGAGAGGGAGACAGCAAAGATGTCCATTCATACTGAAAGTATTGGATATCTTTCCAGGAATTTGAGCTATAGCAATAAAACAAGAAAAAAAATTAAGGGAATAGCTTTTACAGATGATAAAGAGAACCACGTAGAATCAACTCAAATTACTCACAATAATGACTGCAAGAAAGTTGTCAGATATAAAATAAATCCACAGAAATCATCAGCTTTTGAGTGCTACCAAAATAAAAACTGAAGAGAAAAAGATGGAAATAAAAATTACATTTAAAATATTTACAGAATTCAAAAAATACTTGGGATTGTGGCTATCAGACACCTACAGGAACTCTCTGATTAAAATGGCAAAACACTCTTTCCACAAATAGAGATCTAAATAACAGGAGGAATGTTCATTGCTCTCTGCTAAGCCAAGCCAATGTAATGAAGACAACAACACTACCTAAAGTCATTGATTGATTCAAGTCCATAGCTCCACTGATAACAAATTGATGTGTCTCTTTCCCCACGGACTTCAAAACATTTGTCACTTTCCTTTTTTGCAAACTTTACCACTTCTAGCTTCCCTTGTGACTCTGACGTCTTAGCTACAATCTCCCAATCCCCCTCAATGCTAGTGCCTTCCTTCTTTTGAGTATTTCTTATTTATCCTGAATGCAATTTGTTTGTACATATTTCTTTGTTTCTTGTCACCCCCATAACACCAAGAGCACCTTATGAGCAAGGTCTGTCTTTGGTTTTCCCTATGTCCCAGGGCTTACCTGCCATGAAAAGTCTGGCTATTCTGAAAGGAATCTGAAACATGGGATATGGGTTTATCCTGAAATATGGGAAGAATAATATCCATAGTATTATTCCACGGGGCTGTTGTGAAGGTCAAACGTGGTAATGCATGCTTCAAGTACTTGGCAATCCTGAAAAGCGCTTCATAAATGTCATAAATGATCATCGCCATGATCACCACCACCATCCTCATCCTCATTCTCACCATCATTCTATACTGGCTCCCCAGGGCCAGAATATAAAGGCAAAGTGAGGGGGTTCTACAGGAATTACTCAAGAAACTTCATGCAGGACAATTTTATCAAGGTTTTAAAGAGTAACTAATACCTAGGTAACACAAATTGTTCTGAGATTGAGAAAGAAAACTCCCTTCTAAGCTCCCTATGAGACCCATCACTTGAGACCAACACTTGGACAATGAAAGTATCAAGAAAAGGAAGGTAACTCCAGACCACTACATTATCCTTAATCAACCCACATTCAAACATTTTGAATAAAATCACTACAAAAAGACAGCAATGTGCCCAAGAGATTGAATTTCATGCTATTTCATTTCTATTTCAGAGAGCAGCCCGGGTATTGTGGGGGCAGAATGCTGACCTCAAAGCAAGCAAAGCCCGGGTTCCAGCCCATCCTCTGACACAGCTGGGTTGGGGGACTGCTTGCCACTTTAGGCAACCCTCTCAGACTGTAAGACTAGAGAAAGGGACCAGGACACCACACTGACAAGGAATTTTTCGTGACCGGAGTTTCTTGTGCCAGTGACCTCAGGCCCAGCCCCCATCCTAATTTGGAGTTCAGAACATGCAACTAGAATCAGGCTGGAGTTTACCTGGGAATTGGTCAACATCTTGGCCTCAGTGAGCTGCTCAGAGTCTCTGCGATGGTATTGAAGGCAGGATGTCCAGATCATACTCTGCCCATGCCTTCTCTTCTTGCGTAAACACTGTCCAGAGCTTTCCATGGTCCATCCTCACACACAGCAACCACATCTCTCATCTCTGTGCCTTTGTCCTCCATATCAGGACTGCCTTCTCTCCCTTAAATCCACCTTGTAGAATTTCTAGATTCCTTCAAGGCTCAGGCCAGGTGCCCATGGGGCTTATCCCTCCCCCAACTGCTAGTGTCTCCTCCTACAAAACAAAAGACTACAGAAAATAAACTACAGTACACTAAAAACAAGAACTTCATCTGCCCTTGCATGTCCTTGGCATAGTAGGGGCTAATTAAGTGTTTGTTGGAGGAACGTGTGATTGAATGAATCAATGACTGATTGAGTGAATGAATGAATGATCATCTTCCCAAGCCATTCTATTGGCAAGCCTTTCACTGCCAAACTACTGGGAAAATGATTAATGCTCTCCCCTTCCTGGGTTTTGTGATGATGCTTGTAATGGTAATTAAGGTGGGACTTTTGTTGTTGACCTTTATTGAGTCTGGCCTTTGTCTGAATGGGGATAAAGTGGGATGTTTTTGTATTTCTCAGAACTTAGACAATTGGGAGCCACTGAATTGCATCTGATGTGATATTGGGGGTGGGGAACTTCTCCATGTCCATCCAGGGTGAGGTCAGGGCCCTCCAGGCCATGAACAGGATATATAGGCTCAGAGTTTAGCATTGTCTCTTAGAGCTCTGAGTCACAGCAGGAGTGGTGGATGACCTTGGGTCAGCCATTATAATGTGCTCCCAGGCTGTACACCCAGATGTTGAATTGTATTCAGTCTGTAATGCAGGGTGCTTGGTTTTTTCCCTGAACTGAGCAAATGATATTTGTATGCTGGATTAAAGTAAGATTGTTAACCCCTTAACATTGCTTTCCTTAAGTAAAGCAGATCAAAAGGACCTGTATTGTCAGCTTTCTGGGTGCTGATTGTTGGTGGATCTTACACCCCCACAAAAATTGCTAGGCTGATTGTTGATCCACTGCCCCTCCCTGATTCTTCACCTATGTGTTTGACCTCTCCTAACCCATCCCTTGGCATAAGCACAAGAGAGGCACATCCCACACCTTTTCACTCATTTTTGATGCCTGGATAAGTTAGGATAAATTTTTCTTCTTTTCATTTTCTTCAAATAATGTGGTATGGCTCTCTGGGAGAGGAGGGGAAGGAATGCTGGGGGGAAAGTATGTTGATTTTTTTTTTAAAAAGCCAAAAGATGTTGTGATGTTAATGTGATTAAAGATCTACCCTGCCCACTTAATAGGCCTCAGGTGGAGCTAGTTAAAGGAAGCTTGAATAGGGGAAGTTTGCTGGAAGGCCCACACATTTTTGCTAACTAGGTGTGAAGTTCTCAGGCCCTATGAAGGGTGTATGTGTATATATATATATATATATATATATATATATAGATAGATAGATAGATAGATAGATAGATAGATAGATAGATATAGATAGATAGATAGATATAGATAGATATAGATATATATAGATATACATATATATATAGATATATATATAGATATATATCCATTAAGCTCAGAGATCAAGATGTGGAAGATACTGAAAGACAGAGAGAGCACTAGAAGGGCTGAAAGAGAGGATTGCAGAGACACAGAGACTGAGAGACACAGAGATAGAGACAGAGAGTACTGCAAGTGGTCTCAGAACTGCAAGCTCTCAGAATTTTGGGAGGAGAGGACACAAGCAAGCAGACAGGACTCTTTAGTGGGTGTTTATGGGAAGGCCCTAGCAGAGGGGAAGGTTACAGGATGGGTTAGCTCCTTACTGCCATATTGTGTTTTAATTTCCTTGCTGTTATACTAAAGTGTACTTACTGTTTTTGGGATACAATTACTGCTATGTCATTTGGAGTTGTTGGTTATAGGATTTGATCCTTTGCTGTCTGAATCGATATTTTACTTCTTCTGCTTTCTAAATAGAGAGTCTCTGATATTTTGCAATTCCAAATTGTACAAGCATATCCATGGTCACCATCAATATTGTGAGTCTTGCCTTACTGTTACAGACAACAATAAAAACTTATTTTAAAATAGGAAAAAAAAGTCATTCTGAAGTCTGTCTTGGATGCCCCAAATAGACACAAAGAGGCATTGGAGCCAGGAAGCTGCTAGAGCCCGTGAGAGACAGCTGCCAACCTTAGGAGCATGAATGTTACTGTAATTGTCCCTGACAGGAACACTAATCAGGGCAACTCTCATACCTCTTAACGGTACCCAGGAGGAAAGAGGATTCTGGCCATCATCAGTCAATTAATGTGCCATCTGTGACTCAGAAATGATTCACATGTGTGATACCAGAGTCCATCAGTGAGGGCTGGGAGAACAGTATCCTAAGAACTTGCCTGTACATCATGGCTTAAACGTAGGTCACACCAAATCGACTTAATTATCTTCTATTTTTTATTTCTTTTATTTTTAGTTTACAACATTAGGTTCTACATAATTTTGAGTTCCAGATTTTCTTCCCTCCCTCCCCCTGTCCCTACCCAAGACAGCATGGAATCCCATATAGCTACAATGTATAACTTTGCATTGAATAAATTTACACACCAGTCAAGTTATGGGGAAGAACTGTGATCAATGAAATGAATCATGCGAAAGAAGAAACGGGACCAAAAAAAAAAAAACAAAAACAGAAACAAAAACAACCCAAAAACAAAAGAGAGAAAAGGAAAAAAAAAGGGGGGGGGAGGCTAGCAAGAAATGTGTCTCAATCTGCATTCATACTTCATAGTTCTTTCCCTGGGTGTAGAAAGCATTCGCCATCGTGAGTCCTTTGGAGTTGTCTTTGTATCTTGTGTTGCTGAGAAGAGCGAAGTCTGTCAGGGTTGGTCCTCACAGAATCCATATATCTGTGGCTGTGTATAATGTTCTCCTGACTCTGCTGCACTCACTCAGCATTATGTCATGTAGGTTTTTCCAGGTTGTTATGAAGTCTGTATCATCCCCATTTCTTAAGGCACAATAGTATTCCTTTACCTTCATACACCACAGCTTGTTCAGCCATTCCCGAATTGATGGGCATCCCTTTGATTTCCAATTCTTAGCTACCACAAAAAGAGCAGATATAAATATTTTTGTACATATGGGTCGTTTTGCCGCTTGTGTGATTTCTTTGGGATACAACCCTAGAAGTGGTATTGCTGGATCAAAGAGTATGAACATTTTTATAGACCTTTGGGCGCAGTTCCAAATTGCTGTCCAAAATGGCAGGATCAGCTTGCAACTCCACCAGCAATGTAACAATGTTCCAATTTTCCCACATCCTCTCCAGCATTTATCATTTTCCTGTTTTGCTACTTTAGCCAATCTGACAGGACAGATGTGGCAAGTAAGAGTTGTTTGATTTGCACTTCTCTAATCAGTAGTGATTTTGAGCATTTTTTCATATGCCTATAGATATCTTTAATGTCTTCCTCTGAAAACTGCCTGTTCATATCCTTTGACCATTTCTCAATTGGGAAATGATTTGTATTCCTATATATTTGGCTCAGTTCCCTGTATATTTTAGAAATGAGGCCTTTATCAGAGACACTAGTTGTAAAGATTTTCTCCCAATTTTCTGCTTCCCTCCTAATTTTTGTTGAATTGGCATTTTTTTGTACAAAATCATTTCAATTTAACATAATCAAAATTATCCATTTTGCATTTTGTAATGCTCTCTATCTCTTGTTGGGTCATGAAGTCTTTTCATTTCCATAAATCTGATAGGTAAACTATTCCTTGCTCTCCCAAATTACTTATAGCATCAGCCTTTGCTCCTAAACAATGAACCCATTTTCACTTTATTTTGGTATCTGGTGTAAGATATTAGTCTATGTCCAGTTTCTGCCCTACCATTTTCCAATTTTCCCAACAGTTTTTGTGAAATAGTGAATTATTAGCCCAGAAGCTGGCCTCTTTGGGTTTATCAAAGAGCAGATTGCTGTGGTTGTTGGCTTCTCCATCTTGTGTTCCTTTCCTATTCCACTGATCCACAACTCTGTTTCTTAGCCAGTACCAGGTACTTTTGATGACTGCTATTCTATAGTACAGTTTAATATATGGTATGGCTAGGCCACTTTCTCTAGCATTTCTTTTCATCAATACCTTAGATATTCTAGACCGCTTGTTCTTCCAGATGAATTTTGTTACCATTTTGTCCAGCTATGTAAAATAATTTTTTGGTAGTTCGATTGGTATGGCACTGAATAGATAGATTAATTTAGGTAAAATTGTCATTTTTATTATATTAGCTTGGCCTAACCATGAACAACTGATATATTTGCATTTATTTAGATCTGACTTTATTCACATGAAAAGTGTTTCATAATTATGTTCATATATGCCCTGGGTTTGTCTTGGCAGATGGACTCTCAAATACTTTATCATGTGTACAATAACTTTGAATGGAATTTCTCTTTCTATCTCTCGCTGTTGGGTTTTGTTAGTAATGTATAAGAATGCTGAGGATTTATGTGGGTTTATATTATATTCTGCAACTTTCCTAAAGTTGTTTATTATTTCAAGTAGTTTTTACTTGATTTTCTAGGATTCTCTAAGTAAATCATCATATCATCTGCAAAAAGTGATAATTTAGCTTCTTCTTTTCCTATTCTAACTCCTTCAATTTCTTTTTTTTTCTTATTGCTATAGCTAACGTTTCTAGTACCAAATTGAATAGTAGGGGTGATAATGGACATCCTTGTTTCACCCCTGATCTTATTGGGAATGCATCTAGCTTATTCCCATTACCAATAATGTTTGTTGATGGTATTAGGTAGATGCTATTTATAATTTTAAGGAAGGCTCCATTTATTCCTATGCTTTCTAGTGTTTTTAATAGGAATGGGTGTTGCATTTTGTCAAAGGCTTTTTCTGCATCTATTGAGATGATAATATGGTTTCTACTAGTTTTGTTTTTGATATGGTCAATTATGCTAATAGTTTTCCTAATATTGAACCAGCCTTGCATTCCGGGAATAAATCCTACCTGGTCATAGTGTATTATTCTCATGATAAGTTGCTGCAATCTTTTTGGTAATATTTTATTTAAAATTTTTGCATCAATATTCATTAGGGCAATTGGTCTATAATTATCGTTCTCTGTTTGGACTCTACCTGGTTTGGATATTAATACCATATTTGGGTCAGATAATTTGATAGGACTCCTTCTTCACCTATTTTCCCAAATAATCTACAAAGTATAGGAATTAGTTGTTCTTTAAATGTTTGTTAGAATTTACATGTAAAACCATCTGGCCCTGGAGACTTTTTCCTAGGGAGTTCATTGATGGATTGCTCAATTTCTTCTTCTGAGATGGAGTTTCTTAGAAATTTTTCTTCCTTCTCTGTTAACTTGGGCAATTTCTGTTTTTGTAGATATTCATCTATATCTCTAAGGTTGTCAAATTTATGGGCATACAATTGGGCAAAATAATTCCTAATTATTGTTTTTATTTCCTCTTCATTAGAGGTGAACTCACCCTTTTCATTTTTGATACTGGCAATTTGATTTTCTTCTTTCTTTTTTTTTAATCAAATTGACGAAAGGTTTATCAATTGTATTGGCTTTTTTCATAAAACCAGTCCTTTGTCTTATATATTAATTCAATAGTTTTCTTGGTTTCAATTTTATTAATCTATCCTTTGATTTTCAGTATTTCTAATTTGTTATTTAATTGGAGATTTTCAATTTGCTGTTTTTCTAATTTTTTCAGCTGTATGCCCAGATCATTGATCTCCTTTTTCCCTATTTTATTCATGTAAGCATTTAGGGATATAAAACTTCCCCTAAGAACTGCTTTTGCTGCATCCCATAAGTTTTGGTATGTTGTTTCACTATGGTCATTCTCTTGAATGAAATTGTTAATTGTTTCTCTGATTTGTTCTTTGGCCCACTCATTCTTTAGAATTAGATTATTTAGTTTACAATTAATTTTTAGTTTATTTTTCCATGGTTCTTTGTTAAAAATAATTCTTATTACATCATGATCTAAAAAGTATGCTTTGACTACTTCTGCCTTTCCGCATTGGATTGTGAGGTTTTTATGCCCTAGTACATGGTAAATTTTTGAGTATGTACCGCTGAGAAGAAAGTATAGTCCTTTTTATCCCCATTCAGTTTTCTCCAGAGGTCTATCATATTTGCCTTTTCTAAAATTCTGTTTACCTTCTTAACTTCTTTCTTATTTATTTTGAGGTTAGATTTATCAAGTTCAGAAAGGGGGAGGTTGAGGTCTCCCAATATTATAGTTTTGCTGTCTATTTCTTCCTGTAACTCCCTTAACCTCTCTTCTAAGAATTTGTATGCCATACCACTTGGTGCATACATGTTAAACAATGATATTTATTCATTGTTTGTGGTGCCTTTTAGCAGAATGTAATGTCCTTCCTTATCTCTTTTAATTAAATCTATCTTTACTTTTGCTTTGTCTGAGATTAGTATTGCTACACCTACTTTTTTACTTTAGCTGAGGCACAATATATTTTACTCCAGCCTTTCACCTTTACCCTGTGTGTATCCCCCCGTTTCAGATTTGTTTCTTGTAAACAGCATATTGTACGATTATGGCTTTTTTTATTTAAATTTATTTATTTAACATATTTGGTTTTCAGCATTGATTTTCACAACAGTTTGAATTACAAATTTTCTCTCCACTTCTACCCTCCCCCCCACTCCAAGATGGCATATATTCTGGTTGCCCTGTTCCCCAGTCAGCCCTCCCCTCTATCACCCCCCTCCCCTCTCATCCCCTTTTCCCTTCCTTTCTTGTAGGGCAAGATAAATTTCTACGCCCCATTGCCTGTGTATCTTATTTTTTAGTTGCATGCAAAAACTTATTTTTTTGTTTCTTTTTGAACATCTGTTTTTAAAACTTTGAGTACCAAATTCTCTCCCTTCTTTCCTTCCCACCCACCCTCCCTAAGAGGTCGGGCACTTCACCCTAGGCCACGCATGTATCATTATGTATAACCCTTCCACACTACTCATGTTGTGAAAGGCTAACTACATTTTGCTCCTTCCCAACCCATCCCGCTTTATTGAATTTTCTCCCTTGACCCTGTCCCCTTTCCCAACTGTTTGTTTTGAATAGCTCCACCCCTATCTGCCCTCCCCTCCATCATCCCCCCGCCCTTCTATTTTTTTTTAATCTTCCTCCCTCTTCTTTCCTGTGGGGTAAGATACCCAACTGAGTATGTATGGTATTCCCTCCTCAGGCCAAATCTGATGAGAGCAAGGTTCACTCATTCCCCCCTCACCTGTCCTCTCCCCTCCTCCCACAGAACTGCTTCCTCTCGCCACCTTTATGCGAGATAATCCACCCCATTCTATCTCTCTCTATCTCCCTCTCTCAGTATGTTGCTCTCTCATCCCTTAATTTCATTTTATTTCTTTTACATATCTTCCCTTCATCTTCAACTCACCCTGTGTCTACTCTCTCTCTTTTACACACACACACACACACACACACACACACACACACATATATATATATGTATATATATAAAAACACACATATATATACACATACATATGCATGCATACATATACATATAGATACCTACATACACATTCACTTATATATATATACATAAACATATATATATATATATATATATGCATATTCCCTTCAACTACCCTAATACTGAGGTCTCATGAATCATACACATCATCTTTCCATGTAGGAATGTAAACCAAACAGTTCAACTTTAGTAAGTCCCTTGCAATTTCCGTTTCTTGATTACCTTTTCATGCTTCTCTTGATTTTTGTGTTTGAAAGTCAAATTTTCTATTCAGTTCTGGTCTTTTCACTGAGAAAGCTTGAAAGTCCTCTATTTTATTGAAAATCCATATTTTGCCTTGGGGCGGAGCCAAGATGGCAGCTGGTAAGCAGGGAATAGTGTGAGCTCCGTACGGAGACCCTCCAAAAACTTATAAAAAATGGCTCTGAACCAATTCTAGAATGGCAGAACCCACAAAACAGCAGAGGGAAGCAGGGCTCCAGCCCAGGACAGCCTGGATGGTCTCTGGGCGAGGTCTATCCCACACCGAGCTGGGAGCTGAGAGCTGGGAACGGAGTGGAACAGAACCCAGCCTGAGCGGCGTGGACCATCCAGACCAGAAGCCAGGCAGAGGGGGCCCTAGCGCCCTGATTCAGTGAGCTGCGGCAGTTATGAGACTTCTCAACCCACAAATACCAAAGACTGCGGAGAAGGTTAGTGGGAAGAGCTGCGGGAGTGGAAGGAGTACCCGGTTCAGCTTCCAGCCCCGGGGGCAGCGGAGGTGGGGCAGCTACAGCTGTTGTTACTTCCGGCTCCAGGCCCACCTCATGGGAGGAATTAAGTGGCAGATCAGAGCAGGGGTGCACAGCCTGCCGAAGATCTAAGCCCAGTTCAGGTTGGGGGCTGGGGAAGGAGCAGTGCTGGTGTGGCAGAGCTGACACCTCCCCCCCAAACGTGGAATATAGAACTCTGTAATCTACAAGCAGTCATACCCCACTGAAAAACTCAAGGGTCAAGTTAGTTGGCTGGGAATATGGCCAGGCAGGGAAAACGCACCGAGATTCAGTCTCAGACTTTGGATTCTTTCTTTGGTGACAAAGAAGACCAAAACATATAGCCTAAAGAAGTCAATAAAGTGCAAGAGCCTACAACAGAAACCTCCAAGAAAAACAGGAACTGGTCCCAGGCCATGGAAGAGCTCAAAAAGGAGTTGGAAAAGCAAATTAGAGAAGTAGAGGAAAAATTGGGAAGAGAAATGAGATGGATGCGAGAAAACCATGAAAAACAAGTCAATGACTTGCTAAAGGAGACCCAAAAAAATACTGAAAAATACACTGAAGAAACCAACACATTAAAAAACAGACTAACTCAAATGGCAAAAGAGCTCCAAAAAGCCAATGAGGAGAAGAATGCCTTGAAAGGCAGAATTAGCCAAATGGAAAAGGAGGTCCAAAAGACCACTGAAGAAAATACTACTTTAAAAATTAGATTGGAGCAAGTGGAAGCTAGTGACTTTATGAGAAATCAGCATATTATAAAACAGAAACAAAGGAATGAAAAAATGGAAGGATTATGGTTTTTAATCCATTCTGCTATCTGCTTCCATTTTATGGGAGAGCTGATCCCATTCACGTTCACAGTTATGATTTCTATCTGTATCTTTTTCTCCATCCTATTTCCCCCTGTTTATGCTTTTATTTCTCCCTTTCCCCTTCCCCTCCTCAACAGAGTTTTGCTTTTGACTGCCGCCTTCCTCAGTTTACCCTCCCTCTTTATTCCCCTCCCTTATCTTACCGTTTCCCACTTGCTACTTCTCCCCTCCCTTTTGACCACCCCCCTCCCTTTTTCCCCCCTTCCCCTCCTACTTCCTGTAGGGCAAGTTAGATTTCTATACTTATTAGGGTATGTTATTCCCTTCTTGAACCAGATCAGATGACAGTGAAGCTCAAATACTGCTCTTCTCCCTCCCTTCTTTCCCTCTACTATAATATGTTTTTGTGCCAATTCATTTGGTGTAATTTACCTTTTTCTACTACCTCCTTACCTCTTCTCTCATAGCTCTCCCTTTACATCTCTTACTTATGTTTTTTATCCTTACATCAACTTTTTTATACAGACTTTCACAATCTATGTATATCCCTTTCAATCATCATAATAGCTGTACTATTCTCAAGACTGACATACATATGTCTATATATAAAACTTACATAAGATGATATAATCCTATGTAAAGATGCAAATAATTTGCCCTTATTGATTAATAAAGTTTGTGGGGTGTTTTCCCTTGTTTATTACCTTCTTACCTCTCTCTTGAGTTTTGTATTTGGAGAGCAAATTTTCCATTGAGTTCTGGCCTTTTCTTCAGGAAGGCCTGGAATTCCCTTATTTTTTTGAATGTCCATCTCCTTGCCTGAAAAAATATGCTTAGTTGTGCTGCGGAGTTGATCCTTGGTAGCAGTCCCAGCTCATTTGCTCTCCGGAATGTCATATTCCAATTTTTCCTGTCTTTTAATGTGGAAGCTGAGAGATCCTGCGTGATGCTGACTGTAGTTCCATGATATTTGAATTGTTTCTTTTTGACTGCTTGAAGTATTTTCTCCTTGACTTTGTAGTTTTCAAATTTGGCTATAATATTTCTTGGTGTTTTCAGTTTGTGATCTCTTTCTGGGGGTGATCAGTGAATTCTTTCAATGAGTATTTTGCTCTCTGGTTCTAGGACCTCTAGGCAGTTGTCTTTGATAATTTTTTCGAAGATACCGTCAAGGCTCTTTTTTTCATCCTGGATTTCCGGTAGACCAATAACTCTTAAATTGTCTCTCCTGGATCTATTTTCCAGGTCAGTTGTTTTCCCAAATAGATATTTCACATTTTTTTCTATTTTTTCATTCTTAACATTTTGTTTTACTACTTCTTGGTGCCTCATAGATTCGTTAGCTTCACTTGCTGAATCCTAATTTTTAATGAGTTAGTGTTTTCATTTTGCTTTTGAGTCTCCTTTTCCAGTTGGTTGATTTTGCCTCTCAGGGTGTCATTTTCTCTCTTTAGATTCTGAATCTCTGTGGCCTTTTTGCCTATCTTATTGTTTAGGGACTTGATTTCATCATTGGATTTCTTTTCCATATTTTCTTTTAGCTCCTTAGTTTGGTTTTGAAAATCCTCCTTTAGCTCTTCCAGCAATGCATTTTTTCCACAAATGCTTTCGTTCTTTTTTCTAATTGACATATACAACACCCCTCTGTTATTTGTTTTAACAACGCATGAGAGATACTGATACCTCGATCCTGTGCCCACCGGTGGGTGGCCTGGACCCCTAAATGGCCGGCGGTCTGGTGGACCCATCTTGCTAAGGCTGAGTCATCAGTTGGAGTTGGAGTAGGGACAATACATTCAGTGGCAATCTTTGCTAGTCAATCCACGTGTGCATTGTACTCACGTTCTGGTGTGGTCAGGGCCGCGTGAGCATCAACATGAAAAACTGACAAATCCGTAACCAAAGACATGTCCCATATATTTTCCCACAACTCTTTACCCCAAACTTGTTTGCCATGAATCTCCCAATTCTGATTCCTCCATATAGGCATCCAAGTAGCTAATCCATTAGCTACTGCCCATGAATCAGTAAATATATGACACTGTCCTCCCTTCTCCATTCTGATGGCCTGATGTACTGCCATCAGTTCAGCATATTGACTACTTCCCCCTATCCCAGAACTTTCCAGAGTTCGCCTAGTACAGGGGTTATAGGCTACTGCTTTCCAATGTCTCTTCTGTCCTAAATATTTTGCTGTCCCGTCAGTAAACCAAGCGTGTTTCTTCTGTTCTACACTTAGTCCATCATACCCATTATTCCATTTCACTAAGGATGGCACCATCTGTTGCTTAGATTCAAGGGGTTTTTCATTTCTCTCAGTGCCAGTGTTTGCCACCGATTCATGTAAAGCAGAAACTCCACTTTTGCCTGCTCTGGACCTATTCTGAATATACCACTTCCATTTGATTATGCTTGCCTCTTGTGCATGTCCAATTCTATGATAAGCTGGGGTACTCATTACCCAAGTCATAATTGGAATTCCAGGCCTTAATATCACTTCATGACCCAGGGTTAGTTGCTCAGTTTCTACTAAAGCCCAATATGTAGCTAACAGCTGCTTCTCAAAAGGTGTATACTGCACTCCAGATGAGGGCAGTTTCCTTGACCAAAAGCCTAAAGGTACACTTCGGCTCTGTTGTTTTTGCCACAGACTCCAATTTGCATAGTCATCTTGTACAGTCACTTGTAACTCCACTGGCCCATTTTGCATAGGCCATAAGTCCAGAGCTAATTGTACAGCAGCCTTTGCTTCCTCAAACGCTCTACTTTGTTCAAGGCCCCAATCAAATTCATATTTCTTTCTGGTGACTTTATACAAGGGTTGTAAAATCTGTCCCAAATGTGGGATGTGGTGTCTCCAATAACCAAATAGCCCTATGAACTTTTGGGCCTCTTTCTTATTAGTAGGGGTGGGAAAATCCTGATTTTTTGTCGAGCTTGTGGGAGAATTTCTCGCAGTCCTCTATTCCACTGTATCCCCAAGAATCTTACAGTTTCAGCTGGCCCCTGAACCTTTGCGGGGTTGATTTCCCATCCTTTGCTTTTCATATGGTCAATTAATAATGCTAAACTCTCCTCCACTTCTTTTATATTCTTTCCCTGTATCATGATGTCATCTATGTAATGTGTAAGCTGTACACCAGGTAGCTTTAATTCATCCAAATGCTCAGTTACAATCCTGTGGCAAATAGTTGGGCTATGAATATATCCTTGTGGCAGGTGTGTAAATGTATACTCTCGGCCTTGCCAAGTAAAAGCAAACTGGTTCCATTGCTTGGGGTCTATTGGGATCGTAAAGAAGGCATTGGCCAAATCAATAACTGCATACCAAGTCCCTTCATGTTTTTGTATTCTCTCTATTAAAGTAACCGTGTCTGGAACAGCAGCATACAAGGGAGGAGTCACTTTGTTCAGCTGTCTATAATCTACTGTCATCCTCCATGTCCCATCTGACTTTCGGACTGGCCAGACAGGGTTGTTCCATTGAGTAGTTGTAGGGACTAACACTCCTGCCTCAACACGTCCTCTTATAGTGTTGGCAATTTCATCTTGCCCACCTGGCACACGATATTGCCTCAAAGTAATTACTTGGGAAGGTTCAGGCAAAGTGATTGGATCCATCTTGATTTTCCCCACTAAGACTGCATTAATGCCTATTTTCCTCACAGCAAATTGGTATTTCCCTTCAGGTAAATTTAAAGTCATACCCTTCAAAATGTCTATTCCAATGATGTATTCAGGAATAGGCACAATAACCACACTATATTCTTTCTTGGGCAACTGTCCAATTTTCATCATCAATTTAACTTGTCTGGCTGATATTTCAGTCCCTCCTAGTCCTGTGATGGTAATAGGAGTTCCATGGCTGAATTTGTCTGGATTCCCATAGATAAGGGTGGCCTCGGCCCCAGTGTCTATTAATGCCCTAGTTACTGTACTTGACCCATTTTTCCAATATATGGTCAAGTTAATGTGAGGTCTGCAATCCAGCTTACATATTTCCTTAATTTGGGCTGGGGCCTGGCCTGTTTCCTAGTATTCCCTGGCATGTGATTCACTTGGGTATAAAGGTTCAACATCTGTAGCATTTGCAGGAGCAGTTCTTATTTCCCCATCTCTCCTGTTATCGAGTCCTTTATCTCAGTACATCCTGTACAATTCATTGGTTGGAATGCCATCTATCATTTCAAAACCTACCCCTGCTCTCAATACAGCAGTGAACATTTCTTTTCTTGTCACTCCATTTTGGCACCAAGTTTGCTGGTTATTCACCCTTCTCTCTCGAGGAGATCTGTCCCTTCCCCAGTCTCCTAAGTCATGTAACTGTAAAATCTTATTTATCACCTCTGTAAGATGGCTCCCTACTTCCCCAAGTAACAGATTCAAAATTAGTTGTTTATAAGCAGGGGGAGCTGTCCTAATTATTAAATTCCTATGAGGGATTCCTATGGGATCATTGTAATATTTGTCTGCAGTTCCTGTCATAATAGTAGTCTTCATTACCTCCTCCTTTAGTCTCATGATACAATCTTTAAGTGAATACCAGGGTCTGTGCTCAGTGGGCCACATAGAATCAGTAGTATATCTCTTATTGCATCCCACAGAAGCTAATGCCAACAGAGTAGTCCTGCTAGCATCATCTGCTCACTGATGATGTTCCCTAAAAGCTTGCTGAACTAGAGGATCGTGGCTGATACCTATGAATCTCATACAGTCCCTCTTATCTTTATTTTTTTATAAATTTCTTTATTTATTTTTAGTTCACCACACACGGTTCTACATAGTTTTGAGTTCCAGTTTTTCTCCCCTCTCTCCCCCCTCCCTCCCCAAGACGGCATGAAGTCTCATATAACTCTCATGTATGACGTCGCATTGAATTAATTTATGCACTAGTCAAGTCGTGGAGAAGAATTTTGACCAATGGAATGAATCATGAGAAAGAAGAAACAGAACCAAAAAAAAAAACCAAAAACAAAAACAAAAGAGAAGCAGAAAAGGCAAGCATGTAGTGTGCCTCAGTCTGTATTCAAACTTCGCAGTTCTTTGTCTCTGAATGAAGATAGCATTCTCCATCGTGAATCCCCTGGAGTTGTCCTTGCCCCTTAGGTTGCTTAGAAAAGCGCAGTATGTCAGGGCAGGTCCTCATGGAATCCATATATCTGTGGCTGTGCACAAGGTTCTCCTGGTTCTGCTCCGCTCACTCAGCGTTATGTCGTGTAGGTTTTTCCAGGTTGTATGAAGTCTGCATCATGCCCATTTCTTATGGCACAATAGTATTCCATCACCTTCATATACCACAGCTTGTTCAGCCATTCCCCACTTGATGGGCATCCCTTTGATTTCCAATTCTTGGCTACCACAAAGAGATCTGCTATAAATATTCTTGTACATATGGGTCCTTTTCCCGCTTGTGTGATTTCTTTGGGATACAACCCTAGAAGTGGTATTGCTGGGTCAAAGGGTATGAACATTTCTATAGACCTTTGGGCATAGTTCCAAACCGCTCTCCAAAATGGCTGGATCAGCTCACAACTCCACCAGCAATGCAACAATGTTCCAATTTCCCCACATCCTTTCCAGCATTTATCATTCTCCTGATTTGTTTTTTTAGCCAATCTGACAGGAGAGATGTGATATCTAAGAGCTGTTTTGATTTGCATTTCTCTAATCAGCAGCGATCCAGAGCATTTTTCCATATGCCTGTAGATAGCTTTAATTTCTTCCTCTGAAAACTGCCTGTTCATATCCTTTGACCATTTCTCAATTGGGGAATGGCTTATATTCCTATATATTTGGCTGGGCTCCCTGAGGCCTTTATCAGAGATACTAGTTGCAAAGATTTTCTCCCAATTTTCTGCTTCCCTCCTAATTCTTGTTGCATTGGCTTTTTTTGTACAAAAACATTTCAATTTGACATAATCAAAATTATCCATTTTGCATTTTGTATTGCTCTCTATCTCTTGTTGGGTCATGAATTCTTTACTTTTACACAAATCTGATAAGTAAACTATTCCTTGCTTTCCCAAATTACTTAGAGTATCAACTTTTACTCCTAAATCATGAACCCATTTTGACTTTATTTTGGTATATGGTGTAAGATATTGGTCTATGCCCACTTTTTGCCCTACTATTTTCCAATTTTCCCAACAGTTTTTGTGAAATAGTGAATTATTAGGCCAGAAACTGGCCTCTTTGGGTTTATTAAAGAGTAGATTGCTAAACTTGTTGATTTCACCTACTTGTGTACCTATCCTATTCCACTGATCCACACCCCTGTTTCTTAACCAGTACCAGGCAGTTTTGATGACTGCTGCTGTGTAGTACAGTTTAATGTCTGGTGTGGCTAAGCCACCATCTCTAGCATATCTTTTCATTAATATCCTAGATACTCTAGACCTCTTGTTTCTCCAAATGAATTTTGTTATTATTTTGTCCAGCTCAGTAAAAAAATTTTTTGGTAGTTCGATTGGTATGGCACTGAATAGATAGATTAATTTAGGTAGAATTGTCATTTTTATTATATTAGCTCGGCCTAACCATGAGCAACTGATATTTCTCCATTTATTTAGATCTGATTTTATTCGCGTGAAAAGTGTTTCATAGTTATGTTCATATAGGCCCTGGGTTTGTCTTGGCAAATAGACTCCCAAATATTTTATAGTGCCTTCAGTAACTTTGAATGGAATTTCTCTTTCTATCTCTTGCTGTTGGGCTTTGTCAGTAATGTATAGGAATGCTGAGGATTTATGTGGGTTTATTTTATATCCTGCAACTTTGCTAAAGTTGTTTATTATTTCAAGTAGTTTTTTACTTGATTCTCTAGGATTCTCTAGATAAATCATCATATCATCTGCAAAAAGTGATAATTTGGTTTCTTCTTTTCCTATTCTAATTCCTTCAATTTCTTTTTCTTCTCTTATTGCTACAGCTAATGTTTCTAGTACCAAATTGAATAATAGGGGTGATAATGGACATCCTTGTTTCACCCCTGATCTTATTGGGAATGCATCTAGTATATCCCCATTACAAATAATGCTTGTTGATGGTTTTAGGTAGATGCTATTTATAATTTTGAGGAAGGTTCCACTTATTCCTATGCTTTCTAGTGTTTTTAATAGGAATGGGTGTTGTACTTTGTCAAAGGCTTTTTCTGCGTCTATTGAGATGATCATATGGTTTCTGCTAGTTTTGTTGTTGATATGGTCAATTATGCTAATAGTCTTCCTAATATTGAACCAGCCTTGTATTTCTGGAATAAATCCTACCTGGTCATAGTGTATTATTCTCCTAATGAGTTGCTGCAATCTTTTTGCTAATATTTTATTTAAAATTTTTTCATCAATATTCATTAGAGAAATTGGTCTATAATTTTCTTTCTCTGTTTTAACTCTACCTGGTTTGGGTATTAGTACCATATTTGTGTCATAAAAAGAATTTGGTAGGACTCCTTCTTCACCTATTTTCCCAAATAATCTACAAAGTATTGGAATTAGTTGTTCTTTAAATGTTTGATAGAATTCACATGTAAAACCATCTGGCCCTGGAGATTTTTTCCTAGGGAGTTCATTGATGGCCTGCTCAATTTCTTTTTCTGATATGGGGTCATTAAGAAATTTCACTTCCTTCTCTGTTAGTCTGGGCAGTTTATGTTTTTGTAGATATTCATCCATATCTCTAAGGTTGTCAAATTTATGGACATAAAGTTGGGCAAAATTATTCCTAATTATTGTTTTGATTTCCTCTTCATTAGACGTGACCTCACCGATTTCATTTTTTATACTGGTAATTTGATTTTCTTCTTTCTTTTTTTTAATCAAATTGGCCAAAGGTTTGTCAATTTTATTGGTTTTTTCATAAAACCAGCTCTTTGTTTTATTTATTACTTCAATAGTTTTCTTGGTTTCAATTTTATTAATCTCTCCTTTGATTTTCAGTATTTCTAATTTGGTATTTAATTGGAGGTTTTCAATTTGCTCTTTTTCTAGCTTTTTCAGCTGTATGCCCAGATCATTGATCTCCTCTTTCCCTATTTTATTCATGTAGGCATTTAGAGATATAAAACTTCCCCTAAGAACTGCTATTGCTGCATCCCATAAGTTTTGGTATGTTGTTTCATTATTGTCATTCTCTTGAATGAAATTATTAATTGTTTCTCTGATTTGTTCTTTGGCCCACTCATTCTTTAGAATTAAATTATTTAGTTTCCAATTAGTTTTTAGCTTATTTTTCCATGGTACTTTATTAAAAATGATTCTTATTGCATCATGATCTGAAAAGGATGCATTGACTACTTCTGCTTTTCTGCACTGGATTGTGAGGTTTTTATGCCCTAGTACATGGTCAATTTTTGAGTATGTGCCATGTACTTGTGAGAGGAAAGTATATTCCTTTTTATCCCCATTCAGTTTTCTCCAGAGGTCTATCATATGTGCCTTTTCTAAAATTCTGTTTACCTTCTTAACTTTTTTCTTATTTATTTTGAGGTTAGATTTATCAAGTTCAGAAAGGGGGAGGTTGAGGTCTCCCAATATTATAGTTTTGCTGTCTATTTCTTCCTGTAACTCCCTTAACCTCTCCTCTAAGAATTTGTATGCCTTACCACTTGGTGCATATATGTTAAGCAATGATATTGCTTCATTGTTTATGGTGCCTTTTAGCAGGATATAATGTCCTTCCTTATCTCTTTTAATTAGATCTATCTTTACTTTTGCTTTGTCTGAGATTAGGATTGCTACACCTGCTTTTTTTACTTTAGCTGAGGCACAATATATTTTACTCCAGCCTTTTACCTTAACCCTATGTGTATCCCCCTGTTTCAGATGTGTTTCTTGTAAACAGCATATTGTAGGATTATGGTTTTTAATCCATTCTGCTGTCTGCTTTTGTTTTGTGAGAATGTTCAACCCCTGCACGTTCAGGGTTATGATTTCTATCTGTGTCTTTTTCTCCATCCTAATTCCCCCTGTTTATGCTTTTATTTCTCCCTTTCCCCTTCTCCTCCTCAACAAAGTTTTGCTTTTCACCGCCGCTTTCCTCAGTTAACCCTCCCTCTTTATTCCCCTCCCTTATCTTACCGTTACCCATTTGCTACTTCTCCTCTTCCTTCTGCCCTCCCCCCTCCCTTTTTCCCCCCTTTCCCTCCCACTTCCCGTAGGACAAGTTAGGTTTCTAAACTTATCAGAGTATGTTATTCCCTTCTTGAACTAGATCAGATGACAGTAAAGCTCAAATACTGCTCTTCTCCCTCCCTTCTTTCCCTCTACTATAATATGTTTTTATGCCACTTCCTTTGGTGTAATTTACCCTTTTCTACTACCTTCTTACCACTTCCCTCATAGCCCTCCCTTTATATCTCTTATTTATATTTTATATCTTTACATCAGTTAATTTATACAGGCATTCACAACCTATGTATATCCCTTTCATTTGTCATAATAGTTGTACCATTCACAAGAATGACTTATATATGTATATATATATATATATATATATATATATATATATATACATACATAAAAAACATACATAAGATGATATAATCCCACATAAAGATGTAAACAACCTAAGATTATTGGTTAATGAGGTTTGTGGGGTTTATCCCCCTGGTTACCTTTTTATGTCTCTCTTGAGTTTTGTATTTGGAGATCAAATTTTCCATTGAATGTCCATCGCCTTGCCTGGAAAATTATGCTTAGTTTTGCTGGGTAGTTGATCCTTGGTTGTAGTCCCAGCTCCTTTGCCCTTCGGAATATCATATTCTAATTTCTCCTGTCTTTTAATGTGGAAGCTGAGAGATCCTGCGTGATCCTGACTGTAGTTCCACGATATTTGAATTGCTTCTTTTTGGCTGCTTGCAGTATTTTCTCCTTGACTTTGTAGTTTTCAAATTTGGCTATAATATTTCTTGGTGTTTTCAGTTTGGGATCTCTTTCAGGGGGTGATTGGTGAATTCTTTCAATGACTATTTTGCCCTCTGGTTCTAGGACCTCTGGGCAGTTGTCTTTGATAATTTCTTCGAAGATACTGTCAAGGCTCCTTTTTTCATCGTGGATTTCCGGTAGACCAATAACTCTCAAATTGTCTCTCCTGGATCTATTTTCCAGGTCAGTTGTTTTGCCAATCAGATATTTCACATTTTTTTCTATTTTTTCATTCTTTACGTTTTGTTTTATTACTTCTTGATGCCTCATAGATTCATTAGCTTCCACTTGCTCAAGTGTAATTTTAAATGAGTTAGTGTTTACATTTTGCTTTTGAGCCTCCATTTTCAATTGGTTGATTTCACCTGTCAGGGTGTCCTTTTCTCTCTCTAGATTCTGAATCTCTGTAGCCATTTCGCCAATCTTATTCTTTAGGGACTTGATTTCATCAGTGGATTTTTTTTCCCTTTTTTCCATTTTTCCATATTTTCTTTTAGCTCCCTAATTCGGTTTTTAAAATCCTCCTTTAGCTCTTCCAGCAGAGCTTTTTGGGCTGGAGACCAGTTCATATTAGCTTTTGAGGTATCTGATGTATCTACCGTGTCATTGCCGTCCCCCTCCATATCGATATTTTGATCCTGCCTGTCTCCATAAATAGAATCTATTGTCCTCGGTTTTTTTTTGTATTCTTCTTCATGTTTGTTGTTTTCCCTTTTCCTGGCGTTACAACGAATTTCTATCTTTGGGCTCTCTGTCCCAGCTTTCTTATTCTGGGAGTTGTAAGTCTAGAATTATAACCTTCAGTTTCCTGAGATGTGGGGGAGGGGTCTGGCTCCCTGGCATCTCACTCCCTGTGGGTGCTCTCCAGCACTTGCTTTTCAGCAATGGTCTCAGCTGTTTGTTGTTTGAGCTGATGTCTGGCACTTCCCCTGGGGGAGCAAGGTTAAGTCTGGGCTCCCGGTGTTGACCCCTGCTGACTCTGCCCTTCTGGGACTAATGAGCTTCTAGTATTTGTCCTCTGAAGCCCCAATACTCTCTCCTCTGTTTCAGTTCTCTTTTTTTTTTTCCCCGAGGAATTCTCTGGGTGAGGGGGGGAGTCTTCCGGAAGTTCAAGAAGCCGAGTTCCTGGGTTTTGCAAGCATCAGGAGTGGGTGTTTTCACGGCTGGTGGCGTTGTGCTGCCTCTCGTTGCTTCCACAGACTGCCGTCCTGTGTTGGGAGTCCTGGGGATCTCCACCGCTTTCGGGCGCCTGGCTTTATCCCAGCCCGTCTCCCACGTGGATTTCCCGGCCAGCCGCTTCCGCCTTGGTCTGGAGCAGCTCCGCACCGAGCACTCTCCGAGTCTGCAGGTTCGTTCCTCCGGCCTTTCAGACTCTCCCGGCTCGGAAATTTGCCCCACGCAGACCGCTCGCGGTTTCTGACTCTCTCAAATCTGCTCAAATTCACTTTTTTATAAGAATCTGACAGACCTTGTGAGAGAGCTCCGGTAAGACGCTGCCTTCATGCGGCCATCTTGGCTCTGCCCCCCCAGTCCCTCTTATCTACTAATATTCCACCGGCCCCTTGATCACTGAGCCTTACCATCCAAGATATTAATGGTTCTCCTACTCTTTGGCTGAATCTACTCAAAATGTCTGTGACCTCTTGTGGTGAGAAATCTTCCTGAAATTCCCTCGTAACTAAATTGCCACCTCGGGTTTCTGTCCTCCTCCTCTCTACGGGACGAACGCTTGTCTGAGTATTTAACCATCTCCCATTCTCTGTGCGAGGGATGTCCTGAACCCTAGTAGCGTTTTCTGTCTCAGCCCCTAACATTGTCTCATTTTCCCCCCACTCACTTCCCCTGCCACCATGGCAAGGACAAAGCAAGCAGTCAGGCTTGGTCTGGGCTGAGTTGGGATGCACTCTTGGCTTATTTGGCCTCCTGTTGCTCCTAGCCACATTAATAGAAAAGTTCTCATCTGAGTCAGTGGGTTCTTGAGCAGCAATTTGTTCTCCTGCTATCTGAGATTCCCCTTCTTGCTGTGGGGTAGGAGTGCCCCCATCTCTTTCACTTAATCTCAATCTTTCATATACTAGCTGGTAGGCTGATAACACTATCCAGCTTTGCCTAGATAGTGATGCCCCTGACTGAATCCCAACCTCTTGTAAACACCTTTCCAAATCCTTAGGATCTCCTCTCTGTAGCCTTGTTTCCCAGTTTTCACAGGGTCCGGCTTTTTTAGCCAATTCCTTTGCTAAGGAGGAATAAAATGGATCCTCCCACCCTGGGATATTCCTCTCTTCCTCTGAAGTTCTTCTGCTTCTGAATAGAGATCTTATATCTAGTGATCCCATCCCATCCTCGTCACCAAATATCTTAGGAAGGCAGAATTTATGATTTCAAAGAGAATCTCATATGTGCCTAAAAGGTCCGGAACCGCAGGATATAAGGAATTCTCTAGGCAGAAGGCAGGAGAACTAAAGCATGTATTTACATTCCACAATAACAAGCCCACAAACCAGCATCCCCATTTTGATATTTTCATCAAAACTTCCAGGCCCAATAAGTCCACCTTACAAGGGTAATCAGGAGGCCACAAAGAAGCGAGATGGTATAAGGCAAAATCGTACACATGCTTCCCCTCTACAGTAAGAAGATTACCCACTAGCCTCTAGTTAGCTCTGCTACCGGCAGCTCAGCTTCAGCTGTAGGTGTCTCTGGGTGAACCGGAAAAGAAAGGGAGGATCTTCAAGCTGTCCTCTCCCCTCTTATAGAGTTTTTGACATCATCAAGTGCCGCCTGAATGACCAGGGCCGATTGGTTCTTGACTAGGCCCCTCCCCCTAGCGTAGACCACGTTAACACACCTCCCTCAGCCAGCCCCATGACTCATCACACAGGAAGCTCTCTGATCCCTGGCACAGTTGCTGGGCCTCCTGCCCCCGAAGAGCAAGCCCCAGCGTCCAGGGAAGCTCAACAAGGCAAGCTGAGTCATTCAAAGAAAACAAAGACCATTCTGGCTACAGACCACTGAAGAAAATACTACTTTAAAAATTAGATTGGAGCAAGTGGAAGCTAGTGACTTTATGAGAAATCAAGATATTATAAAGCAGTACCAAAGGAATGAAAAAATGGAAAGCAATGTATAATATCTCATTGGAAAAACCACTGACCTGGAAAATAGATCCAGGAGACATAATTTTAAAATTATTGGACTACCTGAAAGCCATGATCAAAAAAAGAGCCTAGATATCATCTTTCAAGAAATTATCAAGGAGAACTGCCCTGATATTCTAGAGCCACAGGGCAAAATAGAAATTGAAAGAATACATCAATCCCCTCCTCAAAAAGATACCAAAAAGAATTCTCCCAGGAATATTGTCGCCAAATTCCAGAGCTCCCAGATCAAGGAGAAAATACTGCAAGCAGCCAGAGTATTGTGGAAACCCAATCAGAATAACCCAAGATCTGGCAGCCTCTACATTAAGAGATCGAAGGGCTTGGAATACAATATTCCAGAGGTCAATGGAGCTAGGATGAAAATCTAGAATCACCTACCCAGCAAAACTATCATGCTCCAAGGGAAAATATGGATTTTCAATAAAATAGAGGACTTTCAAGCTTTCTCGGTGAAAATACCAGAGCTGAATAGAAAATTTGACTTTCAAACACAAGAATCAAGAGAAGCATGAAAAGATAATCAAGAAAAAGAACAAGAAAAAGAAATTGCAAGGAACTTACTAAAGGTGAACTGTTTTGTTGACATTCCTACATGGAAAGATGATGAGTATGATTCATGAGACCTCAGTATTAGGGTGGCTGAAGGGAATATGCATACATATATGTTTATGTATATATATGGGTGAATGTGTATGTATGTATATATCTATGTGTGGGTATATATAGATAGATATATATATATATAGATATATATATATATAGATATATATATATATATAGTGAGAGAGAGAGAGAGAGAGAGAGAGAGAGAGAGAGAGAGAGAGAGAGAGAGAGAGGACACAGGGTGAGTTGAAGATGAAGGGAAGATATCTAAAAGAAATAAAATCAAATTAAGGGATGAGAGAGGAACATACTGAGAGAGGGAGATAAGGAGAGATAGAATGGGGTGGATTATCTCGCATAAAGAAGGCAAGAGCAAGGAGTTCTGTGGGAGGAGGGCAGAGGGCGGATGAGGGGGGGAATGAATGAACATTGCTCTCATCAGATTTGGCCTAAGGAGGGAATACCATACATACCCAATGGGGAATCTTACCCCACAGGATAGAAGAGGGAAGAAGATAAAAATAAATGGGGGGGATGATGGAGGGGAGGGCTGATGGGGGTGGAGGTAGTCAAAAACAAATACTTTCGAAAGGGGACAGGGTCAAGGGAGAAAATTCAATAAAGGGGAATGGGTTGCTAAGGAGCAAAGTATAGTTAGTCTTTCACAACGTGAGTATTGTGGGAGGGTTATACATAATGATACACATGTGGCCTATGTTGAATTGCTTGACTTCTTAGGGAGGGTGGGTGGGAAGGGAAGAGGGGAGAGAATTTGGAACGCAAAGTTTTAAAAACAGATGTTCAAAAACAAACAAAAATGTTTTTGCATGCAACTAGAAAATAAGATACACAGACAATGGGGTGTAGAAATTTATCTTGCCCTATAAGAAAGGAAGGGAAATGGGGATGGGAGGGAAGTGGGGGACAGAGGGGAGTGCTGACTGGGGAACAGGGCAACCAGAACATACGCCATCTTGGAGTGGGTGGGAGGGTAGAAATGGGGAGAAAAATTGTAATTCAAACTCTTGTGAAAATCAATGCTAAAAACTAAATATGTTAATTTAATTTAAAAAAAATTTAAAAAATGAATTTCTGATTTTGGGGCTCAGGTCTCTCTGTCCCAGGTTTCTTGTTCTGGGGATTGTGAGTCTAGTTACTGGCTTAGTGAATTATAGCCTTCAGTTTCCTGAGGTGTGGGGGAGAAGTCTGGCTGCCTGAAGTCTCCTCTTTCCCTGGGGTTGCTGTCCAGCGCTGTTGCTCTTCAGCAATGGTCTCAGCTCTTTGTTTTTTGAGCTGGTGTCTTGCACGTCCAATGAGGGAGCAAGGTTACATCTGGGCTCCTGCTGTTTACCCCTGCTGGTTCTGACCCTCTGGAACTCAGCAACCCCCACTGCTCTGCCACGGAAAACCCATTTCTGTCTCCTCTATTCCAGCATTTTTTTTCCCTGAGAAATTCTCTTCGTCGGGGGATGGGGGGAGGCATTACAGTCATTTACCTGGCCATTTTGTCTCCTGGAAGTTCAAGAAGACGTCTTTTATGCCTTTGGGCTGCAAACCTCAGAAGTTGGTGTCTCACGGCCACTGGCACTGTGCTGCTGTTGCCTCCTGTCACTTTGACAGACTCCCGACCTGTGCTGGGAGGTCTGGGGATCTCTGCCAGTTTCCGGCCCCCAGCTTTCTCCCAGCCTGTGTTGCACATTGGTTTCCATGGCCACTTCTGCTTTGTTGCTGTCTGGAGCAGCTCCACTTGTGAGCGCTCTCCCGGCCTACAGGTTCATCCCATTGGCCTTTGAGACTCTCCTGGCTTAGAAATTTGCCTCACTCAGACTGCTCACATTTTCTAACTCTCTCAAATCTGCTCAGATACACTTTTTTTTATAGGAATCTGACAGAACTTGTGAGAGAGCTCGGGTAAGACACTGTTTTCACATGGCCATTTTGACTCCTCTCCCGAAGAGCAATCACTTTCGGAAAGGGACAGGGTCAAGGGAGAAAACTGAATAAAGTGGGACAGGATAGGATGGAGGGAAACATAATTAGTCTTTCACAACATGGGTATTGTGGAAGTGTGTTACATAATGATACATGTGGAGTCTATGTTGCATGGCTTGCCTTCTTATGGAGGTTGGGTGGGAAGGGAAGAGGGGAAAGAACTTGGAACTCAAAGTTTTAAAAGCAGATGCTCAAAAACTGTTGTTTACGCATAAAACTGAGAACTACGATCTATAGGGAATGGGGCATAGAAATCTATCCTGCCCTACAAAAAAGTAAGGGGAAAGGGAATGGGGGGGGAGTGGGATGACAAAAGGGAAGGCTGACTGGGGAATGGGGCAATTTGAATATATGCCATCTTGGAGTGAGGGAGGGTAGAATTGGGGTGAAAATTTGTAACTCAAAATCTTGTGGAAATCTATGTTGAAAACTAAGATATTAAATAATAAAATAATAATAGGAAAAATAAATAAATAAATTAGTCCAAACTTCTCCATGAGACTAATTAATGAACCAATACCTGATGAAACAGAAGACTCTATGCATTCCCAAGAAAGCATGGAAGCACATCAGGATTCCTAATGGTTCAAGCGAAAAATAAGGCACAGGAATTAAGCACCTACTTTGTGCCAAGTTCTTTATTCTATCATTTCATTTGATCCTCACTGCAACCCTGGAAGATAGGTGCTATTATTATCCCCATTTTACAAATAAAGAATCTGAGGTGTACAGAGGTTAAGTGACAACTCTGACATCAGATTTGAAATTCGGTGTTCCTGAACTCAGGCCTGACACTCTCTATTGTACCACGTACCTCCCTAAAGCGCTCTAACACCAGGATTTTTTCTTTGAGAATTCATTTATAGCTTTAAAATTTTCTATTTCTGAAATTGAGCCATTTAGATTCTCTGTCTTGTTCTCTTATTTTGGCAATTTATATTTTTGTAAAATTCATCAAATTCATTTAAGTTGTAAGTATATAGTTGGGTAAGTTGTTTTGAATAATTTTCTTTATTTCTCCATTTTTGTGAAGTATTTTTCTTTTTTATGCTTACCATTTGGTTTTCCTCTTTTTAAATCAAATTAACTAACGACATACTTAAGTTGTTAGTTTAATAAAAAATAGCTTTTATGTATTAACATGCTGGGCTTTTCTCTTTTACATTTTGCTAACCTCTTCTTCACTTTTCAGAATTTCCAAGGCAAATTAGGACTTTGTATCAGAGCAACTCTCTTTGTACTTCTGAAGGGAAGTTTGGGGCTCTGTTTGGTCCTGATTTGTATTCTTTAGCATCTTTCTGCTGCTTTGACTCAGTATGTAGTGCTATGTTGTTCAAGGATCTCCAGGTGACTTAGGCCAGGGGCTTGCTGACTTTCACTCTAAGGTTTCTAATCTAGGTCAAAGTCTGATTATTGCCCCAGTCAAGCTCTTTACCCTGATTCACATCTAAACCCAAGGTGTCAGGCTTGGCCCGTAACTCTCCTAAGTGTGTCCTGAACCAGCTTAAAATGTAATTGGGAAATGTTTAACAAAATACAGAAAAATTCAATGAAACACGGATAATTTTAATTTGTGGTTTTTGAAGTCAATATGTGACATACAGGGATCTATTTCCATTCGAGTTTGATATGACTTGTCTAGGCAACACAACTATAGGCTTGGCCTTGGTAAGATCTCCAGTAATGTATTACTGGCCCTTGCTCCTGGACCCCTCAGCTATCTGGGAAGCTCTGTAGACTTAGAACTGGTCTGTGCTCAGTTTCTGCCATACCATTTTCCAATTTTCCCAGCAGTTTTTGTTAAATAGTGAATTGTTAGCCCAGAAGCTGGATTCTTTGGGTTTATCAAAGAGTACATTGCTATAGTCATTGACTCATGCGTCTTGTGTACCTAACCTACTTCACTGTTCTGCCACTCTGTTTCTTAGCCAGTAACAGGTAGTTTTGAGGACTACTGCTTTATAGTACAGTTTAATATCTGTTAGGCCACCTTCCCTGGCATTTCTTTTCATTAGTTCCCTTGATATTCTGGACTTTTTGTTCTTCCAGATGAATTTTACTATTATTTTATCCAGCTCTGTAAAATAATTTTTGGTAGTTTGATTGGTATGGCACTGAATAAATAAATTAATTTAGGCAAAATTGTCATTTTTATTATATCAGCTCAGCCTAAACATGGGCAACTGACATTGTTCCATTTAATTAGATATGACTTTATTTATGCGAAAAGTGTTGTGTAATTATATTCATATAGGCCCTGAGTTTGTCTTGGCAGATAAACTCCCAAATATTTTATAGTGTCTACAGTAACTTTAAATGGAATTTCTCTTTATATCCCTTGCTATTGGGCTTTGTCTGTAATATATATATAGAAATGCCAAGGATTTACGTGGGTTTATTTAATATCCTGCAACTTTGCTATCCTTGTTTATTATTTAAAGTAGTTTTTCACTTGAATCTCTAGGGTTCTCTAAGTGAATAATCATATCATCTGCAAGAAGTGATAATTTAGTTTCTTCTTTGCCCATTCTAATTCTTTCAATTTCTTTTCCTTCTCTTAATGCTAAAGCTAACATTTCTGGTACAAATTACACAATACGGGTGATAACGGACATCCTTGTTTCACCCTGGATCTTATTGGGAATGCATCTATTTTATCCTCATTACATATAATGCTTACTGATTGTTTTAGGTAAATGCTATTTATAATTTTAAGGAAGATTCCTTTTTTCCTAGGCTTTCTAGTGTTTTTAATAGGAATGGGTGTTGTGTTTTGTCAAAAGCTTTTTTCTGCATCCATTCTGGTAATCATATGGTTTCTGCTACTTTTGTTACTGATATGATCAATTATGCTGATAGTTTTCCTAATATTGAAGCAGCCTTGCAATCCTGGGAAAAATCCTACCTTGTCGTAGTGTATTATTCTCATGATAAGTTGCTGCAATCTTTTTGCTAATATTTTATTTAAAATTTTTGCATCAATATTCATTAGAGAGTTTGGTCTATAATTTTCTTTCTCTGATTAATTGCAGTACTTGTTACTGCTGTAGATCCCTGCCCCACAGCCCCTGATAAAACTCCCAGTTGGCATAAGAAAGGATGGACTAAGATCCTGCCATTTTGGTGTTCAGCAAATGTCCCTGGGGCCCCATGACTGCTCAAGACTCAGAGACTGAACTAATTAACTAGAAGAAAAGCCTAACCCTAACAGTCTCTTTGTTCCCTGAGTAGGCTCAGAGATGTCTCTATCTTATGTCAACAAACCCAGATGGAGCATCCCTTGGTCTGTCTATGGCCATTAAGGGTGAAAACCTTAGCCCCAGACATTATCTTGAATTATATGACTTTTCCTTATCCTTATATTTTATGAACATATACCATGTTGTGGAATGTTAATGGCAAATTGGACACAGAGATCCTGGGTTGTAATTTCAGTTGACACTTTGACAACTATCTAATTTGTTGGATTTACAATCTATTCCATTAAGGAAGTTCCTCTTCTTGTATCATGGCCATAAAAGTGAAATGACACAGGCTTGCCGAGTCTGCTAAAATAACATATGTAAGTTTCAAGAAATAATTAACCACTGCACCTGGATTTTTCTGTATGAATATGTCTCCTTCACCCCTACTCTTGGCCATTCTGATTTGGGCTGCTAATGCCCTGGGATGGACGCTGGCTAATAAATTCTCCATTTAAAACTTATACTCTGTGGCGTGTCTTGTTCGCTGTTGGTAAGACAAATGATGAACATTTTCTTTTTTCAGTCAAAATTATTTCCATTTCCCCCTTAAAAACTAAACATGAAAGAATTTAAAGTGTCCATTCAGCAATTCAACAAAGATTTCTCCAAACAAGGTATTGAAGATACACAGATCTTGCCTTCATGGTGATTACCTTCGAAAGAGCATTATACTGAGACAGACTCTTCCTTCTCCTGGATCAACGTTGGAGCTTCTGCTGACATATTTGAACCCCAAATGTTACATATCAAATTAGTTTGTGAAAGTCTGGACTACACTTGCTCTAGGGTTGCTTTCAGGTCCCATGATATCACAGTCTGAATTCATGTGGAGAGCAGTAAATGAAGGAGCATTAGGATTTAGCTGAATCTTAATAAAGAGAAGAATTTGTCGAAGAGGCAAATGCTCTCTCCAATATTCAGGGATTTACACTTTCTAGTTTACCACCTGGGCTTTGCAAGCAATTCTGAATGTGTTGCCCTACAGGGCAAAAATGCAGGGAGAGTTGTAGGGTCTAGGCTGTGGCCAGGACCCTGGAAAGCTGCCAACTCTCCTCCTCCTAAGCTTTTATCTGTTGTAGGTGGACTTTACCCACAACCTTGCCTAAAGTGAAATAAGGAAATGACTTACCTGGGAAGGTGCAGAGATTATTGTTATCACAGTGTTTATGCAGAAGGATTAGGGCAATAATTTAGAAGGAAAAAATATTCCCTCCATTAGGAGTAGCCCCTGCAGCACTTGTCAAACCTTGTGCATATGGGAACACATAGGTGGTGTAGATATGAAGATGTGTGTGTGTGTGTGTGTGTGTGTGTGTGTGTGTGTGTGTGTGCGTGTGTGCATGAGAGAGAGAGAGAGAGAGAGAGAGAGAGAGAGAGAGAGAAACAGAGAGAGAGTATGTGAGAAAACGTGTGTGTTGGGGGTGGGGCGAACAGCCATCCACACATATAGGAACAGAAAATAATCAACTGCAGAAAACATAGAGCAGATGACATTCCTATAGCGGATAAAGAACATTCTATACCCTTTGCCCCGTAACATGGAATAGTATATGATTGCCTTCAGAGAGACATGAGTATAGTGGATGTTCTGAGCCATGGATCTGTGTGGCTAGTGATGGCAGACTTTGTGATGGATTACCCTAAAACAATCTTGCCAAACTTGGCCTTCACGGGGGGCATCAACTGTGCCAGTACCAAGTAACTCTCTCAGGTTGGTATGTGATGTGTTAGCCAACATTGCAGATACCATCCAGTGGGCTAATTCAAGCATCTTCTTTTTTAAGAGAAAACATGACCATATACTTAATTAGCCCCCAAAGGTAAGATTATCCAGTGTGGTCCCAGAAAATCATTATAAGCTCTATAGAGACAAAGTAGAGGTGATGATCGAGATGGGAATAGTTTGCCTCCAAACAGCTTTTTCCAGTGATTTCTTAGTTTTTTTCATTGGTTTTACTACCCAAGTCTTTTGAGCAATACGAAATCAGGAGACCTTGTTCTAGTCCGGGATCTGCTACTGTCTAGCTATGTGCCCTTAGACAAGTGAATTTACTTTGCCAAGTATGACCACTCTGCTTGCACAAGAGATCCCCTTTCATTTTGTTTTCTCCAGGATCTCCCTGGCTATTGGCTATTTCCTTATTGCCTACAAACATGCCCATCTCCCCCCCTCCTTCAATATATCCTCATTTGGTCTATCTATCCTTGTGGACCATTGTCCTTTGTCTCTCTGAATTTCTTGTGGCTAAATTTAAGGTCATCCATAACATGAGTCTCGACCTACTTTCTCTCACTCTTTTCTGAACTCTGCAGTCTGGATCCTCGGTGGATCTTTCAACACAAACTGCCCTCTCCAAAGTTATCAATGATCTCATAATGGCCAAATCCTATGACCTTTTCTCTGTCCTCATCCTTCTTGATCTCTCAGCAGTCTTGGACATCACCAGTCACCTTCTCTTCCTTCCTTCTCTCTTTCTTGATTTTCATGATCCTGTTCTCCAATTGTCCTCCCCACCTGAGTGCTCTTTCTCAATCTCTTTGCTGGGTCACTGTCCAGGTCATGCCCATTTACCATGAATCTCTGTCCAGAGACCTCTTCTCCTATTCTATTTCACCTCATGATCTCATCATTTCCCATGGTTCCAAATGTTATCTCCATGCTGATGATTCTCAGATTATCCAACCTAAACCTCTATTCTGATGTCTAGTCTCACATTTCTTACTGCCTGTTTGACATATCAAACTGGATGGCTTACAGACATCCTCAAGTCAGGATGTCTCAAACTGAACCCCCTCTCTCTCTCCAAACCATTCTGTCCTCCTGACTTTCTTGTTACTCTCAAGGGCACTAACGTCCTCCCAGTCCCCAGGCTCATAGCTCAAGTGTTATCCTTGATTGCTCACTCTCTTTCACCCCCCCTCCATTCAATATGACTTATGATAAGTCATATTAATTTTGTATCTGTAATTTTTTTCCTCCTATATTGCCTTGCTAGTATTGCTCCCCTTCTTCTTTCCCCGACATCGTCCTCACCCTGCGGTAGGCCTTCCGCACCTAACTTTACCCCTGAACACTTGCCATAGGCTAATTGTTGCACTCCTTGTCACAAGTCTCTCCTCCATCCTTTTCTCAGCTTTCAAGCTAATCTCCATAAAAGGCAGGTGAGACCATACCACCAGCACCACAATCATCATGCAGTAAAGCCCAGAGGCTCCCTATTCCAGGATCAAATAAAAATCTTCTGGTCTTCAAAGACCTTTCTCACCTGTGTCCTCCCTTCCCCTTTGCAGCTGCCTTACACCTTATACCCCTCACCATGACTCTTCAACCCAGAGATATAAGACATTCTGCTCTTCCTCCAACAAGGTGCCTTATTTCCTGACTTCCTCCTCACTGACCCACTCCATGCAAGGCTGCCCTCCTGCTTCAGCTTACTGCCTTCCATCTGCTGGTTGTTTCTAACGTATCTTGTCTTTTTTGTGCATAGTTGTTTGTACATCATCTCCCCTACTAGACCATGAGCTCATTGAGGGCAGGGGTTATATTTTGACTTTCTTCATATACCTAACATTTAGCACAGTTGAAGAAGACATCCTTAATCCCAGGATGTAGCTTTTAAACAGATCTGAACTATATTGAGCAGACTCAGTCATGCCAACCCAGCTCCACTGGGCTCAGGCCAAAAGGCTCACAGGAGTCTGGAACCAGGGGTGGAGGTCATTTGGTACAAGCAGGAGCAAAGCTTGGGGTTGAGTCATAACTCTTCCACTAAGTCACCCTGACAGGATTGTTCACATTTCCTCTTCTGTAAATTGAGGCTGTAAGACTCAATGACCTTCTTACCTCTCACCCAGTTCTGAAGGCCTATGACCTTAAGTCAGATGGACATTCAGTTGGTAAATTGCTATCTGGGTCTGCCTGACTTCAGCTTTGGGAAGAGAGCACCGTTATTAGTTTAAAGCTAAGGACCCCAATCTCCTTTGTGTGTTTAGAGTAAAAGCTCCAGTTTTGTTTTCAAATTATGATATCCACCCAAACTGCTAGACCATGTTCTTCCCTGGTGTTGCCTTTATCTCTAACATTCACCAATCTCCATCATGCTGGAATACTTCCTCACCAGGCCTGGTGAGAGAGCAACTATGACAATAATAAATAGCTTGCACCACAAGGCACTTCATATACATTATCTCATTGGATCCTCACGACATTATGTGTGGTGGGTGTTATAATTATCTCCATTTGTACAAGTGGAAACTGAGGCTGAGAGAGTTGAAAATATTTGCCCAAGGTGGTAATTGTCCAACCTTGGCCTCCTGACCCAGGTTCCATCCCCTGGCCCAAGTGCACCCCACTGCAGCCTTTGGCTAAATGAGACCTGGGAGCTGATGGGAGCCACCTCTGACCTGAGGCAAAAGATTGACCAATGAACTTCTTATCATCCCATGACCCTGATGAAAGGTCTCTTGGTTGTTGTTTTTTATCACTATTAGAGACTTCTCTGTGATGGGAACTCTCTCCATCTAAACAGTTGGCAGTTCCTCCTTTAGTCTTAGACTTTGATATCTGTTTCAGGCACTGAGGCACTAAGTTACAGGGCATTATGAACTGCTTCCTACATGAAAGACACTGTGCTGGGCTCTGGTACACACAGCAAAAAACATTCCTGCCCTTTAGAATCAGACATTCTGATGGGAAAAGACAGTGTGCAAATAATGAGACACATTCAGGATGTATGCAATGGATGGAAGGTGATGGGAAAGAGGAAGAATTCATAGCTGGGGGCCAGAGGATAGCCTCCTAAAGCAGATGAAGTGTGAACTGAGGTTCTACCAGAGAGACCTGCCAAGCACTAGTGATGAAGACTCTGATCTACACTATCCCATCAGGCAGTGGGAGACTGAGACCATCCCCTGGACAGCTGCACTAGGCTCCTTGACTCATGGAAACTGATAGGGAGTCCTCTCCATTCAGTAAGGGACCGGGTGGTCATTATTCCCAAGGGCTCCTCTCTTTGACTCATTAGACAAACACTTTCCAAATGACATTTCCTAACAAATTCTCTTCATGGTTCTTCCACCTACTTCTGAAGGACCATTGAGCAACATTTTTGAACCATGTGATAGCACAGAGGTTGGACAGTCATCACGCAGCAGGTGCGTGTTTGTGTGTGTGTGTGTGTGTGTGTGTGCGCGCGCGTATGCGTGTGTGTGTGTGTGTGTGTGTGTGTGTGTGTGTGTGTGCAAGAGAGAGAAAGAGAGAGAGAGAGAGAGAGAGAGAGAGAGAGAGGGAGAGAGACAGAGACAGAGAATGTGAGAGAGTGGGGCGGGGGTGTGAACAGTCATCAACACACCTAGCAACACATAAACAATGTATTCTACGATATATTATCATAATATAGACAACATATTATTATCATACACGTATCAATCATGTTTATTGTGACATGGAATAAGAGAAGGAGAGGTAAATTGAGAGACAGGAGATCCGAGTTTGAATATACATTCTGCTACTTGTGTATCCTTGGGGCCTCAGCATCTTATCCTGCAGAGCATCTGGAGGGGCCGGAGCATGGCACCCCAGGAACCAAGGAACAAGGAGAAGAAGAGAGGTTCATCTTCTCTTTTATTGACTCAACTTCACATCTTTTTACTAAAGGCAACAGTGGGACAGGCCAGAAAGCTCATGCAAATGATCTTCCTTAGGTTCTGTTGGGAGAAGGAGGAGGCTTAAGACTAGGGGAGGGATGGTTCTGTTCTCTCCTGCCCTATCAGACCACATCTGGACTATTGGAGGGGAGTGGTTCTGGATGACATAACTTTAGTGGGACATTGGTTAACAAGCTCAAGATCTTCCCAAAAAGGGCAGGTGATAAGATCCTTGATTAGGTTAGAGATTCTGTGAGTGGAGAAAAGGCAAAATAAATGACAGATGATATGAACATGGATTCAAAGTCATGGGAAATGACCAGAGACAGGTAATGAAGAAGAAAAAAGACCCTATCCAAGGTTGTGACTCCAAGTGACTAAAAGGGTGCCAGTGCCATCAACAGAAATGGAAGGGTTTGGATGAAGAGGAGTGGGAAGTTGGGGAAAACAGACTGATATATGTTTCAATTACACTGCCAATTCAATTGAGCAAACACTTCTAGAATAATCACTTCAGAGAGGCAGCATGGCAAAGATGGTAGAGTGGAGGCCTTGGCATGAGGAAGTTGAGGGTTCAAGTCTTTCTCTCATCCAATGAATTACACATCGGGGCCTGTTTCTGCCCAGTAAGGCAGAAATGTTAGTATGAGCAGACAGGAAGGGTAGGAGACACTTGGGTCATTTGACCAGGTCATCTTCTATTTATTGCACCTAGGCAGGTATGATCTGAAACATACTGTAGACTAGGGAGAGCAGGTTATAAAGAGTTCTGAGAAAGGAGAGGGGATCTATTCCCTTAGGACTTTAAAAGTGAATGTCAGATGGCTGGAGAAGCCTTGGGTTCTTCCAAGAATGAAACACAGAGAAATCCAAAGAGGAAACTAGAGGAGAAGGAGGAGAATCAGAGGGTGCAAAAAATGGAGAGAAAAATCCAACAAAGAAGCGGAGGACAGCAGTGTCCAATGGAGCAGAAAAGGCATGTCAGATGGGAACAGAAACGACATCATAAGAGAGTAAGAAGTCAGGAGGAGCAAATTCAACGTGGTGCAGACAACTGGCTAATGGGAAATGGGCAGAAAAGGGAGGAGAAGAAACTTGGCAAGAGAGTGGACAGCCAATTTCATGGGCTAGTTTTTTCCCTTCTCTTGGCCTCAGTTTGCTCTTCTGTACAGTGGGGAAGTTGGATAAGATGACTTTTAAATCCCCTTCTTCCACAATTCTTGGGATACTTTGATTCTGATGTACAATTGCTGTCAAGGCACTTAAATACATTTTTGTTACAGAGAAGGAGAGAACAAAGGAGAGGGAGAGATATTGACATTTCTTTTAAACATTAAGCTAAGGAAGTCAACCAATCATATATGTGAAAAACCAAAAGTCCAATCTCTCTTTCAATTACCTTTTGCCTCATGAAATTTATTGCTTCCATGACCAGATAAATATGAAGCACAGGGCTGCCAAAACTGCCAGGTTGTGAGAGGGAACAGAGGGGAGCTTACAGACACTGCTCTTTCTGAGGGATCCTGAACATTGCAGAGATGGCCACAACAGAGATGGCTCCAACCTTGGCCCTGGCCTCTGGTGGGGCTGGCTCTCTGTGTTATCTTCCTGGGCTTTGCCAAAGGGGAGAAGCTGCTGGTGATCCCCTTCGATGGCAGCCATTGGCTCAGCATGCGTGAAGTGGTCCAGGAGCTCAGTCTGAGAAGCCATCAAAGTGTCGTACTGGCACCGGAGGTGTTCTTGCATATCAGGCAAGAAGAGTCCTACATTTTGAAGACCTTTCCAGTAACTTTGAGCAAGGACCTTTTCCATGAGATGATGCGCAATAATTTCCATAAGATCTTTCACCAAGAACCTTTCCTGAAGAGACTTTTTGATATGATTACAGTCATGAAGAATGCCAGTGAAATTAACGTTGGTTTTTGTAAGGAGTTATTCTATAACAAGGACCTGATGAAGTCCCTGGAAGAGGCCCACTATGATGCCATTTTAACTGCTCCTTTTTCTCCCTGTGGAGCAGTAGTGGCACAGTATCTGTTTGTTCCAGCTGTTTACTTCTTGCGAGGACTCCCATGTGATTTAGATGCCGAAAGCACTCAGTGCCCTGACCCACCTTCCTATATCCCCAGACTGGGCACAGAAAACACAGACCGGATGACATTCCTACAGAGGGTAAAGAACATTCTATACTCTTTGTTCCAGAAGGGAGTGTGCCATATGTTACATTCACCTTTTACAAGGCTGGATTCAGAAATCCTTCAGAGAGATGTGAATATAGTGGATGTACTGAGCCATGGATCTGTGTGGCTGGTGAGGACAGACTTTGTGATGGATTACCCTAAACCCATCATGCCAAACATGGTCTTCATTGGGGGCATCAACTGTGCCAGTGCCAAGCAGCTCACTCAGGTTGGTATGTGATGTGCTAGCCAACATTGCAGGTGCCTGCAAATGGCTTAATTAGAATATCTTGTTTCAAGGAGCAAATCTGGCTACATTTTTAATTAGTCCCCAAACTTTTGGTGCCCCAGGGTATGCCCAGAAGAAGATTACCTTACAAGTTTTGTGAAATTTCTGTGAAATAAGCAGAACCGGGGGTGGGGGTGGGTTGGCTTGAGGCAGAGGGATCTGGGTGAAGGATTTTGTTTGCAAACACTTTTTGTCATGATTTCTTTCTGTTCTTATTATCTCTAGTTCTCCAGTATTTCAGGTCCTTAGAAATTAGCAGACCTGGTTCAAGCATTGACCAGCTGTATGGATAAAGGAGTCCAACTTTTTAACAGTTTATTTTACTTTTTAGTCAAATGAAGAAGATGTAGTACAGAGGCTTGGGCTTCTTCAATGAGTGTTTTGAGTGTTTGTCATGGGCTCACAGGCTCATAGATTTAAGAGATTTCAGAAACCATCTAGTCCCTCCTCTCATTTCTAAATTGAAAGGCAATGTGGTTTGGTGGATAGAAACTGGACCTGAACTCGGGAAGACTTGGATTCAAACAATTTCCTTACTTTGTGATGCTGGGGAAGTCACTTACTGGACAGAAATGCCACTCTCTGGGCATCAGTTTCATCATCTGAAAAATGAGCCTGGCCTCAGTGACTTCTAAGGTCTCTTCAAGTTCTCAGTCTATGAACCCATAGTACTGAGGGCAGCAAGATAGCACAGTGGACAGAGTGCCAGGTGAAGAGAGCCTTGACTAGCCCAGAGGCTCTGTGAGTGGAGAAAAGGCAAGACAATGTGAACATATACTTAACAAGGTATGGGACCTGACTGGAGATTGAGGGTGAAGGAGAGGAAAGACCTGACCCAAGGTAATGAATCCAGGTGACTGGCAAGCTGGGGGTGCCATCAACAGAGATGGAAGGGTTTGGGTGAAGAGGAGTCAAAAATTGGGGTATGTTGACTTATTTGTGTTTAAATTGCAAATCTCAAATCAATTCAGTAAACACTTGTGGAGAAATGACTTAAGAGAGAGAGAGGCAGTGTGCTACAGAAAATAGAGAGGTGGCCTTGCAGTCGGGAAGAGGAGGATGGAAGTCTTCCTCTGACCCAAAGCATTGCAAATTAAGTCTAGTTTCTGACCAAGAAGGCATTAATTTCAGTTTTAGCAGACAGGACAGGAAGGAGACAATTGGTTCCTATGACCATGTCATCTTCTCTTTATGCTATGTAAGCAGGTAGGATCTGACACATTTTAACCTTTGGAATACACAGGACATAGTGGCAGCTATGTCATGGCCAGAGAGAAATGATTAAAGAATGAAATTCTTCTCATTCCATGACCCTAATAAAAGGTTTCTTTTTTTAAATCCATTTTCCAGATTTCTTTGGGGTGGGAACTCCCTCTTCCTAAGAAGTTGGCAATTTGTCCTTCACTCTTAGCCTTAGATGAATGTTTCAGGCAGTGAGGCATTGAGTAACAGGCCATTATAAACTGCCTCCTACATGCTAGGCTCTAGTATATATAGGAAGGAAAAAAATGACCACTCCCCTTTGGAAGAGACACTCTATTGGGAGAAGACAGTGTGCAAATAATGAGGTATATTCAGGATGTATGCAGTGTATGGAAGGTAATGGAAGAGAGGAAGAATTCATAGCTGGGGGCCAGAGCAAAGTCTCCTGAAGCAGGTGAAGTGTGAAGTGAGACCTAAGGGATGCCAGGAAAGACAAGGTCCTACCGGAGAGACCTACCTGGCAATAGTGGATGAAGACTGCTCTGTCCCATCACATCAGGCTGTGGGGGAGGGAGGCCAGCCCCTGACAGCTGCACTGGACTCCTCGACTCATGAAGACTGCTGGGGAATTCTCTTCATTCAGAAAGGGACCCGGTGGTTATTATTCCCATTGTCTCATTTCATTGATTTGGTGGAGAAACACTTTACAAATTTCATTGCAAACCCCATTCATAGTTCTTCCATCTACCTCTGAAGGCCCATTGAGTGACATGCCTAAACCACATGAAAAGCAACAGAGCCTGGGAGGTCATTACAGTGGAGGGGTGTGTGTTTATGTGTGTGTGTGTGTGTGTGTCTGTGTGTCTGTGTGTGTAAGAGAGAGGAGAAAGAGACAGAGAGACAGAAAGAGACAGAAACAGAGATACTGGATCCTCTCAACATTATGGGAGGTGGGCATGATAATTGTCTCCACTTGCAGAAATGGAAATTGAGGCTGAGATAGGTGAAAAGATTTGCCCAAGCTAGTAATTGGCCAACCTTGACCGCTTACCCCAGGTCTAGCCCTACAGCCCAAGTGCATCCATCCCAGCCCCCAGCCTCTTGTTAGATGAGTCCTGGGAGCCGGTGGCAGCCATCTGGTGGCAGCCAGAGGGAAATGATTAAACAACGAATGTGTTATCATTCCATGACCTCCATGAGAGGCTTTTCTTTAATCAGTTGTGGAGAATTCACCTAAACAGTCAGCAATTCCTCCTTTACTTTTAGCCTTAGATGATTGTTCCTGGTACCGAGGCATCGAGTGACAGGCCAGTATAAACAGCAGTTTATCTGCCAGGCACTGTTCTGGACTCTGGGACACACATAAAAAACCATACCTGCCCTTTATAAGCAGACATTCTAATGGGAGAAGACAGTGTGCAAATACCAAGGCACGTTCAGGGTGTACAAAAATGGATGGAAGGTAATGGGAGAGGAGAGGAATTCATAGCTGGGGAGCAGAGGAAAGCCTCCTGAAGCAGGTGATGTGTGAACTGAGACCCAAGAGATGCCAGGAAAGCCAAGGTTCTACCAGAGAGACCTGGCAGCGATGGATAGTGATGAAGACTGCTCTGTCCTATCCCATCAGGCTGTGGGGGAGGGAGGCCACGCCCTGGACAGCTGCACTGGGCTCCTTGTCTCATGGAAATTGATGGGGAAGCTTCTTCATTCAGAAAGGGACCCAGTGGCCATTATTCCCAATAGCTTGTGTCATTGGCTTGTTGGATATTTTCCAAATGTCATTTCCTAACAACTCCCCTTCATGGTTCATCCATCTACTTCTGAAGGCTCATTGAATGACAAGCCTGAAAGGCCTCAGAGGCTGGAGGGTCATCACAGCGGAGGTTTGTGTGTATTTGTGTTTGCTCCACCTTCACCCTATGCCACCAGCACATGAACCTTCTTGACATTTGTCACTGGTCAGAAAGTCTTCTTAACTTCTGAACCACATAGTATGGATTTTCTCTTGGGATTGCTAAATAAGCTTGTTCCATGCAACAATGGGAAAGGTCCAAAGTTTTCGCTACAGCGAGATAGCTGTTGGCATTGTTTTGATCACATGGGCACTTTCCCCTTGTTTCCCAGGTATCAGGAGGACTGTAGGATTTTTATTTAGTTAAGATGTTGTAGCCCCTCCCCCTTCCCTGTCCCCAAGGAAAATCACCAACTCAGAAGCATGGATGATTCAATTCAATTCAATTCAACCGATCAATAATCATTTATTAAGCTCCTGTTGTCTACCAGGCATTGTGCTAAGCACTGGGGATACAAAGAAAAGTCAAAAGTCCCTGCTGTCAGGGAGGTTTAACTCCAATGGGGGTAGTGGGCTAAATATTCGTAAATCACTACGTAAAAGCTATATACAGATCTATAAAGCACTTACTATGTGCCAGCTACTGTGCTATGTGTGGGAATATAAAGACAAAACCCAAATAGGCCCTGTCCTCAAAGACTCTCATTTTCACCCAAGTAGCTCCATTACCAAGCATTTATTTGGTAGTTATTCCATGCTAGGATCTTTGCTAGGTGCTGGGGCTGCAAATACAAAAGGGAAATAATTTGTGCCCTCAAAGACCTTATATTCAGTTAGAGAGATAGATAAGTGTGAGCAATATGCAGAAAGGAGGGGGGGAAGCTCCCACCCATGAACACAATAATGGGATTGGACAGATCATTACTGACGGGACAAGAAAAGGCTGCTTGAGTATCCAGGACATTCAAAGAACAACACAGCAAGAAGAGTTTGTAATGTGAGTGTGTGAATGTGTTGTGATCGCTGTTGTTGGGGAAGAATATCTACATGGATAAGTTCATACATTGAGAAAATCTATGGCAGTGTGGTGGTAGAAAGCTGTGGCACAGTATGCCCTTCGTCTTTGGCTTGCTTTGCATGGGAGGGCACTTAGAATCCCCAGCACCTTTACCACTCTAGCTTCTAAAAGTAAATGCCTTATTCTTTGTAATTTATTTTTATCATTAAGGGCAGCTGTGGGTCTGGGCTAAATATTAACTTGCTGTACAGATCAGTTGGAGGTAAGACAGAGAATTACAGATCAAAGTTCTTTGGTCTAGAGAGAAGTAGCTTGTAGCAAATGGTAAACTGAGGGAGAGATGTCTGCTCAATATTCCAGCACTTGGGGACTCTTTGGATACTCTGCTTGGGGATGGTGGGGGCCGGGGCGGAGGCACAACTTTGCTGGTGATTCCAGTGGATGGCAGCCACTGGCTAAGTATCCATGGGGCTCTTCAGGAGCTGTGGGTTGGAGGACATGAAACTATAGTAGTTGCCCCTGAAATGACTGCTGTCATCTAAGAAGCCACATTTCATGAGCTCAGACAGTATCCAGTGCCCTTCCAGAAAGAGGATCTGGCGGCCAGCTTTCAATGGCTTAAAAATGATCCCTTCTGGAAGTTCACAGTCTGGTAGACTGTTTGGAACAATAGAGAGGATGAAAAATAGCTTGGATTTTTACTGCCTGTTCCCACTTGGTCTATAATAAGGAGTGGATGACCTGCCTTGAAGACCTGTCCTTTGATGGTGTCTTCACTAATCCGTTCCTTCCCTGTGGCCCAATCGTAGCCCAGTACCTCTCTCTGCCTGATGCCTACTTTGGGCCCAGAATGCCATGTAGTCTTGACTTTGTCAGCACTAGGGTCCCCTATCCCTCCTCTTATATCCCAAGAAACTTCTCTGGCAACACATATCAGATGACTTTTGGGCAGTGCTTGAAACATGTTGTTCACTGTAGCCCAGACCTTTCTCTGTGACTTTGTCTATTCTCTATATAAGCATCCTGCTTCTGAACTCCTTAACAAAGAGTTTACCATTGTGGACCTTCTGAGATATGGATCAATTTGGCTGTTGAAAAGCAACTTTGTTAAAAAGTATCCCAAGCCAGTCATGCCCAATGTGGTAAACTGTGTTTATAAAAAGTTATTGTCTCTGGTGGGTATTTAAGCAAATGGACTCCTGTTACGGGCAGAGTTAGAGCCAAGCCCTGTCCTCCTCGGACCTCCAGGCCCAGGGGCCTGCTGAGATAAACTCAGGGCTTTGGGATGTGGGTGGAGCCAGGAGGAGGGGTCTCGCCTTTGTTGCCTCCCTAGCGATTCCAGGTCGGACCTGCCTGAACACTTGGAACTTCCAGCTCTCTGGCAGAGCATGTGGAACTTCCGGCTGCCTGACCACATGGAGTTTCCGGTCTTTGCCTGGACTGCCTGCCCGCAGGGAGCTTTGGGTAGTGCGGGAAGAGAAGGGGAGGAGAGTAGGCGGAGTCAGGGCGGTCCTAGTCCCCAAGTGCATAGTTTTACCTGTCCTTCACCCACATAACCAAAGAGTGTACCTACGTCATTAAAGGTATAAATGTGCTGCTTGCTGAAATAATAAACGGAGTCATTCACCATCTTGTTCGGCTCCCGCCCCATACATTGTCCGCGAGATCAGGCCCTTTGCTTAGGCAGAGGCCTGGGGCTTGGGGGGAACCCCGAGCGTAGTCACGAGGCTTCGGGGAGCTCGTGACAAGTGGCGCCCAACGTGGGGCGGAGACACAGATTTGGCCACGCCTGTGTGTTCCCGCGGTACCCAAGGTGCCTCCTTCGGGGAACAAGAAGGAGATGGTCAGGGGGGAAGACTTCATGTGCACGCACAGCCTTGGTCCAGGTTCAACTCAGCGAGAAACGCTTTATCTTCTCGTCTCCGCGGACAACTCAGCTTCATAACCACAACTCAACAAAGCTGATGAGGTAGGAGGTCTATCTTCTTATCATGGGGCAGTGTGCATCCTTCACAGGCTCTAAGGACTTAGAGACATTCCGTAGAATACTTCACAAGCTTAGCAAGAAGCAAGGATGCATGATTTATTTGAGAAAAGTTAGGGGCATCACATCACAGCAGCAGCTGCAGGCACTGAAGTTCCTCAAAACAAGTTTTACAGACTTTTGGGGCTATTGGAACAGAGCAAGAGGAGGGACTTGCAAACTTGGCAGATTTAAAGGACAAGATACCAGAAAAAGGCAACTTAGACTGTGATCCGGAGGAAAGAATGAAGTCTCCTTCGGCCCCTCCCCCAACTCCTCTACACAAATTCAATCCGTGCATTTGGGAACTTAAAATACATTACAGGAAAGTTCGGAAGAAGCTAGCAAAGGAAAAATATCTCCTAAACAACTGGAAGAGACCAACGGGGATTTGCCCCAGATTATTTTAAAAGCAGGGTCTCCACAACCCCAGCAAAGCATGGCACCTGGCCTCTGTTACATCAGAGGGCCAAGAACTTTTGTGTATAGGATTCAAAAAATCCTCTGTGTCTCTGTCTCTGTGTCTCTGTGTCTCTGTCTGCGTCTTCTGTGTGAGTGTAATCAGCCACCCTGTAATCTTCCTTATCTCTTTCTCTCCCTTCCTGACCCCAGGCTCTTTGAAGCAGCGGGTGGGGCAGGGGAGAGAGAAAGAGAGAGAAAAAAGTAGTTTTGGAAAAGTGCTGGAAAATAATGCTCTTTCTTTTTCACTTCATTTCTTCAAATGTGGCCAGTTTGAAGGATCTGAAGAGAGAAAAGAAAGAAAGCGGGAACTTTTCCCTTAAAATTTAAGTGGAAATGTGTTCTAATTTGGCTTAAGATAAAGTCAGAATTTTTATACCATTTGGCACTAAGGCAAATTCGGAAAATGCGTGAATCTCTTATAAAGAGACACTTTGAGTCTTCCAGTACAAGGAGAGGGGACAAGGTACCACTGGATTCTCTTTTTTCCAGAGTCCTACTCACCTTTGACTGGCAAGTTCAAAGTTCTCTCTTCCAAAAAGTTTTAAGCTGTTGCTCATTTTAATCTTTAAGTTTTAAGGTGAAAAGTAAGCCAGCTGGGGAAAGGGAAAGCTGGGTGAGTGTGTAATTTATTTGCTTGAAATGTTCAAGGTAGTTTGGGAAAGAAAGATTGTAATTGGAGATACAGAGGGTAAAAAGAAAAGAAAAAAAAAGTTAAGGTAAAAGTTTGGGAAGGTGAGAGAGACTGGTATGGAGGAGTTTGTGGGGATAGAAGCAGTCCATGTGGCCTTGGGGTCCATGTGCTTGGGGGCCAACCCCTCCCCCCACTCCACCTTAGGAGCTGAAACTAAAAGAAATTTGTAACCTGTAGTTAATGATGAAAGGTTTTATTGTATCTCTGGGTATTTACTATCAGAAAGATTTTGATTCATTAAGCTCTGTCTATGTAAGGTACGACTGTGTTAAAAATGTTAAAAATTTTACTGTTGGTCCTGGAAGCTCCCCGCCTGGGAAATTAACATAAGCAGGTTCTTTTCTTTTTCAATGGGACTTCTTCCCAGCCCAAGGTAATTTACCTGTGGCTGAGATTTTTATCATGGATAATCCTGAGTTCCTTTTTTAACTCACCTTTGCCAGTTCTGCTCAGCAACTGAAATTGTTTTAGCTTGCTCCTTTTGCTTAAAAGGAAGTGGCTCACCTCTTTCAAATTTCTTAGGTTTTTTGTTAATTCAAACCCTTTTTGTAAAAGCAGAAGAATTAGAGTCAGGGATTGGAATGCATAAGATGAAGCTTGGAGAAAGCGGGGTGCAAATAAAGTTTTTTCTTTTCTCTTATAAGTTCATTCATGGCCAGGCAAATATTCCTAATAAAGTATATTTAAGATATTAATGCATTAATATATGTTATGCATGTATTTCTATATTAATGTATTAATATAGAAATACCAGAAGTCACAGGATCAACAATTCCTATGAAAAAGTTTTTTAGAAATTCTGCAATAACAAAGAATTCAGTTGTTATAATACTTTGAAAATATAGGAGTGTGATTTTCAAACCTGTATCATCTAAAGCTGTATTTATGTTAATCTGGAGGTTTATGGTCTAATTTGTGAATGAATCCAAATGTTTAAAGGTTATTTTGCTTTAAGTAGGAGACACATCTCATTTTAAAGCTCTCTAAATAATTTTTCTTCATGAAAGTTTAGTGACCATCCCTGTTTATATCACGATGAATTTTAAATTGTTTTTAAAACAATCTGTAAACTCTTTTTGTATGATTTTCAGAAGGCCTGCTGAATTTCCACCTGTAACCTAATTGGTTGCAGTTTTCTTTGAGTTATCCAAGTTCTGGGTGAGATGATATGATACTTTTTTATGGCAGATCTCTGTAATCAGAAATAAGCAGGTATTGACAAAAGAGAAGTTGTAGAATATTTCTGTATTAATGGGAAAAAGTTAAATGTGGATTTGAATTCATTCCATCATCTAAAACATAAAGATAAAGTTATATGGCTCAATTCTTTCAGATCAGGCATAATTAGAGAAGAATAGGAAGATTGAAGAGAAACTGATGCAAATGTGTTAGAGCAGTAATTTATGATCTTTAGGGGAAGATTTTATGTGCAAGGGAGAAAGTGCATACAAGCTATTTAGAGCTAGTTTTAAGGATGTTCCTGAAGCAATGTGAGATTATATTCATTCAATCTTGCCATTCAAAGACTTTATGGGACTGTTAACTGACTGTCTTTCTGAGTCTAACTCCAGGTGTGAGTATCAAGGAAGGCTGACCCAAGATGCCAGCAGCCCTGTGAGAGGGCAAGCATGAGCTGCAGGTATGATTTCTTGGCAGGGTTGAGAGGGCAACTGTTCAGCCTGTGCTGAGGTGGGACTGTTTTGTCCTGATGCCTCAATTGAAACCTGGCAGTCTAAGCCTGACTCAATGCAGCTTGCAGTTTAACATGGCCTCTGCCTGGAGTTGACAGGAAGCTGGGGAATATATCGTCCCCTTACTTTGTGTCCCTACTCTTGGTGGCAAATTTCTATTAATCAGAAGGTTTTGTAAGCACAGTGAAAGTCTATTAATATTAATTATGGAACATCTTAGATTATATAGGACTGGGATCAGTGTTTTTGTATAGGCATAAGTTAGGTTTTCTCTCAGTAACAGTATAGAGACAATTTAGGTCAAGGGCTTGTGATAATATTATTTTGCTATTTGGTTAATATTAAGCTTGTCTAAACCTTTGTTACAATTAGTAATGTAAGAAGAATGGTTTGTGTATTATCCTCTAACTGCCATCAAAGAAACATGGCATGACAAAAGTTTATGACATTAATATGTACTGTGTTAAAAATTGGTTATTTAATGTATTTATGTATGTACTGGTGTTTCATCCCTCTGGTGGGAAAATTAATGATGAGTAATGTAAAGTATAAGAATTTGGGTTCTGATGTGAATTTCTTAAATAGAACAATTGGTCAAGGTTCCAATTTTAAATTTGTAAAATGATCAGGGTTATAAGGATTAGAAATGGTAACTTAAAATTCTGCTGAGATTACTCTTGTAGGCGAATGGACAGAAAGCTGGTTCCTTCAAGAAGAAAAGAAGAAGAAGCCTCTGCTGGAGATGATTGGAGCAGATGCCAAGGACCAGAAGACTTGATGCTCCCTGCTGGACAGCTATACGGGAAAAGACTCTTTGAATCTTAAAGGGACAATTACATCATTGCTTTTCCTTTTGGGTCTATGTATCTGTATTTACAAAGGGGACTGCCCCCTTTGATTTATCAATGTGTCATTCAATCTTCCCAATGTTTATTTACTAGGGGATAGTTAAAGGAAAAATTGGGATGTACCTGTAGTGGTGAGGTGTCAGCAAAGACAAAAAAGGGGAGTATGCGTAATTGAGTGGAGTATTGAAGTAGCAGAACAATTATTGATTATTGATAGTTTCAAAAATTATTAGTATTTTCAAAACATTTACCCATTTCCTAATGTATTCTTGACTATTTTCCATACAGTACCTTATGTTTTTGTTAGGTCAAAATAAGTTTTTCTCTACCTTGTGTCCTTAGGATAATGAATGTTATGTTTAAGCCTTATTTCATAGTCAGAACATTACAGCAGAAATTACCCAGGTGTTACAATTGGCCATTGAGGAAGGAGGGGTAGTACATGAGAATTTACAACCTGACAGTGTTATAGACAACTTTGAGTCATATTAAGATCCTTTTAACCCTCAATTGGCTTAGTCATGTCTTAGAGACTATGGCCATTGTGGGGGCTTTGCCTTTTTTGCTACGTTGTACTCCTTTAGTGATGAGTATGTTTTTTGGGGCCCTGTATACAGTCATTGAGTCGGTACCCGTTGACTCTTGTTGCTAAACAGAAAAGGGGGAGATGTTACGGGCAGAGTTAGAGCCAAGCCCTGTCCTCCTCGGACCTCCAGGCCCAGGGGCCTGCTGAGATAAACTCAGGGCTTTGGGATGTGGGTGGAGCCAGGAGGAGGGGTCTCGCCTTTGTTGCCTCCCTAGCGATTCCAGGTCGGACCTGCCTGACCACTTGGAACTTCCAGCTCTCTGGCAGAGCATGTGGAACTTCCGGCTGCCTGACCACATGGAGTTTCCGGTCTTTGCCTGGACTGCCTGCCCGCAGGGAGCTTTGGGTAGTGCGGGAAGAGAAGGGGAGGAGAGTAGGCGGAGTCAGGGCGGTCCTAGTCTCCAGGTGTATAGTTTTACCTGTCCTTCACCCACATAACCAAAGAGTGTACCTACGTCATTAAAGGTATAAATGTGCTGCTTGCTGAAATAATAAACGGAGTCATTCACCATCTTGTTCGGCTCCCGCCCCATACATTGTCCGCGAGATCAGGCCCTTTGCTTAGGCAGAGGCCTGGGGCTTGGGGGGAACCCCGAGCGTAGTCATGAGGCTTCGGGAGCTTGTGGCAGACTCCATTTCTTTTGAGCTTCTCAATCAATCAAGTATTTTTTTCCAGTGCCAAGTAAAAGCCCAATCCTTTATTGGGCACTCAAGGTACCAATATAAAAAGGAGAGAGTCGCTGACCTCAGAAAGCTTATAGCCTTCTCAGTAGATACAGCATATTCACAGGATACTTATAGAAAAGAAAAAAGAAATACAGTATAATTTTCAGCGTGGGAATGATGAGTGGCTCTAAGAATTAATGAGGGGAATCCAATGAGGTAGAATTTAAGCTGAAACTTCAACTAAGGGTGAGCAGGGTAGTCTAAGATGTGTAGGTAAAGAGAAAAAGAAATCCAGGCACAGAGCGCATACTGTACAAAGGGATGGAAGCAGAAGAGGAGATGCCCTGTCTGTGCCACTGCTGTGCCAGCGTAGTATGGCATGTGTCAGTCTGACCTTGAGTAGCTTTATTGGATTGTTAGCATTTTCTGCAATAATATGTCACACGTGTCCTGCTTTTTCATTTTCAAAGCACTCATACTTAGTTATCATCTCCTTTGGTTCTTGCAATAGTCCTGACAGGTCACCAGATACAATCATTGGTATCTTACACATCAGCCAACCAAGTCTTAGAGAAGGACAATGATCTGTCCAGGTGCTCAAAGCTAGTTAATGGTGGAACAAAGACAAGAATCATGGTCCATTGTTCTCCTCCATCCCCATTGTTCTCATATGCTATTCCCCACCCCCACCCCCCCCAGGATAAATTTTCTGACTTGATTGATGAATTGGTGTACTCCTCTTTTGTGCATTAAGTGCATTAAATTAAGCGCATTAAGATGACAGAAGGCAAACTGGAAAATTTAGATTATAGAAAATTAAATGTTTCCACTAAAAAACCCAATATAGTAAACATGATAAGGGAAGAGGTAATAGAAAAAAATCTTTGCAACAAGTTTCTCTGAAAAAGGTGTCAAATCAAAGCTGTATGAGGACCTGATTTAAAATTAATAAGATTAGAAACTAGTCCCTAAAGGATATGAACAGGCAATTTTCAAAGGAAGAAATCTAAATAATCAACAATCATATAAAAATTCTTTAAATCATTCATTATTAGAGAAATGTAAACTCAAACATCTCTAACATTTTTATTCCCACTCTCCAGATGACAAAGATGACAAAGGGGAGAAGCTTACAAATGTTGGAGTTTGTGGGAAAACAGGCATGCTACTGCAGTGTTGGCAAAGCCGTGAATTGGACCATACATTCTGGAAAGCACCATATCCAGAAAGTTACCAAATTGTGCAGACCTCTTGACCCATCTATAACATTACCAGGCCCATATTCCAAAGAAATTGAAGAAAGAGGAAAACAGTTGATATCTACAAAAATCTTTAGAGCAGTCCTTTTCATGGTGGCCCCAAATTGGAAATTAAGAGGATGTCTTTTTAGTGTGGAATGGCCAAGGCTGGGGTGGAGTCTGCTTGTACCAGGCACCTACCACTGGGAACAAGTAAACAAATAGTGATACGTGAATGTAATGGAATAGGATTGCCATAATAAATGATGAAATGAACAATTTCAGAGGTAAGTGGGAAGACCTCTATGGACTAATGCAGAGTGAAGTGAACAGAATTAGGAGAAGGCTTTATATAATGTAGTAACATCACTAAGGAAAAACTTTGAAAGGCTTTTGAGACACTCATCAACACAATGACGAAAAACAAGTCCAAAAGAAAAAAGATGAAATATTTCTCTTTCCTCCTGCCACAGAGAGGTCAAGAACATAAAAGGCAGAAGGATTCATACTTTTCAGACATGGTGAGCGTAAGAATTTGTTTTGCCTGGACTGTGCATCTATGCATTGAGAGTTTTATTTTATTTTTTTAAATTCACTTAATGTGGGGTTAGTAAATAGAACAGATCAATTAAAATACTTGCTACATGAAAAGTAAAAATTGCAAATTGATTTTAAACATCACAAGGTAATGTGTAGAAAATGTTGTATTTGAGCCTTAGACTCCTACTCCAAATATAGTAAACGCTTCCCACTGTACCATGCTGCTTTCTGCATCATATAGGTTTTACCCATGTCATGGGGTTGTGTGTGAGGATCAAATGAGACAGGGAATGAAAATTGTTTTGTGAAATTCAGAGAATTACATCTATGTTAGCTGTAATTGTATTATAATGTGAGGGGTGGGTCAGAGCTGATGGATCATTACTAAGTTGTGAATGGTGTGATGTAGAGGTGTAAATAGTTGACCCAGATGAGCATATGGAGCAGGTTCTGGGCAGCCCACATTTTTCCATTAGTACATGGCTCAGTGCTGGGCATGGAGGGAGAGCTCAATAAATACTGTTGACTTGTATTAAATAAACAGGAAGTAGGGGCTAATCCAAGGAGAAATCTAGCTTCAGCAATTGTGGCAAATTGCTGGGAAAGGTATAGACAGTATACTTGGTCAGGTACTCATTGTACTGGATAACTTTGGAAGTCCCCACCAAAGCTGATCCTTTGGCATTCCTATGCCAAATGTTCTTGCCACAAAGAAATAATTGAAAGAGATTGTGCTGAGCTATTTGAAGAAATTAATCTCAACAGATTAGAATGTATTAATTTTCTCTACTCTAAATTACCCAGTTTGTCTTCTGTAATCTTTTCTATCACTTTAACTATGAATTATTTCCACATCCATGTATCTGAAAGGTAATTTCTTCTTTGTTCCTTTAATTTATTTATGATATTTATGGCCTTCCATTTGCAGATCATATATCCAATTGGAGTTTCTCTTGGTGTATGCTGTAAAGTCTTAGTCTAAACCTAATTTCTGCCGGACTGCTATACAGTTTTCCCAACAGGTCTTCTCACAACTAGAGTTATTGGGTTTATCAGACCTTATATTACTGTTTGATTCTGTACGTTGTATACTTAACTTGTTTCACTTTTCAAGCTCTGTTTGGGGGAATCAGTGCCAAATTGTTCTGATGATCACTACTTTGTAGTATAGTTTGAGATCTTGTACAGTTAGACCTCCTTTCTTCATTATTAAATTTAAGATTCTTGACCTTTCATTCCTTCAAGTGAATTTTGTTATTCCCTCTAACTCTACAAAATATTCTTTTGGGAGTTTGATCAATACAACATGGAATAAGTAAATTAATTTAGGTAGTATTACCATTTTATTACATTAGCTCAACCTATGTTTCTCTAATTATTTAAGCCTGTACTTCTTCAAAGAGGGTTTTATAGTTAGATTCACACACTCCCAAATATTTTATAGTTTCTGTAGTTATTTTAGAGAATTTTCCTTTTTTAACTGTGCCTGCTGGATTTTCAATAATGCTGAATAATGATTTACCTTAATCTATTTTAAATATGCTCAAAACCTTGCTGATTTTTTTACTATTTCAATTATTTTTTGTTGACTCGTTAGGGTTCTCTAAGTACATCATCATGTCATCCACAAAAGTGATAAATTTCTTTCCTCTTTGCCCAAGCTAATTCCCCCAATTTCTTTTTCTTGTCTTCTTGCTATAACTAACATTTCTGCCACTATGGTAAATAGCAGTAGTGATAATGACCATCCTTTCCATGCCCTTATTCTTCTAGGAAAGGATTCTAACTTTTCTCCGTTACACAATGTTTGCTTTTTGTTTTAGCTAATTTCTGTTGGCTACATGAAGAAAAAGTTGATTGCCCAAAGTCTATTTACAGGTAGTAGATGGCAGAGCCTGAACTCAAACTCCAGGTCTCTGTCTCCAGGGTAAGTGTTGTCTCCACTGTGCCACACTGTCTCCTCATCTTCCTAAGGAACTTCACCAAGGCACTTTTCTGTCTTTCATAATATTCATAGCTCTCTTCAGCCACCTAGGTCAGGTTCCCACCAGAGGAAAATTCAAACAGCTCCCATCCTTTGACCTCTCACAAAGAGAAACACAGGGCCAATAGGTGAGGACCACCCTGTTGTCATGACTTTCCTACCCTCTGCTGTCCAAGATCTGCCCATCACTGGTGCACACCATTGTGCTCATTTCCCAGCATTATAGCCCTGCCTAGGAAAGTACTCCCTATCTTACAAGCCTCTTTACTGTGTTAATTAGATGAATTAATGATGTTATTGTGTTTTACAGTTTTTAAAGTATTCTCTTCCAAATGTGGTTTCAGTTATACCCCTCCAGACACCCACTTGTCCCTATGTAGTCAGTAAGTCAGTGAGCAAGAATTTATTAAGCACTTACTATATTCCAGGCACTACCCTAAGCACTGAGGATACATGGAAAGACAACAACAATAGCCCCTGCCCTCAAGGAGCTTCCATGGGGAAGACAAACAACTATGTACAAGCAAAATAGATATGGGATAAATTGGAGGTGATCTCAAAGCCAAATCAGTAAAACTAAAAGGGACCTTAGATGATACCAACCCCACTCCACCTCTCACCCCCCACCCCACACACATTCAGATTTTCCTTTGGTGCATGATTAGTATAATTACTGTTCTAGGTTGCTGGGATAGACCTGGATTCAAATTCTGACTCTAGAACTTCTGCACCAGGTGTGCATTAACTGGATCTTCTCTGGAATATTTCTGGGAGAGTAGGGACAGACATCACTAAGAGAATGTTTGGGAGGGCTGTGATTTGCCCTGATGGAGGGAGTTCCCATGTTGATGAGTTACTGAACCTTGCAAGCCAGAGGCCACAACAACTTTTCCATATCTGATAATCTCAGGGGAAGGAGCTTCAGATAATATTTATGTGGTCCCTATTGGTGAAAGCCAAGTGAGATCACACTGATCAGTACATGACCTTGTGTGTCTGGGCATTTACCAACAGCACGAGTCTGGCTCCTGAACTCTGGGACTCAAGCCCAATACTAAGCAAGAAGCCAAAGTATTGGACAAACTCCAATGACACAATCTATAATGCCTCTTCCTTCATCTTACTTCAATAACTGCCACTGGGCTTTTCTGTGGTCTTTGTAGAGATCCTCCATACATCTGGCTGGCCACCCCAGAACATGCATGTTCTAAGTTATTATTAAATTGCTTATAATCATCCTGGTGTGCTTAGCCTCATTATCACCCTAGGCTTCCAAAATGGGGGAACTATGAACATCCCCGAACTACACAATATTTTTTGACCCAGGAAATCCCCACTCTTGAGTAATCTTTAAGTTCTACCCTGCAAATTACTCATTCTCTTAAACTGATTGTTTGGCTTCCTAATTAAATATTAACTTAAATCAGTTTCTGTAAGTGGAGTAGGCAGAAGCAGAAGTAATGGACAATGTATTTCCAACGTAATAGGTAATGTCGATTAAGTGGAGATGATGAGGTGCTTGTGCTTTGAACCTAAATTCTGACAGCCTCTGCTTGGGTGCTTGTGCCTGAACCCCAATTCCAAAATACATCCAGTTCTCATAAACACAACTAGTTCTCAAAACATATTCTCTCTCAGGCTGTCTCTCTCTAGACAAAGGGTGGCATGACCCAACTTATCTCTGCTTCTTCCTCAATAAGCAACTATGCCCAATTACAGATTAATTTCTGGATGTTGGTAATTGACTATACACTGAGTCATAACCATATTTACTATTCACTGACCTTTCTAACATGTATCCTTGTCATAGTATTTTGTCTCACAAAACACTGGACAAGAAACTATTCCCTTTATCCCTGACAGTGAACTTACTGACCTTTCACAGTAAAGACCCCACACTTAGTAACCCCCTTTGGGCCTAGAGAACTCTGGGTGATATGCCTACACATTAGATACTAAATGTGCAGGTTCCCTAAGAACTCTTGCCTGCTGAAAAAGCATAATAAATCTTTGCCTCCTTGACTTAAAGAATGCTTGTGTCCATGAATTCATTCCAGGTGTCTTCACCCGGGGAAATTTGGTTGGAGATCCCTGCATCCCTGGGTTTTTCTCCCCACTGCAGAGATATGTCTGGAGGACTGAAACCTCAATATGTCCTACTCCTTTGAATTTCTTGCTTGGTGTTTGCAGAGGGGAGCAAACTGATTGTGGTTCCACCGGATGGCAGTGATTGGATTAGTATGCATGCAGTCCTTCAGCAGATGCAGTGAAGAGGACATGAGATCTTTCCCAGTGACCATCCAGGCCATCCTGAGCTGAAGACTTGTTTCCCTCTGTTATTTACTGGGTCCTGTAGCTCTAGAATTTGTTCAGAGCCATTTTTACAAGTGTTTGGAGGGATTTGGGGGAGAGCTTAAGCAAGTCCTTGTTTTCCAGCCAACATTTGGGCTCAGATCCTCTATTTTCTGGTATTGCAGGAACTTTTAAGGAAGATGATACTGAATAGCTCACTGAGTCAAACCCCCTCACTCTACCTCACTTAGCACAGTGCCTGGCACATAGTAAGCAAAGTGTAAATACTAGCTATCATCATAACAATTACTGTTGCTGCTATAACTACTAGATATGAGGTGTCTGAAATGCAAATATGTTAGTCACTTGTCCACGACAAACCTCGTATGTGGAAAGCAGGATTTGAAACCTAAGCCCTCAGTCAACAACTCCAGTACTCCACATACATGGAAACTTCCCCTTCCATTCTAGTTTAATCTGAGTTCCTTGGGGCCAGAGACTGCTTCTTTGCATTCCTAGGACCCAAGATGGCACCTGTCATGAGGTGACTGCTTATGAAGTGCTTCTTCATTAATTTATTGGTTCTTGGGGCAACAAGAGCAAGAGAAATCCTTCTCCTTTCAGTATTTGAAGATAACTATTATTCCTGTTCCTCTCTCTTGCTCCCCAGCCTTCTCAAGGCAAAACACTTCTAGTAGTTCAGACTCATTCTCCCGGGCATGATTGACAGGTTTCTCTTCATCCTGGTATTCATCCTGCATCCAGCATTAAAAAAGCAAACAAAAGGGTAGAAGGGAATGCTTGGCTTATGGGTAGTTTATTCAGTCATTGTGGGAGGAGGTGGCATCTATCAGGTTTTTACTAACTGCAATTTCATCTTTTCTCAGTCTGCTGTCTCTTTAACTATGTTAGGTTGCTTTTTTTCTTTTTCAGAACCAGGCTTTTTCTGGGCTCAGAGAAAGGTATTGTGCACAGATTGTATGATATTCACTAAATTAGGTGTTTTGTTTTTCTTTTTTAGGAATTTGAAACCCATGTGAATGCTTCTGGGGAACATGGAATTGTGGTCTTCTCCCTGGGCTCTTTGGTCTTAGATATCCCAATCACTAAAGCCATGGAAATTGCTGAAGCTTTGGGCACAATACCTCAGACAGTAAGCACAATATGATGCTACTCTTTTATGTCACTAGACAAAGTCTAATAATCCCTGTCCTCCAGGACCCAAATGGGTTGTCTTTACTAGGACATAGGGTTTGGAGTTTCACTGCCAGGCTCTCTTCCTCCACCTCCCAGTCAAGTTCCACTAAGTGTAGCCAAAGCTCACTTAACTATCCTCCTTACAAATGCATTTTAAAAGAACAGCTTTTATTGGATATTTGTTTTTCTTAGATATATTTTGAATAAGACTAAAAAGTTGACTATTTAATAAAAATATCTGATTGGAAATGGTGGCACCTGTTTAATGGATTAAGTATCTGAACAGCATCATAGAAGTCTAGACTTGAACCTGTAAGGTCAACCTTAGAGGTCATCAAAACCAACACTCCCCCATTTTACAAATGAAAAAAAAAAAAACTTAAGCCCGGAGAGATGAAGGACCTGACCACTGTCCCACAGGTAGTAAATAACAGAGTTAGGATTAGCCTTTAATTCTCCTGACTCTCAATCCAGTACTCACTACCCACCACATGCCACCCCTAAGTCCTCCAAGTTATTCTCATGCACTTTCAAAACACTTTTGACCATTTATGTTGTATGACTACTCAATTTAAGGGTGGAATATTGTCCCCAGAGTCATCACTCCAGTTTTAGAGGCCTCCTGCCCAACTCTCTCATTTTATAGATGAGAAAACCCTGGGGGGGCGGGGCCAAGATGGTGGCTGGAAAGCAAGGACTGGCCTAAAGCTCTCCCCCAGGACCCTCCAAATACCTGCAAAAAATGGCTCTGAACAAATTCTGGAACTGTAGAACTCAAAAAATAGCAGAGAGAAGTACAGCTCCAGCCCTGGACAGCCTAGATGGTCCCTGGGTAAGGTCCATCATATCATACTTGGAACAGAGTGGAGCAGAGCCCAGCGTGGGCCACACCCGGAACAAACAGACATGGAGCCAGGAAGAACAGGCCCTAGCGCCCTGAACCACAGAGCTGTGACAGTTACCAGACTTCTCAACCCATAAACACCAAAGACAAAAGAGAAGGTTAGTGAGAAAAAAAACTGCTATGAGGACAGAGTGAAAGGAGTTTGGGGTTCAGTCACCACCCCAGGGACAGCAAAGGGGGAGCAGCTACAGAACTACACCTTCAGTTGCTTCCGGAGCCAGACCCACCTGGTGGAAGGATTTAAGTGGCAGATCTAAGTGGGAGTGCAGAGCTGAGGTGCGGTCCAAGATGGCAGTTCTTGGTGGCAGAGGAGTGCTGGTGTGGCAGAATTAGCTGTGTAGAAAAATCCCTGAAAACAACAGCTCAGCCCCTCAAGCTTCAGGGAAAGTATTCTCTACTCTGCAAGCAGTCACACCCTGACAAAAAACTCAAGGGCCACGTACTGAATATCATACAATCTGTGCACAATATCCTTCTCTAAGCCCAGAAAAGCCTAGTTCTGTTGGGAACGTGGCCAGGCAGCGAAAATGGACTCAGATCCAGACTCAGACTTTGGAATCTTTCTTTGGTGACAAAGAAGAGCAAAACATACAGCTGGAAGAAATAAACAAAGTCAAAGAACCTACATTAAAAACCTCCAAGAAAAATATGAACTGGTCTCAGGCCATGGAAGAGCTCAAAAAGGCTTTGGAAAAGCAAGTTAAAGAATTAGATGAAAAATTGGAAAGAAAAATGAGAGAGATGTGGGAAAACCATGAAAAACAAGTCAATGACTTGCTAAAGGATAGCAAAAAATCCTGAAGAAAATAACACTTTAAAAATAGACTAACTCGAGGGGCAGAGCCAAGATGGCAGCTGGTAAGCAGGGACTAGCATGAGCTCCATACCGAGTCCCTCCAAAAACCTATAAAAAATGGCTCTGAACCAATTCTAGAATGGCATAACCCACAAAACAGCAGAGGAAAGCAGGACAGCCTGGATGGTCTCTGGGTGAAGTCTATCCCACACGGAGCTGGGAGCTGGGAGCTGGGAATGGAGTGGAGCAGAACCCAGCCTGAGCGGCATGGACCGACAAGACCAGCAACCGGGCAGAGCATGCCCTAGCACCCTAAATCAGTGAGCTGCAGCAGTTACCAGACTTCTCAACCCACAAACACCAAAGACTGCTGGGAAGGTTAGTGGGAAAAGCTGTGGGAGTGGAAGGAGTTCACGGTTCGGCTTCCAGCCCCGGGGTCAGCGGAGGTGGGGCAGCTATGGCTGTTGTTGCTTCCGGCTCCAGGGCCACCTGGTGGGAGGAATTAAGTGGCTGATCAGAGGAGGAGTGCACAGCCTGCTGAAGATCTAAGCCCAGTCCAGGTTGGGGGTTCTTGGGGAGGGAGCAGTGCTGGTGTGGCAGAGCCGGCATCTCCCCTCCAAACGTGGAACATAGAACTCTCTAGTCTACAAGCAGTCATACCCTGCTGAAAAACTCAAGGGTCAAGTTAGTTGGTGGGGAATATGCCCAGGCAGCGAAAACCCACCCAGATTCAGTCTCAGACTTTGGATTCTTTCTTTGGTGCCAAAGAAGACCAAAACATACAGCCAGTAGAAGTCAACAAAGTCAAAGAGCCTACAACAAAAGCCTCCAAGAAAAACATGAAGTGGTCTCAGGCCATGGAAGAGCTTAAAAGGGATTTGGAAAAGCAAGTTAGAGAAGTAGAGGAAAAATTGGGAAGAGAAATGAGAAGGATGCGAGAAAACCATGAAAAACAAGTCGATGACTTGCTAAAGGAGACCCAAAAAAATACTGAAAAATACACTGAAGAAAACAACGCCTTAAAAAACAGACTAACTCAAATGGCAAAAGAGCTCCAAAAAGCCAATGAGGAGAAGAATGCCTTGAAAGGCAGAATTAGCCAAATGGAAAAGGAGGTCCAAAAGACCACTGAAGAAAATACTACTTTAAAAATTACATTGGAGCAAGTGGAAGCTAGTGACTTTATGAGAAATCAAGATATTATAAAACAGAACCAAAGGAATGAAAAAATGGAAGACAATGTCAAATATCTCATTGGAAAAACCACTGACCTGGAAAATAGATCCAGCAGGGATAATTTAAAAAGTTATTGGACTACCTGAAAGCCATGATCAAAAAAAGAGCCTAGATATCATCTTTCAAGAAATTATCAAGGAGAACTGCCCTGATATTCTAGAGCCACAGGGCAAAATAGAAATTGAAAGAATCCATCGATCGCCTCCTCAAATAGATCCCAAAAAGAAATCTCCTAGGAATATTGTCGCTAAACTCCAGAGCTCCCAGATCAAGGAGAAAATACTGCAAGCAGCCAGAAAGAAACAATTTGAGTATTGTGGAAACCCAATCAGAATAATCCAAGATCTGGCAGCTTCTACATTAAGAGATCGAAGGGCTTGGAATGCGATATTCCGGAGGTCAATGGAGCTAGGATTGAAACCTAGAATCACCTACCCAGCAAAACTGAGTATCATGTTCCAAGGCAAAATATGGATTTTCAATAAAATAGAGGACTTTCAAGCTTTCTCAGTGAAAAGACCAGAACTGAATAGAAAATTTGACTTTCAAACACAAGAATCAAGAGAAGCATGAAAAGGTAATCAAGAAACGGAAATTGCAAGGGACTTACTAAAGTTGAACTGTTTTGTTTACATTCCTACATGGAAAGATGATGAGTATGATTCATGAGACCTCAGTATTAGGGTAGTTGAAGGGAATATGCATGTACATATATATATATGTTTATGTATATATAAGTGAATGTGTATGTATGTATATATCTATGTCTATATGTATGTATGTGTATGTATGTGTATATATATATATGTATGTATATATATATATATGTAAAAGAGAGAGAGCAGACACAGCATGAGTTGAAGATGAAGGGAAGATATCTAAAAGAAATAAAGTCAAATTAAGGGATGAGAGAGGAACATACTGAGAGAGGGAGATAAGGAGAGATAGAATGGGGTGGATTATCTCGCATAAAGAAGGCAAGAGCAAGGAGTTCTGTGGGAGGAGGGCAGAGGGCGGATGAGGGGGGGAATGAGTGAACATTGCTCTCATCAGATTTGGCCTGAGGGGGAATACCATACATACTCAGTTGGGTATCTTACCCCACAGGAAAGAAGAGGGAGGAAGATAAAAAAAAAATAAAAGGCGGGGGGGATGATGGAGGGGAGGGCAGATGGGGGTGGAGGTAATCAAAACAAACACTTTGGAAAGGGGACAGGGTCAAGGGATAAAATTCAATAAAGCGGGATGGGTTGGGAAGGAGCAAAATGTAGTTAGCCTTTCACAACATGAGTATTGTGGAAGGGTTATACATAATAATACATGTGTGGCCTAGGTTGAATTGCTCAACTTCTTAGGGAGGGTGGGTGGGAAGGGAAGAGGGAAGAGAATTTGGAACTCAAAGTTTTAAGATCAGATGTTCAAAAACAGAAAAAGTTTTTGTATGCAACTAAACAATAAGATACACAGGCAATGGGGCATAGAAATTTATCTTGCCCTACAAGAAAGGAAGGGAAAAGGGGATGAGACGGGAGGGGGGGTGATAGAGGGGAGGGCTGACTGGGGAACAGGGCAACCAGAATATAAGCCATCTTGGAGTGGGGGGGAGGGTAGAAATGGGGAGAAAATTTGTAATTCAAAATGTTGTGAAAATCAATGCTGAAAACCAAATATGTTAAATAAATAAATTGCATTCAAAAAAAAAAAAAAAGAAAATTTGACTTTCAAACACAAGAATCAAGAGAAGCATGAAAAGGCAATCAAGAAAAAGAACAAGAAAAAGAAATTGCAAGGGACTTACTAAAGGTGAACTGTTTTGTTGACATTCCTACATGGAAAGATGACAAGTATGATTCATGAGACTTCAGTATTAGGGTAGCTGAAGGGAATATGCATACATATATGTTTATGTACATATATATGGGTGAATGTGTATGTATGTATATATCTATGTGTGAGTGTGTATGTATATATATATATATATATATATATATGGAGAGAGATATATATATATATATATATATATATGGAGAGAGAGAGAGCAGACACAGGGTGAGTTAAAGATGAAGGGAAGATATCTAAAAGAAATAAAATCAAATTAAGGGATGAGAGAGGAACATACTGAGAGAGGGAGGTGAGGAGATATAGAATGGGGTGGATTATCTTGCATAAAGGTGGCAAGAGGAAGCAGTTCTGTGAGAGGAGGGGAGAGGGCGGATGAGGGGTGAATGAGTGAACATTGCTCTCATCAGATTTGGCCTAAGGAGTGAATACCATACATACCCAGTTGGGAATCTTACCCCACAAGAAAGAAGAGGGAAGAAGATAAAAAAATGGGGGGGGGGATGATGGAGCGAAGGGCTGATGGGGGTGGAGGTAGTCAAAAACAAACACTTTCGAAAGGGGACAGGGTCAAGGGAGAAAATTCAATAAAGGGGGATGGGTTGGGAAGGAGCAAAATATAGTTAGTCTTGCACAACATGAGTATTGTGGAAGGGTTATACATAATGATACACATGTGGCTTATGTTGAATTGCTTGACTTCTTAGGGAGGGTGGGTGGGAAGGGAAGAGGGGAGAGAATGTGGAACTCAAAGTTTTAAAAACAGATATTCAAAAAAAACAGTTTTTGCATGCAACTAGAAAATACATGTATAAAGGGCACAGGGTGAGTTGACTATGAAGGGATGATATCTAAAAAAAATATCAAATAAAAGGATGAGAAAGAATATATTGAGAGAGGGAGAAAGGGAGAGATAGAATGGGGTAAATTATCTCACATATGCATTAGGAGGGCAGAGTTTATAATCTCAAAGAAGATCATATACATGTCTGAAAGGTTCGGAACCGCCAGATATAAGAAACTCTCAAAGTAGAAGGCAGAAAAATCAAAACATATATTTAGGCTCCACAGTAACCAACCCATGAACCAGCAACCCCATTTTGATATATTGATCAAAAGCTTCCAGGCCCAATAAGTAGGCCTTGAAAGAGTAACCAGGAGGCTACAGAGAAGCATGATTGCATAAAGCAAAATCATGCTTCCCCCTCTATGGTAAAAAGATTACCCACTGGCCTCAAGTCCTTGTTCAGCTTCCTCCCGTAGGTCAGCTCTGTCACTGGCAGCTCCTGCTTCGGCTGTGGCTGTGGCTGTGGCTGTGGCTATAGCAGCCTCTGGCTCCAACGGGAGCTGCTTTTAACCATCCGGCTTCTGCGGGGGTGTAAGGTACGCCGGGGAAAGCACAGGTTCTTTCAATCTGCTTAAGCAAGGTGAAGGGGTTGACCAGGAAAGCACAGGTTCTTTCCATCAGCTTAAGCAAGGGAAGCAAGGTGAAGGGGCCGACAAGCTTACTCCAGTCCAACATACAAACAGCATTCAGTTCAGGGGAAAAAGCCAAACTAGTCAAGGGCACTTGTTGACTAAGTGCTAAGGAGCCCATTTTTGGTTGCCAACACAACGTAAAAGTGGTAAGAAAACCAGTTCTGTTAGAAGGGAAGAGGGGGCAGGTGAAGGGGAATGAGTGAATCTTGTTCTAATTGAATTTGACCTGAGGAGGGAATAACACACACACTCAATTGGGTATCTTACCCCACAGGAAAGAAGGAGGAGGGAGATATAAAGGGAGGAAGATAGAAGGAAGGAAAGATAGAGGGAGGGGTAATCAAAAGGACCACTTTTGAAAAGGGACCGGGTCAAGGGAGAAAACTGAACAAAGGGGGATTGAATAGGAAGTAGCAATATAATTAGTCTTTCACAATATGAGTGTTGTGTAAGTGTTTGGCATAATGATATACATGTGGTCTATGTTGAATTGCTTGCCCTCTTAGGGAGGGTTGGTGGGGAGGGGAGAGGGGAGAGAATTTGGAACTCAAAGTTTTAAAAGCAGATATTAAAAAAGGGGGTTTTGCATGCAAATAGTTAATAAGATATACAAGCAATGGGGCACAGAAATCTATTTTGCCCTACAAGAAAGTAAGTGAAAAGGGGATGGGGGGGAGAAGGGTGACAGAAGGGAGGGCTGGAGTAGGGGGGAGGGTAGAAATGGGAAGAAAATTTATAATTCCAACTCTTGTGAAAATCAATGCTGAAAACAAAAATATTAAATTAAAAAATGGAAAAAAGATAAAAATTACATAAGCAAAAGAAAAACCACGCAAATAAAAACTTATAAATAAAATTATATAAATAAAATGTATAAATAAATAAAAAATTTAAAAAAATTAATACATCCTGATAAAAAAAAGAAAACTTCAGACATGTCCATCCAAGATCACACAGGTATCAATCAAGTGGCAATCAGGGTTTTGCACCCAGTTCCACTGACTTCAAACACACCATACTTCTTTCTTGCGAGTTAGAAATAGCATTCAACCCGAGACAAATAAAGCTTTCCAGAATGAGTCACGGATGCACGCTAAAGGAATTTAGAACAAATTAGTCTGTGGCTCCTATAACATATCTAAATTCCAAAATCTCCATTGAAAGGTATGGTCATAACACTGTCTATTCCAACCCTTCTCCAGGTCACTTCGACCTGGGTTACCATGTCAATAAGGAACAACTTTTACCTCTTCCAGAAACTAGCCAATGAACCACGGCATTTGATTTCTTGCTTCGAACAGTCAGATTTTTTTCCAAAGAGCACAAATGGGAGATAGGCCTTAAAAAAGGATGTATTTTATCTTTGATTGAGTGACTGAAGTCTCTGTTCATTCACCTCAAGTCCTTCATGGTCACTGCTTCTTCAACTAGGCTGAAATTGAATCGTGGGCTTTACTCAAATTCTTTACTTTTTGCTCCTCCAAGGTATTGTGGCGGTACACTGGAACACCACCAACTAATCTAGCTAAGAACACCAAACTTGTGAAATGGCTTCCACAGAATGATCTGCTTGGTATGTGCTCAAGTGTGTGGTGGGGTTAGAAGGGATGAAGTAAGAATGTGAAAGTGAGGTTACAGAGGTGCCTGTAGACTATATCTATGTGACTGTCAGTAGACAGAACCAAGGACAGCTCTAACGGTTTTTAAGTGATAAGGTGCATACATAATTGTAGTTATCTTCAGGGCTGGAAAGGACCCCTCAAGGCCAGTTAATCTAACCTGGACCTCTGTAGAACTCATTTTGATGATTTCCCTTAGAAGAGATCATTTTTTCTTTGACTGAAGACCTCCAGTGAAGATGTACCCACAATCTCCCAATATATTCATTCCACTTAGCTTTAGGAGAGTGTGACTATTATCAAGTTTTTATGATGTGAAGACTGAATTGTCTTTTTGCACAGTTTCTAATTTAGCCTTCTGGGCCAAGCAATAAGGGCTCATTCCAGTGATCCATGGCCATCCTTCACATATTTGAAGACAGGTCTCATATACTCCTTTAAGCATTCTCTTCTCCAGGCTCAATTTCCCCATTTCCATGATTATTCCTGATACAGCATAGATTTCAAGATATTCACCATCCAGGTCACTTTCTTTTGGATGCTTTCCAGCTTATCAGTGTCCATTCTAAAATGTGGCACTCTGCACTCTGCATAGAGCACAATGTTCCAAACATGGTCTGACAAGGCCAGGCCTCAGTAATGCACTGTGAATTTGCACTAGCTTTGGTTGACTCAAGCTTGTAGTCAGTGGAAATCCACAGACTTTTTTTCCAGCAAAAAAGATACAGGTGAGTGGTAATAGATTGGACTAGATGGACTACCTCTAAGATTTTCTGATTTTTTTTCAGCTCTGGAACTCTTGGAGCTCTGACCATGGGCATAGGTTGTGGTGAGGGTCAGATAGAGGAACCAATAGTTGGCATTGATCATTCCTTTCGGGGTCCATAGATATGCCAGGAAAATTACAACAGTTGGGAATTAACAAGTATGACAATGGCGCACTGTCAATTTTCCTGAAATCAATTTGCTAAGGACTATTTGGCCTAATTTTTAATAAAAAGAAAGCATTGCTGTTATGACATCAAAATGACTCAATCCAATAATGATTGGCCCAGTTGACGCATAGGGGTATTACCTTTACAACAATGGCTTTTAAGTAAATTAGTTGTAGTAAAATCATTGTGTTTCCCTAAAGTTGTTATAGAGTGATAGGGAGGGTCTAAATGGTAGCTAAAAGTCATCAGTCATCAAAGTAGGATTCTGGGAATGTAAGTTTTAAAGCTCAGAACCATTTTCACCACTGCCCATGGTGTGGTGGTCATGGTCAAGAATTACAGATTTGGACAGCTATGTGATGCAGTAGATAGAGCACTGAGCCTGGAGTCAAGAAGATGTGGGTTGAAATCTGACCTTAGTTATTACTACCTGTGTGACACTTGGCAAGTCACTCAACCCTGTTTGCCTCAGTTCCCTCATCTGTAAAAAGAACTGGAGAAATAAATGGCAAACCACTCCAATATCTCTACCAAGAAAACCCCAAATGGGGCCACAAAGAGTCAGACATGACTGCACAACTGAACAGCAAGAAACCAAGCCTGTCATAGGGCATGTAAATGGACAAATAACAGAACTTCTATTATACCATCATAGGGGCCAAGTCACTAGTGTTTTCTAGTGCTTGACCAATGAAGTATGTTTTAGAAAAAAATACTCTGATTTCCCACAATAGATAATAGTAACATTGGCTGTTTCTAGTGCCTTCAGATTGTGAAATATTCTATTCTCTGCAAATTAACAGATTATTAAGTCATGGAGACTAATTCTTTCTCTATTTTCCTTCCTAGCTCACCCAAAGACCCGGGCATTCATCACTCATGCTGGCTCTCATGGTGTCTACGAAGGACTGTGTAATGGAGTGCCAGTGGTGTTGATGCCTTTGTTTGCAGATCAGATGGACAATGCTAAACGCATGGAGTCAAAAGGGGCAGGAGTGACGCTGAACGTCCTTGAAATGACATCTGATGATCTCAGCAAGGCACTGAAGAAGGTTATCAATGATAAAAGGTAAGAAAGTAAGTTGGGATGGCATGGCCATTTGCTACAGAAACCTCTAATGCTGGTCTGCCCCTTCTTAGAGTAAACTTAATTTATGCAACTGCAGATTTCTAATAAGATATATTGGGAAACAATCATTCATTTAGATTATATTTTAAATTAATAGCTTGGGGGGGGGCTCTTTTTGTACATTTCTGTCATCTTCCATTGACTTTTCTCCCTCACAACAAAGAAGTATAAGTATTCAAAAGAAATATCTCTGACCAGGAATGCCTTCTGTGACTTTCTAACAAGTGATAAAACTTGAAATACTTGGGAATTGATGACCTCTCAGGAATTTCACTTTGTACCTTGGGATGGCTTTACTTAACAACTGGAAATCTGCTTTGATATGTCTTCCTCCCTTGATCTTACTTCCACCCTCAGGCACCAGGCAAGACAAGTCTCTTCTCCCTTCCATGTGACAGTCCCTCACACTTTGAAGGCAGCTGTCATGTATCCCCTAAAATGTTCCCTTCTCTAGGCTAAATGATGCCCGGTTCTATCAGCCAACTCACATTCAAGTTCATTCCTGATCATCATCCTCTGCAGGTGCTTGACTTCATTAGTGTCTTTCATAAACTAAGTAGCCAGCCTGAGCACAGGACTCCTGATCCAGTGTGTCCAGGCACCCTCATTATAGAAACTCAGCTTGGATCAAGGCAGCCCCTTCCAGTCTTTCTGACTACAATCTCACACCCTTGAATGCTAGACAGCAAGCATGCACTCCATAAGACATGTACATGAGCTATGGTCTAGTCACATTTCCTCTACCCTCTGATTGATCCTGTATCTTCTTTGATCTTTTATTCTCCAAAAAGAGTTTGAAAAGCCCTTTTTTGTTGTCCTTTGAGTTAACCAACAACTTCCTTTTATTGTAGCCTTTAGGGTGCTACTATGATTTATTTGGGGTTTGGTCACCTTTGGTTTCCTTCTCACAGTTTCAACAATCCGGCTAGCAGCTTCTGTGGGGGTATAAGATCCACCCACAGCCAGCACCCGGAAAGCTGCCAACAGCAAAGGTTCTTTTGATCTGCCTTAATAAGGAAAGCAAGGTTAAAGGGGTTGACAAGCTTACTTTAATTCAGCACACAAATATCATTCACCTAGTTCAGGGGGAAAAGCCAGCACCCTGAACTTCAGAACAAAATACAAACAAATTACAAACATTAACAGACAGACCCAATACAATTCATAGTTACCAACATCTAGGTTCAGCCCAGGAGCTCAGAGCAAGGGCTGGCCCAGAGTCACATGCCACTACTGCTGTGGCAAAGAGCTCCAAAGAATAAACAGCAAACCCCTGGTTTTTATATCATTTTCAGCGTCAGGGGTGAGTCACACATGCGACTCACCCACATGACCTAGAATCGTCACAGAGAGGCGGACTTAAACCCACGTGGTCTAAAAGCCTCTGCTCTCCCAGACATGTGAACTAGGCCCTCCCTGGAGTTAGCCCCACCATGGGCCCCACCTTAGTTGCCAATCCACACCTACTAAAGTTTTACACATAATAGGGTTTGGGCCTGGGGTTTAGCACCTAGTAAGGCTCAATGAATTACTCAAAGGGAACAAAAGCCAAACTATTCAAGGGCACTCGTTGAACTAAGTGCTAAGGAGCCCATTTTTGGTTACCAACACACTCACCCACTGCCTAGTACACAGTCGCTTCTTCATTGACTGAGCTGAGTTATTTGATGAGTTCCCTATGTGGCCACATCAGGATCTTCAGACAATTCACCTTTATTCCTCTTCACTGAAATAAATAATTTTGCTTCATTATTTTTAGTTTCCTCTCCTTCTTGAGATGATTTTCTTTGTAGGATTTTAAGCAATAGTACCCTAGCTATTCTTTTTTTTAACTCTGAAATTCACTCTCTAAAAATCTTGGGCACCACAAAGATTTTTGACATTTCCTCATCTATCACAGACACTGTAATGAAGTGTTCACTTTTCCCCCAAGCTTATTGCTATGTTTATTTCAACAATAAGTTCCCTGCCAGTAATCAGATTCAGATCCAAGAGAATGGTTCTTCCTGAGATTTCCCCCACATCTTGAAAGGTCAGCAAGTCAATGGAGGAGTTGCTCCAGCTCTCTGTCTTATGCAGGGTGACACTTCTAGAAGGTGTACAGGTAACTGAAGTGCACCCTTGCCCTACCATCCTGCCAGTATACTAGCTTTGTGATTCACTTCAGGAGCCATCATTATTCTTTCTGGTCATGCAGTCTTCTGTTTACTTCTTCCACTACCATGCCTCTGTCTCTTCCTCTGTCAATCCTCCTCAATCACTCTCCACCATGTTTCACCACATCACTTGGTAAAATCGATTTCTTGATACACACTCAATAAATTCTTGTTGAACTGAATTGAATTGAATATACATTGTCATTTCATCCTCTTTTATCTACTCTTCTCTATTTGAAGTAGTTATTTCCTTCCACTGATATGTTCTAGTCATCAGTCACATCTCCTTAGCTAATAGAACTGCACATTTCTGTGTAGGCTTCTCCGTAATTATTTTCTTCTTATGCAAAACCTACTAAATTCCGAGGCATCTGGCTCTGTGAATATGTGCAGACAATTTTCTTCCTCCCTCACTATTTTCTGTTTAATGCCCTTTTGATCAAATTCACTAATCTTCAGCCGATTTTATTTTATTTTATTGGCCCTCATTAGAGGCATTCCATCCCTGCTGAAGTATGTCATTCCTAGCTCTTAAGTTGTAGCTCAGAAATTCAAGTCCTATTCCCTGACACTGTGTTTAATCTCTTTAGCATTACTTATCAGGTTGTGTCTCATATTCAGTTAAACTTTTTCTGCCAGTGTCTTAATGCATAAATCAATTGCCTCTGGTTGTTCTTTGTGTGAGAAGATCTTCTGAAGAAATCCAGCTTGATATACTGAGTAAGAAATAAGAACCTGAAATCTCAAGGCCTGGGTTTCAATCCTATCTCTCATTCTTACCATAGACTAGCCATTTCAACTCTCTGATCTTCAGTTTCCTCTTTTGTCAAATGAGGGAGTAGGACTTCATAAACCCCAGAAATTCCTTCCAGCTCCAGCACCCATGGAATTCTGGCCACCTAATGGAACTTCCTTTAGATATTGTCTATCTGTAGCTAATCCTTTACTATGTTGGTGTCTTCGGTCCATCTGTTAATTTAACAATTCATCAGTGACATCAATTCTGAAACTGATTTATGATTTTAATTCTTCCTTTTGGAAATAGGCCACCTCCATTAGAATGTGAATCCACCATCTCTGGAGATCTTCAAATAGAGATTGAAAGATCACTTCTTGAGACTATCTTGGATGATATATATGCTTTGAAAGGAGGATTGATTAGGTGACCTCTGCAGTCGTTCCAGCTCTGTAATCATATAATTGTATAATTAATTACTTCTGGAATGTATGATCTTAACTTCTTATGGAGTGACCAAGTAACACTGAGAAAACAATAAAAAAACAGCAAGGAAAGAAAGTCTAACTTCTTTATAACTTGGCTACCTGTAGAGCAACCCAAAGAGGTCATAGTTCTCTATCACTGGAGACTTTTTTCTATTAATCTATCTTTTTAATATTTTCAGCTATAAGGAAAACATCATACATCTGTCAGCTCTTCACAAAGATCGGCCTATCAGTCCCCTTGACCTTGCTGTGTTCTGGGTGGAATTTGTGATGAGAAACAAAGGGGCCCCACATTTACGTGCTGCTGCCCATGACCTCAACTGGATCCAGTACCATTCCTTGGATGTCATTGCTTTCCTCCTGGCTATTGTATTGACTGTTGTACTAATTGTTGTGAAATGTCTAAAGTTTTGTTTTCAGAAATGCTTTGGTAAAAAAGGAAAAGCTAAGAAAGCCACCAAACCTAAGTCTCATTGAGCCACACTTCAAAAACTAGATAAATTTTACTTTGTTCTCCCTATGGTTTCTGAAAATGTACCCATATGAATTCCATGCACACCCAAGCACACAAATACACATATGTATCCTCATACAGATAACTAATTTTCAAATCAATTTTTGATAAAAAAAATCTCAATCTAATTTTGTTGTTTATTGAAGTAGGAGCATAGAGCTTATAGTAGTAAGGCAACATTCATGACCTCGAGGATGACCACGAACCTGCTTGAATGGTTTGGAACTGAGAAGTATAAGAAATTCTCTAGATAGAAGGCAGAGGAAGTATAACATTTATTTAAACACAAGAGAATTTAATCTCAGGACCAATAATTCTTATTATACCAAAGGACCAAGCTGTACTGTAACCACATACCCCCCACCCTCCACCTCCAAAGGGTCGTTTATTAAATAATCACTCAGGAATACTAATTCTCTGCTCAACACTCTCTTCTGCAGCTCTGTTGATTCTGAGTTCCTCGATCCTCGAAACTCTCTCTTGTTCTGCACTCTCTGCTCTGCTGTCTCTCTCGATGCTGTCTCTCCCTCTATGTTTGCTGCCTCAATGTCTTCTTGATGTCTGCTTCTGAATCCTGCTGTCTCCCTTCTGCTGCTCCCAGTTCTGGGCTCTCTTTTTGTACAGTCCTAAGTGGCATCCGATTCGCTTGAACTCAGATCTCTGATTGACTGAATTCGTGATGGACCAGAACTCAGAGAACGTACCATTGGTTCCAGTCTTAGCAACTCCCCTTAGGGCCCCAAATGCTTCATGCCCACATCTCCTTAGCACCTAGTAAGTAGGGGCTTTAAGCCTACTTACAAACAAAGATATAATCAGACTTTCCCATCTAGGGCTACCTGAGGCTTATTGAATAGGTGGGGAACATCTTCAATCACATTAATATTACAGAGCTTGAGAGCTAGAGCATGACCCTTTAGTCTAACCACTTTATATTACAGCTGAGGAAGTGGAAGTGCGATGAGGGAAAAACTTTGCAGACGAAGATGAGTCTTAGAGGAGGGGCCTGATAGCTTACTTCCCTTTTCACATGGAGGAGAGATGAGCTGCCCTCAGCTTGGCCTCAGAGGATAGAATTAAGAACAATTATGACTGAAGGAATTACATCATTTAGGTCAGGGTCAGTGAAAACCTCCTAACAATTGGAACTATGCAGCAGGAATGGCCTGACTCAGGAAGAAGTGAGTTCCCATTCACTGGAGCTTTCCAAGTCAGCCTTGGACGACCAGTGCCTGGAAGGCTGTATAAATAATACTTGGGAGGTTGCTCCAGGTACAAGTTTGACACAATGACCACTAAGATCTTTTCCAACTCTCAGATTCTGTGATTCTAAGACCTTCTCTGGGGTTACACAGCTACATTGCAGCTGAGCTAGGAAAGAAGCCAGGTCTTCTGACTGTCAGCTCTCCTTTTTCCCTCTCAAGACACAATGTTCTCAAGGCACAAAAGCTAGAACATGACTGCAGGACTGATTATCCTTCTTCAAGATTCCAGCTTTGAATTGCTTACAACATTGCTTACAACAACTATATGAGTCAGTTATCCATTTGGAATCATTTTTTTTAAAACAGGAAACATATACAGCACCCCTTTTGTGTGGTTTCCTAATGAGTTGTGACTGTTAATCATTTATTATAAATGCTAGTGCATTCCCTCCCCAACCTTCTCTCTAGTTCCACCTTCCATTTCTTTGCAAAACACTGCTGGGTGAGCTCTTCTGCTAATAATACTTGGGCTCATGGGCTCAAGATTCATGTGAACCTTTGGGATGCAGGAAGGTGGGCACATTTGCTAAGATGGGCTGCTGCTCTTCTTCATAATGTTGGCAATTAATTAGACTCTGTCCCTCAAAGGAAATGGATTATTTCTGCATTGCGAGAGCAAGACAGATCAGGCCAAAGAAAGAAAAATGCCACATGGTACTCTGCTAGTACAAATGGATCAGAATGTTATCAGTCACCCACAAGCAGTATTTGTAGCAAAGTCACAAGTCATCCTATTGCTCAAAACAGAACTAAATATATGAATAAATCCCTATTAATTATTTTTCCTGGAGGCTCTTGTTTGTGAATTGATTTTGCTTTTGTGTGCATTGTTTTGGCTTCTTTTGATAACCACTTAGTCATTGATTGATTCAACAATGTATGTTTATAGAACAGCGACAGTCCTAATGGAGTTTTCAGCCTAAATGGTCCACTAAGAAGCATACTGATATGTTGCTACTTGGATGCATCTGCAGCCCCATTGATGTGGGTCTTCCTCCCTCCCTTCAAAGGTCCACCTTCTTCTAAAACCCATCCATCCTTTTTCATTCTTCTGTATTATTGTCAAAATGCCCCAACTGATGATCAATAGGCTGGGAGACTGCCTACCCCCTTTCCAATCTCTTTAACATTGCTTCCAGTGTTCAATTCTTCAATGACAACAGAAGCTGTAGAAGGGTGGCATCTTAGGATTGTAGACCTACACCTACAAGGGGACTCAGAAGCCATCAAATCTACCCCCCTTATTTTACAGCTGCATAAAGTAAGAAACTAGAGGGAACAAGCCCAATATATGCTGGCGGATAAGTGCTAAAGCCAAGATTCAAGCCCCCGTACTCTGACTCCAGGATCAGATCAAGCACCTCTGTGGCAGCCTTATTTCCATCACCATGCTTCTTAACATTTCCCTTTGGGTGACTGATAGCCTCAGTTCTTTGGCATTCCCAGTGTTCCGTGGCTTACAGGTAAACAATATTGCTAGAAGAATCTTGGTGTTTAAAAGACATGTAACTTGGGAATGTAAGGCTGAGTAGAAGGTCCCACAAGATCTCAGAGAAAGGAGAGAGGAATTCTTGATGGAGGAAGGGGCAGTCATAGACAGCTGCACAGATTGAATGAGTTTTGAGCTGAAACTCCAAGGGCAAATATGGTTTTGGGTAGAGTTGGGAGGAAGGAAGAGAGAACATTCTAGGGAGAGTGAACATCTCGAACAAGTCTAGAGAGATCAGAGAGTATGGAGGTATAGTCAGGGAAACCCAAAAGTACATTTGTCCTGGGAAGTTTGGAATTCTTCCCATGAGAATGAAGATTCAGTACAGATTTAAAAGCAAGGCTGTGATGTAATGAGGGAGTACAGCAATGTTAAGGATGGATTCAAGTTGTCAAAGACTGGAGGCACACAGACCATTTAGAATTGGTCCAAGGGAAAGTGAGTGATGGCTTGATCAGAACAGTTTTGTGGGAAAGTATAAAAGTTCCAGAAGAGATAGGGCAGATGCTGTAGAAATGACACTAGCGGGTACCTCTGAGCTTCACCAGAGAAGTCCAGCTGTGCCACCTGACAAAGACCTAATGCTCATAAAGCTAGAAGGACTTAGGATAACAGACATAAGAGCAGGTGGAAACCTGCAAGCAGTGTGTGCCCTATTCCTGGAAGCCCTTTCAGCATGGCTGGCCCCAAACCTGAGCTTCCTGTAATATGAGGCATGGTCTGGACTCCACTGATATCAAGTGGATATGGCCATGGCCAGGATAGTGTCTCCCATTGGTCAGGTTTGGGCATGGTCATCCCTCTCTTTTGTAAATACATTCACCTTGGGGAGAAGTATCTATGAGGGAATTGTCAACTTAACCACAACATTGATTAATATTGATTGGTCATCCTCTAAGACATGCCCCCTTACTTCTTTGGAAAGACATTTCTGTGTTCATAGGAAAAAATGCTCTACATCATTATTGATGAGAGAAATGCAATTAACACAACTCTGATGTACCACCTCACACCTATCAGATTGGCTAATAAAGCAAAAAAGGCAAATGTTGGATAATGGAAGAGATGTGGAAAAAATGGGACACTAATGCACTATTGGTGAAGTCTCCATTCTGGAGAGCAATTTGCAACTGTGCCCAAAGGGCTATAAAAGCATCCAGCAATACGGCTACTAGGTTTGTATTCCAAAGAGATAATAAAAAAGGAAAATGACATATTAATACAAAAATATTTGTAGCAGCTCTTTTTGTGGTGGCAAAAATTGGAAATTGCAGGGATGTCCATCAACTGGGTAATGGCTGAACAAGTTGTGGTATAAGAATGTAATGGAATACTACTTTGCTATAAGAAATGATGAGCAGGTGGACTTCAGAAAAACCTGGGAAGACCTACATGAACTGATGCAGAGTGAAGGGAGCAGAACCGAGAGAACATTATACACAGTAAGTGCAATGTTAAGCAACGATCAATTATGATAGACTTAGCTCTTCTCAGCAGTACAAGGATCCAAGACAATTCCAAAGACTCACAATGGAAAATGCTGTCCCCATCCAGAGAAAGAACTAATAGAGTCTGAATACAGATTGAAGCAGACTACTTTCATTTTTTTTTCTTTTTTCATGCTTTTTTTCTTTTGGTCTATCTCTTCTTTTACTACACAACTAATATGGAGATATGTTTTACGTGATTCCACATACATAACCTATATCAAATTGCTTACTATTTTAGGAGGGGGAGGAGATAGAGAGACAGAGAGAGGGAAAGAAATTTGGAATTAAAAAGTTTTTAAATAAATGTTAAGAATTGTCTTTACGTGCAATTATAAAAATACTATTTAAAAGAGACACCTCTGGGGATGCAAGTTTTTCTATTCTGCCAATTATATTTGTTGTCTAGAAGATAAATGCTAACTTTGTGAATTTCACTAGACAGGCAGCCAAGTGGTGCGTTTCATAGGCACTGGACTTGGAGTCAAAAAGATCTGAATTCTAATCTAGCCTCATACACTTCCTAGCAATGTGACCCTGGGCAAGTCACTTGTGCTCTCTCAGCCTTAGCTTTGCCATATGCAAAATGGGGATGATAATAGCACCTACCTCACAGAGTTGCTGTAAAGATCAAATGTGATAATTATACAGTGCATAGTACCGTCTCTGGCAAGTAGTAAGCATTATAGAAATGTTGGGTATCCTTATTTAATCCAAGCCTCCAAGAAAACCATGAACTGGTCCCAGGCCATAGAAGAGCTTAAAAAGGATTTGGAAAAGCAAGTTAGAGAAGTAGAGTCAATAACTTGCTAAAGGAGACCCTCCCCCACCAAAATACCAAAAAACATACTGAAGAAAACAACACCTTAAAAAACAGACTAACTCAAATGGCAAAAGAGCTCCAAAAAGCCAACGAGGAGAAGAATGCCTTGAAAGGCAGAATTAGCCAAATGGAAAAGGAGGTCAAAAAGACCACTGAAGAAAATACTACCTTAAAAATTAGACTGGAGCAAGTGGAAGCTAGTGATTTTATGGGAAATCAAGATATTATAAAACAGAACCCAAGGAGTGAAAAACTGGAAAACAATGTGAAATATCTCATTGGAAAAACCATTGACCTGGAAAATAGATCCAGGAGATATTATTTAAAAATTATTGGACTTCCTGAAAATCATGATCAAAAAAAAGAGCCTAGATATGTTCTTTCAGGAAATTATCAAGGACTGCCCTGATATTCTAGAGCCAGAGGGTAAAATAGAAACTGAAAGAATCCACAGATCGCCTCAAATAGATCCCAAAAATAAAACTCCTAGGAATATTGTTGCCAAATTCCAGAGCTCCCAGATCAAAGAGAAAATACCTCAAGCAGCCGGAAAGAAACAATTTGAGCATTGTGGAAACATAAGCAGAATAACACAAGATCTAGCCACTTTTACATTAAAGAATGGAAGGGCTTGGAATATGATATTCTGGAAGTCAATGGAGCTAGGATTAAAACCAAGAATCACCTACCCAGCAAAACTGAGTATCATGCTCCAAGGCAAAATATGGATTTCAATAAAACAGAGGACTTTCAAGCTTTCTCAGTGAAAAGGCAAGAGCTAAATAGAAAGTTTGACTTTCAAACACAAGAATTAAGAGAATCATGAAAAGGTAAACAAGAAAAAGAAATCACAAGGGACTCACTAAATTTGAACAGTTTTGTTTACATTCCTACATGGAAAGATGATGTGTGTGATTCATGAGACCTCAGTACTAGGGTAGTTGAAGGGAATATATATATATATGTGTGTGTGTGTGTGTGTGTGTGTGTGTGTGTGTGTGTGTGTATGTATATATATACACATATATATACACACATATATATGTATATATACAACATATATATGTATATACATATACATATATACACATCTATATGTGTGTATGTATATATACAGTGTGTTTGTATGTATGTATATATGCATGTGTATATATATATATATATATATATATATATATATATATATATGGACAGAGGGCACAGGGTGAGTTGAATATGAGGGGATTATGTCTAAAAAAATAAAATCAAATTAAGGGATGAGAGAGGAATATATTGAGAGAGGGAGAAAGGAAGGGATAGAATGGGGTAAATTATCTCACATAAAAGTGGCAAGAAAAAGCAGTTATGTAGGAAGGGAAGGGAAGTCAGGTGAGGGGGGAATGAGTAAATCTTGCTCTCATCCAATTTGACCTGAGGAGGGAATACCATAGACACTCAACTGGGTATCTTACCCCACAGGAAAGAAGGAGGAAAAACATGAAAAGGGGGTCTATAGAAGGGAGGACAGATAGAGGGAGGAGGTAATCAAAAACAAACACTTTCAAAAAGGGCCAGGGTCAAGGAAAAAATTAAATAAAGGGAGATAGGTTAGGAAGGAGCAAAATATAGTTAGTCTTTCACAACATGAGTATTGTGGAAGGCTTTTACATGATGATATGCATGTGGCCTATGTTGAATTGCTTGCCTTCTTCAGGAGGGTTGGTGAGAACAGAGGAGGGGAGAGAATTTGGAACTCAAAATTTTAAAAGCAGATGTTCAAAAACAAAAAAAAAAAATGTTTTTGCATGCAACTGGCAAACAAAATACACAGGCAATAGAGTGTAGAAATTCATCTTCCCCTACAAGAAAGTGAGGGAAAAAAGGGATGGGAGGGGAGTGGGGTGAAAGAAGGGAGGGCTGAATAGGGAACGGGGGCAACCAGAATATACACCATCTTGGAGTGGGCGGCAGGGTAGAACTGGGGAGAAAATTTGTAATTCAAACTCTTGTGAAAATCAATGCTGAAAACTAAATACATTAAATAAATAAATTAATTAATTAATTAAAAACAATAGGTCACACCAAATTAACATAATTGTCTTCTTTTTTAATGCAAATCCTTTTCATTGATTTTTAAAATGGATGTCCCATTAGGACACATTAATCATGACCCCGGAACTGTATTTGTGTTACAAAAAGCCACAAGGGAAGGATAAAAAGCCTTTTCTATCCCCTGAAAATAAAATAGCAGTAAGTTTAAAGCAGAAGACTTTGATCTAGGGAAAAAAAAAACATTCTGGGTAGAACCATAAGGCAGGTGGTATAATAGTGACCATTAGTGGCCTACTGAGTGACAGCACCCCCCTGTACTGTAATGCCAAGTCTAATCCTTGGGACCTACAATGCTTAGCCTTGCTTCCATCAGATACCAGCTGAAACACAACCTTCTCCAGGAAGCCTTTCCAGACCCCTCCCGACCCTGCACCTAATATTGACCTGCCTCCCAAACCAAAATCTGGGTCCAAGAGTCTACTATTGTGCCATGCCTTACTCTCTATATCAGGGCATTTTTTGGTGTCACGATAGATACAAGCCCCCTACAGCTTTTGGCACACACCTAGGAGTGGGCATGTTTTCTCTGGTGCTAGACTAGAAGTGCTTTAAGAGAAGGAACTGTTTTCATTTTTCTCTACATCCCCAGCACCTAGCCCAGTGCTAGCCACATAGCAGGGGTTGAATGGACACCTGCTGATTCATTGATTCATTGACATACTCATCAAAGAGACATGTGAGTTGGCCGCTGTTCTCTTCCTGATGCGGACTCAAGGCAGGCTGTCTAACCTTACTGTGTACGTATGCACCACCCACCTATAGACCTACCTCCTTGGACTCTAGCTTGATATTAATAGGAATAATTTTAAAATTGTCACTCTCCTCCTTCCCACTTGAACCCACTTTCACCTTTGGAAGAACCTGGAAACTCATCTGCTCCTCTGAGGGGGCTACATGTTCTTCGGAACAACCATCAATCTGGAGCTGGGAGGGGGGGGCGCAGGGGCCATCAAGTCCAACCTTAGAGAGGCTTGACCTCTGCCCAAGCTCAAATAAATACTAAGTGTCTGAGACAAGATTTGAACCTAGGTCCTCTGAGTCTGTAATCAGAGACTTAAGCACTTCATCCTTCTGCCTCAGGCTTCCTTCTGGAAGGAGCCACAGAACAGAAGCTCAGCTCTGCCATGTTAAAGCCTAGGAGTGTGTTACACAATATTTCATCCACTACTTGTTACGTTTATTTATGTTTGCTGGAAGCCATTAGGTTTATACTTTTAAAAAAAATTTAGAAATAGAAGGTCCCCGAAACTTCGACCTAAAGACCAAAAGGACCTTGGGCACCATCCTATCAACACTCCCATTTTATAGATGCAGAAGTGGAGGCCAGAAAGGTTTCTGATCTTGTCCAAGTTGACGTGGGTAGTGAAGCCCAGAGCAGGCACAGCAGATAGAGCGGGAATGGAGTCAGGAAGACCCATATTCAAATGCAGCTTCAGACACTTACCAGCTTCATGACCCTGGGAAAGCGACTTAACCACTGTCTGGCTCAGTTTCTCCAACTGTAAAATGGGGATAATAGTGGTACCTACCTCCTAGAACTGTTGTGGGGATAAAATGAGACAATATTTGTAAAATACTTTCCAAACCTTAAAGTGTTAGGTAAATGTTAGCTATTATTATTGTGAAGCTGGTTTTTTGCACCCAAAGGGAAGTCTTCAAAGTTTTCTTTCCTTGTTGAATTTCATCGTGTTAGGTTGAGCTCAGAGCTGTAGCTTAAATAACCTTTTAGATCTCCACTGAACCTTCCAGTATGTTGGCTCTTCCTCTCAGTCTTGATTTGTCTGCAAATTTCTGCACCAATTCCTTCGACACCATCCTCTGCCATAAGAGAGTCACTCCACAGATGATGGAGGGGTCCCCAGTTGACCCTTTCTTTTGTAGTGGGGCTCATAAAACCATGCTGCCCCAGTAGGGATGTGGCTATCCTTGTCCAAGAACCCAGTTCATGTCTAAGTAAAGGCCCCTGGTGCAGCCAGAGGTACTGAGGGGAAAACCCTTAATAAGTGTGGGTGCTAAGAATATTATGTAAAACATTGGCAATCAGTTCAATGAAAAGCTTTGTTACAAGCAATCGGGGAGGTGGGGAAGGGGGTAGAGGAAAAAGGACCCAACATACACCTTAGGTATATATACAAACGTAGAGTATAACTCATGTAAGGGCAGTGCTGCTTTGAGGAGCACAGAGATCCAGATCCATTCAGCAGAAAGGATGTTCTACACCAGGAAGGAATCTTTCTTCTGGAGGGGAGGCTGTGCTCCTGCTGGAGGGAAGGGATGCTTCATCAGGAGGAGAAGGTAGCTCCGAAGTGCTCTTCTGAGAGTGAGGTTCTTCTATTATCATTTTGTATGGCCTCCCTGCAGCTGGCTGAATTACAGATCAGGGACCAGGGAAAAATATTATTTGGGGAGGTTGTTATTAGGGAGAAAAACAAGCTGGTTTTATTTTGTTTTCATTCAGGGGACACAGCTGTACCAAGTTTTAAGAAATGTCAGTATTTTTCCATGAGTATATTCTATGAGCTACAGCCTCTCTTAAGGGGAGATTGTTGTGATGACCTCAAAACCATCAGACGGAAACTTAGAAGAATAGTTTCCAGGCATAGATTCTGTAAGCTACAGTCCCCCTCAAGAGAAAACTGTCATGGCAGTCTCAAGACCAGCAGGTCCAATCTTAGAATATCTTAGTTTTGTATAATCGGCAAATTTGGTGAGAATGCTATCTATGCTTCTATCCAAATTAATGATAAATTTGCTTAAAGGCATAGGGATGATCATAGGTCCCTGGGGCAGGCCACTCAACACCTCTTTTCTCATTGACATCAAACCCTTAACAGCCACTCTGAGTCTGCCCTGCCAGGCCAGCAGGTTGTGAACATATCCAGTTATGTTATCAGCTACTCTGTATCTATCTTCTCCACAAGAATAAAAAGTGATACTTTGTTGAGAGGCTTGCTAAGATCTAGGTAACCTCTTTCCACAGTATTTATCTTATTTCAAACATCAATAATCTGGTGAATAAGGGGCAAAGGTCAGCCTGGCATGGCCTCTTCTGACCCTTTGCCATCATCACTTCCTTATCTAGATATCCTCTGACCTCATGAATATTAACCTAGTTAACATTAAGTTCTTTGGGGTCTATGTTCTCTGATCTCTTTAATGATCTAGTCTAGAATTTTTACATGCATGAAAGTGAAGCTCACTGGAAGACAAGAGCATACAGACCCTTCTCTCCTCCCATCCTTCCCTCTCCAGTCCTATAGACTGGGGCTTCTTAAACTTTTTCTACTCAAGACCCCTTCAGCACTCCTTAAACTGTGGGTCCTGAGACTTGCTATGTATATACTCACTCCTGTCTTCCATGACTTTTCCCATGTCACTGACATGACCATCACAACCATCACCTATAGTCTAAATGGGGTGGGAAGGTTCCTGTACATCCAGCTAGGGCCAGTACTATCCTCCCAGAACTGATTTGGAGTAGGAAATGAGGCTAGTTAAAAGCAAAGTCCCCAAGGTGGAGGAGGTTTAAATAGCTTTGAGGGTCTTGGGTGATGTGCCATCAAAGGAGAAAGAGTCAGAAAGTGGAGACAAATATTGGAGAATATAAGAAAAAAAGGCTGAAATTGGAAGCTCTCAAGAAGAAGAAAGCTCAGATTAAAAACTCAGAGCAAAAGGAGATAAATCAACAGAAACAATGTTTGAACGAAAGAAAATGGCCACCAGGACATCTAAATGAGTCCAAACTTCTCCGTGAGACCAAGTAATAAACCAATACCTGATGAAACAAAAGACTCTATGCATTTCCAAGAGGGCATGGAATCACATAAGGATTCCTAATGGTTCAAAAGAAAAATAAAGCACAAGGAAATAAGCACCTACTATGGGCCAAGTGCTTTATAATATCATCTCATTTGACCCTCAGTGCAAGCCTGGGAGATAGGGTGCTATTATTATCCCCATTTTACAGATAAGAAAGCTGAGGTGGGCAGAAGTTAAATGACTAGTCTAAGATCAGATTTGAACTTGGATCTTCCTGACTCTAGGCCTGATACTCTCTCTATTGTACCACTTAGCTCCCTAAAGCCATCTGACATCAGGATTTTTTTCTTTGGGAATTCATTTATAGCTTTTAAATTTTCTATTTCTGAAATTGGGTCGTTTAGATTCTCTGTCTTGTTCTCCTGCCTGGGCAATTTATACTTTTGTAAAATTCATCAAATTCATTTAAGTTATCAGTATATAATTAGGTAAATTGTTTGAATAATTTTCTTTATTTCTTCATTTTTGTGAATTATTTTTTTTTCTTTTTTATACTGACAATTTGGTTTTCCTCTTTTTAAATCAAATTAACTTATGGTTGACTTAAGTTGTTAGTTTAATAAAAAAACAGCTTTCATGTGTTAACGTACTGGGCTTTTCTCTTTTACATTTTGCTAACCTCTTCTTCACTTTTCAGAATTCCCAAGGCAAATTAGTACTTTGTATCAGAGCAACTCTCTTTGTACTTCTGAAGGGAAGTTTGGGGCTCTGTTTGGTCCTGATTGGTATTCTCTAGCATCTTTCTGCTGCTTTGTCTGGGTATCGAGTGCTATGTTGTTCAAGGATCTCCAGGCAACTTATGCCAGGGGCTTGCTGACTTTCGCTCTAAGGGATCTGAGCTAGGTCAAAGTCTGATCATTGCCCCAGTCAAGCTGTTTACCCTGACTTGGATCTAAACCCAAGGTGTCAAGCTTGGTCCATAGCACTCCCAAGTGTGTCCTGAACAAGATTAAAATATAATTGGGAAATGTTTAACAAAATAAACAAAAATGCAGTACAACATAGATAATTTTAATTTGTGGTTTTTGAAGTCAATATGTGACACACAGGGATCCATTTCAATTTCAGTTTGACGTGACTGGTGTAGGCAACACAAGTATAGGCTTGCCCTTGGTAAGAGCTCCAGTAATGTGTTACTGGCTCTAGCTCCTGGACCCTTCAGCTATCTGAGAGGCACTATAGGTTCAGAATAGTAGAACTGCAGGCTCCACCTTGGTCTGAACTCTATGCCATTGTCTCTCACTCACTGCCCAGGACTGTCCCCATAACTCTAGGGATGGTGTCACACCACTATTGCTCTTTTCAAGTCAATATGCATTTATTAATCACCTACCATGTGGTAGGCACTGTGCTGAGCACTGGGGATACAAAGAAAGACAAAAAACAAAAAAAACTCCTGCTCTCAGAAAGCTCCCCACCTAATAGAGGAGAGAACATCCACATAGCTATGTACAAACAAGTTCTAGACAAGATAAGTGGGTGCTGTTCTCACTGGCATTAAAATAACCCTGCAGAACACTTGTGAAACCATAGCCCCACAGTTTTCTTCCCATCCCTCTAACACCACTCATAGCCATTTACTGCAAATAATAAGAACCCCTGAAGTAATAGGACACCTGCCATGTAGAGTGGCACCAGCCTGGAAGGCCCTGGCCAGGGGCAGCCTAGGTTCAGAGCTGGGATAGGCCTCAGAAGCCTCATTGTAAAAAAGAAACCAAAGCCCGGAGAAATCAAGGGACTTGCCCAAAGTCACACAGCGAGTGACTGTCCGGATTGGGAACCCAGCCCTCTGACTCCAAATCCGGTGCTCTTGAAGCTACAGTCCTTTTTCTCCAGGATCAGGGCTGCTTTCATACTCGAACACCAAGGAAACCTGGAAGTAAAGTCACCTTGCCGTCCTAAGCTTGGCTGAAAAAGGAGATGAAGTGTGGCACAGTGGGCAATTGCTGGAGGTTTGGAATCAAAGGGCCCAGGTTCAAATCGTTTAATCAATGTGCATTCATTAAGCACCTGCTGTGTACCAGGTGGGGTGATGAGCACTGAAGATACAAACAAAGGCAAAAAACACTCTTACTCTCAAGGAGCTCACAGTCTGGTGGAAGACAACAGGCAAACAATTTTGTACAAACAAGATTTTTACAAGATAAATTAGAGACACTATCATAAAGCAGTAAGATTAAAGAAGATGGGAAAAGGCTTCTAGCAGAAGGTGGGACTGGTGTGCTGGTAAATGTTTAACACCTACCCCTCTGGGGGGAAAGTAAGTGTTCAGTTATTTCCAACTCTTTGTAACCCCATTTAAGGTTTTCCTGGCTGAGATACTGCAGTAGTTTGCCATTTCCTTCTCCAGCTCATTTTACACATGAGGAAACTGAGGCAGACAGGGTGAAGTGACTTGCCCATGGTCACATAGCTAGTAAGTGTCTGAGGCTGAATTTGAATTCAAGTCCTCCTGTCTCCAGGCCTAATGATCTATCCATATCCATTAAGCCATCTACCTGCCTACAAAATAAATAGGAGGCATCTTAAGCTTAATTTGCTTCATAAACAATTTCTTCATCACTTTCTTAAACCTAGACAATCAACAAAACAAGAACAAGCCCTGATTTGTAGCATTTGCTTCTTTATCAGGTGTAAGTGCTGCCACTGAAAATGTCACAATTAGCAGGTTTAAGCTGGCTTCAGCATGGCCCTTGGGTGAGACTTGGAGGAAGCCAGGAGAGCCAACAGGCAGGGCTGAGAAGGCAGAGTTAGTAGCATGTGGGACAGCTGGAGAAGATGCCCCAAGGGTGGGTCGTGGGCAAAGAAGAAGCCACTTAGTAACATGGGAGCAACCTGGGCAAGTCTTATCTTCTTTGGCCTTCTCTGTAAAATGAGAACACCAATAAGATGCTTCTCAGTCTAAATCTGGGAGACATCAGCAAGACACCCCAACTGTTCCAGAAAGTATGTCTTCCTGTTATTGAAAACCCCTAGGTCTCCTGTGAAATGTGATTATCTGATAAGTCCCAGGAGGCCCAGATCTTAGAACAACAATTTTTGAAACCCTCCTCAGTCCCTTAGAGGAGGCAAAGGAAGACAATCATTTCATCCACAGATTGGTTGGATGAGTTTGCTCCAGACTTTGGATTCATCGCCATCATTGGAAATGAGAAAATCTCCCTCGGAGTGGAATCCATCACGTGTGTCTTTGACACGTACATAAAAATCCCTAAGTGTCAGTGTGTTCAGGCAGGCACTGCCAACACTGCTGCCATGGCATCAGATAAATCATTGATATAAATTAATGACCATGAAAGAAACTGATCCACCCTAATCCATAATTACTGGAAGCAGTCTCATGTATTTTTCATGAAAGTGTGGCTTCATCTCTCAGAGGGCTTTTCTTTTTCTTCTGAAATGCAGTATCTTGGCTATTTCTCTTGCTTTCAATAAAGGCATTCAGCAGCATCCAGGGCCCCAGCCTCTGCATCCTCACCAGCTGCTGGGAGCTCATCTCCTTTGCTCTAGTTCCAACACAGGAATCTAGAGAACCTAAGCCAAGGTAATGATGGATTGAGGGACAGGCACTGAGTGAGCTCAATGCCACCATCTGTGATGCATTGCCCGGGTCCCATCAAGTCCTAGGAAATGGCCCAGGGTAAGATGTTTGCAAGAATTGAATCTAGCTCCCAAGCTGACGATTCTATAAATCACAGATAGTACTAACTTCAATTAGGAGGTAATTCCATAAAGCTTACTTGGTGAGGATTGTTCCAGTTTAGGAAAGGGGCCATTAATAGTTAGGGGCAGAGCTGGGTCTTGAACCACCAAATCTAGCCTTCTTTTGACTTCAACAGGCTGTTTCCCAATCAGAACCCAGTGTGGCCAAATTTTGGTATGGAAGAAGCAAACTTTGGAGGAACAGCTAAACTTCTAAAACCAGGCAAACATTTTGCTCTTTGGCAGTGTTGTCCACCCGTACAGAACATTGGCAAACTTGTGCTGCCCTGTCTCTCCTCATCATTTTCGTTTGATGCCACTGACAAATTTCAACTCAACTTGACCAAAAAGAAGAGAGCTCCACACAATGAGCTCTTGTGAGGGTGGAGCCCATTGGACTTTGCTCCAAGGTGCTAGAATTTAGCAGGCACTCATAAAACGTGCCTCTCTTTAGTGTCATGGAAATGGCTGGGTTTGGCACCTGGACAGCGTGGGTAAAAGTTAAAATTGGAGGCTGGGAAGAGGCATTTCCTTTTCCCTTCTCATGCCCTCCTTAGTAGCATTCTCATGGTGCCCATTCTCTCTTCTCCACTTGAATGTGATCTTTGGAGTTTGCACCTTTCAGGCAAACACTGCTCTCCATGGGTCTTTCCATACATAGAGCTATTTCGTATTGGATGAGTGTCAATAACTGTCCATGGGGGAAGTGGCTGGAGAAAAGACCTGGGCTTTTCTACACCTGAAACAACCTGTTGGTGGTTTGTTCTTGTTTTTTTGTTTTGGCAACAGTGACACATAAGCATGAACAGAACATGAGGCAATGAAAGAAATAGAAAAAAGGCAGAAGTGGGGAATCTTCTTATGACTTAGCTGGGAAGTCCTCCCCGTGACAAGTGAGGGAGCAGAGCTATTTCCAGGAGGCATCTGAAGTCGTTCTGGATTGGGAGTCAGAGCACCTGCGTTCAGATCCCAGCTCTGCTCCTTCCCAGCTGTGTGACTGTGAGAAAGTTGCTCACCTTTTCTGGGTCTCATTTCCCCTGGACCCTGTCTGCTCTTTAAGGTCACTTTCTGACTCTAAGGTTCTTATGTAAACTGAGGTTGTTGGGCTAGATGATTCTAAGGTCCCTCCCAGCTCTAAATGGAGGATTCCATAATAGGAACAATCACCAACCTGTAGGTAACTAGAGGTCTCTGAGGATCACCTCAGGCACTGAGGGCTAAGGGATTTTCCCAAGATCACACAGCCCCCAGGTGTCAGGGGTAGGTCTTATAATCCAGGAACCCCTGCCTCCAAGGCTGGCTGTCTACTACACCCAACTACCCAAATCTCTTGGAAGAAATACACCATGGAAAATTGTCAATTATCACCTTTCATACCCTAGAAAGCTCCAAAGACTTAACATCCATTATTGTGATTCTTTCACTGATCTTTAGGGCTGAGGCTCTTTTCATCTTAAAGAGAAAAATAGAAATTATTGTTGCTTTTAACGCAACCTGAGTTTCAAGGTAACTTTGTAACATTTTGTCCTTTCTTTTTGTCCTAAGGATTTGCTGAATTTTATTCAGGAAATTTTTAAGAAAAGGGGATGTGTCTTCTTCACAAAAGATCCCAAGGCCATGTAAGCCACTTTTGCTTCTCTTGTGGGTTTGGTCCCTGATTACAAAAGAGTTCTATTAAATCCTATTCAACAAGCGCATTAAGCATCTGGTACATGGATGGTATTGGCTTCATGCTAGGCCTTGCTTGAAATCTAACTGTATCTACCTGGCAATTCACAGAGGGTAGGGAGAAGAAATCCCATGAAAGATCCATACATTCAGTTACCATTCATGAATCATCTACTGTGTGCCAAAGAGTACGGTTTGTACTAGAAGACACTTGAGAGGTTATTGGGTCCAAATGAATCTCACCATCACTTAAGTCTCAGCTATACAAGAGGCACCATCCAACCTCCCATTTCTGAAGGACGTGAGGACCCAGGAACTGGCCCACAATAAGGATGAGTCACAGAGACAGTATGTGAACTCAGGTTTTCCAGCTCCAAAGCCATGGTTCTATCCACTACACCAGGCCACAAAAAGCGGGGGGGCCTCAAGAGTCACCCCTCAGTGCTCCAGAACCTTGGCATTCTGTGGGATAGGCTCCATCCAGATTGCTCTATCACATCACCTCCCCTTTTACTAGAATTCAATCTTTCTTACCCAGGAACAAATTTAAACTCATGCTACAGTGATTAGTGGTCAACAAGATACTCAGAGGAGAGTGTTCCAGTCCTATGTGCATTGTGCTAATGACAGCACCGACAATGCCAAGCTGAGAATTGGGCATTCTCTGCTAAAGACAAGGGGAGCCCATGGAGTTTCTTCTGCTGGAGAGGAGCATGTTCAAAAGGGTTTTAGGAAGATACATTGGCAAATGTGTGGAGAATGGATGAGGGTGAGGAGAGGCTGGAGGCAGGGAGACTAGTGAGGAGGCTATTGCAATGGTTCAGAAAAGACCCTAAATAAGAGTCCCAGATATCTGGATATAACAGTGACTGTCAGGACAGAACTCACAACATTTGGCCACTGATTGGGCATGGGAAAGGGTTGGATAAGAATGAGGAGTCATGGAAAAAGAAGAGTATAGGAAGACTCTGGGTTGTCTGTGAATGTGGGTAACTAGAAAGAGGGTCGTGCCTCAAAAGAGACGAGAAGTGAGGAGGGACAAGTTTGGGGGGAATGATGAAATGCAATAGGAATCAATACCATGAGTTCAACAATCTCCTATACCTTTTTCCTGACTACAGGATGAGAGAGGCATGACTAGATAGCCGATCATCTGAGAAAATAAAATCTGGGATGTTTGGATGGACTTCAAACTCATTCCGAGTCAGCAGGCTCACATAGCAGCCCCCAAAGATAAGATGACCTTTAGCAGCACAGCAGTGGTGTAGAGGGGGCCCGTGGTCCTCCTGGCCTCTGCCCTAGTCCAATAAAAGAGGCAGGGTTATGTATAGTTGGGGGCACTGCAGTTCATTAGGAAGGACCTTAATAAGCTGGAGAACCTTAAACCAGAATGGTTTAAGTTCATGTCATATAGGGATCAGTTGAAGGAACTGACCATGTTCAGCCCCTAGAAGATTGAGAGGTGGGGTGGGAGGGATACTGAGGGCTTTCCTCAAGCACCTGAAAAGTAGAAGAGGATTAGCCTTAGGTTCCCCCTCCCGAGACAGGTTTCAGCAAGGGTGGAATGGCATTTATTGACTATCTTGCAGTGAGGATTCTTTTGGGGCTCAGGGATGGACTGCTTGGCCATCAAGTTTCCTTCCAACTCTGAAATTTTACAATTTAGCAATTCTGTGGTTCTAATTTTTGTGGCACAGAAAATACCAAGTGTTCTGAGGCTTATCTTTCCAGCAAGCCCACTGTTCTCTGATCTCTGGTAAAAGGGCTGCTTTTGTGGGCATGGACTAAGAAGCCAAGATTCCTCAGGATTCTCAGCTACAATATTTTTTCCAGAGTGAGCTTTAGGGCCTGGAATTATTCCAGTTTTTGGTTCCTCACCCACCTCATACCATCTGATAAGGTTTCTAAGGATGCTACAGTCAGTGTCTCTTTACGAAGTTTATCTGGAGAGTGCCCTCTGAAGTTCTCATTGCCCTCCAGGGACGTCCAAAGGAGTGCCTTGCTCCAACACCATGGTAGAGTGATATGGAAAAGCCACATGAGTTCAACAGAGGGATAAACTTGAGCGCCATTTAAACTAAACTTCAGTGGTTTGTGGAGAAGCTACAACAAGCATCTTCTGAGCAAAGAGCTCTTGCAGTTGTCAGAACTGTCAAACACAAACACCACAAATCATGGAGCCATTATTGTTTCATAACGTGACTGCTATGAACAGCTCGCTTTTATAGGGAACTGAAGTCAGTGTGGTTTGGATGGACAGTGGTCTTGCTTCTGACTATCTGACTGTGCACTCTGACTGTGCAAATCCCTCAGACCCCCAGTGCGTCAGGTAACTAGCTCTCTAAGCCAATGCATCCCTAGCAAGGGAGGTGCTGTTCCATCTTGCTAAAGAAGAATATCCTCTATGAAAGAACCCAAAATTCCATCCCTGTCAACTTCTGAAACCTCTTCACACCAAGGAAGGATTAGCTTCCTTCAGCTTGGCCCCAGGAAGCAGATCTAGGAGCCCTGAGGGAAGATACTACAGGCAGATTTAGAGTTTTGCCAGGCTTCTCTGTGTGAGGTTGCTAAGGTAGATCATGGGAAAAGAGAAGATAAGAGGATGGCAGACAAGACTTTGGGAGCGAGACAGAGGCTATGGGGTCTGATGGAGAGATGGCTGGTCTTGAAGGCAGGAAGGTCTGGCTTCAGATTACACCTTAGATGCTTGTTAGCTTTGTAATCATGAGCAAGTCCCATAAACTCAATTTCTGCTCCTGTAAAATCTAGGGGATTGTGATGATTACAGAGGACCCACAATGAAGTATCTGTCCATCACCTGAAACAGAGAAGTGGTGAACTCAGGGTGTTGAAGGAGCCATACAACATGGCCAAATTAGGAATTTGTTACCAAAGCTTTGCTGCTCTTCAACAACAACCAAAAAAAAAAAAAAAACAATGGTGAAAGCAGAGATGGGTGGGAGAGAAAACTTTTGTTAAGTGAAAAATATTAAGTAAAATTTAAATTAAACAAGCAAAGTTGGACTTGGTGGCCTCTAAAGTTCCTTGCAGCTCCAAATCCAGGATCCCAAGACTCATCCTATAACATGTCTAGAGAAGAAGCTTATACCCAGTAGGTGCTTTATGAATATATGTTGAATTGAAGGAGTCTTAGGAGTGGTGAGAGGAAAATCAGTAGAGTATGTACCTTGAAGTCCTAGGAATAGAGTCTGCAGCAGCAGAGGGTCACAAAGATATTAGGGAAGATGAGGACAAGAATTGGGCCACTGGCTATTTTGGAGTTCAGCAGAGGTCTTGTCACAAGAGGTTGAGGAAAGAGGGGGCAGAAGGGAGTAAAGAATTGGGAGAACCAGTTGATACGACAAGCTTATCAAGAAGCTAAATAGCAAAGACCAGAAGAGATATGGCATGGTTGCTAGGTGGGGCAGAACGTTCAAGGATAGGGACACTATGTTTTAGGCAGATGGGAATGGGTCACTTGAGGAGGTGCTGGGCTCCCCATAGAAGGAGGAAGCCAACAGTCTATGAGCCATTGTTCAGGGAGGACATTTTTGGGTTGACCTCAGTGATTTCTGAGATTCCCTTCCAACTTTGAGAATCTGGGATTCGGTGACCAGATCTTCCTTAACCTTGAATCTCTCTCAGTGCTTAACTTAAAGTTCGTGGGACATTATCAGTAAAGAAATGTTTCCTAAGTGAAGATTTTTAAATCTCTACATTTTATAAGGTTTTTAATAGCATCAAAACAAGGGTTTTTATGACATTTATGATTTTTTCTTTGTTTAAGATGGCAACTGTATTCATACAATATTTCAAGGAACCCTGATCTCATTGATACTCGTGTGGGCACCCACTCTCCTGATGCATCTATGAGTGAATGAATGAAAAAGCATTGATTAAGCCTTCAAAGTTTTCCAAGCACCGTGGACAATAGGTGCACTATAGGAGCCACTTTACATTCTAATGGGGGACATGGTGACCAGGGAGGAGCAGTTTGGTTTAGAAAGCTACAGGGACTGGGAGTGAGCCATAGGGAGATAGACTGATACACCCCTTCTAGGTGTAATTGCAGGATTGATTTGATTATGGTAAGGAGTAGAGTGAAGCAAGAATGAGGCCTTCTTGAAAACTAGGCCATATGAGGGGCTCACCAATTAGTATGGGGGAGGTGAGAAGAAGAGTCCGTGGTATTCAACAGCTAAAAAGGTAAAACATACACTCCTTGGTCACTGGTCCAGTAGCAAGGGGTGGTCTGGTTGTGAGAAGATGACAGGGAAGGAAGAAATGTCACTTTATAGCTTCTCTTCAAGGAGAGTTGAAATGGACCTGTAGCCTATCTCAATCTTGGGAGCCCCACCAAGCAGAGCCAAAGTAATTTGCAGAGCACACAAACTCACCTCACCGAGGAACATGTCCTCAAACCTTTTTCATCCTCTACCTGTCAGAAGGTATCCTCCACTGGTACTGCCTTTGGGGCCCCAGGGTCAACACCTCCATGCAACCCTGACGCATCAGAGAAGTGTAAAGACTTCCAGAAAGAATCTGTTTTTAATTAAAGGAAATGAGATAACATTTGTATGTGTCTCCCACAGAGTCTATGTGGATAGCTAATCCTTTCTTCTTCCTTCCTCCCACAATATATCCTTCTGCTCAGAGATAGCATGTGTAAATGCCCAAAACCAGCATGCAGCAGGAGCTCAGATCAACCAAATAGAGAAATAGAATTATAAAACACATACCAAAGAATTTCCTACTGATGCCTTTGGGGATATTCAGTTTGAAACATTAGGGAAGAAAGGAAAGTTAAGTATCTTTGTGGCATAACTAGCCAATACATAAGTGGAGCCAGCCAAGAATTCCTTGAATTGTTTTATAGGAATATGGTGTTGAGATGGGGTAGAGGGAAGGGAGAAGGCAGAAAAAGAAAACAGGAGTAGGGAAACAAGCATGAAGTGGAGGAAGGAGAATTGTTAGGAGAGGGGCGAACACTCAAAATTATTATAGAGGAATCTAACAGTTTTGATCAGAGATAACCAAAGGTCATGGCTCTGCCACTATCTAAATGGAAGAGCTCATGGAGGTCACATATCTCTTCTGGGTCTCCCCATCTTCATTCATCACAAGAAGGTAGTGCACTGGTTATTTGTGTACGTTCTTTCCAGCTCTTCATTTCTAAGATTTTAAAACCAACTCTGTAATGACTGGTGCATCATGAGCACATAGAATCAAAGATTTGTGGTTGAAGGGTCATCTGGTCCAAAACTAACTGAATCAGAATGCTAATTAATGCTGTTACTGTTGCTTCTTCCCCTCTCCACAAAGTACATCAGTTTATCACGTGACACAGACCCAGAAATCTTCTATGAACTGATGACTCAACACTGGCATCTGAAGACCCTCAATCTAGTTATATTCATGACTGGAGGAGCCAAAAACTTTTTCCCTCAAGCCTCTCATGTGCAAGATCTTCAGCTCCCTCATGTACATGGCTCAATCCAAAGGTGAGGAAGCAACCCATTGATTGGTTGCCAAGGGTTTTGTGTTTTATTAATCACCTGATACATTATATTTTTAAACTCTGAACTAGAGGTTCTTGACCTGAGTTCTATGGCTTTTTAAAAAAGTGTTTTGGTAACTGTATTTTAAAATAATAGGTTTCTTTAATAATCAATGTATTTTATTTTTTGCATTTTTTAAATTTTAATTTATTTCTTTTTAGTTTACAACATTCGGTTCCACAAGCTTTTAAGTTCCAAATTTTCTCCCGTCTCTCCCCTCTCCCCTCCCTAAGGCAGCATTCAATCCGATATAGGCTCTATATATACATTCACATGAAACATATTTTCACATCAGTCACTCAACAAGCATTTCTTGGATACAAAGACTGTGAAAGAGCCCCTGCATTCCCAAGGCTTCCATTATGGGGGGGAGGTCAAAATAATAAATGTCTGTTGAACTGAATCAAATTGAATATTTAGCGTAGATCAGTTGGAGAAGTTCATCCCCAGCAGGTTGCTGAATTTTGGGAGTCACCACAAGAGAAGCAGTGCAGTCAAGAGTTTAGGTCAGTACACTTGAGTCAGGAAGAGCTAAATTCAGATTCTGACACATTCTAGCTTGGGAACTTGGAGCCTCTGACACCAACGTTTCCTTACTTTATGAGGCTCCGCTTGGGGGCTGTGAAGTCTATTCCAGGTCATCCTCCAAGATCTGCTTCACTTCCTTTTGGTCTACTTTGTCATCCTGTTCAGCTTTGCCATGGGTAAGGCCCCCCTTCTTCCTAGGTTCTGAGGTCACTCCCCAGAAGCCCACCCACTGCCTTGCTTGCTGTCTTATTTTTTACTTTTTCAGTTTTTTTGAGTTTACAGCACTCAGTTCCACATGTATTTGAGTTCCAAATTTTCTTCCCCTCCCTCCCTTCACCCCTTCCCCCAAAGATGGCGTGTAGCCTGATATACGTTCTGCATGTAACTTCACATTAAACTTATTTACACAATAGTAAAGTAGTAAAAAAGAATTATGACCAATGGAATGAATCATTAGAAAGAAGGAACAAAACCAAAAAAGAAGAGAAAAAAAAATAAGAGAGCAAATAGTTTGCCTGGATCTGCTTTCAGACTCCATAGTTCTTTCTCTGGATGTAGATAGTGCTTTCCATCATGAGTCCTTTAGAACTGTCTTTGAACCTTCTATTGGTGAGAACATCCGAGTGTATCAAAGTTAGTCATCACAGAAGTAATACATCTGGGGTTGTGTACAATGTATTCCTGGTTCTGCTCCTCTCACTCAGCATCATATCATGTAGGTCTTTCCAGATTTTTGTGAAGTCCATATCTTCCCCATTTCTTATACCACAATAGCATTCCATTACATTCATATACCACAACTCTTTCAGTCATTCCGCAATTGATGGGCATCCCCTTGATTTTTAATCCTTGCTATCACAAAAAGAGCTGCTACAAATATTTTTGTACATATAGGTCCCTTTCCCACTTGTGTGATCTCTTTGGGATGTAGCCCTAGGAGCGGTATTCCTGGGTCAAAGGGTATGCACATTTTTACAGCCTTTTGGGCATAGTTCCAAATTGCTCTCCAGAATGGCTGGATCTGTTTACAACTCCACCAACAATGTAACAGTGTAGCAATTTTCCCACATCTTCTCCAGTATTTATCATTTCCCTGTGTCATCAGTTTAGCCAATCTGACAGAAGAGATGTGGTGCCTTAGAGTTGTTTTGATTTGCATTTCTCTAATCAGTAGTGATTTAGAGCACTTTTTTCATATGCCTATAGATATCTTTAATTTCTTCCTCTGAATGCTGCCTGTTCATATCCTTTGATCATTTCTCAGTTGGGGAATGACTTGTATTTCTATAAATTTGACTCACTTCCTTGTATATTTTAGAGATGATGCCTTTATTAGGGACACTAGTCTTAAAGATTTTCTCCCAATGTTCTGCTTCCCTCCTAACCTTGGTTGCATTGGCTTTGTTTATAGAAAAAGTTTTTAATTTAACAAAATCAGAATTATCCATTTTGCATTTTGTAATGCTCTCTATCTCTTATTGGGTCCTGAATTCATCCTTTCCCATAAATCTGATAAGTAAACTATTCCATGCTCTCCCAAATTGCTTTTAGTATCAGCCCTTATTCCTAAATCATGACTTTATTTTGGTATACAGTGTAACATATTGGTTTATGCCCAGTTTCTGCCATACTATTTTCCAATTTTCCCAGCAGTTTTTGTGAAATAATGAATTCTTGGCCCAGAAGCTGTATTCTTTGGGCTTATCAAAGAGTACATAGCTATAGTTGGTAACTACTGCAGCTTGTGTACCTGCCCTATTACACTGATCCATCAGTCTGTTTCTTAGTCAGTACCAAGTAGTTTTGATGACTACTGCTTTATGGTACAGTTTGATATCTGGTATGGCTAGACCACCTTCCCTAGAATTTCTTTTCATTAATTCCCTAGATATTCTGGATGTTTTGTTCTCCCAGATGAATTTTGTTATTATTTTATCCAGCTTTGTAAAATAGGTTTTGTGGTAATTGATTGGTATGGCACTGAATAAGTAAACTAATTTAGGTAAAATTGTAGTTTTTATTATATTAGCTTGGCCTAACCAAGAGCAACTGATGTTTTTCCATTTATTTAGATCTGACTTTATTTCTATGAGAATTATTTCATAATTGTGTTCATATAGGCCCTGAGTTTGTCTTGGCAAGTAGAATCCCAAATATTTATAGTGTCTACAGTAACTTTAAGTGGAATTTCTCTTTCGTATTTGATGTCAGGCTTTGTTAGTATTGTATAGGAATGCCAAGGATTTATGTGGGTTTATTTTATATCCTGCAACTTTGCTAAAGATGTTTATTTTTTCAAGTACTTTTTTAATTGATTTTCTAAGTAAATCATCACATCATCTGGAAAGAGTGATAATTTAGTTTCTTCTTTGCCTATTCTAATTCCTTCAATTTCTTTTTCTTTTCTGATTGCTAAAGCTAACATTTCTAGTATCAAATTGAATAATAGGGGTGATAATGGACATCCTTGTTTCACCCCTGATCTCACTGGAAATGCATCTAGCTTATACCCATTAAATATGATGCTTGCTGATGGTTTTAGGTAGATGCTGCTTATTATTTTAGGAAGACTCCGTTTATTCCTATGCTTTCTAGTCTTTTTAATAGGAATGGCTGTTGTTTTCGTCAAAAGTTTTTCTGTGTCTATTGAGATAACGATATGGTTTTTGCTAGTTTTGTTGCTGATATGATCAATTATGCTGATAGTTTTCTTAATATTGAACCAGTCTTGCATTCCTGGAATAAATCCTACTTGGTCATAGTGTATTATTCTTGTGATAATTTGCTGCAATTTTTTGCTAATATTTTACTTAAATTTTTGCATCAATATTCATTAGAGAAATTGGTCTATAATTTTCTCTCTCTCTTTTGACTCTGCCTGGTTTAGGTATTTGTGCCATATTTGTGTCATAAAAAGAATTTGGTTGGACTCCAAATAGTTATTTCAACAATCCGGCTAGCAGCTTCTGTGGGGGTGTAAGATCCACCCACAGCCAGCACCCAGAAAGCTGCCGGCACGCTGGGAAAACACAGGTTGTTTTGATCTGCTTTAATAAGGAAAGTAAGGTTAAAGGGGTTGACAAGCTTACTTTAATTCAGCATACAAATATCATTCGCTTAGTTCAGGGGGAAAAGCCAGCACCCTGAACTTCAAAGCAAATTACAAACAAAGTACAAACATCAACAGACAGACCCAATACAGATTCATAGTTACCAACATCTTGGTTCAGCCTGGGAGCTCAGAACAAGGGCTGGCCCAGAGTCACACGCCACCACTGCTGTAGGAATGAGCTCCAAAGAACAAACAGCCAACCCCTGGTTTTTATATCTTTTTCAGCTTCAGGGGTGAGTCACACATGCGACTCACCCATGTGACCTAGAATCTTCACAGAGAGGCAGACTTAAACCCACGTGGTCTAAAAGCCTCTGCTCTCCCAGACAGGTAAACTAAGCCCTCCCTGGAGTTAGCCCCACCTTGGGCCCCACCTTAGTTGCCAATCTACAGCCACTAAGATTTTACACCTAATAGGGATTTGGGTCCTGGGGCTTAGCACTTAGTAAGACTCACTGCATTAATCAAAGCAAACAAAAGCCAAACTCTTCAAGGGCACTTGTTGAACTAAGTGCTAAGAAGCTCATTTTGCTTACCAACACAATAGTCTATAAAGTATGGGAATTAATTGTTCTTTAATTTTTTGATAGAATTTACACGTAAAACCAACTGGCCCTGGAGATTTCATTCCTTGGGAGCTCATTGATGGCATGCTCATTTTCTTTTTCTGAGATGGGGCTATTTAGGTAATTTAGTTTCTCTTCTCTTAACCTGGGCAATTTATATTTTTGTAAATATTCATCCTTTTCCCTCAGGTTGTCATATTTATGGGCATACAAATGGGCAAAATAATTCCCAATTATTGTTTTAATTTCCTGTTCACTGGAGGTAATTCACCCTTTTCATTTTTGATACTGGTAATTTGGTTTTCTTCTTCTTTTTTAATCAAATTGACCAAAGTTTTATCAATTTTGTTGTTTTTTTCATAAAACCAGCTCTTAGTTTTATTTATTAGTTGAATAGTTTTCTCGATTTCAATTTTATTAATCTCTCCTTTGATTTTCAATATTTCTAATTTGATATCTAATTGGGGATTTTCAATTTGTTCTATTTCTAGATTTTTCAGTTGCATGCCTAATTCATTGATCTCCTTTTCATATATTTTATTCATGTAAGCATTTAGAGACATAAAACTTTCCCTAAGAATTTCTTTTCCTCCATCCCATAAGTTTTGCTATGTTGTGTCATTATTGTCATTCTCTTCATTGAAGTTATTAATTGCTTCTCTGATTTGTTCTTTGGCCCACTCATTCTTTGGGATTATGTCATTTTGTTTCCATTTAGTTTTTAGTTTATCTTTCCATGGTCTTTTATTACAAATAATTTTTTATTGCATCATAATCTGAAAAGGATGCACTGATTATGTCTGCCTTTCTGCACTGGATTGAGAGGTTTTTAATGCCCTACTATATGCTCAATTTTTGTGTATGTGCAATGTGCCACTGGGGGAACAGTATATTCCTTTTTATCCCCATTCCCTTTTCTCCAGAAGTCTATCGTATCTGCCTTTTCTAAAATTCTATTTACCTCCTTAACTTCTTTCTTGTTTATTTTGAGGTTAGATTTATCAGGTTCAGAGAGGGGGAGACTAAGGTCCCCTACTAGTATGGTTTTGCTATCTATTTCTTCCTGTACCTCCCTTAACTTCTCGTCTAAGAATATGCATGGTATACCATTTGTTTCGCATATATGTTAAGTAATGATATTGCTTCATTGTCTATGGTGCCTTTGAGCAGGATGCAGTGTCCTTCCCTGTCCCTTTTAATTCAATCTATCTTTGCATTTGCTCTATCTAAGATTAGGTTTGCTACCCCTGCTTTTGTTTTTTTTTTTTTTTAATTTAGATGAAGCACAAAGTATTCTACTCCAGTCTTTTACCTTTATCCTGTGTGTATCCCCCTTTTTAAAATGTGTTTCTTGTAAACAACATATTGTAGGATAATGGTTTTTAATCCATTCTGCTATCTGCCTTCCTTTAATGGGAGACTTCATCCCATTCACATTCACAGCCATGATTATTATCTATGTCTTTTTCTCCACCCTTCCCCCCCTCCCCCGTTCATGCTTTTATTTCTCCCTCCTCCCTTCCACTCATCAAAAGAGTTTTGCTTGTGACTGCCGCCTTCCTCAGTTTACCTCCCTCTTGATTCCCCTCCCTTATCTCACCATTTTCCCCTTGCTACTTCTTCCCTCCCTTCTGACCACCTACCCCTTTTCTTTCCCCTTTCACCTTCTACTGCCTGTAGGACAAGTTTGATTTCCATACTTATCAGAGTATGTTATTCTCTTCTTGAACCAAATCCGATGAGAGTAAAGCTCAAATACTGCTCTTCTCCTTCCCTTCTTTCCCTTTACTATAATATGTTTTGTGCCTCTTCCAGTGGTGTAATTTACCCTTTTCTACCTCCTCCTTACCTCTTCTCTCGTAACAATCCCTTTGCACCCCTTAATTATGTTTTTTATCTTTATAGCAGTTATTTTATACTGACACCTGTAGTCTATGTATATTCCTTTCAATTTTCATAATAACTGTACTATTCTCAAGACTGACCTATATATAACATATATGAAACAATCCTATATAAGGATTTCAACAATTTGCCCTTATTGATTAACAAGGTTTTTCCCACTGTTTACTTTTTAATGTATCTCTTGAGTTTTGTATTTGAAGATCAAATTTTCCATTGAACTCTGGCCTTTTCATCAGGAAGGTCTGGAATTCCCTTTTTTCATTGAATGTCCATCTACTTTGCTGAAAAATTATGCTCAATTTTGCTGAGTAGTTCATCCTTGGTTGTAGTACAAACTCCTTTGCCTTTCAGAATATCATATTCCAATTTTTCCTGTCTTTTAATGTAGAAGCTGCAAGATCCTGCATGATCCTGACTAGGAGTACTTCTGTGATATTTGAATTCTTTCTTTCTGGCTGCTTGCAGTATTTTAGCGTTGATCCATAATTCTGAAATTTGGCTATAATATTTCTTGGAGTTTTCAATTTGGGATCTCTTTCAAGAGGGTGGTTGGTGGATTCTTTCAATGACTGTTTTAAGCTCTGGTTCTGGGACCTCGGGGCAATTATCCTTGAGGATTTCTTGGAAGATACCGTCCAGGCCCTTTTTTTCATCATGGCTTTCAGGTAGACCAGTATTTCTTTGGTTGTTGCTCCTGGATCTATTTTCCAGGTCAGTTGTTTTTCCAATCAGATATTTCACGTTTTCTTCTTTTTTTTATTTTTTTAGATTATGTTTTATTGATTCTTGATGCTTCATAGAGTCATTAGCTTCTATGTGTTCAATTCTAATTTTTAATGAATTGTTATCTTCTTTTTGCTTCTGAGCCTCCTTTTCCATTTGGTTAATGTTACTTTTCAGTGCATCATTCTCTCTAATTAGATTCTGAATCTCCTTAGCCATTTCTCCAATTTTTATTTTCAAAGATTTGTCCTCATCAGTGATTTTTTTTCCATTTTTTCTTTGACCTCTTTAATTTGTTTTTTTAAATCCTCCTTTAGCTCTTCCAGGAATGCTTTTTGGGCTTGAGACCAGTTCACATTCCCTTTTGAGGTCTCAGATGTGGATATAGTATCAATGCCGTCCTCTTCTGAATTGATATTTTGATCTTCCCTCTGTCCATAAAAAGATTCAATGGTCTTTGGTTTAAGTCCACAAATTGGAGGTAGGGACTGTACCTGACATTTCATTGGTTTGAGGAACTTCCAAGTGAGGAAATCCCCTTTGTGAATGCAGATTGGCACCTTCTCCACAACTTGCAGTCTTAGCAATCTGCCTAGAACCCTGAGAGGTTAAGTGGTTAGCCTGGCATCACACAGCCACAATGTGTTAGATGCAAGACTTCACCCCCAGTCATCCTGGCTCTAACAGCAGTGAATTCTCCACTACATTCTGCAGCTTCTCTAAGTCATATTGTGCCCCATACACAAATAATAAGGCAAGGGGATGATTGTCCATAAAACTGTAAATTTGTTATTCGGTGTTTGCTTTAAAAATCTGTGCACCACCTTTAATAAGACGGTAACAAAAAATTTCTGTTTCTGTTTCCTCTTTTGTTTCTGGGTATTTTTTCTCTAGATTCTTGTGCTGCTTGGTCATTATAATTCCCATAGAATCATAATGTGGCAGCTGTCAGGGACCTCAAAGGCCATCTTGTCTAACCTCCTCATTTCTCAGGGGAAGGAAACAGAAGCCTCCAGAAGTAAAGAGACTGGAACAGACACACATGGTTAAGACAAGCCCAGGAGAGAGAATTGGCTCACAGAAGGCAGCTCCTCGAATTTCAGAGTCAGAGTGTTTTCCGTGTGCTGTGTCACCTCCATGAGTGCCTGAAAAGGAAAGACAGAGTGCATATTCCAATAAGGAATGAACAAACCCGGCAAAGAGGAAAGGAGTAAGAGGGCATCTTGAGAAACACCTCTGATGAGCTCAAACTGCCAGGTTCAAATGACTTCTCCTGTTGGGTGCCAAAAGCCTTGACGTGTGATTGCTGAGCCATTCATGGTCTGTGGTCTTGAAAAGATCCTGGCAAATAAGAGAGATCCCAGGAGGCCAAAGAGTGGAACAAAATGGAGGACTACAGAGTTTATAAACTCTAGGCCTCAATTTCTAGCAAAATTCTGGGGTTAATGAAGATCTAGAAATGTAGGCATCTGACCCAAGGAACGAAAATGACTTTGCCAGAAGCAGGTCAAGCCAGAGTAACCTCATTGCCTTTCTTGACAAGGTCATCAGCCTGCTAGGTTACAGAATTCAGCAGCCATCATTTACCTGGAGGTTAGCCAAGAGTTCAACTGAGTTTCTCTGGTTATTCTCCTAGGAAAGATACAGAGATTACAGCTAGATAGATAGCAATACAGTTAGGTAGATTTGGAACTGATTAAATGGTTGGACCTGATGCACTCTCATCCTTGTCTCAATGACAAGACAGGAAAGTATCTTCAGGAAAGTGTCCTGTGATCTGTGGGTGCCCTGCGCTGGTTCATGTTTCTATTAGTGATGTAGGGAAAGGCATAGACAGCACACTTTGTGAGGCTCCCAATGACACACAGTCAGGAAGGACTCCTAACATGCTAGATGATGGAATGAGCATTCAAACCTGTCTTGACAGGCTTGAGCATTAGGCCAAATATAATGAGATAAAACCAAAAAGGGACAAATATAAATTCTTGTTCTTGGGGCCAGGTAATCACTTTCATATGTCTGAGATCAGATGATTATTGAATCATTATTATGTGGAGTTAGGAGAGAACCTACTGGCCATCTACTCCAGGGTCATCATTTCAAAGATAAGCCAAGTGAGGCCCAGATATGTTAAGTGAGCTGCATCAGTCCTTCAGATCATGAAGAGTAGGGCCAGTATTAGAATGTCAACAGTCTTTTCACAGCTAATGGGAGGTGTGCCTGGACAATTGCTCTTCTGAGAAAAAATCTGGATCTCCAAATAGACTGAAATTTCCCTGTGAGTCCACAGTGTCTTATGGTAGCCCAAAAAGCTAATGCAATCTTTAGGCTGCCTTAAAAGTGACACTGGCATGATGTCTAGGATGCAGAAGGTGGTCAGCCAACTGGAGGAGGTTGTCCTGGTCAGGCCATGTCTTGACCATTATTCTCCATTCTGGGGACAGGAAGCAGGTGCTTCTTGCAATTTAGTATCTGAAAAAATTTCCTGGAGAACTGAGTGGTGACCAGGGTCATGTGGCCAGAAGGGATCAGAGACTGTGGCTCAGATTCAATCTAGCTCAGCTCAGAATAATCTGGCCCACTGGCATTAGCATCACAAATGCTCAGGCTCCCTAAGAGTCTACCCAATATGGCAAATCTTTAATAAACTTTGTTTTTCTTTGGCTGTGAAAAAAAGGGAATCAGAGACTGTGCTTGAACCCATATCTTCCTGGCCCTGGAGGCAGCTCTCTCCATTAGGCTACACTTAGGGATTTTTTTATAATTAGGGACTCTGTAAATTTAATTTATTAAGTCCTTTATGATTTAACTTTCATGTTAACCTTTTTATACTTGTCTTGAGTCTTGTATTTGAAAATTATATTTTCTATTCAGCTCTAGATCTTTTCATCAGGAAAGTTTAAAAGTCATCTATTTCATTAAATGTCCATTCTCACCTCCCCTACCCCAAGGCTTATACTTGGTCTTGCTGGGTAGGTTATTCTTGGTTGTAATCCCAGCTCTTTTTCCTGCTGGAACATCATATTCCAAGCTCTCTGCTGCTTTAATGTGATAGCTGCTGAATCTTGACTATGACTTCATGATATTTGAGTGGCTGACTTCTTTCTTGCTGCTTAAAGCATTGTCTCTTTTGCCTGGGAGCTCTGGAATTGGGCTATAATAATCCTTGGAGTTGTCATTTTGGGATCTCTTTCAGGTGATGATCAGTAGATTGTTTCCATTTCTTCTTTATCTTCTGGTTCTAGGATATCAGGACAGTTTTACTTGCTGTTTTGTTGAACTATGGCATCTAGGCTCTGTCTCTGATCATGGCTTTCAGGTAGAATTCCAATAATTCTTAAAGTACCTCTCCTTGATCTATTTTCCAGGTCCGTTATTTTCTGATGAAATATTTCACATTTTCTTCTACTTTTTTAAAAAAAAACTTTATTATATTGTTTCTTGATGTCTCATGGAGTCGTTAGCTTCCACTTGCTCAATTCTAATATTTAAGGATCAATTTTCATCAATGAAGTTTTGTATGTCTTTTTCCATTTGGCCAGTTCTGTATTTTAAGGTTTTATTGTCTTCAGTATTCCCCCTCCCATTTTTTTCTTTAAAAAATTGTCTTTTCATAATTTTCTTTCTTTGCTTTCATTTCTTTGTCTAATTTTTTCCTCTCTCATATTTGGTTTTGAAAATCATTCTTTAGCTCTTTCAGGAATGCTTGTTGGGGCTTGTGTCTAATACACATTGTTTTTCCTTCTGATTCAACTTTTTGTTGAAATTTCATGGAAGAGGAAACTGAGGGCTACAAAGGTAAAAGTGATTTGGTGAAGGACACACAAGGAGTAAGCAACAGACTTTGGATCTTTGCTCAGTTAGTCAACACCAAAGACAGCCTCCCCTGAACTAAACTGTATTATATTGGCCTTCAAAGAGTCATTCGGCTGGCTCTGGGACTCAGTTTCCTCATCTGCAAAATGGGGGTGGAGTGGATACAATCCTCTCTAAGGCTCTTCCTGTCCCTAACACTGCATCTATTTCCCCACTCCTAAGAATTTAGCCATTCCCCACTCTTTATGGCTCTATTCACGTGGAAGCTGGTCCCATTTGTGCAAATACAGAAGGCTAGGTAGCCTACCAACAGGTGTCCCTAGCAATGGTTTCAGTCACTGCTTCAGCAGAATGTGGAACCTTTCTAATGACTCAAATGACTTTGGGCTGAAGTTGAGCCCAGAATTACACAAGATTTTAATTGGCTCCAACTCCATTTTATTGCTTATATTGCATGTCAGTTATTCCGTTTCCTTATTCCTTTGAACTCTGCCCTTGGTGCAGGAGGATGGACCTTCAGCAAGTTGGACTAGGGAAGCCTTCCTGCTGGCAGGGTTGCCAAACCTACATAAAACCAGACTTTCGAGTCTAAAGATATCTCTCCCTAGAAATCATTATCTGGGCTACCAGGCGGGTAGCCAGTAAAGATGAGGTGACAAGGGGTAGGATAAAGATAGGGAGCTGGCAGAGCTAACAGTGGAGTAGAAAAGAGACCTGGACTGAATAAGTCAGAGGATTTCATTTGCACTGAGGTCTTTGACTCCTGATCCAACACTCATTGACTTGACTGTTGGCAAGGTGTCTTCCCCATCTGTGACCCTATGGTTTGGTGCACAACTCTGGCAAACTCTCCCCATGGCCCATCTCTCACCACAGAAGATGTTTATAGGCTTCATGATTCAGAACTGATAAAGTCCTTCCAGGTTGAGTCCAGCTTCCACTCCCATTGTGCAGATGAGGAAACTGAGGCTGAGAGAAAGGGGTAAGTTACTTTCCAATGGTCATGCAGTGAGTAAGTGTCTGAGGCAGGATTTTCTCTGCCTACTATGTCATGATTCCCAGTTGATTTTGCCAGGGATGAGAGACTAACCAGACCAGGCCTTGCTCCTCCTTTCCTTTTTTTGCTGAAGACATTAAAAGAAACATCTGCCCTTTATTGTGCTTGGAATCTTACTCTGCCTCCCTCCTCCTGAAATCATTCAAAGATATGCTCAGCTCAATGCCAGCTGAAGATGACAAGCACAGGCAAATGCACAGCCAGATGAAGGCATGCACACACACAGAGGCACACATAGACATAAGCATACAGATGTAATTAGATGCATACCTCATAGCCATCCTCACTAGCACCAGGACTGGCACTGCCCCGGTACAACACACACACGTGCACACACACAGAGGCACACATAGACATAAGTGCACATAAGTAGTGAAACACAGAAAGCAGACACATACCTCACAGACACCCTCATGAGTACCAGCACAGACACTGCCCCAGCATGCCATGTGCACGTGCACACAGAACCCCAAGCTCAGACATATATACATGCCCACGCATAAACACAAGAAGGGGACCCTTTGGTGTCATACCTATAAAGACAGACAGCAGATGTCTGTAACAGGACAGTTTGCAGAGTCACCCCTCCCCCTCACCTTTCTCATCATCTTACACCTTTTTCTCTGCCACCTACACTTTGAGGCTGCTAGACCGGCCTCTTTGCTGGGTCTTCACACATGACTCTTCACCTGCCAAGCATTCTCTCTAGCCATCAATATTGGCAATTAAGGTGGGACTTTCTTACTGTTTTCTCTTTTAGCACTTATTTAACCAAGTGCCCTTGATGAGTCTGGCCTTTGTTTCTTTGATTAAATTAGGAGTCTTCAATGACCTCCTTGCCTCAAAGGAAGGCCTGGTTTGCATGGGTTTGAGTGACATGTTTGTAACACCAGAGGCTTTTAGGCCACCTTGGTTTGAGTCCTAGGTGTATGAAACTTTTTGGTTACACAGGTGAGTCGCATGTTGTGACGTCCTTGGACCCTGAACAGAATATATAAACTCAAGAGGTTGGCATCTTCCCTTGGGGCTCTTAGTCACTAGAAGAGTGGTGTGGAACTATGGGCAGCCATTTTAAGAGACCCCCAGCTTGTAAACCCAGATGTTGAGGCTTTCCTGGTAACTATGAATTGTGATCTAGTCTCTTTATGTTGTGTCTGTTTGAAATTTGTTTCTGATTGATCTGAAGTTCAGGGTGCTGTCTTTTCCTCCTGAACTAAGTGAACAATTTTTGTATGTTGGATTAAAGTGAGATTGTTAACCCCTTAAAGTTACTTTCCTTAGTAAAGCAGATGAAAACAACCTCTGCTGGCAGCTCTTGTTGCTGGTCTTGTTGGGTCTTACAACACACAACAGCTACTAGCCAAATTGTTGCTACACCATCTGCCATGCCTGGGTGGTTCTCCTTTCCCATCTCTGCCTCCTGGTTTCTCTGGCTTCCTTACAGTTCCAGCTAAAATCTTTCCTTCTAAAAGAAGCCTTCTCAGACGTGGAGATAAGATGGCCACATGAAAACAACGTCTTACCAGAGCTCTCTCACGAGTTCTGTCAGATAACTCTAAAAATGTGAATCTGAGCAGATTTGGGAGAGTTAGAAGCCACTAGCACACTGAGTGGGGCAAATTTCCAAGCCAGGAGAGTCTGAAAGGTTGACAGGACGGATCTGTAGGTTGGGAGAGTGTGCAGCACACGGAGCTGCACCAGACCACACCAAAGAGGAAGCAGATGTGAAAACCAGCCAGCGATCCAGACTGAGAGAAAGCTGGGTGCCCAAAACCGGCAGAGGTGCCCAGGCCTCCCAACACAGGATGAGACACTCTTGAAGCGACATGAGGCAGCCTGTGGCCATGAGACATCCATTTCTGAGGCTTGCAGCCCAAAGGTTTGAAACATGCCTTCTTGAACTTCTGGGAGAAATGATGGCCAGGTAAAGGACCCTCATACCTCCCTGGCCCAGAGAATACCTTGGGAAAAACCCTGGAATAGAGGGGACAGAACTGGAGCTTCAGTGGCAGAGCAGTGGGAGTTCCTGAGTTGCAGAAGCGGGCAGCCAGCAAGGGTCAACACCAGGAATCCAGACGTGCCATTGCACAGCCAGGGAAGTGGCAGACACCAGCACAGACAACAAACAGCTGAAGCCATTGATGGAGAGCAACAGTGCTGGAGAGCAGCCCCAGGGAAAGAGGAGACTTCCAGCAGTCAAACGAACCCTCCCTCACACCTCAGGAAACCAAAGACCACAACACACAAAGCCAGTAACTAGGCTCACAATTCCCAGAAGAAGAAACTGCAACAGAGCTCCCTGAGCCCCAAAAGCAGAAACCCACTGTGAAGCCAGAAAAAGCTAACCAACATGAAGAAGAACACGAAATAACCGAGGACCATTGATTCTTTTTATGGAGACAGGGAAGATCAAAATACCAATTCAGAAGAGGACAGCATGGACACTATACCCACATCTGATACCTCAAAAGGGAATGTGAACTGGTCTCCAGACCAAAAATCATTCCTGAAAGAGCTAAAGGAGGATTTCCAAAACCAAATTAGGGATGTAAAAGAAAAAATGGAAAAAAACCACGGATGAGATCAAATCTTTAAAAAGTCGGATAGGTGAAATGGCTAAGGATATTTTGAATCTAAATAGAGAAAATGACACCCTGAAAGGAAGACAACAATTCATTAAAAATTAGAATTGAGCAAATAGAAGCTAACGACTCTATGAGGCATCAAGAAGTACACAACCACAGACATATTGATTCTGTAATGACTAACTTTGATAGACTTGCCTCTCCTGAGCAATAGAAGCCTCAAAGACATCTCCAAAAGACTCATGATGGAAAAGCCTAGATTCATCCAGAGAAAGAACTGTAGAATCTGAATGCAGATTGAGGCAAATTATTTGCTCTCTCTTTTTTCCCTGTTTTTATTTACTTTTGTTTCTTCTCTCTCATGATTCATTCCATTGGTTATAAATCTTCTTTGCAAATTGACTGTTATGTAAATAAATTTAATGCAGCCAAGATGGCGGCTGAAAAACAAGGACTTGTGTGAGCTCCCCACCAAGTCCCTCCAAAAACCTATAAAAAATGGCTCTGAAGAAATTCTAGACCTGCAGAACCCATGGAATAGCAGAGGGAAGCAGGGCTCCAGCCCAGGAGAGTCTGGATGGTCGCTGGGTAAGGTCTATCCCACGGAGCTGGGAGCAGAGCCCAGCGTGGGCCACGCAGACCAAACAGAGCAGGAGCCATGTGGAACAGGCCCTAGTGCCCTGAATCAGTGAGCTGTGGCAGTTACCAGACTTCTCAACCCAAAAACAACAAAGACAACAGAGAAAGTTACTGGGAAAAGCTGCGGGGACAGAGTGAAAGGAATTTGTGGTTTGGCCACCACACCAGTGGCAACGGAGGTGGTGCAACTCTGAAGACAGAACTACAGCTGCAGTTGCTTCCAGCCTCAGGCCCACCTTGTGGGAGTAATTAAGTGGCAGATCAGAGCAGCAGTGCAGAGCTTGCTTAAGATCTGAGTCCAGTCAGGATTGGCGGTTCTTGGGGGAAGAGAAGTGCTAGTGTGGCAGAGATTGCTGAGCAGAAATAGCTCTGAAAACAACAGCACAACCCCACAAGCTTAGGACAAAGTACTCTCTAATCTACAAGCAGTCACACCCTGACGAGAAACTCAAGGGTAAAGTAGTTAGCAGGGAACATGGCCAGAGAGTGAAAACGGACTCAGATTCAGACTCAGACTTTGAAATCTTTCTTTGGTGACAAAGAAGACCAAAACAGAAACCAGAAGAAGTCAACAAAGTCAAAGAGGCTACATCAAAAGCCTCCAAGAAAAACATGAAGAGGCCTCAGGCTATGGAAGAGCTCAAAAAGGATTTGGAAAAGCAATTAAGGGAAGTAGAGTAAAAACTGGGAAGAGAAATGAGAATGATGTGAAAAAACCATGAAAAACAAGTCAATGACTTTCTAAAGGAGACCCAAAAAATACTGAAGAAAATAACACCTTAAAAAATAAAGTAACTCAAATGGCAAAAGAGCTCCAAAAAGCCAATGAGGATAAGAATGCCATGAAAGGCAGAATTAGCCAAATGGAAAAGGATGTCCAAAAAACCACTGAAGAAAATACTACCCGAAAAATTAGATTGGAACAAGTGGAAGCTAGTGACTTTATGAAAAATCAAGATATTATACAACAGAACCAAAGGAATGAAAAAAATGGAAGACAATGTGAAATGTCTCATTGGAAAACCCACTGACCTGGAAAATAGATCCAGGAGATATAATTTAAAAATTATTGGACTGCCTGAAAGTCATGATCAAAACAAAAGCCTACATATCATCTTTCAAGAAATTATCAAGAAGAACTTTCTTGATATTCTAGAGCCAGAGGGTAAAATAGAAATTGAAAGAATCCACCAATCACCTCCTCAAAAAGATCCCCCCAAAAAACTCCTAGGAATGTTGTCTCCAAATTCCAGAGCTCCCAGATCAAGGAGAAAATACTGGAAACAGCCAGAAAGAAACAACTTAAGCATTGTGGAAACACCACAAGAATAACACAAGATCTAGCAGTTTGTACATTAAGGGACTGAAGGGCTTGGAATATGATATTCTGGAGGTCAATGGAGCTAGGATTAAAACCAAGAATCACCTACCCAGCAAAAGTAAGCAACGTACTCCAAGGCAAAATATGGATTTTCAATAAAATGGAAGACTTTCAAGCTTTCTCAGTGAAAAGACCAGAGTTGAATAGAAATTTTGACTTTCAAACACAAGAATCAAGAGAAACATGAAAAGGTAATCAAGAAAGAGAAATCATAAGGGACTCACTAAAGTTGAACTGCTTTGTTTACATTCCTACGTGGAAATATGATGTGTATAATTCATGAGACCTCAGTATTAGGGTACCTGAAGGGAATATATATATATATATATATATATATATATATATATATTCTTTACATGGGAGAATGTAAAGAATGTCCATGGTCAAGGGAAAAAATTGAATAAAGGGGGACAGGATAGAATGGAGGGAAAAATAATTAGTCTTTCACAACATGAGTATTGTGGAAGGGTTTTACGTAATGATACACATGTGGCCTATGTTGATTTGCTTGATTACTTAGGGAGGGTGGGTGGGGAAAGAAGAGGGGAGAGAATTTGGAACTCAAAGTTTTAAAAACAGATGTTCAAAAAAATGGTTTTGCATGCAACTCGGAAGTAAGATATATAGGCAATGGGGCACAAAAATCCATCTTGCCCTGCAAGAAAGTAAGGGAAAAGGGGATGGGGGGCAGTGGGGTGACAGAAGGGAGGGCTGACTGGTTAACCGGGCAACCAGAATATATGCCATCTTGGAGTGGGGGGAGGGTAGAAATGGGGAGAAAATTTGTAATTCAAACTCGTGAAAATTAATGCTGAAAAATAAAACATTAAATAAATCAATAATGAATAAAATAAGAGAGATAACATTTGTAAGTATTTAGCATTGCGCCCCCATAGAGTAAGTGCTTAACAAAGTTGGTTTGTTTGTTTAAAAAAATAAGTTTAATGCTAAGGTTTATGTAGGATCTACATCAGAATGCACGCCATCTCGGAGGGAGGGGAGAGGGGAGGGAAGGGAAGAAAATTTGAAACTCAAGAACATTTAGAAGTATATGTTGTAAACTAAAAATAAAATAAATCTAATTTAAAAAGTAGTCAAAGAAAATCTAAAGAATTAAAAAATAGAAGAAAATGTGAAATATCTGATTGGAAAAACAACTGACCTGGAAAATAAATCCAGGAGGGATAATTCAAGAATTATTGGTCTACTGGAAAGCCAAGATGAACAAAGAGCCCGGAGAGTATCTTCCAAGAAACTATCAAAGATAACTGCCCAGAGGTCCTGGAAGCAGAGGGTAAAATAGTCATCAAAAGAATCCACCGATCACACCCTGAAAAAGATCCCAAATTAAAAGCTCCAAGAAATATTACAGCCAAATTTCAGAATTATCAAGTCAAGGAGAAAATACTGTAAGCAGCCAAAAAGAAACAATTCACATATCGTGGAACTAGAGTCAGGATCTTTCTGGTTTTACACTAAATGACAGGAGAAATTGGAATATGATATTCCAAAGGGCAAAGGAGCTTGGGCTACAACCAAGGATCAACTACCCAGAAAAAATGAGCATAATTTTTCAGGCAAGGAGATGGACATCCAAAGAAATAAGGGAACTCCAGACCTTCCTGATGAAAAAGCCAGAACTCAATGGAAAATTTGATCTTCAAATACAAAACTCAAGAGAGATATAAAAACGTAAACAGGGGGGAAAACCCACAAACTTTGTTAATCAATAAGGGCAAATTCTTTACATCTTTATATAGGGTTATATTGTTTTATTTATTATAAATACATATATATATATATATATATATATATATGCAACTCGATCTTGAGAATAGTACTGTATTATCAAAATTGAAAGGGATACATATAGACTGTGGGTGTCAGTATAAAATAACTAATAAAATGATAAAAACAATTAAGAGATGTAAAGGGAGGGTTCTGGGAGAAGAGGTAAGGAGGTAGTTGAAAAGGGCAAATTACATCACATGAAGAGGCACAAAAACATATTATAGTAGAGGGAAAGAAGGGAGAGAGAATAGCAGTATTTGAGCTTTATTCTCTTCGGATTTGGTTCAAGAAGAGAATAACATACTCTGATAAGTATAGAAATCAAACTTGTCCTACAGGCAGTAGGATGGGAAAGGGGAAAGAAAAGTGGGGTGGTCAGAATGGAGGGAAGAAGTAGCAAGGGGAAAAGTGTAAGATAAGGGAGGTAAATCAAGAGGGAGGATAAATTTCGGAAGGTGGTGGTCAAAAGCAAAACTCTTTTGAGGAGTGAAAGTGAGGAGAGAGAAAGAAAAGCATAAACTGGGGAAGGGAAACAGAATGGAGAAAAAGACACAGATTGTGACACTCACTGTAAATGTGAATGGGATGAAGTCTCCCATAAAATGGAGGTGGATAGCAGAATGGATTAAAAACCATAATCCTACAATATGTTGTTCACAAGAAACACATTTGAAATGGGGGATACACACAGGGTAAATGTAAAAAAGATGCAGTAAAATATATAGCACTTATGCTAAAGTAAAAACAGCAGGAGTAGCAATCCTAATCTCAGACAAAGTAAAAGCAAAGATAGATCTAATTAAAAGAGATAAGGAAGGATACTATATCCTGCTAAAAGGAACCATAGACAATGAAGCAATATCACTTAACATATATGCACCAAGTGGGATAGCATGCATGTTCCTAGAGGAGAAGTTAAGGGAATCACAGGAAGAAATAGACAGCAAAACCATACTAGTGTAGGACCTCAACCTCCCCTTCACTGAACTTGATAAATATAACCTCAAAATAAACAAGAAAGTTAAGGAGATGAATAGAATTTTAGAAAAGGCCAATATGACAGAATTCTGGAGAAAACTGAATGGAGATAAAAAGCGACATACTTTTCTCAGAGATCCATGGCACATACTCAAAAACTGGCCATGTACTTGGGCATAAAAACCTCACAATACAGAGCAGAAAGGCTGAAACAGTTAATGCATCCTTCTCAGACCATAAGGCAATAAAAATTATTTTCAATAAAGGACCATGAAAAGATAAAAATGAATTGGAAACTAAACAATCTAATTGTAAAGAATGAGTGGGCCAAAGAACATATCATAGAAACAATTAATGACTTCATTCAAGAGAATGACAATTATAATACAACATACCAAAACTTATGAGATGTAGCAAAAGCAGTTCTTAGGGGAAGTTTTATATCTCTAAATGCTTACATGAATAAAATAGGGAAAAAGGAAATCAACGAAATGGGCATGCAACTGAAAAAGCTAGAAAAAGAACAAATTGAATATACCCAATTAAATACCAAATTAGAAATACTGAAAATCAAGACAGATTAATAAAATTGAAATCAAGAAAACTATTGAACTAATAAATAAAACTAAGAACTGGTTTTGTGGAAAAAAAAAACAATAAAATTGATAAACACTTGGTCGATTTGATTAAGAAAAAGAAACAAGAAAGCAAAATCACCAGTATCAAAAATGAAAAGGTTGAAATCAACTCCCATAAAGAAGAAATTAAAGTAATAATTAGGAATTATTTTGCCCAATTGTATGCTTGTAAATTTGATAACCTTAGGGAAATTGATGAATATTTGCAAAAATACAAATTGACCAGGTTAGCAGAAGAGGAAGTAAATAACCTAAATAACCCCATCTAAGAAAAAGAAATTGAGTAAGCCACCAATGAACTCCCCAGGAAAAAAAATCTCCAGGGCCAGGTGGTTTTACATGTGTATTCTATCAAACATTTAAAGAACAATTAATTCCTACACTTTATAGACTATTTGGGAAAACAGGCGAAGCAGTCCTACCAATTTTTCTTGTTACATGAATATGGTACTAATATCTAAACCAGGAAGAGTCAAAACAGAGAAAGGAAATTACAGACCAATTTCCCTAATGAATATTGATGCACAAATTTTAAATACAATATTAGCAAAAAGACTGAAGCAACTTATCACCACAAAAATATATTATGACCAGGTAGGATTTATTCCAAGAATGCAAGGCTGGTTCAATATTAGGAAAACTATCAGCATAATTGATCATATCAATAACAAAACTAGCAAAAACCATATGGTTACCTCAATGCAGAAAAAGCCTTTGACAAAATACAATACCCATTGCTGCTAAAAATGCTAGAAAACATAGGAATAAATGGAGTCTTCCTTAAAATTATAAATAGCATCTACCTAAAACCATCAGAAAGCATTTTATGTAATGAGGATAAGCTAGATGCATTCCCAATGAGATCAAGAGTGAAATGAGGACATGCATTATGACCCCTATTATTCAATTTTGTACTAGAAATCTTAGCTTTATCATTAAGAGAAGAAAAAGAAATTAAAGGAATTAGAATAGGCAAAGAAAAAACTAAATTATCATTTTTTGCAGATGATATGATGATTTACTTAGAGAAAGCTAGAGATTGAAGTAAAAAGCTACTTGAAATAATAAACAACATTAGCAAAGTTGTAGGATATAAAATAAACTGACAGAAATCCTCGGCATTCCTATACAATACTAGCAAAGCCCAACAGTAAGAGATAGAAAGAGAAATTCCATTTAAAGTTACTGTAGACACTATAAAATATTTGGGAGTCTACCTGCCAAGACAAACTCAGGGCCTGTATGAACACAATTATGAAATAATTCTCACACAAATAAAGCCAGATCTAAATAAATGGAATAACATCAGTTGCTCGTGGTTAGGCTGAGCTAACATAATAAAAATGACAATTTTACCGAAATTAGTTTACTTATTCAGTGCCATACCAATCGAACTACCAAAAATTATTTTACAGAGTTGAATAAAATAATAACAAAATTCATCTGGGAGAACAAAACATCCAGAATATCTAGGGAATTAATGAAAAGAAATGCTAGGGAAGGTAACCTAGCCATACCAGATATTCAACTGAACTATAAAGCAGAAGTCACCAAAACTACCTCGTACTTGCTAAGAAAGGGAGTGGTATATCAGCGGAATAGGTTAGGTATACAGGAGGCAGAAGTCAAAAACCATAGCTATCTACACTTTGATAAGCCCAAAGAATCCAGCTTCTGATCTAAGAATTCACTATTCCACAAAAACTGCTGGGAAAATTGGAAAATGGTATGGTGGAAACTGTACGTAGACCAATATCTTACACTGTATGCCAAAATAAAGTCAAAATGGGTTCATGATTTAGGAATAAAGGCTGATACTATAAGAAATTTGGGAGAGCATGAAATAGTTTACCTATCAGATCTATGGGAAAGGGAAGAATTCGTGACCCAACAAGAGACAGAGAGCATTACAAAGTGAAAAACAGATACTTTTGATTATGCTAAACTGAAAAGTTTTTGTATAAAAAAACCAATCCAACAAAGATTAGGAGGGAAGCAGAAAGCTGGGAGAAAATCTTTACATCCAATGTCTCTGATAAAGGCCTCATATCCAAAATATACAGGGAAGTGAGCCAAATTTATAGGAATAAAAGCCATTGCCCAATTGAGAAATGGTTAAAGTATACGAACAGGCAGTTTTCAGAGGAAGAAATTAAAGATATCTATAGGCATATGGAAAAATGCTTTAAATCACTATTGATTAGAGAAATGCAAATTAGAGCAACTCTTAGGCACCACATCTCTCCTGTCAGATTGTCTAACACAACAAAACAGGAAAATGATAAATCCTGCAGAGGATGTGGGAAAATTGGAACATTAACACATTTTTGGTGGAGTTGTGAACAGATCCAGTCATTTTGAAGAGCAATTTGGAACTATGCCAAAAGGGCTATAAAAATGTCCATACCCTTTGATCCAGCAATACCAAAGAGACCACAGAAGTGGGAAAGGGACCTGTATGTGCAAAAATATGTATAGCAGCTATTTTTGTGGTGGCAAAGAATTGGAAATCGAGGGGATACCCATCAACTGGGGAATGGCTGAACAAGTTGTGGTATATGAATGTAATGGAATACTATTGTGCTATAAGAAGTGGGGAAGATACAAAGTTCATGATAACCTGGAAAGACCTACATGTTATGATGCTCAGTGAGAGAAGCAGAACCAGGAAAACATTGTACATAACCACATCATCTTGATTCTGTGATGACTCACTTTGATAGACTTGGCTCTCCTCAGCAACAGAAGGCTCAAATACAGATCCAAAGGACTCATGATGGAGAGAGACAGCTACATCTAGAGAAAGAACTATAGAGTCTGAATGCAGATCTAGGAAAACTATTTGCTCTCTTCTTTTTTAGTTTTGTTTCTTCTTTCTTTTTTTTTAAATATGTTTTATTTTTCCCCAATTACATGTTAAAACAATTTTTGACATTTTAAATAGCAGTATATTTTTCCCTATTACATGTCAAGACAATTTTTAGCATTCAGTTTTACTAGATTTTTGTTTTCCAAATTTTTTTATTATTTATTTATTTTTAGTTTCCCACACACGGTTCTACATAGTTTTGAGTTCCAGATTTTCTCCTCTCCCTCCCCACTACCTCCCCAAGACAGCATGGAGTCTCATATAATTATCATGTATAACTTCGCATTGAATTAATTTACACATTAGTCAAGTTGTGGAGAAGAATTATGACCAATGGAATGAATCATGAGAAAGAAGAAACAGAACCAAAAAAAAAAAACAACCCAAAAACAAAAAAAAAAGAGAAGCAAAAAAGGGTGAGCATGTAGTGCACCTCGATCTGTATTCAAACTTCACAGTTCTTTCTCTGGATGAAGATAGCGTTCTCCATCGTGAGTCCACTGGAGTTGTCCTTGCACCTTACGTTGCTGAGAAGAGTGCAGTATGTCAGGGTTGGTACTCACGGAATCCATGTATCTGTGGCTGTGCACAACGTTCTCCTGGCTCTGCTCCGCTCACTCAGCATTATGTCGTGTAGGTTTTTCCAGGTTGTTATGAAGTCTGCATCATCCCCGTTTCTTATGGCACAATGGTATTCCATCACCTTCATATACCACAGCTTGTTCAGCCATTCCCCAATTGATGTGCATCCCTTTGATTTCCAATTCTTGGCTACCACAAAAAGAGCTGCTATAAATATCCTTGTACATAATGGTCCTTTTCCCGCTTGTGTGATTTCTTTGGGATACAACCCTAGAAGTGGTATTGCTGGGTTGAAGGGTATGAACATATCTATAGCCCTTTGGGCATAGTTCCAAACTGTTCTCCAAAATGGCTGGATCAGCTCACAACTCAACCAGCAATGCAACAATATTCCAATTTCCCCACATCCTTTCCAGCATTTATCATTTTCCTGTTTTATTATTTTAGCCAATCTGACAGGATAGAAGTGGTATCTAAGAGTTGTTTTGATTTGCATTTCTCTAATCAGTAGTGATCCAGAGCATTTTTTCATATGCCTATAGATAGCTTTAATTTCTTCCTCTGAAAACTGCCTGTTCATATCCTTTGACCATTTCTCAATTGGGGAATGGCTTGTATTCCTATATATTTGGCTCAGTTCCCTGTATATTTTAGAAATGAGGCCTTTATCAGAGATACTAGTTGCAAAGATTTTCTCCCAATTTTCTGCTTCCCTCCTAATTCTTGTTGCATTGGCTTTTTTTGTACAAAAACATTTCAATTTGACATAATCAAAATTATCCATTTTGCATTTTGTATTGCTCTCTATATCTTGTTGGGTCATGAATTCTTTACTTTTACACAAATCTGATAAGTAAACTATTCCTTGCTTTCCCAAATTACTTAGAGTATCAACTTTTACTCCTAAATCATGAACCCATTTTGACTTTATTTTGGTATATGGTGTAAGATATTGGTCTATGCCCAGTTTTTGCCCTACCATTTTCCAATTTTCCCAACAGTTTTTGTGAAATAGTGAATTATTAGCCCAGAAGCTGGCCTCTTTGGGTTTATCAAAGAGTAGATTGCTAAACTTGTTGATTTCTCCTACTTGTGTACCTATCCTATTCCACTGATCCACACCCCTGTTTCTTAACCAGTACCAGGCAGTTTTGATGACTACTGCTGTGTAGTACAGTTTAATATCTGGTGTGGCTAAGCCGCCTTCTCTAGCACGTCTTTTCATTAATACCCTAGATACTCTAGACCTCTTGTTTTTCCAAATGAATTTTGTTATTATTTCGTCCAGCTCAGTAAAATAATTTTTTGGTAGTTCGATTGGTATGGCACTGAATAGATAGATTAATTTAGGTAAAATTGTCATTTTTATTACATTAGCTTGGCCTAACCATGAGCAACTGATATTTTTCCATTTATTTAGATCTGATTTTATTTGCGTGAAAAGTGTTTCATAGTTATGTTCATATAGGCCCTGGATTTGTCTTGGCAAATGGACTCCCAAATATTTTATAGTGCCTTCAGTAACTTTGTATGGAATTTCTCTTTCTATTTCTTGCTGTTGGGCTTTGTCAGTAATGTATAGGAATGCTGAGGATTTATGTGGGTTTATTTTATATCCTGCAACTTTGCTAAAGTTGTTTATTATTTCAAGTAGTTTTTTTTACTTGATTCTCTAGGATTCTCTAGATAAATCATCATATCATCTGCAAAAAGTGATAATTTAGTTTCTTCTTTTCCTATTCTAATTCCTTCTATTTCTTTTTCTTCTCTTATTGCTACAGCTAATGTTTCTAGTACCAAATTGAATAATAGGGGTGATAATGGACATCCTTGTTTCACCACTGATCTTATTGGGAATGCATCTACTTTATCCCCATTACAAATAATGCTTGTCGATGGTTTTAGGTAGATGCTATTTATAATTTTGAGGAAGGTTCCACTTATTCCTATGCTTTCTAGTGTTTTTAATAGGAATGGGTGTTGTACTTTGTCAAAGGCTTTTTCTGCGTCTATTGAGATGATCATATGGTTTCTGCTAGTTTTGTTGTTGATATGGTCACTTATGCTAATAGTTTTCCTAATATTGAACCAGCCTTGCATTCCTGGAATAAATCCCACCTGGTCATAGTGTATTATTCTCGTGATGACTTGCTGCAATCTTTTTGCTAATATTTTATTTAAAATTTTTGCATCAATATTCATTAGAGAAATTGGTCTATAATTTTCTTTCTCTGTTTTGGCTCTCCCTGGTTTGGGTATTTGTAGCCAGAATGGACTTTGTTTTCTTTGAATGACTCAGCTCGCCTCGTTGAGCTTCCCTGGATGCTGGGGCTTGCTCTTCCGGGGCAGGACCAGAGCTTCCTGTGTGATGAGTCGTGGCGCTGGCTGAGGGGAGGTGTGTTAACGTGGTCTACGCTGAGGGAGGGGCCAAGTCAAGAACCAATCGGCCCTGGTCATTCAGGCGGCGCTTGATGATGTCAAAAACTCTATAAGAGGGGAGAGGACAGCTTGAAGATCCTCCTTTCCTTTTCTGGTTGGAGCCAGAGACACCTAAACCCGAAGCTGAGCTGCCGGTAGCAGAGCTGACTAGAGGCTAGTGGGTAACCTTCTTACCATAGAGGGGAAGCATGTATACAATTTTGCCTTATACCATCTCGCTTCTCTGTGGCCTTCTGATTACCCTTTAAGGTGGACTTATTGGGCCTGGAAGCTTTTGATGAAAATATCAAAATGGGGACGCTGGTTTGTGGGCTTGTTATTGTGGAGTGTAAATACATGCTTTAGTTCTCCTGCCTTCTGCCTAGAGAATTCCTTATATCCTGTGGTTCCGGACCTTTTAGGCACATATGAGATTCTCTTTGAAATCATAAATTCTGCCTTCCTAATATATTTGGCGATGAGGTGGATGGGATCGTTAGATATAAGATCTCTGTTCAGAAGCAGAAGAACTTCAGAGGAAGAGATGAATATCCCAGTGTGGGAGGATCCATTTTATTACTCCTTAGCAAAGGAATTGGCTAAAAAAGCCGGACCCTGTGAAAACTGGGAACCAAGGCAACAGAGAGGAGATCCTAAGGATTTGGAAAGGTGTTTACAAGAGGTTGGGATTCAGTCAGGGGCATCACTATCTAGGCAAAGCTGGATAGTGTTATCAGCCTACCAGCTAGTATATGAAAGATTGAGATTAAGTGAAAGAGATGGGGGCACTCCTATCCCACAGCAAGAAGGGGAATCTCAGGTAGCAGGAGAACAAATTGCTGCTCAAGAACCCACTGACTCAGATGAGAACTTTTCTATTCATGTGGCTAGGAGCAACAGGAGGTCAAATAAGCCAAGAGTGCATCCCAACTCAGCCCAGACCCAGCCTGATTGCCTGCTTTGTCCTTGCCATGGTGGCAGGGGAAGCGAGTGGGGGGAAAATGAGACAGTGTTAGGGGCTGAGAGAGAAAATGCTACTAGGGTTCAGGACATCCCTCGCACAGAGAGTGGGAGATGGTTAAATACTCAGACAAGCGTTCGTCCCGTAGAGAGGAGGAGGACAGAAACCAGAGGTGGCAATTTAGTTAGGAGGGAATTTCAGGAAGATTTCTCACCACAAGAGGTCACAGACATTTTGAGTAGATTCAGCCAAAGAGTAGGAGAACCATTAATATCTTGGATGGTAAGGCTCAGTGATCAAGGGGCTGGTGGAATATTAGTAGATAAGAGGGACTGTATGAGATTCATAGGTATCAGCCACGATCCTCTAGTTCAGCAAGCTTTTAGGAAACATCATCAGCAAGGAGATGATGCTAGCAGGACTACTCTGTTGGCATTAGCTGCTGCGGGATGCAATAAGAGATATACTAATGATTCTATGTGGCCCACTGAGCACAGACTCTGGTATTCACTTAAAGATTGTATCATGAGACTAAAGGAGGAGGTAATGAAGACTGCTATTATGACAGGAACTGCAGACAAATATAACAATGATCCCATAGGAATCCCTCATAGGAATTTAATAATTAGGACAGCTCCCCCTGCTTATAAACAACTAATTTTGAATCTGTTACTTGGGGAAGTAGGGAGCCATCTTACAGAGGTGATAAATAAGATTTTACAGTTACATGACTTAGGAGACTGGGGAAGGGACAGATCTCCTCGAGAGAGAAGGGTGAACAGCCAGCAAACTTGGTGCCAAAATGGAGTGACAAGAAAAGAAATGTTCACTGCTCTTTTGAGAGCAGGGGTAGGTTTTGAAATGATAGATGGCATTCCAACCAATGAATTGTACAGGATGTACCGAGATAAAGGACTCGATAACAGGAGAGACAGGGAAATAAGAACTGCTCCTGCAAATGCTACAGATGGTGAACCTTCATACCCAAGTGAATCACATGCCAGGGAATACTAGGAAACAGGCCAGGCCCCAGCCCAAATTAAGGAAATACGTAAGCTGGATTGCAGACCTCACATTAACTTGACCATATATTGGAAAAATGAGTCAAGTACAGTAACTAGGGCATTGATAGACACTGGGGCCGAGGCCACCCTTATCTATGGGAATCCAGACAAATTCAGCCATGGAACTCCTATTACCATCACAGGACTAGGAGGGACTGAAATATCAGCCAGACAAGTTAAATTGATGATGACAATTGGACAGTTGCCCAAGAAAGAATATAGTGTGGTTATTGTGCCTATTCCTGAATACATCATTGGAATAGACATTTTGAAGGGTATGACCTTAAATTTACCTGAAGGGAAATACCAATTTGCTGTGAGGAAAATAGGCATTAATGCAGTCTTAGTGGAGAAAATCAAGATGGATCCAATCACTTTGCCCCAAACTTCTGAAGTAATTACTTTGAGGCAATATAGTGTGCCAGGTGGGCAAGATGAAATTGCCAACACTATAAGAGAATGTGTTGAGGCAGGAGTGTTAGTCCCTACAACTACTCAATGGAACAACCCTGTCTGGCCAGTCCGAAAGTCAGATGGGACATGGAGGATGACAGTAGATTATAGACAGCTGAACAAAGTGACTCCTCCCTTGTGTGCTGCTGTTCCAGACACGGTTACTTTAATAGAGAGAATACAAAAACATGAAGGGACTTGGTATGCAGTTATTGATTTGGTCAATGCCTTCTTTACAATCCCAATAGACCACAAGCAATGGAACCAGTTTGCTTTCACTTGGCAAGGCCGACAGTATACATTTACACGCTTGTCACAAGGATATATTCATAGCCCAACTATTTGCCACAGGATTGTAGCTGAGCATTTGGATGAATTAAAGCTACCTGGGGTACAGCTTACACATTACATAGATGACATCATGATACAGGGAAAGAATATAAAAGAAGTGGAGGAGAGTTTAGCATTATTAATTGACCATATGAAAAGCAAAGGATGGGAAATCAACCCCGCAAAGGTTCAGGGGCCAGCTCAAACTGTAAAATTCTTGGGGATACAGTGGAATAGAGGACTGCGAGAAATTCTCCCACAAGCTCGACAAAAAATTCAGGATTTTCCCACCCCTACTAATAAGAAAGAGGCCCAAAAGTTCATAAGGCTATTTGGTTATTGGAGACACCACATCCCACATTTGGGACAAAGTTTACAACCCTTGTATAAAGTGACCAGAAAGAAATATGAATTCGATTGGGGCCTTGAACAAAGTAGAGCTTTTGAGGAAGCAAAGGCTGCTATACAATTAGCCCTGGACTTATGGCCTATGCAAAATGGGCCAGTGGAGTTAAAAGTGACTGTACAAGATGACTATGCAAATTGGAGTCTGTGGCAAAAACAACAGAGCCGAAGTGTTCCTTTAGGCTTTTGGTCAAGGAAACTGCCCTCATCTGGAGTGCAGTATACACCTTTTGAGAAGCAGCTGTTAGCTGCATATTGGGCTTTAGTAGAAACTGAGCAACTAACCCTGGGTCATGAAGTGATATTAAGGCCTGGAATTCCAATTATGACTTGGGTAATGAGTACCCCAGCTTCTCACAGAATTGGACATGCACAAGAGGCAAGCATAATCAAATGGAAGTGGTCTATTCAGAATAGGTCCAGAGCAGGCAAAAGTGGAGTTTCTGCTTTACATGAATCGGTGGCGAACATTGGCACTGAGAGAAATGAAAAACCCCTTGAATCTAAGCAACAGATGGTGCCATCCTTAGTGAAATGGAATAATGGGTATGATGGACTAAATGTAGAACAGAAGAAACATGCTTGGTTTACTGACGGGACAGCAAAATATTTAGGACAGAAGAGACATTGGAAAGCAGTAGCCTATAACCCCTGTACTAGGCAAACTCTGGAAAGTTCTGGGATAGGGGGAAGTAGCCAATATGCTGAACTGATGGCAGTACATCAGGCCATCAGAATGGAGAAGGGAGGACAGTGTCATATATTTACTGATTCATGGGCGGTAGCTAATGGATTAGCTACTTGGATGCCTATATGGAGGAATCAGAATTGGGAGATTCATGGCAAACAAGTTTGGGGTAAAGAGTTATGGGAAAATATATGGGACATGTCTTTGGTTACGGATTTGTCAGTTTTTCATGTTGATGCTCACGCGACCCTGACCACACCAGAGCGTGAGTACAATGCACACGCGGATCAACTAGCAAAGATTGCCACTGAATGTATTGTCCCTACTCCAACTCCAACTGATGACTTAGCCTTAGCGAGATGGGTCCACCAGACCTCCGGCCATTTAGGGGTCCAGGCCACCCACCGATGGGCACAGGATCGAGGTATCAGTATCTCTCATGCGTTGTTAAAACAAATAACAGAGGGGTGTTGTATATGTCAATTAGAAAAAGAACGAACTCTTCCTAGGATAGTAACTGGAGAAATAGCAAGGGGAAAAGTTCCAGCCCAAATTTGGCAGATAGATTATATTGGCCCACTACCCCAGGATAAAGGATGTAAATATGTATGTACGTGTGTTGACACCTATTCAGGTGTCCTAGTTGCTTGTCCTTATAAGGATGCAACTCAGAAAAACACCTGTAAAACCCTAGATATTGTAAGTTTATACTACGGAACCCCAATGCAGATTCAAAGTGACAATGGGTCACATTTCAAGGGCAAAGAAGTGAAAAGATATTGTGTGTTGAATAATATAGAATGGATATATCATATTCCATGTTACCCACAAGCATCTTGGCTGATTGAAAGAATGAATGGATTGTTGAAAGAACAGCTGAGAAAATTAAGCTCTAATAATTCATATCGACATTGGAAGGATAATTTGTCTATTGCCTTATGTAATTTGAATAATAGGCCCTTAGGGGGGAGTACACCTCTAGCCAGAATGATGACCCCAAATTTGCAGATTAGAGAACAGCAAACACGTGAGATCCAAAATATTGAATTTTGGACTGTGAGGGAAGATGTCCCCCTACCATGTCCAGGAACACCTGGTTCGGCAGGATATGATTTACATTGTATAGAGAATTTTAGGTTGAATAGGAAAGAGATAAGAAAAACCGCTACTGGAATATGTATGAGAATCCCCAAGAATCATTTTGGATGGATATTACCTAAACCAGGATTAGCAGCTCAAGGAGTACATGTATTGGCTGGAGTGATAGATTCGAATTATCAAAAAGAAATTGTTGTGACACTCCAGAATTTGGGTGAAAAACCTGTACAATTTGGTAGGAATGATAGGATAGTTCAAGTGATTATTATCCCCTGTGAAAAAATACCCTTTGTGAAAACTGACCCTCCTCCCAGAATAATTACTAAAGGGGCAAAAGGGGCTTGCTCCATTGATAGAATAAAGTTGGGAGCTAAGGTATGGGTAAAACGGAAGCCAGATGATATTCCAAAGGCTGCAGAAGTCATAGCCCATGGGAAGAACAACACTGTAACAGTTGTCTATTCAGGGGAAGATAATTACCAAATCGTACCCCTGAACCATATATTTTACTGTGAATAGGGCTATAATATTAGATTCACGGACCCCACAGGTATGGCTGATGCTGGTAATTGACACAAGCCACTCAGAGGGAAGGTGACTTTGTGTGATTAACGGATGAAAGCTTGTACATCTGGGGAAAGGCTGGGAGGACAATCCTAGTCTATCTAGGATGGGATCCTCCTGGTTCCCCTTGTACATCTGGGGAAGGCTGGGAGGACAATCCTAGTCTATCTAGATGGAATCCTCCTGGTTCCCTTGTACATTTGGGGAAAGGCTGGGAGGACAATCTTGGTCTCCATCTAGGGTGGGATCTTCTTGGCTTAGTTTCCTCATTGTGTTCCGTTTAAATAGAAACATTTCCCATCTGAGTTTGGCTCTGATATTGGATCTCTGCATAATGGAAATTTCAACTAAACTGGAGATGATTTTATTTGAAGGATAATAGCCCATACTTGCCTACTCTTTTTGTTCTCTGTTTTAGTTAACCTTGTCGCTAGTTCTGTCTCCTGCAGGTTTAAGCACCCTGCAGTTTCCGGTGACTGCCTAAGCATGTAGCATTCTTGGAATTCCTGCCAGCTCGCTAAAGAACTGAACTCTGGAATGGGACTCTTTGGGGCAGGGACACCTCTACATCCAATTTCAGCAAGAAGAAGCTATGGAAAATGAGACCTTCACCCCTTACCCCAAGATTTTGAGCCCCAATTGTTTGAGGGGGGGGATGATGATAGTGTTCAGTGTACTTATTTTGTGTTATCCTTGCTATATTGTTTTATTGTTATGATATTATTGATCCTATGTAATGGTTACGAAGATCTAGGGGTGGACATTTGAATTATTAATAATTATTTTGGGATGATTGATTGAAGAGATTATCTGGCTGGGATCTAAGGGTGGATCACATTTAAATTGTAAACCAATATTTGGGAATGTCACTGAATGATATGTTTTGCTTTATTGTGAATGATATGTTTTAGTTTCCTGCATAATTGGATCACAATGTTATAGGGTATATAATTTAATTTGAATTATGATTGGATTGTGCATCCTAGAACATTGTGAGGGGTGGAGTGTAGCCAGAATGGACTTTGTTTTCCTTGAATGACTTAGCTCGCCTCGTTGAGCTTCCCTGGATGCTGGGGCTTGCTCTTCCGGGGCAGGACCAGAGCTTCCTGTGTGATGAGTCGTGGCGCTGGCTGAGGGGAGGTGTGTTAACGTGGTCTATGCTGGGGGAGGGGCCAAGTCAAGAACCGGACCTTTTAGGCACGTATGAGATTCTCTTTGAAATCATAAATTCTGCCTTCCTAATATAGTATTAGTACCATACTTGTGTCATAAAAAGAATTTGGTAGGACTCCTTCTTCACCTATTTTCCCAAATAGTCTACAAAGTATTGGAATTAGTTGTTCTTTAAATGTTTGATAGAATTCACATGTAAAACCATCTGGCCCTGGAGATTTTTTCCTAGGGAGTTCATTGATGGCATGCTCAATTTCTTTTTCTGATATGGGGTTATTAAGAAATTTCACTTCCTTCTCTGTTAGCCTAGGCAGTTTATGTTTTTGTAGATATTCATCCATATCTCTAAGGTTGTCAAATTTATGGGCGTACAATTGGGCAAAATTATTCCTAATTATTGTTTTGATTGCCTCTTCGTTAGAGGTGACCTCACCCTTTTCATTTTTGATACTGATAATTTGATTTTCTTCTTTCTTTTTTTTAATCAAATTGACCAAATGTTTATCAATTTTATTGGTTTTTTCATAAAACCAGCTCTTTGTTTTATTTATTAATTCAGTAGTTTTCTTGGTTTCAATTTTATTAATCTCTCCTTTGTTTTTCAGTATTTCTAATTTGGTATTTAATAGGGGATTTTCAATTTGCTCTTTTTCTAGCTTTTTCAGCTGTATGCCCAGATCATTGATCTCCTTTTTCCCTATTTTATTCCTGTAGGCATTTAGGGATATAAAACTTTCCCTAAGAACTGCTTTTGCTGCATCCCATAAGTTTTGGTATGTTGTTTCATTATTGTCATTCTCTTGAATGAAGTTATTAATTCTCTTCCATATTTGTATTTTGATCCTGCCTGTCTCCATAAAAAGAATCTATTGTCCTCAGTTTTTTTGTGATCTTCTTCATGTTGGTTTGCCTTTCGCTGGCTTTACAACGAATTTCTATCTGTGGGCCTCAGGGCTTTCTGTCCCAGCTTTCTTATTCTGGGGGTTGTGAGTCTAGAATTATAACCTTCAGTTTCCTGAGGTGTGGGGGAGGGGTCTGGCTCCCTGGCATCTCACTCCCTGTGGGTGCTCTCCACCACTTGCTTTTCAGCAATGGTCTCAGCTGTTTCTTGTTTGAGCTGATGTCTGGCACTTCTCCTGGGGGAGGCAAGATTACATCTGGGCTCCTGGTGTTGACCCCTGCTGGCTCTGCCCCTCTGGGACTAATGAACTTCTACTATTTGACCACTGAAGCCCCACTTCTATCTACTCTGTTCCAGCATTCTTTTCCTCCCCCAGGAATTCTCTGGGTGGGGAGGGATTAGAGCCATTTACCTGGCCATTATGTCTCCCGGCAGTTCAAGAATCCAAATTTCTGGGCTGCAAGCATCAGGAGTTGGTGTTTCAGGGCCGGTGGCATTGCACTGCCTCTCGCCACTTCCACAGACTGCCATCCTGTGTTGGGAGGCCTGGGGATCTCCGCGGGTTTTGGGTGCCCAGCTTTCTCCCAGCCCATCTCCCACATGGATTTCCTGGCCAGCCGCTTCTGCCTTGGTCTGGAGCAGCTCCACACCAAGCCCTCTCTGAGCCTACAGGTTCGTGTCTCCGGCCTTTCAGACTCTCCCGGCTCGGAAATTTGCCCCACGCAGACTGCTCGCGGTTTCTGACTCTCTCAAATCTGCTCAAATTCATTTTTTTATAGGAATCCGACAGACCTTGTGAGAGAGCTCCGGTAAGACGCTGCCTTCATGCGGCCATCTTGGCTCCGCCCCCTGTTTCTTTTTTCTAATGATTCATTCCATTGTTCATAATTCTTCTTTGCAACTTGACTATTGT